>NC_054708.1:46504796-47129090 GCF_016097555.1 Gigantopelta aegis | reverse complement strand
ATATTTTTGCTCATAGGCGAGATGAAAGGATATTTTGACAAGGTCGTCAGTTACAATGAATCACTGCCATGTGCTGTGTCTTCAGATAGACTGCCACTCACAAGAACGATAAATCCGCTTAACCTGTCTGCAGGAGGACTGCCACTCACGTCTGGTTTGACAAATGTATTTTAAAATGGTTTATAAGACATAAAACACCAAAACATTGCATTAATAACTATAAGAAGTTTTAGACGCAAATGCATGTTGTTTGTTAAATGATGAAGAAGTGAATTAAGTATATATTAAACCAAACTTTAAGCATTAAATAAACTAGATAATCTAGATTATTCTTTGAAAAGTTTGCCTCTGATAAACACTGTTAATGTAAAGATAAAATTTTACAAGTGTGCAATTGATTGTGATCTTATTTCATGAAGAAAATATACTTGTATGTAGCGCATCATGCAACGTGCACTGTACTTGCAATGAGCTTAACAATAATCTGCCTTTCAGAAATTAAAATTTTTGGGCCGAATTTACGAAGCCTGTTTTTTTCTAAACACTGATATTTAAGCATTGTAAATATTATACATGCAGGTCAAAGCTCTGAACACGTGTAAGTCTAGAACAGGCTTTGTAAATTCGGCCATCTTTTATGTTTCTCATCACTTGATGTTGTTTTCGAAGTTATGTGCTCATCTGTAATAAATGTTTTCTCCATGTTAAACTTTCCTTCATTCTTAAATACATTAGTCATATCCTTATAGATGAGCTTGGAAATGATACTTTCCATAGAAAGATACTTACCATTCTCAAATTTCAATAAGGTCCATAATTACGAATAAAATTAAATTAGGTACTACATTCCTTTAAAATAAACAAAAGCAATATTTCTCATTTGCTTGGTTGAAAAGTCACCTATTTGAATGCTTCTCATCACTCATCTGAAGTATTCCATTGGTCATTACCAAATTCATATGCACCATATAAATGTATATTATTACAAGATATCTTTTATATACAAAAAAAAAAATACCAATTAAACAGGATGTCCTTTTAAAACCAATAACTTTATTAAAGTATATTTTTATGACTGCATATCAAAATGTGAAAGACAAATATCAAAACATTATATTTTAAAACATATTAAAAACTACCTCAAAACATCACATACCTGCTCATGTTATGTCAATAAATGTTTATGGTTTCCTAAAAATGTGGATCTACCCATAAATGGCCATGGTGTTGAATATGTTTCAAAGCAGGAGGCTACTTGTCCAATGAATGTTGCTGTTTATAGTTAAAAAGTCCCTACAAAATGGAATTAATCTGTTATGAAGGTAGAACATTAAAGCTACCGCCCCTGGTTTCAATCTTATAAAATCAAGTTCTAAGTTCAAATACAAACATAACTGCACTTTTAATTCACTCGCGAGTGAATGCATATCATCAAATGCTTACAAAATATTCCAGGGACTGCAGCTTTAATGTGTAAAATGTTTTAGATGTAGGTCAGTATCATAATAGCTAACTATCGTGACACGCGTGAGATAATATCCAAAGTAAAGGGATAAATGAAGGACACCGTATTACATATATTTTACAATTATAAAGGACTAGACACCAAATGACGAAATGTGGATAAAACTCACAACAGTAGGTCAAACACATGACCTTTGCACCAGGGATACAAATATGGACTAGATATGTGTATATCTGAAAAAGACAAATATTGAATTTCTTTGGACGGTAAATAATGAAAGGTCCATAGTGTTTTTAACAATCATCAACATTACCCACTGTGATTCACTAATTTAAATAAAACACACGACTACCAAACAATATTGTTTAATACTGATGAACAGTTAATACTGTGTCTCAATTTAAAAAAAATATATATAAACATCCTACATGTATTTCAAGCTGTTTGTCAAATAAATTATTTGTATCACATACCTCACTGTTTCAGGGAACCATTCTTTTATCACTCTCCACCTGTGAGACTATAGTTCAAACAGAGTAATGTATTAACCTCCCCTTAGTTTGTGAAATTCAAACAATTAGTATTACAAAAGGATTAAATATCATTAATGTACAAGATGGGGTGTCATGGTGGTCAACTGTCCCCCAAGTTCTGGAGCAAATCATCACATACAGGCAAACATCACAGAGAAATTTAAACAAAATGAACTGGCTTGAAAAGTTTTTACCATGTATTTCCATCATTTTACTCGCAATATTAGTTGTAATCTATGTGATTAGTGATTCATTTGGAACCCTATATAGCAGTTTGGTAGTTATGTAAATATGAATAATGTTGTTATCCAGATTCTGGCATTTTCATTTAATTCGGGCAAATATCAATCTGCACCCTACAAAATGGGAGCCTGTACCTATGTTAATGATCAATGCTCAATATGATATTAATATTATCTTAAATGACTCCTATTAACCTAAATTAGGGGAGAAATTAATCACTCCCATCAATGATTTTTTCATTGAGAAGTCTGTTGTCACACAGTCATTTCCTTGAATTACAAAACAATTATGACCTGACAAAAGTTATATTTGATCAAACAGCTTGAAACAGTCTAATTATTATAAATATATGTTGCTAAGGATGGTTCCTAAAAAATGGTCACTAAAACCTATGATACTTGGAAGTAAAATCTGTAATCTCTATTTGTTAGTATATTCAGGTCACCTTTTCATGGAGGAATAAAGTATCAAACTGAATTTCATAAATATCATTCAATTGCAAGCATGTACTTCAATTAATTTGGTGTTTACGAGTCAATGAAATATGAGCATTTCTTTATTTTAGTAACAGAACTATTAACAAGGCCAGGGAATGTTCACATGGAATAAATGTTGGAAGTACTAGTCTAACCCTTCATATCAGTAACAATGTCTTACAGTTGCTTACAAACAATGAACTGAGTACCAGTACATTCATATCTATACTTGAGCTACCAAACATAAATGCATCTATATTTCACTGGTCACATATTTGTTCAAACATTCTGAAAACATGGGTTTTACAACTCACATAATAACATTAAGTGCATAATAAATTATTAATAATCATACAAAAAGTGAGCATCAAGTCTGACATTAAATTAAATAGGGGTTTTTTTTGGCACAAAAACATGTTTGCCTTTCAAATGCTAAAAATATGATGACAATTCACTATGCTCAGAACACTCACAATGAGCAATTGTGCCTGGGTAGCATGTCAGTGAAGACACAGAGCTGGGCAGTACCACTGAGCTACGTCCCGTCCCTTAAAATAATGTAAGAAAGCCATCACCATTGCCCACAGATACAACAACTCTTCGCACCACTCCTCCAAAGCATCACTCCTCCAAAGCATTTATAACTGATTAACCTTCACTTTAAAACTGACTATAATGTTCTGTGCCCTATTAGCCTATACTGGCCTCTGCAGGACAGGCAAGCAGCTAACCATGATGGCCTTGTAGTCTCCCAAAGATAAAACGTGGCAGAGATTCCAGTCATCTTTCATCAGTTAGCCTTTTTTTCTTCTTGGTGTTTTTTTGCATGTTACTTGGTGTGTGAAACTGCTCGCCTGGAATTATTATCAAGAGAATAATCCGTTTACAAATTGTGGAATCATTTCATGTCATTTCAACTTATTTTCATGCTTATATCCCATTAAGGCTCAAGCATGCTGTCCTGGGCACACACCTCAGCTACCTGGGCTGTCTGTCCAGGACAGTGGTAGTTGTTAGTTGTTAGTGAGAGAGAAGACGGTGTAGTGGACGTACACCTACCAATTGAGTTGTTACAACTCACTCAGAGTGGGAGCCGGTACCGGGCTACGAACCCAGTACCTATACCAGCCTTATGTCCGATGGCTTAATTACGACACCAAGGCCAAGCGTGGACCCAAGAATTAACAAGATCTATCTCCCATCAAATACATGTATAGTGCAGATAGACATAGTTAATTCTCAGTTGCTGGCATGTAGAGGCCTGCCATACAAGTGATCTCTTGTACTAGGAAGGAAGGAAAATGTTTTATTTAATGATGCACTCAACACATTTTATTTAAGGTTATATGGCATCAGACATATGGTTAAGGACTACACAGATACAGAGAGAGGAAACCTGCTGTCGCCACGTCATGGGCTACTCTTTTTCTATTAGTAGCAAGGGATCTTTTATATGCACCATCCCACAGACAGAATAGTACATACCACAGCCTTTGTTACACCAGTTGTGGAGCACTGGCTGGAACGAGAAATAGCCCAACTGGGCCACCGACAGGGATCGATCCTAAACCGACCGCACATCAAGCGAGTGCTTTACCACTGGGATATGTCCCGTCCCCTCTTGTACCAGATGAGCTAACACTCACACCAGACACACACACTTGGTATTATCTGTTTAAGTTCGATTGTTCTGTCGTAGTTGTGGAGTTAACACACAGCCGGGGAGCCGTCCTTCTTGGTGGTGGAGGTCTACATTTAGGAGCTGTTCTTTCTGTCTGTGACACACAACAATCCACCTTACTGTGTGCATGGGCTGGCAGTCTTGGGGGTGGTCTAGAGGGGAGGGGTGGCGTGCGTGACCGACTTATAGCTAGCTGGTGCGGTATCACTGGAGAGCCTGGTACTGAATGAGACTGAAAGAAGAAAGAGAGAGAGAGAGATAAAAGAAATGAAAACAACATGTTTGGTTACAAAAAGTTTGTTGTGTTTAACGACACTTTGATTATGGTTTATAAATTGACAAGAATGTATGCTGACAATCCACTGCCAGATAATGCAGCAGCTTAATTAGTCCAGGCTGGAAATCTGTTGTTTGCTTTGACTAGTTTTGACTTCTCCCTAATATAGATACAAATCTTGAGTTACTATTTGCTACACATGTCAGTGTGCTCCTTGCTTTACTGTAGTCATATGGAAACATTTACTAGATGCTAATATTTACACAAAAACATCCCTGCTGAATAAGATTCCATACCTTTCCACAAATGGATGCACATATGAAAAATGTTAACTAATTTTATTTATTTATTATTATTATTATTATTTAATGTTAACAAATTTATCGACTTCTTATAATTACCTTTCTGTTTCCTTCAAAACCAACAAATGTGTCATGCTCTATCACAGACGAAACCACCTTCAATACATGAAAAAGATTATGGTGTTAAGTAATATTTCTGCAACAACTTATGCAAAATTATGCAAACAAACAAAATATTACGATGCAATGTACTGTTTACAAAACCAGATTAAAATGTACCTCCATAAAATTCTGATAGCAAGAAAATGTACTTGTAGTAAGCTACATACATGTATCAAATTCAATTAAAAGCAGTGTGTAAAATGCTACTGAGGTACAAAATCTGTTATGATAGCTGTATTAAAACTTCTCAGACAAATAAAAAAGATACATACCTTTGCCTTGCCTAGAAAATCCTTTTTTTCTAGGTTGTCAACCATAGATTTTGGAGGACAGAACAAGGCACTGTTGTGTGGCAACTCAAACAGCTTTAGTCCATTCTACAACAACAAATTAAACAAATTAAATATTCACTTAACTGTTAACACACAATGTGCCAACAAAACAACATGCCACAAAGGGCCATAACTCAGGTAACACTAATTTGATTCTTACAGTTAAACACATTCTAATATTGATGTATAAAGATATTTATAAAAATCTGATGCGTAACATTGCGAAATTAAAGAAGGAAGCAAAGTTGAAATTTGTTTTGTTTAATAATACTATCAGAACTAGAGCACATTCAGTAATTAATCATAGGCCACTGGCTATTAAACCTTTCAAGACTCCCAACACTGTTTTTAGATGAAACAAACCCATTACATGTACATGCTACTATTAGTATGAAGCAAAGTATATTTAAAAGCCACTAATGAATCAAGTCATCTTAACAGGGGCCTAGCTTGGGATTTTGAGGTGGTACGCAGACTTTTTCGGCGATGGAATAAAACTCTATTGGCATAGAACATACACGCATTTACATCATATATTTTAATTAAACAAAACATTTGTAATCTCAGCTGGTACGCAGGTGTGTACCTGCGTATATGGAAGCTAGGCCCCTGCTTTATGCTAAATACTGTTGTAGTGATGAATACAGCCAATTAAAATATTAGTATGAGATCTATCGACACGTAATTGTATTTTGGGGAGATTTTATTTTTAACTCCAAAACTGAAGTGTGTGTCATGATCAAGGCTAACACACTGGATTGCTCTGTACACTATTTTGTGGTGGGTGGCAGACAAATGAGTTTAGTGTTCTGTAAGTACATTCTGGAATTTCTGCATAAAATACAGAAACTAAACTAAAGACATGCTGATAGGATATTAATGCCTCACCTCTGTGCCGTGCTGGGGTGTCATTAAACATTCATTCATTCATTCATTCATTCACATCTATGCAATCAAAGCCCAGGGCTTTAGATCTCAATCATTTGGGCACAACAGGTTTTTTGTCTGTTCTGAGCACACCAACTTGGTCTTTTTACTGCAGTAATGTTAATAACAGCTGATAAAGTGTACATATTCAGAAATGCATTCAGTGCTCTACAAAGCAAGTTCAAATTTACTCTTCCCTGGCCAGTAAAGTATAATATTTTAGTCGCCAGCCGCTTATAATTAGTAGCCAGCTAATATATAAACCATGTGCTTTTAGTGCCATTTTACAGCACATTACTAATGTCACAATTGTTATTAGGACCGCATTCAAATAACTTGTGAAGGGGGTAATTCCCAGTTGTTAAATAGTAATTACAACTGTTTGTGTTCTGTTCCACTAAAACAGTGAACGACTATTAACTATCATTAGCAAATTCCATACCCAATAATTTTATTAAACGAAATTAAGCGAATTAATATTTTAATGGCACTGCTAAGATATGCATTTAAATTGCAGTACTCATTAAAAGTTAAATAAAAGCATTGTGATAACATCTACCATGCCTCCAATGTGTTACTAGTAGTTCCCAATTGGCTACCTTACTTTTGTAAATCCATAAATACTGTTTTGTAAATAGTTGTGTCTTTAAAGCCGTCTAAAGTCGAGTAATGAAAATAGAAACATGTTTTCATCCTCCAATGGTGAATATGACTTCCAACGCGATTAAAACGACATTCACGACTGGAGAAGTCGTTATCGTGGAGGAACCTGTTATCATATTAAGCATGAGATTATTAGAGTGTAGCATAACACATATATAAGTCAAACATTTAAAATAATTAACGTTCGAGTTTCAAACAGACAAGAAAAACCAGGCTCTAAATGGGACAGGACCGACTTGGTCCAAAACTGAACTGGGGCTGAATTATTTTCAAACACTTGAAATTCAAGTTAAGGGAAATAACATCATAACAAAGTATTACCTCCCTTAACGTGTTTACTCTTGAATAATGAAAAATTGGTATTCATAGTCTGATATAACTTGTCTCAAACTTTTATTTTTCAAAACAATTACTGATACAAAACAAGTTTTATAGAAGATAAATTGCTGCTGGTCCACTATGTTTTCCGATGTCCAATTTTGTTGACAGATTCAAGTAAAATTATTGGACAGTCACCAACTGGCGAATGTCATTTTATTTTTTAGATGCCAGGCAATTTTTTTAGTCACCATGGCGAGTATTTTACTCGCTTTGTAGAGCACTGACATTTCAAGTTATTTTATTTAACCTAATTACAACTTAATATTCCATTGATTTTGAGGTGAAATGTTTTGAGGTTAGCAAGTTTGTACTTAATTTGGGCATAATTTTGGATATACATGTACTTTATTGCCTTAGCTATAATTTGGGCTTGCCTATTTTGGGCATAATTTTGGGCATACATGTACACTTTATCGCCTTACCTAAAGTCCTGAAAGCCTAATGCTAAACACATCTCCACCATTAAACAGGAATTAAAACATGGATATGTTAAGTATATTCAGACACTCACTCTGCTTGAATACTGTGGAATGGGTTGGGAACTCTTCTGTGACTGCAGGTTGACCGACTCCTGAAACAGGCGATGTGCCGCAGATTCGTTACCTTGCTTTAGCTGAATGACAGCCAGGTTTTGCACTATCTAAAACAAACCAACACAACAGTAATTCAAAACATATCAGTGGAGGAAATATTGAGTTAAAAATTAAATCACACATGTTCTGAAAGGTCTTTTAATATAAATATTCCAGGGGCAGATCTAGGATTTTGTAAAAGGGTTCACCAAATTCTAACAGGAGTACAGGTGAGGTACATGATACGCCCATCAAAAGTTTTGATGGAACACCATATCTATATTAATTAATATGTTACAGGTATGATTGAATTCTAATTATGTGAAATTTTTGCAATGGGATGGATGAACAGTTTGTTTTGGACCAACCACCATCCCAAGTTGTTCCTACATGTGAGGTTCGATGGTCCTGTATGCATCTGTATGCAAGATATGGTCTGGACAAGGATTTACTGTTATGTGCAGTAGACCGTGAAAAGTAAGTCACTGTGACCTAGTAATAGTACACGACACACCACCATCCCAAGTTGTTCCTACATGTGAGGTTTGATGGTCCAGTATGCATCTGTCCGGACAAGAAAAAGTTAACAGACGGACGTACGGACAGACAAACAATGCTATACCATAATAATGGGCATATAAGAAGGCCCTTTTGAATTTGTCAGTGGCAAATGAGTTGACCTGCCAAAGGGAGGGAGACCTTTTGAGAGGCTCAGGGGCATGTTTCCATGAAAATATTTTAAAATAAAGATGATCAGAGATACGTTTTAGGGCAGTTTTGTGTGGTATATTGTGGACGATTAATTAAAAAAAAAAAAATCATTAAACAGGGCACTTCAAATGAACAGGATGGGGTAACAGGACCCCATAAACCCCTCTGGATCTGCCAATATATTTCTGACTAATTTCTCTGTTACCTGATAAAGATAGAGAGTAAATGGAAGTCCGAGCTGATGATAATCAATAAATAGTTCACCACGTAGGTTCTGTCTGGCCAGGTTCAAATCTTGATCTGCCTCAGCATACCTAACAATGACAAAACATAAACTTCTTATAGAGCTACTACAGATATATATATATATATATATATATATATATATATATACACACACACATACACACCATAATTGCAGGCATGAACATGTACATGTATTATTGGACTTATATTTCAACAAAGTGAAATATATTTTACATGTATCCAGGATTTTATCAATTACGACTTATTTCTTTTCATAATCATGAAGGTTGTAGTCTAGTGACACATGTATATGTATTTAAATAAGGCAATCTAGTGATTAAATTAGGTGACTTCAAAAGAACAAAATTGCTTTTCTCTGTATTTTCAAATATCCATAAATGTCAGAACAGTAGATTTATGTTGTACATTTAATCAGCAATATATGTTTTCACATGTGTTATACATGTGAAAACATATATTGCTGATTAAATGTTACTATTCACATATGTTTCTAAAATATTTCATGTACATTAATATGAAATTGTATGGCATAAATGTATTTCTGGTGGATGAATGTTTTAAATTCAATGAAACTTTAATAATGTAATGTTTAAAGTCTTACTGGTGAAGGTGAAACTTGGCAACTGCTCGCTGAAAGTAACCCACTGCCAAAAAACGATCATGTCCAAGGGCTGCATCAAAACTCTGAAAGTAAATACACACATGTACATCTTTAGTTTGTGCTGGTTTGGTTTCTTTCATTTTATAATCCCAGTTGAGAACACCTTTAAACAAAACAAAAGGAAAGAAAGAAAGCACAGTTAATCTATGAATCTCTAACTGCAATCAATCCGCCAAATATTCTAATGACATAGTTGCATTTTCAACCCATACTAACATTAGAATTACAGTTATTGATTTTTGTGATAAAATATAAATGTACATTTTCATCATCTACAAATGATTTATTTTGGATAACTTAATGTGAAATGAGATTTACCGTTCCATAATATATGAGATCTGAACCTGTAAACAATTTGAAATGAATACTAGAATAAGAGACTTCTGTATTACACCCATCCCAACTGAGATTAGGCTTAATTTTCATTAGATTTATAATAAAAAAATAGTATTTTCCGTATGATAGTAACATGTATTTGACCCATAGGCCATGGCTGTATGTCACACTAATCTACCCTAGGAAAGAAAGAAAGAAATGTTTTATTTAAGGACACACTCAACACATTTTATTTACGGTTATATGGCATCTAACAAATGGTTAAGGATCACACAGATTTTGAGAGGAAACCTGCTGTCGCCACTACATGGGCTACTCTTTCCGATTAGCAGCAAGGGATCTTTTATTTGCGCTTCCCACAGGCAGGATAGCACAAACCATGGCCTTTGTTGAACCAGTTATGGATCACTGGTCAGTGCAAGTGGTTTACACCTACCTATTGAGCCTTGCGGAGCACTCACTCAGGGTTTGGAGTCGGTATTTGGATTAAAAATCCCATGCCTCGACTGGGATCCGAACCCAGTACCTACCAGCCTGTAGACCAATGGCCTAACCACGATGCCACCAAGGCTGGTATCTCTACCCTAGGACTGCCTTATACAATGTAGTACATTAGGCCACATATCATTAAAGAATTATGGAATGAAAGGAAGCATGGACTATATAAATTTACTTTAGTTTAGTTCTTGATGGGTGCCTTTACTGAAAATTAACATGGAAGACTAAAAACTTAATTATGTGAATGATACATAAAACAATGACATAGTACATACATGTATTTATATAAAATATTAAAAATGTACATTTAGGTCTGATAACTAAGATAAACTTAACCCTAAAAATAGAACATGTTTACTACTGGACTGATGGGGCTGGATCACAGTTCAAGTTTAACTTTGCCAGTCTATGACATCACAAGGCAGACTCTGAGTGCACTGCAGATTGGAGCTTCTTTGCTACATCTCACAGGATAGGCCCAATTGATGACATTGGTGGTGAAGTAAAACGTAATGCATGACGTGATGTTCTCAAGGGAAATGTGGTTGTCAATAACGCTATTCAATTTCACAATGTTGCTGCAAAACTGAACAAAAGGATTTGTGTTTTGTTTGTCAGCCAGGTTGACATTCAAACTATGTCAGCTCATCTACAGGACAGGTGGGATAACTGCAAAGTAATCCCAGGAACTCAGTCACTCCACTATGTAAAACCAGTGAGTTCTGTTTCTGGGGCATGTGGCAAAAATCCACTATTTGCTGATGATCTGCCAGTACAGGTTCACTTCATCAATGTGAAGGATGACACAGAGCTGCCAGTTTCAACTTGTGAAACCAAACTGCCGAAGAAATGTCTATCTGGTCAAGCACTTGGAAGCTTTGTCTTAGTAGAATATGCTACCAAGAAATCTAAAAATGTTTTCCTTGGTCAGATAGTCTCCAAAGATGGATCTGACATTGAAGTAACATTCCTCGGTGCAAAAGATGATAAGCACACAGTGTTTGCTTTTCCAGTAACCGAAGATAAAGCTTGGGTTGAGGAAAATCAAATCAAGAGTGTGGTGGAGATTCTTACAATAGATAATTAGCAACGGTATATATTCTGTCATGGCCAGTTGGTTATCGAGTAAAGAGAAAAACAAAGTTTGCAAAAATTAAAGATAAATCAAGAGTGTAGTGAAGATTACTACATGTTCAATGGATAATCGTGGCCTGTCACTTACTGAGTAAATAGAGTCAAATGTTAAAAAAATTAACTGTTAATTCCATTACATGTATGTATGTTCATTAACGGAAATAAATGTTTGGTTTTTACATAAATTAGGTACTTTTTTCGGTTATTAGACGATTAAATTTGAACAAGTATGCTGTATTCGTTAACCTACTAAAATATTGTGTAGTTTTTGTACATAAAAATTAATGTTCAACTGTTTTAGCATACTTGATAAAAATGTCATATTCTGGCTCATACTTAATTTTTAAAAACTAAAATTAACATCATAAAAAGTAATTTCTGGGTGAATGGCTATGTGGTATTTTGAAATAGACTGAATAAGCTAGCAGATAATACTATTCAAAGAGTTCTTTGTCTTCCAGGAGAGCAGAGTTTTGTAATTGAATTCATAGTTAAAAAAAAAAGTGTTGTCTATTTTCGTCACGTTCTGGGCCCCGTTCCGTGAAGCGATCTTAGCTATGCACATAAGGTGATCTTAGGGCTAAGATCACTTTGTGGAACGGGGCCCTGGCACATTTTACTTTTTTTAATTATAGGTAAAATATTACAGGGCAGACAAAAAAAACATGACATACTTATAGTACTATTAGTATTGTATTTAGAAAAGGTAAAACATCACTTGCAGTAAGAACAGATTTTATGAGAAAGGAGATGAAAACATGAGAATGTCACGTCCTGGCTCAAACTTTAACACGGAATGGCCCTTAATTTGTTGGTGTATTGAATTCTTGCCAATATATTGGTATTCATTGCATTTAGTGCAATTTGGTTCCAGCTTGATTGGAATCAAAGCAAAGAAAGAAGTCCATTGTTCTCTATAGTTTTTGCCAGGAAAGTTGACTGATCAGTTGCACTCCCTTCTACTTAGGTAGGGTTAGTGCTGCCACTTGTGAATTTTAGGGATAATTGACAAATTTTATTTTCATTTGGCGAAAAAAATTAATGTAATAATTGGTGTTTTGTTGGAAAATAACTCTGGGTTTTGCTTCTGGGTTTTTTCTTTTTTTCAGATAATTTGGCGAAATATTTTGCTCACCCTGCTTAGGGAAGTGGCAAACTGATTGTTTTGCACTAAATTATTAAAATCAATTAATTTATCCATCTGATTGCAGAAAACAATTATCGATCTGTTTAAATATCTAATCAATTATCACAATGTGCATTTACATGTATGTCATTCAACTAGACTTGAATTTATAAATCTGAAAGTCTGGGTTTTTTAATAATATGCTCTACCTACAACATACAAAGTTGTTCCATAAAGTATCATAAATATCAAATGGCTAAACATCGGTGCTGACATCCCAAAATGATGGAATGGATTTATGTAAGATTGTTGTTTGTGCATGTCATATCTTGCAGCAAAATGAAAAGAAAATCTATTTTTAGAAAGTGTTCACCATTGTGATTGAATAAAAAATAATTGATTTCCAGGAAACATTTTGCTTCAAAATCTTGATTAGTGATATATCTCTAGTCACTTGTGTAGCGATCTCTCAAACTCGCGAAGTGAATCGTGACACAATACAGGGCGAATACTGAACAAAATGTCCCTGCTTTCTGAGGCATGTTATTCAAGACAAATAAACGTCTTTCAAATTCCGCTGGACATGTGGAGCAACTCATGGCTCTGCAACTCGTGGAAGCCAACTGTGAACTCATGCGACATCTCACAAAAAAATAAAAATATATATACATGTATATATATATACAGAGGATATTTCATGTTTTTTGTCAAATATGATTGCAATCATATTGCGCGACGAGTGTGATATGATCGCAAACTTCACGAGATGAGATATAAATCATATTTGACAAAAAACATGAAATGTTCTATTTATTATATACTTTTTGGCAATTTACCTTTATTTTTAAAATGCCATCAGCAAAATAGTTCCGGCTTTCTTACAGTGAAGATAACACTTTCTACAGTGACGATAACACATTTTAGAGTGAAATTTTCACTCTAAAATATGTTATTGTCACTGAGTGACTGATAACTCTTTTATTTCACTGATATTTTTAGATATTTCACTAAATGTTATATATATATGTATAGTGCTGGCTGGTGTATCAGCACACCTAAGCATTCAAAGACCATTTTCTACGTGAACACTGTGAAATACTTGATAAAATGTGTGTCTTACCACTGAAGCAGTGCATAATCTGAGATACACTACAAATTGTTTTTATGTCTGTAGTAAATAAACATTTAAAAACTGTGCATAAATGTATCCAAAAAGATTTGTATGTCCAGTGATTCGCCACAGTAGATGTGCACCCAGAGGCAGGTCAACCCCACAACCATGCTGCAGATGAGACCCAGGTCCGTCTTGCCAAAATATGCAACTCGATGAAAGATCAAGCTGCTACGACCTGGGACAAGCCAGACCAAATATTTGCCCATGGTGTGAGCCAATGTGATGATGACGTACGTGCACGTCTACCTTCTACTAGTACCTGCAAGCGAACTCTTCACAACCAACACCACCTGTGCCAAGTCTGCTAGAAGATCTGGGTGATCTTCCCGTCAAGTTCATGCAGACAGTTGGCCCGAACCCAGCGGAGTTTCTAATCTACAATAATGGCCCAAATGTAAATAACCGCCTCGTCGCGTTCACTACCAGGAAAGGCCTAAGACATCTTGCTGCTGCCGACACTCTCTACAACCCACCTCGACGACACTATGTGCAGCTCCAAGAGCGCCTTCGCAACCTGTGTGTCGATCGTCTTGAGGACCGCAAGACTGTGGCAGAATTTATCCGTGCAATCGGTTGGAACATCCATTTAAACCACCAACATTGAAAATAAATAACATTGACAAAAACTCTCAGTGACAAAATCTTTCATTTCCTAATATATGTTGTTTTCTATTAAAAGTTGTGACTTTTTACCTATGACTTTTTTCCTAGATTCGTATTGCTGACCCTGCTATTTATAGACCGCCCATGACCTCACTTTGTAGCCAATAAAGGCAACACTATTGTCCCAGGATTATTTTAGTACATTTTTGTTTGTCTTGTTAAAAATATTACTATGAAAATGAATGATCACACATGACCCATCTCATGATCAGTTTTGGCATTGTTTTCTTGAGTGGCACAGTACTGCAGATGCATACATGTTCATTATCATGCATAGCCAAGATGCCTACATATTTTCTTGGGTAGATTGTGCACACATGTGGATTTTTACTTCACTTTTATATTTTGTAACAATGTGACAACAACATGGATTTTTATTTCGCTTATATTTTTTGTGACAATGTGACAATTGTGAATTGGAATGACTGTCAGTTAAGGTGTAAAACTTTTGTTTTGTTTGCATTTGTCTGTGTTTTTCTTTTCAGTTTAAATAAAAATCAACCGGAAATTTTTTTTTATACCGTTTACTATAATTTTAACAAATAATATGGGAAAGGTGTTTTTAGACTGGTTTTAACATTCATAATATCAATAACGCTGACCTACTTCACATTTATATACACGAAAACAGGTGAATAATTTATTTTGAAATTATGATATAATTATTGATAATTCTAATAATTTTTAATTGTAACTGTAAAAATAAATATGAAAAAGGAATTGAACTTTAATTTGTTAAAAACACAGACAACATGACAACTTCCTAAGCCATACTTGAGCAAAATACCAAGTGAGCCGAATCACCGGACGCGCCGATATACCGGACATGTCTGTGTGTTTGTCTCTGTCTCTCTCTCTCTTTCTATATCGTCAACGTCCCTAACTGCGTTATGCTTCAAATTCCGTTCACTTTGTTTTCTCGTGCACGGTTCGCACAATCAACATCCGATTTGTTGTCATCGGCATGTCGTTCATTTATGAGGTTTTTCTTCACAGTTCTGGAACGTTTTTATAAACAATAAATTTGAGAAAAGTAAGTATCTAAATACAAAACTTTACAAACCCCTAAAACCATTAATTTTACAAAGTCGTTTTTGTTTATTCCTTAAAATTACCGATATCGGGTCCACATGACTCGTAGAAATGGACTTAAAATGGAGAAAAATGAATTAACATTTGGTGCATGTCACATGACCTCACACGTGCCAGATCAACAAGGCCAAAGAATTTTATTTTTACGATTTTTAAGACCCTTGCTGTTAGAATTTGTTTTCAATTATTATATTCGATCTGCAAAAGGTATGCTTCATTTTTGTGCATCTATAGTAGTGAATAGTATTCATAATCCATTCATAACAGTTGTAAATAATTTTGAGTATATAAATTGTGTTAATTTAGAATCATTTCATTAAAAAAATGATATTTTACAAACTATTCGCAGGTATGAACGTAATGCCTATCAGTATTGATATCAAGTGTGAGCGATGTGTGTTGATAAAATGCGGACTGGACCAGAACGCTTGATAAATAATTTTTCCTTTAAAAAAATTAATAAATTAAGTGTTCGGCAACTGTGTATAATTAAGAAACATATATTTTTTCGTGTAGTTGCTTTAAAAATGGAAAATGACGAACCGCACATGCGCAGTATGATACTTTTTGCAAACGCATGCGCCTGAAAGCAGTTAGAAACGTCGAACCCTTTCCTGTTTAACGGAGGGTGTTTCACTTTTATTTATTAGAATGGATTTGTTTTACGTCCACATTGTTGATATTTTACGTTAATTGATTGCAATTTATTTTGTTTCACGTATTGTAGCTGAAAAATGTAGAATAGTATTTCCGTAAATAACGTATTCGTGTTTATATGTCATTAGGTGAACGCAGTTTGGGACGTCGATAGTATATATATATATATATATATATATATATATATTCATACTCAGTGTAAAGTTTGGAAATATTTACTTTGATAGCGTTGACATATCGTGTGAGAAACAGATTCACACAGCCAATGTTGTACTGGATTTTTGCCGATTGTGAAACAATGTTTTGAAATGTGTCAATCGATTCTTCATATTTCCCTCGTTGAGAAAGGATAACAGCTTCATTCCATAAGGTAACTGCCTTCTTCAAAGACATTATAAAATATCAAACCATAATGAAGTAATGTTTCTAAAAGCGTTTAACTTTAAATTTATAAAAGTATAAACTTCTTTTGACATAAAAGCGGTGGGGTACTCCCCGGAAGTGAATCATAAAGTCGCACGATCAGACATTGTGACGGGCACTGACCCCGTTAATTCTAGGTGGTCTTCAGGCCCGTTAGACACGCCGTGTGATGGTGAATTTGTGACTTTAATAAATATCGTGAAATGCTTGCAAAAGTCAAATCAGTAGGTTGTCGATAAAGCATAAATAAATAACAATGACTGTTCAACTTGGGGGGAGGGGGGAGGGGGGGGGGGGGAGGGGAGGGGGGAAGACGGGACACCTCTTACATGGTCATTAGAAAACAATAACAATGCAGAATTGATCAGTATGATTTATTATTTTTAATTTTCGTTTGTTTTGTTAACTACATTGTCTTATGCAAGGGATAGTTTTATCCACTGAACTACAAACTCCGCTTCTGTTAACTCGTGATTAACTGAAAAATGCATAGAAATTTTTTTATTTAAAAAATAATAATATAAAGTAACCATAATACCACTACTGCTACTGCTATCGCTACCACTACCACTACCACCACCACTACTACTACAACTAATAATAATACATTTTAAAAAATAACAGTATTAATAAAACAGAAATAAAAAATAACGTGAATAAGAAACAAAACGTTATACAAGTGTGCACTTGACAAAAAACAAAACAAACCAAAAATTAATGATACTCAAAATTAACTCAGTAGCATGGATGTATTCATATATATACTAACAGAAACATGTCATTTTATTTTATTTACTTCTATTATTATTAAACTATTTAATTATTTAGCTATTCATTTGTTGATGTTAGTTGTTGTTGTCGTTTTCGTTGTTAGTAGTAGTAGTAGTAGTAGTAGTAGTAATAATAATAGTAAAATTAGTACTATTAGTACTAGTAGTAGTAGTAGTAGTAAAAATTAATGATAATCAAAATTAACTCAGTAGTATGGATATATTCATATATATAGTATACTGACAGTAACGTTATTTTATTTTATTTACTTATATAATTATTAAACTATTTAATTATTTAGCTATCTAGTTGTTGTAGATGTTATTATAGTTGTTGTTGTAGTTGTTGTTGTAGCTGTTATTATAGTTGTAGTAGCAGTAGTAGTATACATGCGTGTTTGTGTTTGTGTGTGTGCGTGTGTGTGCATGTGTGTACGTGTATGTGTGCATGTGTGTGCGTGTATGTATGTATGTGTGTATATTTGCACGTTCATGCGTGGTTGGTTCTTACAGTCCATATCGAAGTAGTTGAAGATAAAGGTCAAATCATTATCTCTGGTTAATTTGCCGTCTTTGTTGACGTCAATGTTGTAAAAGAGAACTACGGCCTCATTGGCGGGTCCCAGCTCACGAAACGTCCACTCTCCGACAAACTCCGGGGTGGTCACAACACCATCGCCTGAAATAAGCCACGTCAGTTATATCTGATCATAATGATTAGACAGACAGACAAACTTACAGGCAGAAATACACAGAGCCATAAAGACAGACGGGCGGGCGGACGGACAGGTAGGCAGGCAGGCAGGACAGGCAGGCAGACAGACATACAGATATATAGACAAAACAAAACAATCTCGTGTGAGGATTTTTATTATCCAATTAGTGCATCACAAATTGTAATATACCAAATGCAAATATCGTGATATCCCCCCCCCCTCTCTCTCTCTCTCTCTCTCTCTCTCTCTCTCTCTCTCTCTCTCTCTCTCTCTCTCTCTCTCTCTCTCTCGCTCTCTCTCTCTCTCTCTCTCTCTCTCCTCTCTATCTCTCTCTCTCTCTTCTCTCTCTCTCTGTCTCTGTCTCTCTGTCTCTCTCTGTCTCTGTCTCTCTCTCTCTCTCTCTCTCTCTCTCTCTCTCTCTCTCTCTCTCTCTCTCCCTCTCCTCCCTCTCCTCTCCTCCTCTCTCTCTCTCTCTCTCTCTCTCTCTCTCTCTCTCTCTCTCTCTCTCTCTATCGCTCTCCCTCTGCTCGCCTCTCTCTCCTCTATATATATCCCTCCCTCTCCATCGCTCTCCCCCTCCCTCTATCTATCTCTCTCTATATATATATATATATAGATATAGATATACACACACACCTTAAAATAGGATAATTAGATAGACACATAATATAAATGATCATACATTATATAGTTTTCCTAAAATGTACCTTGCACACTAAATCAAATATGATTTAGGATAAGACTGTGTAAATTATAGATACCATTTAGAAAATACTGGGTTTTATACACTAGTTTATGTATATAATATATATATATATATATATATATATATATATATATTTGTTTTTAAGTGACTTTTTAACTAAAGTTGTGGATTAAGGATATGTGTAGTTATGAATACATGAATTAAACACAGACTATTTTGATACCATTTAAAAACGATTTTTTAAAAATTATTTTATATTTTATTTTAACTGACATTTTAACTTAAGTCGTAGATTAAAGATAAGCGGAGTTTTGAATACATGCATTAAACACAGAAACGATTGGGGGTTTTGTTTGTTTTGTTTTAAGTGACTTTTTAACTTAAGTTGTGGATTAAGGATAAGCGGAGTTTTGAATACATGCATTAAACACAGAAACGACTGGCGGTTTTGTTTGTTTTGTTTTAAGTTGTGGATTAAAGATACGCGGAGTTATGAATACATATATAGGCGTACGGACTCCCATTTTGATCGAAGTCCATGAATATAGTTTATAAGTTAAACGCAGACCATTCTGATCGAAGTCCATGAACATAGTGGAGTTATTAATACATGATTTGAACACAGACCATTCTGATCGAAGTCCATGAACATAGTGGAGTTATTAATACATGATTTGAACACAGACCATTCTCATCGAAGTCCATGAATATCTTGATGAACTCGTCCATGTGGATGTGTTGATCCTTGTTGAGGTCCGCCTTGTGGAAGAGGTTGCGCGCTTCCACGCTGTCCCCGATCTGATTGTTGGGAACGCACACCCTTGGTGAAAGAAACACAAATAAGTGATCAGAACTGATCTTTAACAACTTATACCCCAAACGCATGCACCAGTTTACTCACGTAAGTATATTTATACGTGAGTAGCACCGTTAACATTCACACATTTGCATGTAATGCCATGAGTGTTTGCTTAAATATATGCAAATTGATATATCTTAGTACATTTGGTCACGTGAACGCAATTGCACACATAAGTCAATATGACGTGTAATTTTAAATAATTGCACCTACTGGGGACTATATGCATATTAACTTTTGTATATAAGTAAAATTACTGCCCGAGTATTTCGCACTCATTCTTGTCATGTGAATGCCCAGCAAACTTGGTTACGTCAGCAAAATGTTTCCAAATATTGACGAAGTGATTGTATAATATGGAATGCTTGTCACTTTCATTCATAAGACGATTTCTGTACAACAGTTCAGTCCGAAAAATTATTTCTTAATTTACAATTGGGGGGGGGGGGGGGGGGGGATGAGGTGCTACATGGTATGACAAGATAGCAAGACTCCTTTTAAGTATATGAGAACACAACAGCATTGAGGAACAATTGGAAGATCCACATGACAACAGAAAATGATCCATTGTTCATCATCAAATGTCTGCATAACAACCCACTAATTCCATTTAGTCTCTTCCACATTGAAATTTCACAATCAAATTCGATAACAAAGGCTGGACTGACATGATAATATAAATATGATGGAACGTTATCAGTCTATACATTTTGGTATCAGGGTATCTTCCTTTTATACCGTCGGTGGGCCCATTGGGCTATTTCTGGCTTCAGCCAGTGCATTACGACTGATATATCAAAGGCCGTGATATGTGTTATCCTGTCTGTGGGATGGTGCATATAAAATATCCCTTGCTGCTAATCGAAAAAGAGGAGCCCATGAAGTAGCAACAGGGGGTTTCCTCTCTCAATTTATGTGTGGCCCGTAACCATATGTCCGACGCCATATAACCGTAAATAAAAAAATGTGTTGAGTGCATCGTTAAATAAAACACTTCCTTCATTGTTCCTTTTATACAGTAGTCATGTACACGCTTAGCAAATATATTTTAACACACATGTAATGGGTAATAATATGCACATATGTATATGTATTTACTTATGAGTGTAAATTTTGGTCATAGGAACGGAGCTATGCCGTCATAACGGATTGGCTCATACGAGCAAAATTACCCCAGGAGTAAATTTATTTGAGATTCTGGAGGTTACTTTGCAGATTGCATCTGCTAGTGAGAAAATATGAATTAGAAAAACAAAAGTTCGAAGCTGAAATGAATAACTGAAAAGATGCAAGATGGAAACAAAAGAGCGATAAAGGAAGAAGGGAAGCATGCGCATTATCAATGTGCGTGCGTGCGTGTGTGTGTGTAGACATATATATATATGTGTGTGTGTGTGTGTGTGTGTTTGTGTGTGTGTTTGTGTGTGTGTAGACATATATATATATATACATATGTATGTATATATATAATATATATATATATATATATATATATATATATATATATATATGTGTGTGTGTGTGTGTGTGTGTGTGTGTGTGTGTGTGTGTGTGTGTGTGTGAAGGGGGTCTTCAGTTTACAAACCTTATGCCATAGGCCTATACTTACATATAGATATGAATATAGACAGGCAGACAGACGTATGGATATATATATATATATATATATATATATATATATATATATATTTACAGGCGCGTGTCGAAACCATTCCCCCTACTTCAGGCGAATTTTCTTTTTCTTAGTGTATTTTCCGGGGGAGCATGACCCGATCCCCCCTAAAAACGTTGCACTCCACAGTCTAGAACCCCCTCCCCCTGCACAATGTTTTGTACACACGTCTTTATAGATCGATGGACAGATGGATTGATGGATTATTTTTATTTCACCGATTGAGTGACCGTTGGGGTAACAAAAAGTGTTTCAGGAGCCGGTCATTCAGAATGGCTCATAGGTAAGGTGGGTCATCAATAGAAAAAAAATACAGGATGTGACGGAACATGCTCTTAATTTTGTTTTCGCCTGTGGCGATATTAATTGTTTTAGAGGGCCGTGTGCAGTCTCAATATGCACTTAAGCCCAGGTGGACCTTGTTACGTAATACCTCTGCGCGACGGTCGTCGAGCTGTACTTTCCAATACACACCCAGCCCAGGTGCGGAGGCCATGTGGCCAGTAGTTACGTAATACCTCCGCGCGACCATGGAATATCTAGCGAACTGGCGACAGTAAGTCTGACCATCTAAGAAAATATACCGCTTGGTCGCTGTGGAAATATCACTTGTAGGGATTCGGTGCCGCGATGTACCCCCAGGCGATATTCGGTTTTATGATAAATAGCTAGGGTTTTAGAGATATCAGGGAGAAACAAAAGGAAGGCTCCAGGGGATCGCTGTCCGTCCGGACTGGTAAATAATTTTATTTCTGCTCTGTGTATAACCTTGATGTGATTGATGTGACTTTAAATATTTTAATACTGTATTATACCAATATTATTTAGACGGTGCTGCCGGTCATCTGACGCAGTATACTGTAGGCTCACTGTCCTAAATAATTATTAAGGCTTAGCCAGTCATCCTAGAGGACCTAGGTAAACTGTAGGTTATTGTCTTTATTGTGATAGGTACCAGTATTAATTCTGTGTTACAAGGTTATTGAATGAGTAGTAAGGGTTAATTAAAAATTAATCAGTTAGGAATAGAGTTGTAATTCCTTTATTAATTAAGTTCCCCTGGAAGCGTTTCTCAATTATCACACGTTACTGAACGAGTAGTAAGGGTTAATTAAAAATTAACCAGTTAGGAATAGAGTTGTAATTCCTTTATTAATTAAGTTCTGGAAGCGTTTCTCAATTATCACACGTGTGGGTGTTGTGTCACGGTGAAGAGATTAGCATATTGTGTAAACTAGACACCTAGAGATTAACTAATTAAGTGATCAGTTCTGGTTGTTATTATTTGTTGTTGTTAATTAACTACTGCGGTCAGTACATTGGTCTGCGTAGGTCAATACAGATTCCAAAGTGTATTGTGTTTTTGTTGTGTTTTCTAGTGAACTAAACGTGCTATAATAATATATACTTTATATAAGATCTTATCTCTGATCATAACTAGACGAGCCAGCGGGTATAACTGCCTGTTACAGATAGATCTAATAGATATACAGTTAGGAGAGATATTTGGACAATCGTGTTTCATTCAGTTACGGGTATTATAGGATCCTCGTGACAGGAGTGAAAATTAGGGCGCTCGTCCCGGATCTGAAACGGGACATGCATATTTAAAAAAGTATTGTTTGTAAATGGGGGCTTTATAAATTAATTTTACAAATTAACTAGAAGTAGCAACGTTGTTCACTAGAAAATTAATTAATTATAAGTGCGTCATATCTAAACATGGATAAGAATTTGCTGGATAGGCCTACGCTCAGTGTAGTGGAGATTAAGCGAGCACGTAAGTCCGGTGATATAAAGACAATTATTATCCAGGAAGTTTTTGGTGATAGGCCTGTTATGGAAGACAGTGAGATTGTTCCAGAGATAGAGATAAATGAGTTAAGTGTGAAACAACAATTAGCTTTTAAAAAGCTTGAGTACGAAAGAGAAGAACGTGCATTAGATAGAGAGAGAGAAGAGAGAGATAGAGAGAGAGAGATAGAGATAGAGAAAAAGAAGATAGAGAGAGAGAGAGAGAGAGAGAGAGAGAGAGAGAGAGAGAGAGAGAGAGAGAGAGAGAGAGAGAGAGAGAGAGAGAGAGAGAGAGAGAGAAGAGAGAGAGAGAAGAGAGAGAGAGAGAGAGAGAGAGAGAGAGAGAGAGAGAGAGAGAGAGAGAGAGAGAGAGAGAGAGATAGGGATAGAGAATTCCAGTTAGCAAAATTAAAAGTGGAACATGAGTTAAAGTTGAATACTGAAGAAGTTAGACGGGAAGCCGGAAATGGGTTTAACATGTCGGAGGCTTATAGATCAGTGCCTGTATTTGATGACCAGGAGGTAGATATGTTCTTCCAACTTTTTGAACGGGCCGCTAAGCAGCTAAATTGGCCGCAGTCTAAGTGGACATTGTTAGCCGTGTCTACATTTAAGGGGAAGGCTAGTGTAGCTTATAATTCAATGAGTGATGAGCGAGCAAGTCAGTACGGCCTAGTTAAGGCTGCAGTGTTGAGGGCGTATGAATTACGACCTGAGGATTATCGTTTACGGTATAGCGAGTTGAGAAAAACGCAGGGTCAGTCTTATAGTGAGTTTGTGGCTAAGAAGGCAGGGATGTTTGATAAATGGGTGGTTTGTCATCAGGTAGAGTCATATACCGAGTTACGGGAGTTGTTGATCTTACAGGACATTAAAAATGGATTACCAGTTAGCTTACGTATTCATTTAGAGGATCGTAATGTCAAAAAGATAGAGGAGGCAGGCATAGTGTCAGATGATTACGTGTTAATACACAAAGCTCAGGCAGTACAGGGTAGCTCTTTACAACAGGGTGATAAGAAGAAATTTCAGCCAGGTTTTCCCGGGAAAGTAACTATCGGGGAGAGTCATCTAGTTGGTCAGCTAGTCAGGCAAGGAATGCACCTGGTGGGCAAAGTAAGGATAGGCCTGCATTATCAGCCAATGCACGAACGTTTCGTCCACATTGCAGTTACTGTAAAAAGGATAACCATCTTGTCGGGAACTGTTTTAAAAGGAAACGCGATAATGCGCAAGTAGTCGGTTTAGTGAGGTCAGCTCCGCTAGCGAGAGAGTTAATGGTTAGTCCCATGGCAGAGAAAGTAAACCCGTATGTGTCCACTGGTATGGTTTGTGATGTGAAACAAGAATTGAGTCCTAAGGCAATATCAGTCTATCGAGATACCAGGTGTAGTCAGTCGCTGATAACGCAAGAGTGTTTAGCTGGTATTGAGAATTCAGATACAGGACCTCAGTTACTGGAGAAAATATGGTTGTCCGGTTACATAACGTTTTCTTGTGTTCGAAGTTTGTGACGGGACCAGTCATTATGGGTGTTGTAAAGGACTTGCCTGTTGAAAACATAGGAGTTTTGTTGGCTAATGATTTGACTAGTCAGTGTTGTCAGCCGAAATGTGACCAATTGTTAATTAAAGACAACCCTTTACTAGTAGGAGAGAGTGAGGTTGATGAGATTAGATATCCTGCGTGTGTAATGACTAGGGCTATGGCCAGAAGGGTAACACGAGACCCAGAGGATATTTGTGATTTGTCTGATACGTGTGTGAGCCATGAAATTGGAGTGGATGAGGTTATCAGTAAAATGGTAGATAAGTCAACTGAGGAATTAAATGTGGTGGAACCTGTTGATCTCCCGCAGAGGGTAAATGAATCAGTTGTGTTTGATAGAGGGGACTTACCTTGTAATAGACAAGAGTTAATCCTAGAGCAGGGGGCTGATCCAAAATTGTTGGCAGCTCGCACTACATTGTTAACAGAGGGTGAGATGGAGGATCAGATGTCAGGTTATGATATGAACAAGGGAGTATTAATGAATAAGAGAGTTAGAGATAGGAAGGCTAGGAAGCAACTGAGCCATGCTCAGAGCAAAATAAAATCAGTGTTTGATAGGAAGACTAGGAGTCGGGAATTTAAACCAGGGGATAAGGTGCTGCTGTACCTTCCCATTAAACGGGGTTCTGTGCAGAACAGGTATTTCGGGCCCTAATGTTGTGCACAAACGGGTTAATGAGACAGGGTATGTGATAAACACTCCTGATAGGGTTAGGAAAAGTAGGTATTGTCACATCAATTTGCTAAAAGGTTATTTTGACAGACTGCCGATAGTGCCAGTGTTGCCTGTCCAAATTGAGAGACACTCAATTTCCTGTGATGACGTCAAGACTGCAGAGATCAATTAACCAACAGCCAGATTCTAGCAGACTTGAACCCCCAGCGAGAAAAGTTGACTACGCTGAAACAAGACAATGTTTCCATTTGTCAGGACCTTCCAACGGTTACCAATACCTTAAGCCATGATGTGCGCTTGGAACCCAACGCTACACCGATTCGACAGCATGCCTATCGGAGAAAACCTGGAAAACGTGCGACACTGAAAAAGAAAGAAACGAAGTTCCAGTGGTCAGGTCAATGCGAGAAGTCATTCAACCGTCTCAAGCAGATGCGCTCCTCGTCTCCCGTGATGGCAGCACCAGACTACCGAATGCCTTTCAAGCTGGCTGTGGATGCCAGTGACGTGGGAGCTGGAGCTGTGCTGTTCCAGGAAGACGAAAATGGACTGGACCATCCTGTAAGTTTCTTCTCCAAAACGTTTGACAAACACCAGATGAACTATTCTACTATAGAGAAGGAAGCTTTGGCCATGGTACAAGCTCTGAAGCATTTTCAGATCTACGTGAAATCGGCAGTGCATCAAGTGGTGGTCTTTACGGACCATAATCCGCTCACCTTCATTGACAGAATGAAAGCCACCAACCAGAGAGTTTTGAGATGGAGTCTTCTTCTGCAGGAATTCCCAATTACCATTGAACATATCAAGGGCACATCCAATGTAATCGCTGATGCCCTGTCCCGAAGTTGAACGTTATGATAATGTGTTGACATTCTTGATTTCTGTTTTGTTTTATACATTTTATTTGTATACCAGGGACTCAGAGACTCAGTGTGATTACTGGTAGTCACCTTATTACTATGTGTTAAAAATGCCCGGATGCGTCGGTTAACGCACTTTTTGTTTTAATGTAGTATATTTCCCTATTCCTAGAGTAGAGGAAATATCCTTTTTAAGGTGTGTGTGTGTGACGGAACATGCTCTTAATTTTGTTTTCGCCTGTGGCGATATTAATTGTTTTAGAGGGCCGTGTGCAGTCTCAATATGCACTTAAGCCGAGGTGGACCTTGTTACGTAATACCTCTGCGCGACGGTCGTCGAGCTGTACTTTCCAATACACACCCAGCACAGGTGCGGAGGCCATGTGGCCAGTAGTTACGTAATACCTCCGCGCGACCATGGAATCTCTAGCGAACTGGTGACAGTAAGTCTGACCATCTAAGAAAATATACCGCTTGGTCGCTGTGGAAATAGCACTTGTAGGGATTCGGTGCCGCGATGTACCCCCAGGCGATATTCGGTTTTATGATAAATAGCTAGGGTTTTAGAGATATCAGGGAGAAACAAAAGGAAGGCTCCAGGGGATCGCTGTCCGTCCGGATTGGTAAATAATTTTATTTCTGCTCTGTGTATAACCTTGATGTGATTGATGTGACTTTAAATATTTTAATACTGTATTATACCAATATTATTTAGACGGTGCTGCCGGTCATCTGACGCAGTATACTGTAGGCTCACTGTCCTAAATAATTATTAAGGCTTAGCCAGTCATCCTAGAGGACCATATGGGTCCATCGATGGGGATCGATCCTAGACCGACCGCGCATCAAGCGAACGCTTTACCACTGGGCTATGTCCCGCTTACAAAAGAGTACGTGTGAGTGTTTTGTTGTTGTTGTTGTTGTTTTTTCTGTTTTTGTTTTTGTTTTTATAACTTACCCAAACGAAACAAGGGAAGCTATTGTCAGCAAATACAGCATGGTCTGGAAAAAAAGTTAAATTTAGTAATAAATAAACAAAGAAGTGATTTAAAGATACTCTGGCTTGTAAGTTCAATGGGATTTTGTTTCTTCTTCTTGTTGTTTTTGTTATAAATATATTACAAATAATACCAATAAAATATAAACTATGTTTTAAAAACTGTTTCGGGTAGTTTTAACATAGCACTGTTAACAAGACAACAACGTGAATCAATATTGATCAATCTATTGGTAAGTCTATACTATTGATGTTTGTAAAATCGAAACTCAAACAATTTTTACAAATGTTCATCGTAAACACACACACGCACAAACACACACACACACACACACACACACACATACACACACAACACACACACACACGCATAATATATATATATATATATATATATATATATATATATATATATATATATACTCTTCAAAAAAAGAAACTCAAAAGGGTACAAATGGGTTATAACTCCGATTTTATGTTTCCTACCGGTTCATGCTTTGTGAATATAAGGTCATTGCATGTCCCAAACACATTCCCACGGTTACATTCGATAAAACGCAGCTACTGTACAATAAAGTTCCAAAATGTGAATATTCGCAAAAACGCAGCCACGTGCAAACCATGTCACCACTGCACGTGCGTTGTCTGCACGTGCAACATGAACACCGACAGTATAAAAGTGCAGGGTGTTCGCTTGCCTGGCCTCTGTATCTGGCCGACAGTTGACAATCCAGGACATACCACGTCTCAGTGAACCGCAGAGAAACAATGCCATCGGCCGACTAGACGCAGGCGAATCCAGAACGGCCGTTGCCAGGGCATTCCATGTGTCCCCAAGCACCATCTCCAGACTGTGGGACCGTTACCAGCAACATGGATCAACACGTGACCTCCCTAGATCCGGTCGACCACGGGTCACTACCCCCGGGCAGGACCGCTACATCCGGGTACGCCACCTTCGGGAACGATTGACTACTGCCACCTCCACAGCCGCAGCAATACCAGGTTTTGCGCAGGATATCCGACCAGACCGTACGGAACCGCCTACGTGAGGTAGGAATTCGTGCCAGACGTCCAGTTCGAGGTGTCATCTTAACACCACAACACCGTCGACTCCGACTGCAGTGGTGCCAGATTCATCGACAATGGCCTCAACTGCGATGGAGACAGGTGTGGTTCAGTGACGAGTCCCGATTTCTGCTCCGACGTCATAATGGAAGATGTCGCGTGTATAGGCGTCGTGGTGAACGTTATGCGGCAAACTGCGTGCAGGAAGTGGACAGATTCGGCGGGGGTAGTGTCATGGTGTGGGCAGCCATCTCACACACTGGCAGAACTGACCTGGTCCACGTGCAGGGCAACCTGAATGCACAGGGCTACATTGACCAGATCCTCCGGCCACACATCGTTCCAGTTATGGCCAACGCCAACGCAGTGTTCCAACATGACAACGCCAGGCCTCACACAGCACGTCTCACAACGGCTTTCCTACAGAACAACAACATTAATGTCCTTCCTTGGCCATCGATATCACCGGATTTGAACCCAATTGAGCATCTATGGGACGAGTTGGACCGACGCCTCCGACAGCGACAACCACAGCCCCAGACCCTGCCCGAGCTGGCAGCAGCCTTGCAGGCCGAGTGGGCCACCATCCCCCGGGACGTCATCCGTACTCTGGTTGCTTCAATGGGCAGGCGGTGCCAGGCAGTTGTCAACACACGCGGAGGCCACACCCGGTATTGACTCCAGATGACCTTGACCTTGGTGGTGTGTCCTATCACTTACTCACAATGGATTAGAGTGAATTGTGAACAATCCTGCAACATTTGGTAATTATCGGACTCACCATTCAATAATTAAATCAATTCTCCAAATGTTACGACAATGTGGTTTTGCGTTTCTTCTTTTGAAGAGTATATATATATATATATATATATATATATATATTATAAACAGTATATATACATTAGTTATTATATCAGTACATTATTATGTTTATAATGGAATGGTTACAACTCACCAGGATTGCAGGTAGAACCACAAAGACGTTGTGTGACCACTCACACTGATCTAGACGAGCAGACAGTCTTTACAGATGTTCATTTTCCCATTGATATCATTATCATGGGTGGGGTTTTTAAATATATATTTTTTATACTTTCCTGGTTTGATAGTTTATTTTTATACTTGTCCAGTATATTTTACACCATATCAACCAGTGTATTGCCTGAACTGAATGTGCAGTGACATAAACTACAACAAAAGTGAAGTTTGTTTTATTTAACGACGCCACTAGAGCACATTGATTTTTTATCTTGTCATCGGCTATTGGACGTCAAACATATGGTCATTCTGACACTGTTTTTTAGAGGAAACCCGCTGTCGCCACATAGGCTACTCTTTTACGACAGGCAGCAAGGGATCTTTTATTTGCGCTTCCCACAGGCAGGACGGCACAAACCATGGCCTTTGTTGAACCAGTTATGGATCACTGGTCGGTGCAAGTGGTTTACACCTACCCATTGAGCCTTGCGGAGCACTCACTTAGGGTTTGGAGTCGGTATCTGGATTAAATATCCAATGCCTCGACTGGGATCCGAACTCAGTACCTACCAGCCTGTAGGCCGATGGCCTAACCACGACGCCACCGAGGCCGGTCAAACTACAACAAGGTCATAACAACTTATTTTTGTACACAACAGAAATTGAGACCTCTTGTCTGACAAAAAATTCAGACGCCATATAACCGTAAATAAAATGTGTTGAGTGTGTTGTTAAATAAAACATTTTCTTCCTTCCTTGTTATATATATATATATATATATATTTGTTTAGTTTTTGTTTTTGTTTGTTTTGTTGTTGTTGTTGTTGTTGTTGTTGTTGTTGTTGGTACGTACGTACAGTATACAGGTATACAGTCTTTGGTGGCGGAACGTCGTAATATATTATTCATAAACTTTATTACATGGACATTATTAAGTCAAAAAAAAACCCCAAAAAACCCCTCAAAACCCCCCTGAGATTCCCAATCTGGATATCGACGCGGTAAGACGTGTTTGTTTCGCTTGTGCACACTGCACGTGCTTTCGCGGCTCGACTTGGGGGATCCTTCACTTAGTTGTTTTTGTCAGCGAAGTGAAGTTTTCTACTGGGATGTATGCGCCCATTGGAACTGATTGAACGCTGGAACGCTTCTCGTTTCGACAGTCTGCACCACCAGGTTGGATTCTTTTTTTTAGCGAGATTCCTTGCATCCACGTCATTTCTCCGTCTGACTATGTTGACTTGGGTTTTTTCGTGACTCGTATGACGGCCATTCTGCAGAACGCCACGGTTGTTCGCGTTTAGTCTCTACATGTCCGAGCCTGTCATAGCAGCACTGGAAGATTGACCGTCCCACTCTAAGAAAAAATAGGAAGGGGGTCGGCCCCTACTACTCTTTTCTAGACTTTACTTTGTTTTATTGTGATACTATCTCGTATCCTCCGGAGTCGGGCCCGTCCGCACCACTATACCAACCCATAACGACTGGATTATACCCTAGTCTGATTCTCTCTCTCGTTCAGACGGATCTGGCTTCTCAAGATCTGTATTTCAGCACAGTACTACAACTTCAATGTCTATTGACTGTCAATCTAGGGGTTTTCTTGACGGGATGCAACCCAACCCATCTCATCCCTACAAGCTGTGCACCCTAACGGCCTTAACGAGGCCATTCACGTGGACATATAGATCGGACTTTAAACTTTTAGACCTTCGTTCAAAAGTTTATATCGAAATTACTTTCTTTTTTTTAATATTATTAAATAGTCCGATCCTCTCTTCTTTCTCTTATTTATTTTTGGACTGTCCTTCTAAAATGCTCCAAATTATATAAATATTCGACCGAGTAGTCAATTCTTTTTATTGACTTTTTGACTAATTGCTATTTTCAAAATTCTGCCCATTTTCAACTCTACCGCCCGCCCCACTCCATCCCCGAGTCAGGCCACCGATCTTATCTAATTTCTTTTTGACCACCCGATCTAATCTAGCGACCAAATTTAATGAGTAGAATTTTCTTTATTAATTATATTAATTAGAGATGCGCATCAAAATTTTAAAGGCCCACTATTTAATTTTTGGATGTAAATATCAAAATTGTCCGCTTAATTTTTTTCTGTCCCAGGACAAGCCCCTGACTATCCAGAGACAGGCCCCGGGGAGGACATGCTCGAAACTCTAGTGGTATATGAGCATGTAAAAATTATTCGCACTCGCACTCAAAACCCCCAAACAAAACAAACACCATTACATGTAAGTAAATATAAGTGTATAAAGGACACAACTCAGTTAAATAATAGATAAGATAATGGAAACCAGACAGGCTAATCCTACTGGAGATACCAAATGGAGTGCCTCGGGGTCATTTCCAAAAACACGATCAACTTTGTAAATAGTACAAGATTTCCTCGTGATTAAAGGTTTTGTCCACCTAAAACGTATTCGACGTGCTGACAGTTTGCATCCATAAATGTTCCATATCAATACATGTTTTAAAAACTTAGGGAAGGGAATGAACATCCATAGGTGGAACTACAAGCCAAGTTTTGTTGATTTAGGACTTAAGTTTAAACGTGGCGGAAAAGAAAAGAAAAAACGAGCTTTAATGAAAATTAAAATACACCTGCACTGTTAAACCATTGAAAATATGTCCATTACCTTTCAGTAATGGATTAAAAAAAACACCTATTAATTTATTACCACTCCAGAACGACTAACGTTAAAATCTATACTTACATATTTAATAAATAATATGTTTGTAATATTGGTGTATTTGTAGGTAGGGGAATGTCCGATTAACTCTCCATTCTAACTAAAAGCTGATGGGGAATGGCAGGTGTGTGCCACAGATAACCACAAGAAACAAGTGCCTGTCGCGGTTGGAGAAATAAGGACTGGGATGTGGAGGTTGACAGCGAAAGAAGTTGAAAGATAGGAGTTGCCAGATCGGGGAGAAATGAGATGGAATTCAAAGGAGAGAAAGGAAAGGGGGCAGTGGGATAAAAAAAAACACCCAAAAAACACCCCCCCCCCCCCCCCCCCACCCACCCCCCACCCACCTCTCCATTCCTGAAAAATAATGGAGACCAGAACGGATCTCGTCTGCCATTAATTTTTTTCAGGAATGGAGTTACTCGGACATTCCCCTATACATAATAGTAGGGCGATATCCTTTATGTATTAATATATGTACTACCTCCATGGGTTGTTATACGTACGTCCATCATTATCTTCTGACAAATGAATCGTGGACTTCATTGAACAAGCGTTAGTATGCAAGGCATGACTGGTATATGTTTGACATTGCATATAAAAGATCCCTTGCTGCTAAAATGGGAAAATGTAAGGGGTTTCCTCTTAAGTGTTTCCAAGTGTTTAATATCCAATTGCCGATTATTAAGAAATCAATGTGGTATAGCAGTGTTGTTAAACAAATTAACTTTTTTTTTCTTTTTTTTTTGTAGTATGCAAAACGCTATACGAAAACATATTCCATGACCAAGTTCAGAGCAACAGACAAATATTCCACCGAAGACGTTACACCGTTTTGGGTTTTTAAATCAATAAACAAAAAATAGTCTTGTTGAATGAAACGTCCAGAGAAATTTTATAATTACCTTAAAAGTAAGGATACTTTATAAATTTATGAAACAAAACAAAAGTCAGTATATTTATTTACTTTAATAACAAAAACAAATAAATAGTTAACAAACCGACTTCTTGAGCAAATTTAAATTGAATAAAGAAGGAAGATCAACATACATCTTCAACATAACGAACATTATATCTAGCAATAAATTATGTAACTTTCTATATGCATTGACATTTATCGGTGTTTTTATAAAATAAGTAAATAATGGAGATTAACATAACTTAACAATCACTTCAATAAAAATGCTCCAAAACAAACTGAAATCACAGCATTGACATCAAGGACTGGTGGGAACCATATCAAAGTATTCGAACTATATCAAAATATTCTAACTATCAAAATATTCGTTCAAAATGCTGCGTCGCCATCGCCTTCTGCTGCATCTGCAGTTGTTGCGGCGCGTAACCACGCCTCCTGGGCGGAGCCAGATACTCGAACATGGACGTCGTGTGACGCGACAGCATCGACGTCAAGTCCGTCGGCATGGGGTCAGTCCAGAAGAAGTCGTGATTGAGCGCCGAGTCGGAGTCGATGCGCTTGGCTGGGTCCAGTGTCATGAGCTTGTCGAGGAGATCGAGCGCGGACTGGTCCACGACATACGCCCTCAGTCGCTCCTTCACCTTCCGCCTCTGTCCTTTCGGCAGCTCCAGCTTGCCGTACAGTTCCAGCTTCTCGACTCCGTGCCAGGCGTCGGGCGATATGGATCCGCAGACCTGGGTGATCAGCAGGAGCTGGTGCTGCTCCGTGTTGCCCTGCATGATGGGACTCCTAGTCCACATCTCGGCCATGATGCACCCAGCACCCCACACGTCGATGGCCGGCGTGTAGTTCCGTTCCCCTAGCAACAGCTCCGGGGCTCGGTACCACAGCGTGACCACGCGGTTCGTGAAGCGATTCGGCTGGCCGCGAGTGGTGGAGCTGAACGCCCTCGCAAGGCCGAAGTCGGCCAGTTTGAGGATCCCAGTCTTGGTGATGAGGATGTTGGCCGCTTTCATGTCGCGGTGCAGGATCTTGTTGGCGTGGATGAAGTACAGGCCGTTCAGCAGCTGCTGGATGACCTTCTTCACCTCGCCCAAGGTGAACTTCACAGCGGCGTTGCTGAGCAGTCCGGCTAGGTCGTGTTCGCAGAACTCGAACACTAGGTAAAATGTACTCTTGCATCTGTTGAATGACGAAGCTGAAATTAAAAAGATATAAATAGTAAAAGTTAAAAGACAGATTCCGAGGAGTAAGCGACTAGATTTCCAACTAGAACGTATATATGTATATGAACATTAACCAACTTTTTTACCTTTTAACAAATGTCAACCGGTCGAACGGAAATTCTTGAGATGAAGGCCATTTCACCGTGTTAATCTAAAGCATCTCGGTGTTTATGCAGAATTGATCGCCTCGATGGATTCTGTTTTTCCCCGTCCCAACCTCCAATCTGTGATCCACAACTGGTATATTAAAAGCTGTGATGTTTGCTATCCTGTCTATATGACAATGCATTTAAAATATCCCTTGACTACTGTGTTTTGGAAGGAGTATGTTAGACACCAAACTGATGAAGTTTAAAAGTTGTCGTTAACCAAATATTTGTTTTCTTACCTTTCGTTCGACAGATCTCAATGAGTTCCACAACATTTTCGTTCTTCAACAGTTGCAGTATCTTTATTTCCCGAATTGCAGTTATCGGAAACTACAAGAAATAAAAACCCTGTTTACCAAGTTAGCGAACTGATGACGCATACGTTTAACAGAAGTCAAACTTTACGACAATGGTGAAGTTAAAATTAAAAAACAATTTAAAAAAAAAAAAAAAAAAAAGTAAAAGAATAACACAACACCACCAAACAAAACAAACAACATGAGCAACAATGGATAGAAACGTATTGGGTGTAAACATCATCGAGTCATGGTAATATAACAGGACTGTGCATAGTGATAAAAACCGTCAGGACACATTAATATAGGGTCTTTTGGCGCGTGTGTGGGGTCAATGCCCTCCTCGCTAGTACGGTCCTGTAGAACAATGGTAAATGAGAATAGACCGTCATCAGAAATCAACAAGCCAATGTATATATAAATGTATATTGAAGGCAAGCCAATTAATGAATGTTTAAAGGGACATTCCCGAGTTTGCTGCATTGTAAGATGTTTTCAACTAATACAATATTTCTACGATTAAACTTACATATTAAATATATTTTCTTGTTTAGAATATCAGTGTCAATATTTTCAATGTGTTTCTGGTCGTCTCAATATTTGTAAGTAGCCCAAACTGGATTTTGTCTTCAAATAATTTCGTACGTACGAAAAAAATAGTTTTTGGGAAATAAAATGAAATTTAACCTAGTACAAATATTAGAACGATCAGAAACACGTTTAATATACAGCCACTAATATTTTATGCAGAAAAATATATTTGGTATGTAATTACAGTCGTTAAAAAGTCTCTGTTAGTCGATAACATCTTTAAAAATTGCAGCAAACTCAGGAATGTCCCTTTAACGACACCCCGGCACGAAAACTACACCGGCTACTGGGAGTCTGTTGGGATAATGACGTGTTCAAAACAGGGACGGGACGTAGCCCAGTGGTACAGTGGTCGCCTGATACGCGATCGATTTAGGATCGATTCCCGTCGGTGGACCCATTGGGATATTTCTCGTTCCTGCAGTGCTCCACAACTGGTGTAACAAAGGCGGTGGTATGTACTATCCTGTCTGTCGGATGGTGCATATAAAAGATCCCTTGCTGCTAATCGAAAAATTAGCCCGTGAAGTGGCGACAGCGGGTTTCCTCTCTCAATATCTGTGTGTGGTCCTTAACCATATGTCTGACGCCATATAACCGTAAATAAACTGTGTTGAGTGCGTCGTTAAATAAAACATTTCCTTCCTTCGTTCCTTCTTTGTTCAAAACATTATGGTTTGAAGATATTATTCATGTAGTCTATGTCTTCACAAGTGTTACCAAAGCAATAAAAGATTTAATGGGCATTAAAATGAAAAATGCAATTGCAATAATAATTAGTTTTGTAAAAAAAAAAAATTACATTATATAACTGACAACTATAAATAGGTTAATTTATAGTTAACAGAACTGTGTGTCTGTAAATTAAATATATAGCTGATGTAGAAGAATTGGATCTTGGATAACCTATTGGTATTTTGTTTCCGACTTACTCCTTCTTTCTCGTTCTCCATCAGTACTTTCTTCATCGCGACTATGCGCTTTGTTTTTCTGTCCCTGGCCTTGAACACCTCTCTGAAATATACCTCATATATTTTATATACATTCACATACATTATACATACATGTATATGTATATTATTGATCCAGGAAAGTTGTTACAGGGAGAATTACTGGGTTGGTTTGGACCGGACCCTCTTACATATAAAATATTTCAGGGCAGTTAAAATAGTGGCTAATTTAACAGCAAATACTTTGTGAAAATATAATAATATTTGTTAAAACTTCGCAAAACAGGGGAGGGGGAGCGTTGAGGATTCCACTTGAATCATCCAGGACTGGGATATTTCTAATCGCCCTCCACTACCATCCCCACCACCCAAACAAAACTAGCAGTGCCTGTTGCTTTACCTAATCTAGGCTACCCCCCCCCCCCCCCACCATTCCATCCCCACCCACCCCAAGAACACGCGTGCGGTTAGGAAATAAGGAAATGGCTATGCACTCACATTATATGGCGTCGAACATATGGTTAAGGACCACACAGATATTGAGAGAGGAAACCCGCTGTCGTCACTTCATGGGCTACTCTTTTCGATTAGCAGCAAGGAATCTTTTATATGCACCATCCCATAGAAAGGATAGCACATACCACGGCCTTTGTTACACCAGTCGTGGTGCACTAGCTGGAGCGAGAAATAGCCCAATGGGCCCACTGACGGGGATTGATCCCAAACCGACTGCGCATCAAGCGAGCGCTTTACCACTGGGCTACGTCTCGCCCTCCGCGTGCGGTTCGGATACGGCAAGTAGAATCAATAATTTCTCAAATAATCGCTCACATCCGATTAGAATACAGCTTTACAGAGTACTCGTGCAACATCGGCTCGTTCTTTCAAGATTTTTTGCATTGCACGATAGCAAAGTTGTGAGAGTTTATACATAATTATACATGTTTGACGTTTTAAAATCACGCTTACCCGAATGTTCCCTGGCCGATTTTAGCCAGTTTCTCATATTTGGTTTCGTCGCAGCAAAATGGAAAAACCAGATCATCAGTCTTCTCCATATTTCAACACAGAGAATGAGAGCTACATCACTAGTTTTAAATGCTACGCTTTTTCTTTTCTTCGCTGCACGCCTTGTCCGTGCACATGTACGCGTATCATACCACCACAGAGGGGGCGGGACGTAGCCCAGAGGTAAAGTGCTTGCTTGATGCGCGGTCGGTTTAGGATCGATCCCCGTCTTTCGGTCAGTGCACCACGACTGGTACATCAAAGGCCTTGGTATGTGTTATCCTGTCTGTGGGATGGAGCATATACAAGATCCTTACAACTAAAGGAAAATGTAGCGGGTTTCCTCTCTAAGACTATAGTCAAAATTACAAAATGTTTGACATCCAACAGCCGATGATTAATAAATCAATTTGCTCTAGCGGCATCGTCAAACAAAATAAACTTTTTTATATACTACCACAGCAATGTTTAGCAGCCATTTTTTTTTAAAGTGATTAAATATAGACTATAATATTTCGAGAATTAAAAAAAATAAAAAGTATATAAGTTTTTTTCACCACAGATTTTGTATAAAGGCTACTAGCATGTCTACTTACTTAAAAATAAATCAAAAAGATAGGTCACCGGCCTATTAAAAAAAAAAATACATATTTCAAAACATATACCCTATGCTTACTTTTTTCAACATTGTGTAATGCAAAATGCAATAGCACTGTCTTGTCTATCAACATTTCTAATAACAATAATACAATGTATATAACTACAAATAGACCAGAAATCATCTTATAACATATGCCATGCGCGAAACCAAGGGAAGATGTCGGGGGTGTTCACCCCCACCCCGCAAAATTCATGTATTGCACATGAATACAATGCATTTATTGGAATTTTGTGAGGGAGCATTGCACCCTCCCTAGAAAAATCATGCATTCGCCCCTGTATAAAATTGTGTATTTATTTGATTTGGGCCAATATTACATAATACTCAAGTAGCCATCTGTTAAACTCGCAATTAGGACCCATGTCTACGATCCGTTCTACGAAGTGTCTCCGGCTAGCAAGTTTAGAATAGAAGTCACTGTTCGCACCCTTATTTTGACTTCGTACACAGTAAACCGGCCTCGGTGGCGTTGTGGTTAGGCCATCGGTGGCGTTGTGGTTAGGCCATCGGTCTACAGGCTGGTAGGTACTGGGTTCGGATCCCAGTCGAGGCATGGCATTTTTAATCCAGATACCGACTCCAAACCCTGAGTGAGTGCTCCGCAAGGCTCAGTGGGTAGGTATAAACCACTTGCACCGATCAGTGATCCATAACTGGTTCAACAAAGGTTATGGTTTGTGCTATCTTGCCTGTGGGAAGCGCAAATAAAAGATCCCTTGCTGCTAATCGGAAAGAGTAGCCCATGTAGTGGCGACAGCGGGTAAACCGTAAATAAAATGTGTTGAATGCGTCGTTAAATAAAACATTTCTTTCTTCTTCTTGTTTTCGTACACAATAAATAATAATTATAATATATATTATCGTAATCTAATTTCAAATCAATATTCTGTAAAATTATATATATATTTTTTGTAATTATAAGATTTTCTTCTTACACAATCAGGTGCATTAGTAATTTTGAAACAAAATATTTTCAATAGCAATTTTGTATTGAAATTTTGCCGGCATTTTGAAGATGGAAATCATGCACCTAGTTTAGGTTTCACTACACAGTCGACTTCCGGGTGAGAATTGATTGATGACGGTCCACCATAGTTCCTAATTGTGACACTCGTTATGGTTCACATATTCACTTCTAGGAAATGGTGAAGAATTAAAACAATATATATGTTTAATGGTAAGCCTTCTGGCTGTATTTTTTGCCCATGTTGTTTTGTAATATTGTGCATTGACCTTTTGGGACATGGGTGTATAGCACAAGAGACAGCCGGAGTGAATCGGTTAATTAACCACCTGTTCGGACTGATACTATGTAAGATGCAGTCATATAGCAAAAAAACAACAACAACACGCGACACGCTGTTGATCCCAGTACAAGATGAGAATCACAACCTCCATATAGTATATTAATGTTACTGGAATACACTCGATCCACACAATGTATTTCAATACTCTAACACATGCACTAGTGATCAGGCTCAAGTCTGTTTCAAATGAGAGAGAGAGAGAGAGAGAGAGAGAGAGAGAGAGAGAGAGAGAGAGAGAGAGAGAGAGAGAGAGAGAGAGAGATCTGCAAGTTTTAACGGTTGGATTTTCAGTACAATATTCATGGTGTTAACAATGGTAATAGATGCGACCTCGGAAACTTAATAAATGGTACACGCCATAAGGATTTGGTTTTGAAGGGTGGTACACTTTCAACGAATAAAAGTATATAAATTTTAGGCAGTTTAGCCTACATTTTGTACATATAAACTATTGTAGCTAAAATAGTGACCTAATGCAAAAGTGTTTGTATTTTAGATTTTCAGAATATTCAGCAAAAAGTGTGATGGGCGAGGTATTGTACCCTTTTCTCGAATCCGATAATCATTTATTAAATTAAAAGACATTGCTGAATACCAACGAATAAGTATACCAATTGACATTTTAAAATAACATTTATTAAACAATACAACTGTATGAAAATATTTAATTTTATTGGTAAAATGACACTATGATTTTACCGGGCATCAAAATTCTATAGACTGCAACTTATAAAATATAATAAAGGAATTTAAATGGTCCAAAACTAAAACAAATTAAACAAAGAACACTTCGTTTTAGAAACCAATTTGTAGTTTGTGAAAGTGAAATTCACGCATTTCAATGTTTTAAACAAGAGATTTAACACAACACGTTGGAAGTTCTCAAACCTTGTAATGTAATAATAACAGTTTCAGATCAGTTTTATGAAAACACACTTCGGAGTCGAACTTCCACTATGAAATGCTTAACCACGAACGTGTTAATGAGAACACTTCAGTTAAAAGTATAACGAATGGCATACTGGTATTCAGTGCGTCACCAATATTCAGTGCGTCAGATAATTGGCTCGGAGTTACAATACGCCGACCCATGCGAATGTTTCAGCTTCGCGTCAGATGGTCTTGTGACCTTTGACGTACACTGCGAGTTAGCGTTCAGAAACACCATCGTATCGATCTCGTCGCTATCGAGACACGCTCTCCTGTCCACCACAGAGCTGCCGACTGCCGAGAACACCCGATCGCTGGGTCCGCTGGTGGCGGGGACACAGAGGTACTTCTTGGCGAGTCTGCTCAGCGTCGGGTACGCGTACCCGTAGTTCTTCCACCAGAGCAGAGGGTCGCTGTCCATCTCCAGGTCAGACTCCGACCGGTACGTCTGTATCTCGTTGTCTATGCGCTGACTCGTGGAGATGGATGGCTTCTCCTCCGGAGGGATGAGGTCCCCAAGCCAGTCGGAGAGTTTCTGACCAGAAGATTCATCTTTATTATAGATCGGGGAGGTCCGAGAAATCTTTATGATGGGTTCAAGAGAACCTTCGTCGATGTGCTCGGAGGCGAAGTCCACTTGAAGCGACAGCTGGTGTGACTCGATCGAGTTGTTGGTGTCGGAATAGTCGTGAGGCTCGAGCTTCACGGCCACATTTGACGTGATTGTTAGCGTCAAGGCCTCCTGTTTCAACCTCAGAAATATGCGGTCCCTTTCGATTTCGTCTAAGAAGGACAGGTGTTTGCACCTGGGATCAAGAGCTGCGGCAACGTGTAGGAAATCCAGCACAGCAGTCTGTTCGTACCTCTTGGAGAGCTCGCCCAGAATGAAGGATTTCGTTGATTTTTGAAATGCACTATCCGAAGCAGACGCCTGCAGGCCGGTTTTCAGCTTGGTCAAAACGAGACAGACGAGCGACGCCGTCAGCGATTTTTCCATCGACATCAGCTGTGTTGCGGTTGTGAACGGCTTCAGAACACCGAGAAGCTCGCGCGCCTGTTGCAGTTCCAACTGACTCAACATCAAGGCACGCTTGCTTTCGATCGTGTGCATCATGACGGCACATATAGCCGAGTCCTGTTCCAAGACTCGTTCTATCATGTCCGCGGTCGACTTCCACTGAATGGTGTTATCCGTGACCAGCTCCTGCTGGGGCAGACCCATACACTTCTGCTTCTCTAGCAAAGCCAGACGAGAGGACGTGTCGCACTTGAAGTGAGCCACCAGTTTCCGGAGCTTGCCGAGTAACGCCGAAAGAGATTTCTGCGAATAGCAGTTCCTGATGGAGTAGTTAACTGAATGACAAATGCACGGCAGGAACATGGCCACGGGTTCCCAGCTGGCACTTCTGTTCTCGCGGATGACACTGCTGACCACGGCCGACGGAGACTTCATGTCCCACTCCCTGGCGACGTCGTTCATGACGGCATAGACGTCGTCTTCGGCCCGAGGTTCGGCTATCTCTCGTGTGGTCAGCACAAACTGGTGCGGCTCCCACTGCGAGTCGATGAAGCGCGCCGTGAATGTGGCGAACCAGTTACAAGACTTAGACTGCCATGTGTCTGCCGTCAGAGAGGAGCTTTCAGCCTCACCGATCATCCGCAGAACCGTCTCCTTGGTCTCGTGGAACGACGGCGTCAGCACCTTGTTCCTCAGGTAGGCGGGTGGGGGTATCTCGTAGTCGACGCACAGCTGCGTGCACAGCAGTCTGAACGACGACGACTCCACGCACGACAGTGGGAGGAGGTTCTCCACGAGGTACGAGGCGATGGCGACGTTAATCAGCTGCGTCTTCTGGAACGGCAGCTTCGACTTCTTCACCCACGCAGTCAGGGCGTCCTGGGAGTGGTTCACGATCGGCGACTGGCTGAACTGCTGCTGCTGCTGCTGGAACTCAAAGGGATGTCGCTTGTCCAGGTGGGACGCCATGTTCGTCGTGTTGCCGCTGTACTTCGTCACATGGCCACACAGCTTGCACAGCGCCCGCTGCCTGTCGATGTAATCCCCGTGCTCGTCCACCTCGAAATGATAGAATCGCCACACGTTGCTCGAAGCCTTTCCCCAGAAATCCTTAAACATCGGAACGGCCTGGCTACCCGGAGTCAAATCGTTCGACATGTTTAACGATGCAGTGCGCTATATATTCGAGTCTTCCGCTTAACAGTCCGAAACCCAACAGAGACCTCCACACAATCGTGTTGAAAATCGACCACACTGCTTTATAATCCGCTCACTGATAACAATAATACAGTTTCATCGCTATTTGAGTGGAAAACATCGCCAAGTAATCGATTCACGCACACTTTGTTTAACGTGGTCTTCGTTCGACTGTCAGCCACGTACATGATCGATTGGCGCGCTTATAAATAGACGATCATCGAGCTGCAGTGGAGCGACCTAGTTTCAAGCATGTGCTAGCGATGTGGCTGATTCATAGCCTGCGTGATGTATTGAAGCGATAAGACGACTTAGTGTTTACTTCCTATAAGGCTTGATCCCATTAGTGATTTGTTTAGGCTGTTTTTTTCCCAAAGCGGTCACGATGCACTTGTAAACTGTTGTACACTTTATAGTACGATATCAATTTGTATTAAATAGATTGGGTGGAAGGGGACCAGAGGAGTCTTAAATAGTCCAAATATAAATGCTGTGAAAAATAATACTTGAATTAAATTAAAACGTATTACAAAGAAATGTCACCTGAATCTAAATATTATCTTATTAGTGACCGGTTTAGTTTTTCTTTCTTTTTTCTCTCTCAAGATTATTTCCGTCTCCGTCTTTCTCCTACCTCTCTCTCTCTCTCTCTCTCTCTCTCTCTCTCTCTCTCTCTCTCTCTCTCTCTCTCTCTCTCTCTCTCTCTCTCTCTCTGTGTTTGTGTGTCTGTCTGCCTATCTCTTCTCTCTCTCTCTCTCTCTCTCTCTCTCTCTCTCTCTCTCTCTCTCTCTCTCTCTCTCTCTCTCTCTCTCTCTCTTTAGGGACGAGACGTAGCCCAGTGATATAGCGCTCGCTTGATACGCGGTCGGTTTGGGATCGATCCCCGTCGGTGGGCCCATTGCGCTATTTCTCGTTCCAACAGGTGTAACAAAGGCCGTGGTATGTACTATCTTGTCTGTGGGATGATGCATATAAAAGACCCCTTGCTACTAATCAAAAAGAGTAGCCCATGAAGGTGCGACAGCGGGTTTCCTCCCTCAATATCTGTGTGGTCCTTAACCATATGTCCGACGCCATATAACCGTAAATAAAATGTGTTGAGTGCGTCGTTAAATAAAACATTTCCTTCCTTCTTCCCCTCTCTCTCTCTCTCTCTCTCTCTCTCTCTCTCTCTCTCTCTCTCTCTCTCTCTCTCTCTCTCTCTCTCTCTCTCGCCTCTCTTTCAAAAATGTTTGCGGTGGGGGATGGTAGCCCGAGTACTCTGACTGTAGAGGGCTAGACGGGCATTTGGACAGATATTGAGTCCTCTACAGGGTTGGGGAGATGGGTGAGTGAGGGTGTTGTGTATATATTTTCCAATTTAGTTTAGTTTATGTTGTTACAGACATATTTCAGGAATTTTAATAGGATGTAAACTGTGGCGAGCGATGTTTAGGGGCGGGGGGGGGGGGGGTAAATCATGCTTCTCCGAAAAAAAACAATATGGGCCAAAAAGAAGAAAATTTGCTTATACGGTGGGGGGGGGGGGGGGTCGACTGGTATATCAAAGGCCGTGGTATGTACTACCCTGTCTGTGGGATGGTGCATATAAAAGGACCCTTGCTGCTAATCGAAAAGAGTAGCCCATGAAGTGGCGTCAGCGGGTTTCCTCTCTCAATATCTGTATGGTCCTTAACCATATGTTTGACGCCATATAACCGTACATAAAATGTGTTGAGTGCGTCGTTAAATAAAATATTTCTTTCTTTGGTGCACTGGCTGGAAAGAGAAATAGCCCAATGGGTCCTCCATTGAGGTACTGAAGGCAAATAAACCGAGCTTCCAATGAGCGAGCTATGGGGGGGGGGGGGGGGGGGGGGGGGGGGGGGGGGGAGGGGTGTCACCGAAACATTTTGAGACAAAGATGCTGAGACAAGTTTTCAGGGCAGTTTAGTGTTGTGGATGATGAATTTTTTAAAATGCAAAGGTAATTTAAAAAAAAGGATCCGCCAGTGTTAATATATTTCTTTTTAGCATGTATATTATATATATATATATATATATATATATATATATATATATATATATATATATATACTAGTGTCTCCTTGCTGCTAATCGAAAAGAGTAGCCCATAAAGTGGCGACAGCGGGTTTTCTCTCTCAATATCTGTGTGGTCCTTAACCATATGTCTGATGACATATAACCGTAAATAAAATGTGTTGAGTGCGTCGTTAAATAAAACGTTTCCTTTCTTGTACTAGGTTCTCCGCGAGTACTTGAGTACTCGGACATCAGCCGAGATCAGCATTTCATTTCATTTCAACTTATTTTCGTGCTTATATGCAATTAAGGTTCAAGCACGCTTTCCTGGGCACACACATCAGCTGTCTGGGCTGTCTGTCCATGAAGTGAGTTAGTTGTTAGCTGTTAGTGGTTAGTCAGAGAGAAGAGGGTGTAGTGGTCTTACACTTACCCAATGAGTCGTTAAACCGGTACCGGGCTGCGAACTCTGTACTGCCAGCCTTATGCCCGATGGTTTAACCACGACACCACCGAGGCCGGTAGTACTAAATAAATACATTTTAAAAATCAGAGTTCAGTTATATCTATATGGTCTTCTCCAACTAGACAAAGAAGTAACCTTAAAATTGAAAGGAACACTTTTCGACTTTTATATATTATCCCTGCTCCTCTCTACCCTACCCCTACTCCACTGTGTCCAGCCCTCAATTATTTAATGCTACACCAGCTCGTCAATATATAACTATCTATGCCGACGACACTACCTTTATCTTGGATGGATCCACAAATTCCCTGTACAATACACTTACTACACTGGATTTCTTTGCAAAAATATCTGGTCTGAAGCTAAATTATTCAAAGTCAAAGATAATATGGATAGGCAGGAAAAAATATTCAAAAGAAGTGTTTCATCATTCTAGATGGAAGTTAGCATGGGGTTCAATTCATTTTACTTTATTAGGTATTAATTTCTCTTTAAATTTACAAGATACAATCATTTCGAGCCAAAAATAGAAGAAATGAAAATTGTATTAAAAGCATGGAGTGCCCGTAAACTTACACCATTAGGCAGACTCACAGTGTTAAAATCACTAATATTACCAAAAATTACAAATTTGTTAATTTCGCTACCATCCCCGTCAGAACAGTTAATTGAAAAGTTAAATAAGCGATTTTTCAAATTCATTTGGTAAAATAAACCTGACAAAGTTAAAAGAGATGTTATAATTCAGGACCATAAAAATGGGGGGTTAAAAATGATTAAATTATCTACGTTTATAACATCATTAAAGTCAACGTGGATAAGAAGGTTACTTTTAAACAACACAAAACTGGCATGTCTCTTCTCGTCAGTTACAGGTATATCGATCAAAGAACTAATTATATATGGTGATCATTTTATTAATTTAAACAATACAAAACTGCCATGTCTCTTCTCGTCAGTTACAGGTATATCGACCAAAGAACTAATTATATATGGTGATCATTTTATTAATTTAAACAACACAAAACTGGCATGTCTCTTCTCGTCAGTTACAGGTATATCGATCAAAGAACTAATTATATATGGTGATCATTTTATTAATTTAAAAATTAAAAATATGACTAATCCTTTTTGAGAAGATGTTCTAGATAGCTGGCGAAACATCCAATGCAAACAACCAATAGAAAATAAAAACGATATAGCTGGTATAAACATTTGGTTTAACAGTAAAATATTAAAAAATAAGAAGCCTTTTTTTTTTTAAAAATATGCAGAAAAGAGAGTTTGTTTCATTAGTGATTTAGTTAATACTGATGGAGGATTTCTAAATTTATGCGATTTTATTGCAAAATTTAATATAAAAACAAACTTTCTAGAGTATGCTTCTTTAATTAATGCAGTGAAATGTTTCATAGGGATATATGAAAAACATAATGATGAAATAAACGAGTCAATTACAAACGAAAAACCAGTCTACCCCCCCCACAAGTTAAAACAACTTCTTAAAGACAAAACGGGATGTAGAGAAATATATAAATTGTTATGCTACACAAAAGCCATTCCAAAGTCTCAATTAAAATATAAAAATAAAGGTTTTTGTTATTCACCAGCAGAATGGAATATATTTTACAATATACCATTTAAATGCGTTAGAGATACAACTTTACGTTGGTTTCAATATAAAATTCTACACAGATTTCTCGCTACTAACACATTTCTATATACAATACATTATATTAATTCAAATAAATGTACCTTTGTAATCGTATGCCAGAGACAATTGAACATCTATTTTATGATTGTTGTTATGCTAAAGAATGTTGGAAAGATATTACAAACTAAATATTCAATACTATAGAGGAGTGCATAATTATAGATAAACATATTGCCATTTTGGGTCTGTTTAAAAAAACAAATACATATACAGTAAATTGGTTAATTATTAACATAAAATATTATATTTATTCCATGAAAATACAAAAACAAAAATTAAACTTCTCTGCCTTAAAAACTATAATTAAAGAAAATTTGGAAACTGAAAAATGTATCTTATATAAAAATGGTAATTATGAAGATTTCAAGACAGAATGGGAGCAGTGGTATAATTTATTTCAAACATCATAAAAGCTTATTAAATCTATCAAATATTGAGATATATTTATTTCTAAAATACCTTCTTCGCACTTTATACTCCTTCACACACCTTTTCATAATACTTTCTTGTATCAATACTAATTCCGTAGCACTGAAGCACACTGTGTTTTTATAACAGTTCAATATTGTATATTTGTTACCGCTGAAGACTTGATTCTGAGGACATTCATTTAATGGGCTAATTGTCTCCAGCTAGATTTTGTTGAGTAAATGTGTTCTGCGCAAGGAATGCATGCTACTAATGGGAAAATGTAGCGGGTTTCCTCTCAAAGACTATATGTCAAAATTACCAAACGTTTGACATGCAATAGCCGATGCTTAATAAATCAATGTGCTCTAGTGGTGTCGTTAAACAAAACAAACTTTATTAACCATATACATCCATGACCAACTCCATTTATAAATTGAAATTGATAATTTTTGACGTTTAGGAAAGTATGAAGTGGTGTCGTTCAACAAAACAAACTTTCAGGAACGTTTGATGCTCAGAACCGCTTTGCACACTGTATGAACGGCGTATTATAATAATAATAATAATAATAATAATAATAATAATAATAATAATAAGAAGAAGAAGAAGAAGAAGAAGATAATAATAATTTCAGAAATATTAAATACTCATATGGGATCTCATTTTTGTGGAGGGGTGCAGGCTGGTTTTTGTTCGAATTAAACGAAAATGCCGGAATCAGGATAACGACATTTATTCATATTGGCTTTACTACCAAACAATTACATGCATATAGGGTTGCAAATGAATCACTACGCATTGTTACATGGATTACACTAATTTTGAGGCTAGAACGGTATAAATACATGTTTAAAAGGTCTCAGGTTAGCACATTTTGCCCGAATATCTATAATTTTTTCCCGAATTTAAGGTTATGGTCTTTCTAGCGCTAGTAGTTCATTTGTCTTTGAATTCTTCCATAATATGCACCTGTACATGGCTTTTTGATAGGCTCGGTGAATCAACTGGCTAGATGCTATTAAAGGAAGTATGTTTTGTTTAACGACACCACTAGAGCACATTGATTTATTAATCATCGACTATTGGAAGGAAGGAAATGTTTTATTTAACGACGCACTCATCACATTTTATTTACGGTTATATGGCGTCGGACATATGGTTAAGGACCACACAGATATTGAGGGAGGAAACCCGCTGTCGCCACTTCATGGGATACTCTTTTCGATTAGCAGCAAGGGATTTTTTATATGCACCATCCCATAGACAGGATAGCACATACCACTGCCTTTGATATACCAGTCGTGGTGCACTGGCTGGAGCGAGAAATAATCGGCTATTGGATGTCAAACAATTGGTAATTTTGACATATAGTCTTAGAGAGGAAATCCGCTATATTTTTCCATTAGTAGCAATGGATTTTTTATATGCACCATTCCATAGACAAAATAGCACATACCACGGCCTTTGAAATACCAGTCGTGATTCACTGACCGGAACGAGAAATAACCCAATGGGCCCACCGACGGGGATCGATCCCAACCCGACCGTGCATCAAGCGAGCGCTATACCAGTGGGCTACATAACGACCATGCTCGTTAAAGGATTAACTACACGGCAGTGACAACCAAACTGAGCTAGCTATAGGAAGGAAGGAAATATTTTATTTAACGACGCACTTAACACATTTTATTTACGGTTATATAGCGTCGGACATATGGTTAAGGACCACACAGATATCTTTCGATTAGCAGCAAGGAATCTTTTATATGCACCATCCCACAGACAGGATAGTACATACCACGGCCTTTGTTACACCAGTTGTGGAGGAGCTAGTTATAGAGTCATCCCTGTGGATCTGATTGTTTTGCAGGTCTCAAGGCTTCTTCGCCAATTATTTAAAGGACTTCTGTAATTTAATGCCAACATGCTTTGTGGAGTAGTTCTCAATTCGTTAATGACTTTGACTCATGTGATAAATACACACACATACACACACACACACACCACCGCACCTCGGATCCACCAATGCAAAATTTGTCCTTTTTGGAATGTTGGAATCCCCATTACACAATCCTGGATCCGCCCCTGTCGTGTGTAAGTTAAGGTTACTTCGGTTTCATGGCTTCATGAGGGCTTTAAGTAGGCCAGTGGCAGTAGAACTTGCATACAGTACATGTAATATAATTATGCAGGCAAGCAAATGTAGGTCAGCCGATATCTGGCGATACCAGCACATACATACACTGTCTATCGCCGTTCAAGGGCAGAGTATGCCGCGACACAAAGGCGAGAGTTAAGGTGGGTAGCATATTAATGAAGGGTGATGCATTTTTTAAATTACATTTTATCACTTGGACTGTTATATTGGCCTACGTTACTTGGCCTACGTTACTTTCCAATATGTACATGTTAAAGTAGCATCCATACAAACAGCTCATATTCATACTAGAGACTAGAGTTTTAGATGTATCTACGCGAGCTTTTGCGTAACGGGGGAGGATAGACGTAGCTCCACTGGGGGGAGGGGGGGGGTACAACCCACTATTGGGGGACGACCCACATTATGTATGTATGTATGTATGTATGTATGTATGTATGTATATATGTATGTATGATGTTATAAAATATAATACAGTAAAAAAAGAAATTTTGATTGAGGGGGTGGGGACATTGCCCGCGTGGCCTCCCCTCGCTACGCCACTGCGTAGCTCAATGGTAATTCGCTTGGCTGGTGCGCGATCGATCTAGAATCGATCAAAGATCGACCCCCGTTTAGTCCAAACTCCAAAACCAATTTTAGAAGTATACCTGACATAGAAAGCTGCAGAACGTTTCTATGCATTTTTCAATACAGTGTCAACACCTGAAAATATTCAGGGTGGGGGTACTAAATTTTGCCATTGACATGTTCCTTTTTAAAGTTTGTTTTGTTTAACAACACCATTAGAGCACATTGATGTTTTAATCATCGGTTATTGGATGTCAAACATTTAGTAATTCTGACACAGAGTCTTAGAGAGGAAACCCACTACATGTTTCCATTAGTAGCAATGGATCTTTTATATGCACCATCCCACAGCTATACCAGTCGTGGTGCACTGGCTGGGACGAGAAATAGCACAATAGACCCACCGACGGAGATCGATCCTACGACCGCGCATCAGGCGAGCTCGTTTACAACTGAGCCACATCCCGCCTTCCATCATTATTAATGTATTGGAGGTATATACATAGCGAACTTTAATCAAATTCATGAGAGTATTCTGTGATATAATCTATTTAACATATTTACATGTCAACCATAAATAATTAAGCAACAAAATCAACAATTTCATGCAAATTAAATGCATAAGTATAACCCCCAAACCGTATCCTCCGAAATTGCTATTAATGGGACTGTCCTGAATTTCCTTTTATTGTTAAGATGATACCGACTAACAAAGACATTTTATTGACTAAATTTTATATTAAATACATTTTGTTTTCTGCTTAAAATATCAGCGGCTGTATATAAAATGTATTTATGGTCGTCATAGTGTTTGTACAAGGCCAAACTTCATTTATGTTCCTAATACAACATGCATATATTTTGCTTTCGTACATACAAAATTACTGGGAGATCAAATTTCAGTTTGGGGCTATTTACAAACATTAGGATGACTAGAAACACACTGGATATACAGACACTGATATTCTGAGAGAGAGAGAGAGAGAGAGAGAGAGAGAGAGAGAGAGAGAGAGAGAGAGAGGGGGAGAGAGAGAGGGTGGAGGGAGGGAAAAACCTATTAATTATTATGTAATTTTAGTCACTAAAAGCTTTTATTAGTCGGTGACATGTTACAATGGTCGTTTAATTTCAATAATATACAGAAATATATATCTTCAGTATGCCATCAGATTATCACCTCCTACAGAATGCGAAGTCTTATGCGTATGACGTGTAGCTAGGTCATGAAATTCCCACTTACATTTCCATTCAACCAGAGTAATATGTGAAATACGCCACACGGTACCCCCCCCCCCCCCCCCCCACACACACACACACTCATCTTTAGTAATATGTTTTTTATTTTGTGTTTATTTATTCTAAACGTTACTGGTTTGAAATTGCCGTAGGCAGGCTCAAAATGTTCAGCGATTTCAAAATTATCGTAGGTAACACATTCTTAAATTCTTATATTTTGTGTTGTTCTTTCAGCTATACAGCCGTACAGACGGTGATATTTGACCATGAGTTCGTCAGGTATGTTTGTATATCTATGAGATTGTGTCATAGGGGTCAGCTGAAAATAGTTCAGTATTGTTACCCTAGCTGCAACCGCAAAAAAAAAAAAAAAAAATTACCAAGACGAAGTATTTTTGTAATGAAAATATGACAAACTGAATAACGGAATATTATCTGGTTTTGGCAAAAAACACACACAAAAAACACAAAAACAACCCATGTCACTAAGTATTATTAAATCCCCGTGCGACAAAGAACCAAAAAAGAAAAATGGGTTGGGAACGGGCGCTTCCTTTTCCCATATTAAGAAAATCCGGTAAAAATTATTTGAGTAAAGTGCTTACCCACTCCAGATCAAGTCAGGTCATAGGGCTTAACGTGCACATTCAGAGCAAGCTGTTGTAGCGCACGCCTGTCGTGGGCGTAGGTGTCGACATGATCCTCTCTTCCATATCTATATCAATGTCTTCACGTGTGATCGGCAAAAGTACAGTCCTCGGGAGTGTGCCGATCCTTTTGCCCTGTAGCATCCTTCCACTCTCTAAATGCACGGTTTCTTGTTGCCGTTTTCCATTCATTAGTGGTGGGATTTAGCTCAATCAGTTGAACGCTGGCCTGAGGTGCTTTCATCGTAGGATCAAATCACCTCGGTGGATCCATTCAACTGATTATTTTTTTCTTTCTCGTTCCAACCAGTGCACCACAAATGGTTAAAGGCTGTGATATGTGCTTTCCTATCTGTGGGAAAGTACATATAAAAGAAAAATGTAGTGGGTTTCCTCTGATGACTACGAGTCATAATTACCAAATGTTTGACATCCAGTGGCTGATGATTAATTAATTAATGTGCTCTAGTGGTGTCGTTAAACAAAACAAACTTATATTTTTTCTATTTTATATCTTTGTATTGTTTGATGATTATTGTCGAACACTTCAACAGTGGACCATTTGGAATTATTCCAGATCATCCAGTGTTTAAGTGTTCAACAATAACGGGAATTCATGAACCTTACCAAACCTTGAGGGGTATCTAAAATATCCTTGCAGTTTTTCGGTAAGACTAATAAGCAATATAGCGACAGCGATGTTTTCCGTCGTTCTGTAAACCAAATAACCATATTATATTAAACAACAAATAACCGTAGTTTGAAATCTGCTGAAGTGTTCTTAAACAGACGTCTTTTTCCTTACTTGATAAATATAGTTTAAAATGTGCTGGGGTGTTGTTAAACGAGCATTTGTTTGCTTTTCCCCACCATCTGAAACATTTAAGATTAAATATTACAAGAGATATATTCACAGATTGTTTTAAAATATGGGTTATTGTCGTGTTGTTTAATTAATTCTTGTTAAAAATTGTGGATAATGGTTCAAGCAATTATTGTCGCCATCATGTGATAGCTTTAGGGACCGTTGTTTAGATCGACCGGCCTCGGTGGTGTCGTGGTTAAGCCATCGGACATAAGGCTGGTAGGTACAGGGTTCACAGCCCGGTACCCGCTCCACCTCAGAGCGAATTTTAACGACTCAAAGGGTAGGTGTAAGACCACTACACCCTCTTCTCGCTCTCACTAACCAACTAACTAACAACCAACCCAAATAGTTGAGGTGTGTTCCCAGGACAGCGTGCTTGAACCTTAATTGGATATATGCACAAAAATAAGTTAAAACAAAAGGAAAGTTGGACGCAATACAGTATTATTTTATGGCCAGCGTTGTGGTATCACGGTTTTTTTAAATATTGCATTTGATAAAGTAGATTCGCCAATGTGTTCAATGTCGTCAAATGTTTATCTCTAGATGAGAAAACTGTACGGCCAGGTCTGTTACCTGTCAAGGTTAAGTGATAAAGTAAAGAGAGGTACGCTACGTTTTAGGTCACACCTGAGCCGAAGTGTCAAATGACCCGTGTTGTAATCCGTTTTCATCCGTCGTCGCATGTAAACTTTTCATATTTTCGACGTTTACTCCAAAGCTACTTGATCAATTCCAACCAAATTTTGCGGGGAAACATCCTTGGCACATGGAAAAACAAATTTAACAATTAGGGACCTTTTAAAGGGGAAAATTTACAAATTAACAAAAAATCTTCGTCTTTATTTCCAGAAAAGCTATAGCCAAATAGTCTGTGTATGTATATATATATATATATAAACTACATTTAAACAGGGAAGAATAAATAGTGGAAGGAAATATGTTGTATACAAAAGAATATGAAAGAAAAAAGGAGAAGAAGAAAAGAAATAGTGATGCAAGAGATTACACACATAATACTTCACGTGCAGTCAATCTCGTTATTACACTTACAAATACTAATCCATATGTAATTTAAATTATACTTTATTAATCAAAACGATGAGTTTGTTTGACATATATTTACTTAATTTACTTTAATTCGCCAAAAAGGAACATACATTTAAAAAAATAAACAATTTGTGATTATCCTAATATTAAGACTTTATAAAATATTTTAAGTTAGTACTTGAACAAATATATTTGTATATTGCAGAATTTAAGTACAGTGCCCCATTTGAGGCAACGGATGAAGTGAAGGCGGCATTTGACAAAAATGGATACATCATTGTTAGGTATTACATGTGGTAAACGGACAAAACCCCACCCGGAAAAAAACCCACTGGATAAAACCCCACTGGAAAAAAACCCACTCGGACATAACCCCACACAGAAAAAAACCCACTCGGACATAACCCCACTCATATATCTCAATATATAACAAAATCGTATATACAGTATTTATTTTTTATTGAAACAAGTGTAATCTAGCCTACTTCCACCTCACACAGTGGGTTTTTTTTCCAGTGGGGTTTTATCCTGGATTCATTACATGTACATGTGTATTTTCATTGCCTGACGCCAAGAGACAATCTCTGATACACCAAAGCAATCATAAATGGTACATACAATTATACATGTTAAGCTTTTTTCTGCCAGACAGCCCGACGTTTTAGGTCATGTGCCCAGAACAGTACGTGGATAGGAGTACGTAACCATTTTGTTTTTATATATTTCTTATCTTACCTACTATTGTAGTTGTGAATCTGATAGTGACGTATTCATAAGACAATATTTGACTACAATCCACAATTTAATTATTTATAGGTGGATAGCTAGAAGAATAGATGAACGGATTAGATATGAATGAATGAATGAATGAATGAATGAATGAATGAATGAATGTATGTATGAATGAATGAATGAATGAATGAATGAATGAATGAATGAATGAATCGATGGATGGATGAATGGATGGATGGATGGATGGACAATTAATTGCAATAAACAATATTGTGTGTCATTTCAGAGGCATTCTGGCGCCCGAAGAGCTGAATAGGTTAAAGAAAGTGTTGGAGGAAAATAAAGACATTGAGAGTCATCAATGGGCGGTGAGCGTCTTAAGATATCTCGAATATATGTCATACTTAATACCTTACAGTCGATCTGTCAACTGACTTACATGTAGGACATCTAATCTAATTGACAGACTGGCTTAATCCGTCTACTGACCTTCTGTACATCATTTCAGGCGCAGATAGGGGGGTGAGGTAGGGGGCAAGCGAATTTTCCTCCTTTTTTAATATACATTTCGGGGGAGTATTTCTCGCATCACTCATACACCAGCACCACACCCCAAACCCCACCCTCGATAGAAACTTCGCTTACCAGTCCAAACACTTCTGTATAAATTCCTGTACATGCGCCTGCATTTACCTCAACTGAAGGTTATAATTTTAACGTGATTTCCTTTATACTTATTTTCGTGCCTGTATCCAATTAAGGTTCAAGCACGCTTCTTGGGCACACACCTCAGCGATTTGGACTGTCTGTCTAAGACAATTGGTTAGTGGCTGGTTGTTAGTAGTTACTGAGAGAGAAGTCGGTGTAGTGGTCTTACATCTACCCATTGGGTCGATAAATTCGCTCTGATTAGAAGCCGGTACCGAGATGCGAACTCAATACCTGCCAGCTTTCCGTCCGATAGCTTAACCAGTAAACCACTGAGGTCATCCTCGCCAAGACTCGCGTTGGTGATTTATTGATTTAATAGATGTATTCCAGAAGGATAAGTATTCACTTCTTTTATAAAGCTACTGCTGTAATTAGGTAATATGTTTGTAATTTATTCTCTGTCGTCTTCCCTCTCTCTTGTGAAAGGGACCAATCTTTCAGAAAAAATTAAACATATGCTTACAGTATAACTTCAATTTACAAAATTGCCTGTTAAGAAATTATTATATTCACTTATGTTAGTAGACGGAAATTAAAGAAGTTATTGTTTCTTTCACGTCCAACTCTGATAACTCCATAAGGAGTGGGTTTTATATTGTTTATTAAGAATGTTTCTCCTGTATTTTACTGTGTAAATATTGGGCGAGACTTTAATAAAAATATATATATATATATGTCTGTCTGTATGTCTGTATTTCTGTCTGTCTGTCCAACTCTAAATGGATAAGTCTTCATTTCAGACGGATGATGGTGAAGGGAGAAAATCAAGACTAACTGCCTGGCTATATCCAGGAAATGACGTCACTGGGATGTATGCCAGAAGTCATCGGATGGTAGATACAGTCAGTAAGGTGATACGCGATTTGTTACTCTGATAACTTGACCAGAACCTTTTTGTACTCCATAAAAGACAATACATCGAATCTTCAATGATTAGAGAGATACCAAGAGCTTCGGGCACATATCCCCACTGACCCCAGGCTCGCAAAGTCATCTTTTATATCTTAAAGAGTTAAAGTTTGTTTTGTTTAACAACACCACTAGAACACATTGGTTAATTAATCATTGGCTATTGGATGTCAAACATTTGGTAATTCTGAAACGTAGTCATCAGAGAAAAACCACTACATTTTTCCTAACGCAGAAAAGGACCTTTTATATGCACTTTTCTACAGACAGGAAATCACATACCACAGCCTTTGACCAGGTGTGGTGCACTGGATGGAACGAGAAAAAAAATCCAGTCATTTGATTGGATCCACTGAGGTGATTCGATCCTATGAGGCAAGTATCTCAAGTGTTCAAGTGCTCAACCGACTGAGCTAACTCCCGCCCCTAGATCTTAAAGAAATCGAATGAATATTGTTTGTCAATTGAATGTCGTTTAAAATTATTTGATGCAATTGTTGTTCCTATATTACTCTATGGTTGTGAAATCTGGGGATTTGAAAATATTGATATACATGTATTAGAAAGTGTACATATCTTGTTTTTTTACAATATTTAGCAAATGCCAAAAAAAGAACACCTGTGTATATGTTGTATGGAAAGTGTGGGGAAAATACACTATTGTTTATAATATCCAAACGTATTGTGTGTTTTGGGGGTCGTCTTCTGACAGATAAATGTTCCAAGCTATCCATAAATCTACAAATTATTATAGAATGAGAATATACAATGTGGAACAAACCATAAATGGATTACCAGTGTTGGATATATATTTTATAAGCTTGGCCTAAATAATATCTGGAACAAGCAAATGTTTAGCTCAGTAACAAGGTTAAAGACATTGGTCAAACGAAGACTCTCAGACCAGTTTTTACAGAATTTGCAAAGTGGCATTTTAAAATCCAATAAAGGTTTAGCTATTTAAAGAGAACTTAGTGTTTGAAACATTATTGAGCATACTTGATAAAATTATGTGTAATACATTTCTTAGATGTCATATATCTAACCACTTTTTACCTATCATAAGCGGAAGATGGACCAATATTTTATATGAAAACAGAATACGTATCGATTGTGCTACTTAAGATTTCGGTGATGAATTTCACTACTTATTTATATGTAACATTTTTACAGATGATAGATTTAAATATATTCACAAATATTATTTTACTAGACCAAATGTAAACAATTTAAGCACTTTTTTAATTGTAAAAATATAGGCACCCTTAGAAAGTTGTGTAAATTTATAACTATTGTCAACAAATATTTCGGTTCCTCATAAGACTTCCATTATTTACAGTTTATGAATTGTTTTTCAAACCCTGTCATCTTGATGCTGTTGTATTATTAGCCCGAGTATTATTAGACTGTGCGAGAGCTAGACGGCCATTTAGACAGTTATACGCACTCATTACAGTTAGAGATCAAGCTATGTAATTGTCTTGCAATTTTCGGGTACTTGTCGTATTATCGTATGAGACGGCCCCTGAAAGATGGAATCGCTGAGTGGGCGATCATGTGACGCTACGTCACGATATAGGTCAGCGAACTTAGAATTCTGCTGTCCGGAGTTTGCTTAGCTGAATGTGGGTGCTGTCGGGTTTCTTTCTGTAGTGTGTGTATTAGTTATTAATATCTGGATTTGTTTTAATCAAGGAACTCGAAAATGATCGATGTAAAGGTATTTGACGTCAAACATAGGATTGTTGTGGTAAGTGCCACACGAACTTTCTGCAACTCGTTTGGAAAACAGGGTTTTTTTACTGAGAAACGGGAAAACAACTCCAGTTCATTTATTCAAATAATTTTATGATTTATGTGATTTGAAGTAAAATGCTTCAGATATAGATTAGTAGAGACATAATATTAATTGTGTTTCGATATAATATAATAATCGAGTTTGGTAATATCGCGTGTAAAATATTTATTATTGTGTTTGATATATCAGCAGGCACATCTCTAAATTCCAATGTGCGTTTATGTTTTGTTAGCTGTTGGGGGGCGAAATCTATCACTATCACGCTAAGATTATGATGAAGGATGCAAAATCTGGTGGGAAGTTTGTATGGCATCAGGATTATGGGTAAGATCTGCCTTTTTAAGAAGTAAAACGTCTTTCCAAAATATATATAGAAATGTCCATGTGAAAAACCATAAGACCCTGGGCTTTCATCATCATTTGAGAATATCAAGAGTTGAAACAATAATTTATAAATTATAAGAAAAAAAACCCCAAACCCCCACATTATATCTAATTTAATTTTATTTATTTTCGTGCTTATATCCAATTAAGGTTCAAGTACGCTGTCCTGGACAGACACACCTCAGCTATCTGGGCTGTCTGTCCAGGACAGTGTGCTAGTTGTTAATGTTTAGTGAGAGAGTAGAGGGTGTTGTGGTCTTACACCTACCCATTGAGTCGTTAAAACACGCTCTGGGTGAGAGCCGGTACAAGGCTGTGAACCTTGTACCTGCCAGTCTTATGTCCGATGGCTTAACCACGACACCACCGAAGCCGGTGTTATATCTAAAATGTAATGTCACTGATATGCTATAACAACTGTATTTGTTAATATCCAGATACTGATACAAGAATAGCTTATTCTACCCACATCTGATGAGCGTAATAACACAAATATGCTATAAGAACTGTTCTCGTTAATCTCCAGATACTCGTACAAGAACAGAACTTTATTACACACAGGCCGTTACACAACGGCATATGAGGAACATGATATATAAACTGTAGTGACAAGATAGGGTGTATAGGAGACAATAGTACAATAGTATCAATACAAATGCAATAAAGTAATAGAGACAATAGTGTAATACAAATACAATAAAATAATAAAGACAATAATATAATGCAAATGAAATAAAGTAATGTAATGTCACCTTATTGTAATTACTACCAAATGTGCTAATCAGACGCGTGCACACACGTAAGTACGCACACACACACACACACACACACACACACACACACACACACACACACACACACACACACACGGCATTGTAAATAATTTGTATATATATATATATGTGTGTGTGTGTGTGTGTCTGTGTGTGTGTGTGTGTGTGTTGTGTGTGTGTCTGTATGTGTGTGTGTCTGTGTATGTGTGTGTGTGTGTGTGTGTGTGCGCGCGCGCGCGTGCGCCAGTGTTCTTTTAGGGTTTACTGCATTTATCAATAATTTCTTTTAATTTACATAATTTCTTGAGAACACTTATTTTGCTATTCGTCATTAGTTGTTTAAATTTCAGCGAACTTAGTTCATTATAATAATATGGCTTAAGCAAATGTTCACGGGAGTTAGTGAAATAATACATGTGAATAAATAGTGGAATTCGTCTCTAATGTCATTATTGTTCCATAATGTACACGTTCGATCTTCTGCTGGGATGTTGTTCGAGCGTCCTATTTCGATTGGTAAGTAGTGGTTGGTTAGATGTTCTAAATTTGAGTAATATAGCCCAGGATATTTGTGGTAATATAATAAGATATTTGTTCTAATCTAAGGTTTTCTTTAAATATAGTGTACGTTTTACCTCTTGATTATAAAGTTATGTTACTATTCCATTGTTGTAAATACTGGTCGTTTTATGGATGAAAAGTTCCGTGACATCCAAACATCTTCGACCATTTTTATCCGCTTATAACTATATCCATTAACAGAAGAGTCGTGTAACATTAATTCACGCAGTAAAAACGATGATTTTGTTTGCTTACTAGATACGTTACTGGCCCAAAAACTTATAATTCTTTGTTGAATAATTAATTTAAGGTGTCTTCTTCCTAGTTCTCCATATAACATGAATAGTGGTGTGCCTTTTTGAACTGGTAGGACGTTTTAAGAAAGAATTTTATATGAATAGTTTCAATGATATCGATGTTTTCGTAACCCCATATTTCGCATCCGTCTTTAGATTTAGAGAGAACAAAGTACATTACCTGTATTGCCTTTTGAGTTAGCTGGTTTGTTTTGGGTTTTTAAAAAAAATTTTGCTTGTATTAAATTTATTTAGTTTGGTAAAAGTAAAGACATAGATATTTATAACAAGTGTGCTTGTTAATCTCCAGATACTGGTATAAGAACAGCTTACTCTACCCACGTCTGATGAGTGTTATGATACTGATATGCTATAACAAGTGTGCTTGTTAATCTCCAGATACTGGTACAAGAACAGCTTACTCTACCCACGTCTGATGAGTGTTATGATACTGATATGCTATAACAAGTGTGCTTGTTAATCTCCAGATACTGGTACAAGAACAGCTTACTCTACCCACGTCTGATGAGTGTTATGATACTGATATGCTATAACAAGTGTGCTTGTTAATCTCCAGATACTGGTACAAGAACAGCTTACTCTACCCACGTCTGATGAGTGTAATGCCACTGATATGCTATAACAAGTGTGCTTGTTAATCTCCAGATACTGGTACAAGAACAGCTTACTCTACCCACGTCTGATGAGTGTTATGATACTGATATGCTATAACAAGTGTGCTTGTTAATCTCCAGATACTGGTACAAGAACAGCTTACTCTACCCACGTCTGATGAGTGTTATGATACTGATATGCTATAACAAGTGTGCTTGTTAATCTCCAGATACTGGTACAAGAACAGCTTACTCTACCCACGTCTGATGAGTGTTATGATACTGATATGCTATAACAAGTGTGCTTGTTAATCTCCAGATACTGGTACAAGAACAGCTTACTCTACCCACGTCTGATGAGTGTAATGATACTGATATGCTATAACAAGTGTGCTTGTTAATCTCCAGATACTGGTACAAGAACAGCTTACTCTACCCACATCTGATGAGTGTAATGATACTGATATGCTATAACAAGTGTGCTTGTTAATCTCCAGATACTGGTACAAGAACAGCTTACTCTACCCACATCTGATGAGTGTAATGATACTGATATGCTATAACAAGTGTGCTTGTTAATCTCCAGATACTGGTACAAGAACAGCTTACTCTACCCACATCTGATGAGTGTAATGATACTGATATGCTATAACAAGTGTGCTTGTTAATCTCCAGATACTGGTACAAGAACAGCTTACTCTACCCACATCTGATGAGTGTAATGACGTCTATAGATAAATCATCGAAAGAAAATGGCTGCCTGGAGGTAAACATTTTATGTGATAACCAAACACACATGATTGTGTATCAACTGCCATTGATCCCATCGTTTAACACAAACACTAAACACACACACATGTACCTTTATCAGTCACTATACAAAATGTTCCATCGGGAACTAGTATTAAAACAAAATTAGATTCAGAATTGTACTCGAAAGTTAAATTTACTTACATGTAGTATATATTTATATTTTTGTAAAGCTCTTTACGCTGTCTTTTAATTTAACTTTTGAATGTCTCTATTGGTTTAGTCATCACGTCATTCGTGTATTTAATTTTGACATCCCAAAAGCCGATGTATTCGTTGTGCTTGGGTTTTGCTAAACATCAGAGGCGGATCTAGTGGGGATCTAGATTGTTTTGTTTTTCTTAAATCACTTGACTCATTAGGGAGGGGAAAGACCCTTGGTGTCCGCTGGATCCTCCTTAGTGTTGTTGTTTTATTGTTACGTATTTGCATTTCAGATTTTGGATGGAGCGGGACGTAGCCCAGTGGTAAAGCGTTCGCTTGATGCGCTGTCGGTTTGGGATCGATCCCCGTCAGTGGGCCCATTAGGCCATTTCTCGCTCCAGCCAGTGCACCACGACTGGTATATCAAAGGCCGTGGTATGTGTTATCCTGTCTTTGGGATGGTGCATATAAAAGATCCCTTGCTGCTAATCGAAAAGAGTAGCCCATGAAGTGGCGACAGCGGGTTTCCTCTCTCTATATCTGTGTCCGACGCCATATAACCGTAATTAAAATGTGTTGAGTGCGTCTTTAAATAAAACATTTCCTTCAGATTTTGGAAGGGTCTCACAAATGCGGCCGCATAGATCACGGGTTTGTTGGAGGTCAGACAGGAGCAGACGTCGATCGTGTGGAGTTGATTCGCCAAGTCTGTCCACACAAGTACGTGGAGTTAGACCCAGGTCAGTGGATTCGTGAGCTCATTCTCCTCAAGTCGCACCAGAATGCTTAATAAAACCAGTCCAGTACAGTGCATTGTTTCACAAATTAAAGTTAGGTAATTGAAATCGATATATATATATATATCTTCATGTGTATATAGCACTAGTTTATATCCATTGAATAAAGGGACTTAATCATTTTTCTTTAATTTAGCTATGTGTATGGTCTCCCAATTGTTGACTTAACAAGTTTTGTTAGCTTGAAAAGTCATTCTTGAGACTCTCGGATAAAACAGAATGTTACCCCTTAAAATACGTTTTAATATATATAATTAACGCAAAGAAATTGCCATTCCGTGCATAAGCTAAGCAGTCAGCTAAAGCTGATGTGAAATGTCAGATGTGTGGCACGAATAGCCACAAGAGACAAACTTCTGTTACGGATGGAGAGACAGTGTCTGGGATGTTGAGGTGGACACTCTGACAGTAATAGAATATGAAAGATAGGAGCAGCTACCAGATCTTTAAGAAGCAAGACGGATCTCAAAGCAGAGAAAAACACGTTTTAACCAAAATTACTATATCATGTTCTAAGCAGACCAAGACCCTTTAAAATGAAAGGCCTAGTTGATGAAATCAAACATTACTTACATTTCGTTGTTGTTGTTGTTTTTTGTTGTTGTTGTTTTTTATTATTCTAGTTATCCTGGTGTATGTAATACCGCGACATATATTGTTTCATTGTTCTAAAACCGTACTTACGCATGAGAAGAAAACGATTATGGTGACGATATGTAGCCTATTGTCAGTGAGTATTTTCCGTTTCAACATCACAGACTCTCGTTTCACTATTTTGTATCTTTAACCAGATGTGTTACAGGTTTGTAGATTAACCAAACTTGGTGACCATTTTCACGGGTTCAAACTAATGTCTGATACTTTTAAGATTTTTTGTTTGCAGGCGATGCCGTTTTCTTCCACTGCAACCTCCTGCATACAAGCCAGGCGAACACGAGCCCTCACCGACGGTGGGTCTACATCTGCTGCTACAACCTCAAGTCGAACAATTCTATCCACGAACACCACTGGGCCAGCTACAGAAAGATTGACGTTGTAAGATTTACAAACAAACATGGCCATAGTTCAGTCGCATCTTGTATATAGTAACATCCAAGTTTCGGCCTTCTATTTAGTGTCTTCTAAGTTTCGGCCTTCGGGTTTGCTGTCCTCGTGAAATCACCATTCTATATAGTATATTGTATGTTTTGGCCTTCTATGTAGTATCTTCTAAGGTTTGGCCTTGGAGTTTGCTTTCCTTTTTGAGTCATCATTCTATATATTATTTTCTAAGTTTCGGCCTTCGAGTTTGCCTTCCTTGTTGGGTCCCCATTCTAGAATTATCCATGGGAAGGGTTTTTCCAACTGTTATATCCGTTAATCTGTGGTCTGTAGAGTTAATAGCTGCGGCATGATAGTGTGGTAGATATCCCCATTTTTTAACCAACAGGAACTTGGATTGCAACAACTAAATATTTTCACCAGTGTACAATTTCATAAAAAGACCGAAAACGTAATTACGAGAATTCGTCTGGGGGTTTAAACATGGCTCTATTAGGTACAATCTCTGAACTCCATTGAGATCCCTGTCCCTGTTGGAATCTTTTTGGTACCCACAGCCGCCATAGGTTAGACTTGTAGCTCACTAGCTACGATCCCTAATTTCACCATTATATATTCAAGATGAAATTCACCTTTTATATACGAAAATGTCCATTATGTCCTACATATACTGTTCAGAATAAGTTGGGGGATATTTGAATTCAAATATGAATAAGGATGCAATAAAACCTTCATACAGCAGAAAAAACGTTAACATATCTCCGTCAACACAAACAGCGCTACATGATGCATCATGAGGAATTGTTTAGGTTCTTAAAAGTTTCGATATTTTGTTCTTGCTTTTTGGTTTTCAGGGTTTTTCTTTTTGGTTTTGTTTGTTTTTGTGGGGAGGGGGGTGTCGCGTTATTAATGCCTTAATTTCTATTTTACAAGTTTTAACCTTGTTGCCTATCTGAATCTGATTTGGATGTACCTCTATATTTTAGCATATAAAAATTGTGTGACAATGTTATCTGCACCCTCACCCCAGACAACGTTCCTACGGGCCTGGTTATCTTTGTTATGTTTAAATATCCCCTACTTATTTTGAAAATAACTGGTAGAAGGCAGTTTAAAACCAGAATCAGGGAATTGTAATGTACAGAGTCTGCGGAGTGTATTTGAAAGTGTGTGTGGGGGGTGGAGTGGGGGTATTGCAATGGCCTCGAGATGGAAATCTGAAGACCCGAACTTGTTAAAAGTTTGAATTTTAACTGTCCAAATGCTATATTTCCAACTTTCTGTGCACAATAACAGGGAAAAGTGGAAGCATGCCCCCATAACCCCCTCCTCCATCCTCTATTCTGCGACCCCTAATGTAGGAACCCCTCCAGCCAGACAAAGAGGAGGGCACATCTTAGCTAAAACAAAACAACATTTTGTTTTTGATTTTCGGTCAAGACCAGTTAATTTGTTTCTGAATTTCATAATACTAAATATATGTCTGGATAACACTGCATATATCTGTTTCAGGTGCCCGATAGCGCCATCATGGAATGTACGAACGAGACCGACATGTCAGGGAAACAGTTCGCCGATCCCCGGGAAAATAAAACAGTCATTGTTACCAGCTATTAAACTGCGTGTTTGCATTTTTGAAGAAACATACAACTTTATTACCAAAAAGCCAATAGGATACATTCTACATCCTTATGCTAATAGTGACATTGAACTGTTGCCATGACAGAAATACATAAAGCAGTACTTAACCTATATATGGAATACATAGAGGATATTTCATGTTTTTTTTTTTTTTAAATATTATTTATATCTCATCGAGTAAAGTTTGCAATCATATCTCACGAGTCGCGCTTGCGAGACGAGTGTGATATGATTGCAAACTTTACGAGATGAGATATAAATCATATTTCACAAAAAACATGATTGTTTTTTTTTATTATATAACTTTTGGCAATTTACCTTTAGTTTTAAAATGCCTAGCAGCAAAATAGTTCCAGTTTTCTTACAGTGAAGATAACACTTTCTACAGTGACAATAACAATAGTGAAATTTTTACTCTAAAATGTGTTATAGTCACTGAGTGACTGATAACACTTATGTCACTGATATTTAAGATATTTCACTAAATGTTATATAATAAAAAGTCATTATTACATATAAAGACACATGTACATGTTTACTAAGGAGTTATTGAACAGCAATTGCTAAAAATTAACATGAAAATATAAAAGATAACTTGTAATCTTTTACCACCATACATCCATTGGTTTATTAATTTATTTAATTCAGAATAATGATTTTTGAAAAGAAAACAAAAATATTGGGCAGCAATGGAAACGTAATGTCTACATCCGGGATATGTAACCATGAGAGACGCCGCGTTTCGGGGCAGCGATCCCAATTGACGTTAAGACCTGGTGTTTAATTTTTAATTAGTTTTGATATTTTTATCCATGAAATATAACTGTTTCATTGAATGTATTTTGTGCTTTAATGCATCAGAGGATTCAATAAATAGTTATACATACACAGTATTACGAGTGAATAATTTAACTATTTTAGGTCGATGAATGCAATCGCGTTGGTTTATCTAATGCCTGAACTTATAGGTACGTAAGTAAAATTGCATAGGTATCTCTGTGATTGTGCCGACATGTCCGTTACACACAACCGACTCGCGACCGCTATAATTTCCGCCTACCCCCTCCTCTACCCCCACACCCACCCAAAAAGTGAATAAATAAAAATAAATGTAATTGCTAATACACATGTATAAATAAACATGGTCGGTCTAGGATCGATCCCCATCGGTGGGGTCCATTTGACTATTTTTCGTAGGATAATGCATATAAAAGATCTCTTGCTACTAATGAAAAAATGTAATAATAAGAAAAATCTAAGAATAAAAAAAGTTTGGGTTTTTTAACGACACCACTAGAGCACATTGATTTATTGGATTGGATAACGCGCCTATATCCAATTACGGTTCAAGCACGTTTCTCCCGGGTACAATATCGGACTTTGTCAGTCACTGGGTCCGACATAGAAGGGGGTGGGTGTTTGGGGGGGGGGGGGGGGTAGAGTTCAAAATGGGCGGAATTTTGAAAATAGCAATGAGTGAAAAAGTTAATAGAATTTAAAAAATAAAAATAAAAGTTAGCAAGCCAAAAATAAATAGGAGAAAGAAGAGAGGATCGGACTATTTAATAATATTTAAAAAATGAAAGTGATTTCGATATAAAATTTTGAACGAAGGTCTAAACGTTTAAAGTCCGATTTATATGTTCATCTGTGTGGCCTCGTTACAGGAGGGGGCAATTAAGGCATTTGGCCTGGTATGCATATTCAACGATATATAATGCTCATTATTGCTTAATATCAACAAGTATAATCGTATAGTTAATTAATAAAACGTCTAAATGTGACTGCTATTATATATAACGGGCGCAGCCATTTTGTATCATCCCAGTAAATACGTCTTCGAACTGAAGAAACAAAACATACCTGATTTTTGCGGATGCATCGCAATGTTCTGTAATAATAGCCATCCCAGTAAGCCAGCAACAGTTATATATTATTTTTCAATACAAAATAAACCACCATTTCAAAGTATTGAAATAATTGTATTATGTTTTGTACACAGATTAAGCCATGTACTGAAATGTAACCCATGTGTTTTCTTGGTTAATTGATATTTTCTTTCCGTGGCCTGTACCTGTGGTTCTTGATTGGCAGGTGTATATTTAGACGGTCTCCAGACACTGTGTCTAGACACACTAAAAAGACGTGCCTCTTTTTATTAAGATCACAGGGTATTGTGTGGTAACCGCACGGATATCACTAAAATCGTAATGGACTTGTCAGCCTTCCTGCTTTATTACTGTAAGTAATTCTGTAAAACCCTTGATGAAGTAGACTTTCCCATCTAAAATCACAAAACTGACGAATTACGTCATCCCAAAGAAAAAAAAAGTATCACTTGGGTATCGTGAGTGGTCGTTTTTGCTCGAGCGTACCCTACCAATAGGCCTAATAACATGCATTTTTCCTTTGGATTTTTTAAAAAAGAAAAATACTATAACTCCATTTCGTTCTATTGATGCAAATTGAAATATATTTAGTTAAATAGTTTATTATACTATCAAGTCATTTATGTTGTTTTACAAGTCAGGTTGATGAAAGCGAAGCGCCTTGTCGTAAATTAGAGCGTTTGTTTACACTGTGCATAGAGGAGATGGACGAAGCTGACGTCACTTCGCCCCAAGCTATACCACCAGACGTCACAAAAACGAAACAAAATGGCTGCCCCCAGTTAGCAGGAATATTCATGTTTTTTTATTAACTCTAAAATTACGCGTTTTTCATTTGTTAAAGTGTCAGTATGTCTTGATGGTCCGGGTATGTATCTTTCCAACACATAAGGCTCTTGTTTGAGTTGACCCTACCTTTAAGCAAAAACAAATTCTGAGGTGTACAACTTGTAGGGACGAGATGGTTTGCATCCCGTCAAGAAAACCCCTAGATTGACAGTCATTAGATGTGGAAGGTGTAGTGCTTTGCTGAAATACAGATCTTGAGAAGCCAGACCCGTCTGAACAAAAACGTATTAGTCCAGTCGCCATGGTTGGTATAGTGGTGCGGACGGGTCCGGCTCCGGAGGATACGAGATGGTATCAATATGAAACAAAGTAAAGTCGTGGCGTTCTGCAGAATGGCCGTCGTACGAGTCACGGACAAATGTCGACAAATGTCAGCCGGAAAAATGACGTGGAGGCAAGGAATCTTGCTTAAAAAGAATCCAATCTGCAGGTGGTGCAGACTGTCGAAACGAGAAGCATCCCAGCATTCAATCAGTCACGATGGCCGCATACATCCCAGTAGAAAACTTCATTTCGTTGACAAAAACAAAACAAAATGGAGGATTCCCAAGTGGAGCACACGAAAACACGTGCAGTGTGCACAAGCGAAACAAGCACGTCTTACCGCGGCGAGCTCCAGACTGGGAATGATTGATTTATTAATCATCAGCTATTGGATGTCAAACACTTGGTAAATTTGACATAGAGTCAAAGAGTGGAAACCCGCTACATTTTTTAAATTAGTAACAAGGGTTCTTTTACCATCCCACAGACAGGATAGCACATACCACGGTCTTTGATATACCAGTCGTGGTGCACTGGCTGAAACGAGAAATAGTCCAAATGGGCCCACCGACGGGGATCGATGCCAAACTGACCGCGCATCAAGCGAGCGCTTTTACCACTGGGTTACGTTCCGCCCCTCTCTACTTAAGACTATAAGTCAAAATTGCCATTCAGTAGCCGATGATTAATAAATCAATGTGCTCTAGCGGTGTCGGTGCCTGAGTGATACTTGAAGTCTACTGTCCAGTTAAACCTAGAAAGACTATCGTGCATTATTGAGACCAAATTGGTTCTAATAGACCAAATCAATTCCTATTTCCGATAATGTTAACGTTTACTAATAAAACTAATATAAGCAGCGTATCAACTCACCCAGGACGTACAACAATAAAACGTGTGGCACCTCAGTCTATATATCTGTTGTATTAAAGGCCGTGATATGTGATATTCTGTCTGTGAGATGGTGCATATATAAGATATTGTAGCGGGTTTCCTGTTATTCAAAATTACCGAATATTTAACATCCGAATAGCTGATCCAAACACCCAAATAGCTGATTAACAAATCAATATGATCTAATGGTGTCGTTAAACCCAGCTCCAAGAAGAACAACGTGAATTACTTCCAAAAAGTAAAGTTTAAATTAGAAGAGATGTGTGAAGTCTCTTAACGTTATGATCCTACTTTCCGTGTGCTGCTCTTGGAGGAAAATAATACTGAGATACCGGCCTCGGTGGCGCAATGGTTAAGACTGCAGGCTGGTAGGTACAGTGTTCGGAGCCCGGTATCGGCTCCAACCAAGAGCGAGTTCTTAAGGCCACTACACCCTCTTTTCTCTCACTAACCACTAACCACCTAACAACTAACCCACTGTCCTGGATAGACAGCCCAGATAGTTGAGGTGTGTGCTCAGGACAGCGTGCTAGAACCTTAATTGGATGTAAGCACAAAAATAAGTTGAAAGAAAGAAAGATACTGAGGCATGCCCTGAACTAGCCCGAGTACTCTAACGATAGAAGAGCTAGACGGACAGTTGGACAGTTATCAACACTCTGTTGAGTAAGACCGCGCATTTCTTGAGAGTGTTGATAACTGTCCAAATGTCCGTCTAGCAATCTAATCCCAGGGCATATAGATTTTTTTTTTTTTAGCCATGATTAAACATTCACTATCCCTACTTTACTTTAAGTTAATACACTTTTACTAAATAATAGTAATAAGATATGTGACCTAAACATGGAGATAGAGCTTATAAACACTAACATTGGGGGGTGGAGTGGGGTTAGGATATTCATATTTACAAAATAGACTTAACTGGAACATTTGACAAAAAAAAATTCACTAGCCGTCGGGCATGGTAATAGTAGTTATTTACTAGCCCAACATTAAATATCACTAGGCATGGGAGTGGGGCTACCATAATCTAGAAACCCTGCTAATCCTCAGAGTACTCGGGTTAGCCCGGAACATGCAATAGTTTCCAGTAAGTTCTAATTGTACACTATAGTATCTAACGTGTGTGGTAAAGGTCCAAGGGGAATACCCTGTTTCTTCTAGTAGCTACACTATCACTGTCCTTTCTTACCTCTTCCTTGTTTGGGACAGCGTTCTGGCGAAATCAAAGGTTATGCCAGTAAGAGGCGTGCTTGAACAGGTCTCTGGTGGAAGCGTGACAAATATTCCGGACACCCACCCATAGCTAATGGGATGGTAGGATGACACTCGCTATCTCAGTGACTCAAATATCAAGTGCTGTTGTATGTAACAGACTCACTATTTCAGCACAGACTCCCCCGTCCACCCACTCCACATACATCGCATGTCATCAGCTTCAACGTCCACCCTCTATTTACGTTTGTATATACTATAGAGATATGACTCTTGTAATATTTGCGTATGCGTATATACACACATATAAATATTTGTTACATGTATACAGTCTTCTGATGCTGCCGGTTGTTGAGTGAAATAAAGATCAGGGTCGCGTCCGACGAAGCTATCATGGCACTAAGATTACCTTAAGTGCATGACTACGTTAAGCTGGCCGCACAATGCCCTTGCGCGTTACAGTTTTTGACCGGCGCCTTATTCGCCGGCGTCATTTACAAACGACGCCGGCAAATATCAAATTATTTTGATTTCTGCGGTCATTGCTGCGCCAAGGACAGCCGGCATGAAATCACTACGACATGGTTACGGTGTTATCCGCACACCAAGGCTTGTGGTTCTGTGATTCGTGGCGACAGTAACAAATCGTAGCCCGCAAGGGCAGTGTGCGGCCAGCTTTACGCACTTAAGATGATCTTAGCGCTAAGATCGCTTCGTGTAACGGGTCCCTGTTCTGTTATGTTCTGTGCTGTTGCTATTTCGGGTTAACTACGGCCATGCATTCATAAGCGTACGAGGAAGGGGGGTGGGGCAGGGGGAGTTGCCTTTACCCCTCCCCCCCCCCCCCCCCCCCCGAGTTGGAGTAAATCCTCACATTCGGGCAAAAAAGATAGAGATATTTGGGCAAAATGTGCTAATCTGAGGCCTTTTTACCATGAACTTCCATCATTCTTTTTGGAAAATTAGCTGTAATCCATGTAAAAATGCGTAGTGATTCGTTTGCAACCCTATATAGCTGCTTGGCAGTAACGCTAGTATGAATTTTTTTTATTATCCAGATTAGGGCATTTTTGTTTGATTCGGGCAAATACCACTTGCCTCCCTATTTAAAAAAAATGGGAGCCCGTACGCACATGTCTGCATTGCAGCTATTTAGTAAATGAAATGATTCTGTTGCACATGTTTAGTATGATACTATTTGTCAGTGATCGTCCAAAAACTTGCGATACAATGCAAAGTGTCCGAAGTGCCTCTCGTCCAGAATGGATTTTCACCACAACGTTAACTGTTACATACTGGCAAGGGACATGTGCCCCCCCCCCCCCCCCCCCCCTCCCCACACACACACATACTTTTCAGATATTTTGCTTTATATTTGCTTTATAATAGTGTAAAAGTGTGTAAATATAAAAGTGTGCTCCCCCCCCCCCCCCTACACACACACGTTTTGGCACCTTCCTACGCCACTGTTACAGTAAAATTTCATATTGCGAATAACATGCCTAGGGGGCAATATCGACATTCTGAAGCAGTTGTAAATAGATAGTACACGTCATAAATATTGAAGTTTTAATATGCGCTTATTTATTAAAATTACGTTGGCGGTTTTGACATGTCCGTGTTGTAAACCTCAAATTGAATTGATTTAGTTTAATAATATTTACGACCGATTATTTGTTTAAAACATTTATTTCTTTACTCATAATGAAACGACCAAATAGCTATCGCTGAGGAATTCTAAAATTAAATTATGCGAGAATGGGGTGAGTGGCTGAGTGGTTGGGTGCATGGGAATGAACTACCACGTAATTGAACAAGGGCTTAAACGGCCACCTGAGTAAATTGTCGACATTACCTACCAGACTCGTGGAATACACGAAACCCATTTTCCACCAAATGTAGTTGTCATGAACAAATTACACTTTAAATGCAGTTCTCTATAAAACTAGTAAAAACGACACCACTAGAGCACATTGATTTATTAATCATCGACTATTGGATGTTAAACATTTGGTAATTCCGACCTATAGTCTTAGAGAGGAAACCCGCTACATGTTTCCATTAGTAGCACGGGATCTTTTATATGCACCATCCCACAGACAGGATAGCACTCACCACGGTCTTTGATATACCAGTCGTGGTGCACTGGCTAGAACGAAAATTAGCCCAATGGGCCCACCAACTGGAATCGATCTCAAACGACCGGCCTCGGTGGCGTAGTGGTTAGGCCATCGGTCTACAGGCTGGTAGGTACTGGGTTCGGATCCCAGTCGAGGCATAGGATTTTTAATCCAGATACCGACTCCAAACCCCGAGTGAGTGATCCGCAATGCTCAATGGGTAGGTATAAACCACTTGCACTGACCAGTGATCCATAAGTGGTTCAACAAAGGCCATGGTTTGTGCTATCGTGCCTGTGGGAAGCGCAAATAAAAGATCCCTTGCTGCTAATCGGAAAGAGTAGCCCATGTAGTGGCGACAGCGGGTTTCCTCTCAAAATCTGTGTGGTCCTTAACCATATGTCTGACGCCATATAACCGTAAATAAAATGTGTTGAGTGCGTCGTTAAATAAAACATTTCTTTCTTTCTTTCGATCCCAAACGCATCAAGCGAGCGCTTTACCACTGGACTACGTCCCGCCCCAAAACTCTAGTAAACTTCACCCCTCCCGAGGCACAAACAGGGAACGTAAAATTAATGAAATTCACAACTTTGATCAACCATGACCGGCCTCGGTGGCGCAGTGGTTAAGCCATCGGACTACAGGCTGGTAGATACTGAGTTCGGATCCCAGTCGAGGCATAGGATTTTTAATCCAGATACCGACTCCAAACCCCGAGTGAATGCTCCGCAATGCTCAATGGGTAGGTATAAACCACTTGCACCGACCAGTGATCCATAAGTGGTTCAACAAAGGCCATGGTTTGTGCTATCCTGCCTGTGGGAAGCGCAAATGAAAGATCCCTTGCTGCCTATCGTAAAAGAGTAGCCTATGTGGCGACAGCGGGTTTCCTCTAAACAAAACAGTGTCAGAATGACCATATGTTTGACGTCCAATAGCCGGTGATAAGATAAAAAAAATCAGTGTGCTCTAGTGGCGTCGTTAAATAAAACAAACTTTACTTTACTTTTTGATAAACCATATAAATAATTGACTTAAGTTATCCATTTTCGGCGCAGCCCCTCAGTTCCCTAGGGTATCAGAATGACTAAAAACGTTTTAAAAATTTCGTTTAACGACACCACTAGAGCATATTGATTTTATTAACCATTTGCTGTTTGATGTCAAACATTTTGTAAAAACCTGCTACATTTTCCCATTTGTATTAAGAGATCTTTTATATATGCACCATCCCACAGACAGGGTAGCACATACCACGACCGTTGATATAAAAGTCGTGGTGCATTGGCTGTAACGAAAAATAGCCCAATGAGCCCACCGACGGGGATCGATTTTACACGGAACGCGCATCAGGCGAGCGCTTTACCACAGGGCTACGTTCCCTCTTCCCCTGCCTCCTCCCCCGAATTCACAAATTTATTTCTCCATACGGGAGGCGGGGGCGGGGGCGGGGGCGGAACGTAGCCCAGTGGTAGAGCGCTCGCTATTTCTCGTTCCAGCCAGTGCACCACAACTGGTATATCAAAGGCCGTGTATGTACTATCCTGTTTGTGGGATGGTGGGATGGTGCATATAAAAGATCTCTTGCTGCTAATCGAAAAGAGTAGCCCGTGAAGTGGCGACAGCAGGTTTCCTCTCTCAATATTTGTGTGGTCCTTAACCATACGTCTGACGCCATATAACTAAAACATTTCTTTCTTTCTCCATACGATACATGTGCCAAGGTTTGGTATTTATGGAAGAAAGAAAAACGTTTAATACTTGGCTTACTTTTCTCCCGCTTTGGCCCCTGGGTCATCAGAAGGACCAAATTCATAATGTTATTTTGCCATGGGTCAGTAAAGCTTCCCACCAAATATAGTTGGAAATAGTTTAGTAGAACTGAAGAAATTACAGTTTAAAAGCTTTTCTCTATATATAAGAACTATAGTAAACTTTATCCCCACTCTGGAAACAAAAGGTGGACCCAAAATTAATGACATTTACAAATTAGATTGAACTTTACATATATGAAAGATTATTATTTGGTTATAGCATTTCTGGAAGTAAAGAAGAGTTTGGGGTTTTTTTTAAATGGTTTAATTTTCCACTTTTGGCCCCGCCCCTCAGGCCCATGATGAATCAGAATGACGAAATTCACATATTTGCTTCTCCGTGTATCAAGAAAGCTCCAACAAAATTTCATTGGAATTGGTTATGTATTTTGAGAAGCTTTTTTTTAATGGGTTAATTTTACCCTTTTGGGCCCAGCCCCTCAGGCCCCAGAGGGGTCAGGTTGACCACATTTACTACTTTGTTACAAGGAAGCGTTCAGAACAATTGTGTTGGAATTGTTTATGTCGTTTTGGAGAAGAAGTTGAAAATGTGAACATTTTACACACGGCGGACGACACACGACGGGTGGACAAAAAGGGATAGGTCACGCAGATGTGATAGTTTGTTAAATTTATCAGTCATATGATATAATCTAATGGGAAGGTGAACGCAAGCGAAGACACAAGAACAAATACGTCACTTAGAGAAAAGATTTAGCTTTCATGTAATCCAAATAAAGAGCCACTGGAGAAACCTATATGTCACTTACACTGAGACAGTTGAGGTTTACAACACTATAGTAATAACATTAACAAGCCTTATTGCCCTACTATAAATATAAATTTTCATCTGATTACAACTTGCTGACGTTGACATAATAAACTTTTATAACACTGATAACTTTGGATATTACTCATGGATCTGTCAAATGTATCAATGCTACACCGGTAACGACAATTAGAACCATTATTACCAAATTTGTGAGTGCAGAAATATTTCGGGTTACAAATAAAACCTCGCGTTCCAACCAGTGCACCACAATTATATATATATAATATAAATTTGCTCCACTATTACATGTGGATCTAACAGCAGCCAGTTGAAGATCATGTCCACCAATCTAATTAAAATTAGCTCCACTATTACATGTGGATCTAACAGCAGCCAGTTGGAGATCATGTCCACCAATCTAATTAAAATTAGCTCCACTATTACATGTGGATCTAACAGCAGCCAGTTGGAGCTCATGCCCACCCAATCTAATTAAAATTAGCTCCACTATTACATGTGGATCTAACAGCAGCCAGTTGGAGCTCATGCCCACCCAATCTAATTAAAATTAGCTCCACTATTACATGTGGATCTAACAGCAGCCAGTTGGAGATCATGTCCACCAATCTAATTAAAATTAGCTCCACTATTACATGTGGATCTAACAGCAGCCAGTTGGAGATCATGTCCACCAATCTTATTAAAATTAGTCCACTATTACATGTGGATCTAACAGCAGCCAGTTGGAGCTCATGTCCACCAATCTAATTAAAATTAGCTCCACTATTACATGTGGATCTAACAGCAGCCAGTTGGAGATCATGTCCACCAATCTAATTAAAATTAGCTCCACTATTACATGTGGATCTAACAGCAGCCAGTTGGAGCTCATGCCCACCCAATCTAATTAAAATTAGCTCCACTATTACATGTGGATCTAACAGCAGCCAGTTGGAGATCATGTCCACCAATCTAATTAAAATTAGCTCCACTATTACATGTGGATCTAACAGCAGCCAGTTGGAGCTCATGTCCACCAATCTTATTAAAATTAGTCCACTATTACATGTGGATCTAACAGCAGCCAGTTGGAGATCATATCCACCAATCCAATTAACATTAGCTCCACTATTACATATGGATCTAACAGCAGCCAGTTGGAGATCATGTCCACCAATCTAATTAAAATTAGCTCCACTATTACATGTGGATCTAACAGCAGCCAGTTGGAGATCATGTCCACCAATCTAATTAAAATTAGCTCCACTATTACATGTGGATCTAACAGCAGCCATTTGGAGATCATGTCCACCAATCTTATTAAAATTAGTCCACTATTACATGTGGATCTAACAGCAGCCAGTTGGAGATCATGTCCACCAATCTAATTAAAATTAGCTCCACTATTACATGTGGATCTAACAGCAGCCAGTTGGAGCTCATGTCCACCAATCTAATTAAAATTAGCTCCACTATTACATGTGGATCTAACAGCAGCCAGTTGGAGCTCATGTCCACCAATCTAATTAAAATTAGCTCCACTATTACATGTGGATCTAACAGCAGCCAGTTGGAGATCATGTCCACCAATCTAATTAAAATTAGCTCCACTATTACATGTGGATCTAACAGCAGCCAGTTGGAGCTCATGCCCACCCAATCTAATTAAAATTAGCTCCACTATTACATGTGGATCTAACAGCAGCCAGTTGGAGCTCATGTCCACCAATCTAATTAAAATTAGCTCCACTATTACATGTGGATCTAACAGCAGCCAGTTGGAGATCATGTCCACCAATCTTATTAAATTTAGCTCCACTATTACATGTGGATCTAACAGCAGCCAGTTGCAGATCATGTCCTCCCATCTAATTAAAATTAGCTCCACTATTACATGTGGATCTAACAGCAGCCAGTTGGAGATCATGTCCACCAATCTTATTAAAATTAGTCCACTATTACATATGGATCTAACAGCAGCCAGTTGGAGATCATGTCCACCAATCTAATTAAAATTAGCTCCACTATTACATGTGGATCTAACAGCAGCCAGTTGGAGATCATGTCCACCAATCTAATTAAAATTAGCTCCACTATTACATGTGGATCTAACAGCAGCCAGTTGGAGCTCATGCCCACCCAATCTAATTAAAATTAGCTCCACTATTACATGTGGATCTAACAGCAGCCAGTTGGAGATCATGTCCACCAATCTAATTAAAATTAGCTCCACTATTACATGTGGATCTAACAGCAGCCAGTTGGAGCTCGTGCCCACCCAATCTAATTAAAATTAGCTCCACTATTACATGTGCATCTAACAGCAGCCAGTTGGAGATCATGTCCACCAATCTAATTACAATTAGCTCCACTATTACATGTGGATCTAACAGCAGCCAGTTGGAGATCATGTCCACCAATCTAATTAAAATTAGTCCACTATTACATGTGGATCTAACAGCAGCCAGTTGGAGCTCATGTCCACCAATCTAATTAAAATTAGCTCCACTATTACATGTGGATCTAACAGCAGCCAGTTGGAGATCATGTCCACCAATCTTATTAAATTTAGCTCCACTATTACATGTGGATCTAACAGCAGCCAGTTGCAGATCATGTCCTCCCATCTAATTAAAATTAGCTCCACTATTACATGTGGATCTAACAGCAGCCAGTTGGAGATCATGTCCACCAATCTTATTAAAATTAGTCCACTATTACATGTGGATCTAACAGCAGCCAGTTGGAGATCATGTCCACCAATCTAATTAAAATTAGCTCCACTATTACATGTGGATCTAACAGCAGCCAGTTGGAGATCATGTCCACCAATCTAATTAAAATTAGCTCCACTATTACATGTGGATCTAACAGCAGCCAGTTGGAGCTCATGCCCACCCAATCTAATTACAATTAGCTCCACTATTACATGTGGATCTAACAGCAGCCAGTTGGAGATCATGTCCACCAATCTAATTAAAATTAGCTCCACTATTACATGTGGATCTAACAGCAGCCAGTTGGAGCTCGTGCCCACCCAATCTAATTAAAATTAGCTCCACTATTACATGTGCATCTAACAGCAGCCAGTTGGAGATCATGTCCACCAATCTAATTACAATTAGCTCCACTATTACATGTGGATCTAACAGCAGCCAGTTGGAGATCATGTCCACCAATCTAATTAAAATTAGTCCACTATTACATGTGGATCTAACAGCAGCCAGTTGGAGCTCATGTCCACCAATCTTATTAAAATTAGTCCACTATTACATGTGGATCTAACAGCAGCCAGTTGGAGCTCATGTCCACCAATCTAATTAAAATTAGCTCCACTATTACATGTGGATCTAACAGCAGCCAGTTGGAGATCATGTCCACCAATCTAATTAAAATTAGCTCCACTATTACATGTGGATCTAACAGCAGCCAGTTGGAGCTCATGCCCACCCAATCTAATTAAAATTAGCTCCACTATTACATGTGGATCTAACAGCAGCCAGTTGGAGATCATGTCCACCGATCTAATTAAAATTAGCTCCACTATTACATGTGGATCTAACAGCAGCCAGTTGGAGCTCATGCCCACCCAATCTAATTAAAATTAGCTCCACTATTACATGTGGATCTAACAGCAGCCAGTTGGAGATCATGTCCACCGATCTAATTAAAATTAGCTCCACTATTACATGTGGATCTAACAGCAGCCAGTTGGAGCTCGTGCCCACCCAATTTAATTAAAATTAGCTCCACTATTACATGTGGATCTAACAGCAGCCAGTTGGAGATCATGTCCACCAATCTAATTAAAATTTGCTCCACTATTACATGTGGATCTAACAGCAGCCAGTTGGAGATCATGTCTACCAATCTTATTAAAATTAGCTCCACTATTACATGTGGATCTAACAGCAGCCAGTTGCAGATCATGTCCACCAATCTAATTAAAATTAGCTCCACTATTACATGTGGATCTAATAGCAGCAATCACTTGCAGAATCATGCCAGTGATTTGAAAATAATTTGAAAACATTCCGAATTATCCTGAGGGTATACGATATGTTTCATGTGAATTACGAATGCCTTATTCACACCAGTAGAACTAATTTTAATCAGATTGCTAACAACACTGCGTAGTCTCCAATGTCCAGGTAACATTTCGTCTGTAAATAATAATTTAAATATTGACCAATCACACTTCGCCTTTTATAACGTTATTTGGGAGCATACAAATTCTAAAAAAATAGGGCGAGCCTTATTTTAGTGGCCGCAGTACAGCGAACCATACCAATACGTACGGGATGTGTTATCAGTCTTCAATTTTACATTAAAAATTATTTATTTATTTATATAACAAAAACCTAAATCAGTCTTCAGTTTTGCATTACAAATTATTTATTTTATAAAATAAAACATGTTTTAAGGCATTCGTAATTCATACGAAACATGTCGTATACCCTCAGGATAATTCGGAATGTTTTCAAATTATTTTTAAATGACTGGCATGATTCTGCAAGTAAGGTTTTGATTGGTGGACATGATCTCCAACTGGCTGCTGTTAAATCCACATGTAATAGTGGAGCTAATTTTAATTAGATTGGTGGACATGATCTTCAACTGGCTGCTGTTAGATCCACATGTAATAGTGGAGCTAATTTTAATTAGATTGGTGGACATGATCTCCAACTGGCTGCTGTTAAATCCACATGTAATAGTGGAGCTAATTTTAATTAGATTGGTGGACATGATCTTCAACTGGCTGCTGTTAGATCCACATGTAATAGTGGAGCTAATTTTAATTAGATTGGTGGACATGATCTCCAACTGGCTGCTGTTAGATCCACATGTAATAGTGGAGCTAATTTTAATTAGATTGGTGGACATGATCTCCAACTGGCTGCTGTTAGATCCACATGTAATAGTGGAGCTAATTTTAATTAGATTGTCGAGACAAGGTCTAGTTATTTTCAAACAGTATTTCCCTGTTTAAACATCATGTCATTTAGCTTCTCACTGTTATAACCGTATCCAAATGTATGTACTTTAGCTTCTCACTGTTATAACCTTATCCAAATGTGTGTTGTGGATTTGTAGATTAACTAAACTTAGTGTCCATTTCACGGGCTGAAACTAGGGTCTGCGCCTTTAAATTAATGTACGATCAATTGAGTTGTCACTTTAGGCATAACATGCTCTGTAAAGTACGTTTTATAGAAAGAAAATATGGACTATCTAACATTGATGACGTCAGTGCTAAGACTACACTAACTTCAAAACCAAATAACTATCTGTTCCGCTTTTTCTACAATTTCAATATATTATTCCTGGCTAAATTCTGAAGAAACACTGTTAATTTCATTATTTTTGCAACTTGTGATGGGTATGCCATATATTTGGGCATGGATGATAGAAAGAATGAATGGTTAACGACACCCCAATACGAAAAATACATTGGCTATTGAGTATCAAACACTGTTACCGAGTCCAGTCCAAATTACTTTAGATATATTGCCAATATACTCACATGAACGAGAAGGGTTTAAATCTTCGTAGGATTGATGAATAAGAATGAAATAAATTTATTTAATTTGAGTCTATGGGTGAGGATATTGTGGAATAGTTTTCAAATGTCCTCCTATGCGATAATTGTTTGAATTATTACATAGGTACTGTGTGACTCGTGTCATTACTAATAGAACAGCATACAACAGAAGCTTTTGAATCATAAATTAAATCCACTTTAGAAATGCACTGCTGGGCAAACAAGATAACCTCTGTCATATTTATAACCTCTTTTGTTTTTGAGATCGGTGTCTTGAATTTGAAGTTTTCACTGATAACGAACATACGGGGCCGATAGATTCATTGGTTCACGCTTTATTTTATTGGCTGCATGGTAAAATCGGGTTAAAGTAAATTTCTTCCTGTTTCCTTGTCTGTACATGACGTTTTGCTGGACCCGTCCATTATTCAAATCAGTGTAAAGTTTTCTTATTACAATTGTTTATATTAATAATTGCATAAAAACGTATGTCCTAAATTATTAAAAGATGTAAACATTTTCAAACCTGCATAACGAATGAATAATGTAAACATAAATATCAGTGCTGTGTAATGACGAAACTAATGTTACAGTATATAAATCTACCTCATTAAAAATAGACGTGTCTTATATGTAGGACCAGCAATAATAAACACGAATATTTATAAAGGTAATGATATCATTTGCTTTATTCTTGGTTTTGAGCTCTCAAGTAAGTGAAATAACACAATCTAGTGCGCTATACATTACACTATTTGTGATTTGTTGTTGCTGGGGCATTTTTAAATTTTTATTATTACATTTATGAGATTTTACTTTTTCAGATTTATTCAAGATGCGGTCTTTGGCTTTGATCTTCGTTGTACTTTCACTTCACGGTAAGTTGTTGGCTTATTTATTTATTTTTTACTCTCGTTTATTCACAGTAGGATATATGGAATTGCTTTCATCTCGTATGAAAATTATCTATTTTCTTTTCTCGCTAAGCAGTTTGTTTACATTCTCAGTTATTCATTGACAAATATATAGTATTGCTTTAATCTCAATGAAATTTAGATATTGTTAAAATAACTTTTAAAAATGGAAACAAATTTTATTTTTATAGGCTTTTATTTTTATTTTTTTAACAAAGCCTGATTTTAACATCTTTCCACTGAAATGACTTTACAACCTAAATAGCTAGCCAATATATTTGGACCAGATATACAACCATATTATGCATACTAAATTAGTGAAGTTAATCTGTCGACATGTGTTTAATTACATAGACAATAATAATAGTCTAATACTTAATATTCTACAATGTTTTCAGTGCTCTTGGCAATCAGACACACAACAGCATCAACAACTGTAAGTAAATAAAAGTTGTAATACATTCACGAGACAGATTCATATATCATATGTCTGTATTTTCACATTTGTGATAAATAATTAACAAGGGTTTTGTAATATTAATTCCTTTTTAAAAAAATGTGTTGTTATCTTGGCATAAACAATGATTTCTTCAAAAGAGTCCTTGGCTAAACCCAAATCTACCGTACAAATTCGAAGTAGTTTTGAGCCTTCGTCTTCGACGCATCACGCTATATACATAGAGAACAACGTTCGTCTGGGGGTAGCGGTTAATACTATGAAAAATAGATATATTAATAATCAAATACAGAATAATGTTCTTAATGTCCTTACAATGTTCCATCTTACGCAATAATGTAATTTTCTTTATGAAATAGATGTCAATCACATGCAAACGCATGATAGGTGTAACTGCTAGTCGCTAACATACATTTACAATGTTTTGGTGGGGGGTTTTAAATTGCCTATTGTTTTATTTGAAGACAAAATCCAGTTTGGGCTTCTTACAAATATTAAGACTACCAGAAACACAATGAATATACAGACACTGATATTTTCAACCCTAACAATTAAATAAATAAATGTATAAAGAACTAACAGTGCATGGACTTTTGTATGACAGTGGCCTAACGAGTATCGTGCACTAAGAATAAGAAGTGTTTCAGGTATACTCGAATATCCTATTGTGTGTTTTATTAGTAAAACACTGTCGATATTCCGTGTTTACAATATTTAATTTCGAATACTAATTAAACGCTATATCATTGTTTATTTCCAGACATTCACATCTACACCAGGGGTAAGTACATCTACTATAAAACATTTGCAGTAAGAGAGAAGTATTGGTTGCTCGCTTTGATCATTCTGTACCTTACCTTTTTGTTTTATTTGTTCTGAGATCAAGATTAAATATCTAAGGTGGTAGTGTAAGGCGAAACAGAATAGCGTGTGGTTTCGACTACATAAGCCAGAAATATTAAGGTAGGTAGGCTGAAATCTCTCTCTCTCTCTCTCTCTCTCTCTCTCTCTCTCTCTCTCTCTCTCTCTCTCTCTCTCTCTCTCTCTCTCTCTCTCTCTCTCTCTCTCGACAACATTTAGGATAGGTAGGTTTTGTATAAACGTTTGTTAAAGACTGCAATATTGTATATTAAGATATATGTAGCAAGAGAGAAAGGTTTTCCTTTACTTTAATTACATTTAATATAATATTTAAAAAAATTAATATTTGATGTTAAATTTGGCCATAAGATTAAAATAGATGTATATATATGTGATATAAAGCAAACTAATTAAAATCCATGGACTAAGTAAAAAAAATTTTTTTATATATCTATATATCTCGTATATATCATGTTTTCAACGTCTGTGTTGTAATATTTACTCGGAAACAGCACTATTATTGTACGATGGCGTCACATGTTTTCAACGTGTGTGTCGTAATATTTACACAGAAACAGCACTATTTTTGTACGATGGTATCATATGTTTAAAAACGTATAAAACTCGCTTTCGCTCTTTAGATACATTTTAAAACAACTCGTTGAAAGATAAACTGTATCTAACGGCCACTCATGTATTATTCTCTATTTACCAGTAGGATTGATTTCAATCAGATTGTATTGGTTACTCACTTTGATCATTCTCTACCTTACCTTTTTGTTTTAATTGTTGAGAGATCAAGTTTAAATATTTGAAGTGGTGGTGTAAGGCGAAACAGAATAATATATGTGGTTCCGATTACACAAAGTTTGTTTTGTTTAACGACACCACTAGCTCACACATTGATTAATTAATCATCGGCTATTAGATGTTCAATCTAATTTATATGTCGGAATATATTCTGTGAAAATACAACACTATCGAGAGGGTCGTGTGACTACTAATTTTAGGGAGTGCTCTCGACTGACAAGTACCGTGTAAAAAATCAACACAGGTGGACCACGAATTCTTTTCAGTTAGTCACCCTCATACCAGAGTATCCTCTCGTGTTGCTGCTGTACAAGCGGCATTATACCACTTGCACAGCTGTTATCAGTTAGTACTACATAATAAGTAACTTCAAACCAATGGGTTATTTAAATACCACAGAGGTCAGCCCAATGGTAATCACCAAAGAAAGACTTCAAAAGGGGATCAGAATTGTGTAGTATTTGTTTTATAAGGAACTATTTCCTAAAGCTGTTACAAAAAAGTAACGGCACTGCAAGTGGTGGTGTGGTGCCTTGTGTGTGTTATTAGTAAAACACTGTCGATATTCCGTGTTTACAATATTTAGGTTTGTATACTAATTAAGCGCTATACCATTGTGTGTTTTTTTCAGTCATCTACATCTACACCAGGGGTAAGTACATCTACTATAAAACATTTGCAGTAACGGAGAAGTATTGGTTGCTCACTTTGATCATTCTCTACCGTACCTTTTTGTTTTATTTGTTGAGAGATTAAGTTTAAATATTTGAAGTGGTGGTATAACTAATATTGTTTTGGGGTTTTTCCTCTGCAAAATGTTGCCTTATTTAAATACCAGGATGACAAGACAAACACGGCCGATGGTATCACATGTTTTCAACGATGTGTTGTTATATTTACTCGGAAACAGTGCTATTTTTGTACGATGGTGTGACATGTTTTTAACGACTGTGTTGTAATATTTATTCAGAAACAGCGCTATTTTTGTAATATTTTAACACTGATTAAAGGGACATTCCTGAGTTTGCTTCCGACTAATAAAATATTTCTATGATTAAAGTTGCATATTAAATATATTTTCTTGTTTAGAATAACAGTGTCTGTATATTCAATGTGTTTCTGGTCGTTTTAATATTTGTAAGAAGCCCAAACTGGATTTTGTCTTCAAATAATTTCGTACATAGAAAACAAAATATTTTAGGAAATAAGATGAAATTTAACCTAGTACAAATATTAGAACTATCAGAAACACGTTTAATATACAGCCACTAATATTTAATGCAGAAAACATATATTTTATATGTAATTAAAATCGTTAAAAAGTCTCTGTTAGTCGATAACATCTTAAAAAGTGCAGCAAACTCAGGAATGTCCCTTTAAGGTATTAATTTGTTTTCAATAAACATATTATACAAACGTTTTTATCACTTGCCGTCAATAATAACTGGAGGTGTAACTGAATATTCTACGCTGTATTTTAGTATTAAAAAAATTCAATTTTTTTCTCTAAAAACATTGCAGTGGAGCAGTATTGGTTGCTCACATCCAATAGTCGATGATTAATTAATCAATGTGTTCCAGTGGTGTCGTTAAACAAAACTATTTTCTTTTTTATGAATCGCTAAATGACCATTTTTACTTCTCTTTTTGCACAGACCCTAGTTTTCAAACACCACGGCGTATTTTTTTACTATTAGAGACGTTTTTGATATTTGAAATGAGACATTACTTAGATTTTATTGTTTACATTGTCCATTTTCGTACATCCGAAGTGTTTCTGGTCATCCTGGTGTTTCTAATACCAAGAAATGCATTTTGTTTTTTAAAACGCAAGTACTTCTAAGAGGTAACGGTTATGGAGATGCGCTCTATTCTGCTTTTTAAGGGCATTTCCATAGTCATACGGGCCCCCCATTTGTGTACGGGGGAGGGGGCAGGCTTATTTTTGCTCGAATTAAACGAAAGTGCCCGAATCGTGATAACAACATTTATTCATATTAGCATTACGTCAAACAGCTATATAGGGTTACAAACGATTCACTACGCATTTATTTTAACCTGGATTACAACTAATATTGTGGGTAAAATGATAGAAATACATAGTTAAACTGTTTCAAGCTAGCTTATTTTGCTCGAGTATCTCTATCATTTTTACCCGGATTTGAGGATTTGCTCCAGCACGGGGGGGGGGGGGGGCAGCTTTCCCAATCCCCCCGTACCTTTATTATATGGGTATTTCCCTATTGCAAGGTTACAGACTCTTTGGCTCACTCTAAAATTTGTAATTTTATCCATATGTGTTACAGGTTTGTACATTAACCAAACTTAGTGTCCATTTTCACAGGTCGAAACTAGGATCTGCTATTTTAAACATTTGAAATGATAATATTACTAATATTGTTACCCATATGCTTAAACATATCTTGGTACATATCAAAGTGATACGTCCCACTAGAACGTCAAGTGGGACGTAACACTTCGTGACGTCATCGACTGACGCACTACAACCTTACAGGAACGTCAACCAAAGATCGATTATGGGTAATAAATAGGATATTAAACTCGCTATCGTTTCATATCATGTTTATGTCCCTCGTGAAATAATTATCATTGTCATACGCTAAAGCTCGTGACAACTGAAAATTATTTCACTCGGGACTCAAACATGATACGAAATCGAAGCTCGTTTAATATCCCATAAATCACTAACTGAGTAATGTGTCCCTATACATGTATAATTATTACATTTTTAGTTTTCTTTCAACTTATTTTAAGGCGTCCTGGGCACATAGCACAGCTGTCCAGGACACACAGCACAGCTGTCCAGGACAGTGAGTTAGTTGTTGGTGGTTAGTGAGAGAGAGGTCATTGTACTGCATTTGCACATGTGCACCCAGTCATTAAAACGCGGTCTGGATGGGAGACGGCACCTGGATGCGAACCCAGTACCTACCAGTTTTAAGGCTAATAGATTAATATCTACATCACCAAGACTATGTTTTTTCTGCAATAAAATGAGACCTTCTTATACCCATTTACGTCTGTTTTGTGTTTTAGTCGATATTCTGTTAAAATCTTTGTTACTGTACACTGATCATATGCAGGTCAGGTCATAGGGTTTTACGTGCACATTCAGAGCAAGCTGTTGTAGCGCACGCCAGTCCTGGGCACAAGAGCCGGCCGAGGCCGGCTCCTCCGTCCAGGACAAGATCATATGCTATATCACTGTTTATTTGTAACCTGGAAGTGGTATTATAAAACCTGTACAGTGGTTGCTTGCTTTTACCATTCGCTACAAAACATAGTTTGTGCCATGTCTGTTGCTTCTGCCAAAGTGTTGGACAATTTATTTTAATCATTTGAAGTGCTAATATAGCTTACAATCACCGTCGGTGAATTGTCCCTACTGTGATTTTCAACAACTGAAGAAAAATGCTTTATCCTGATCCACAGTATTTAATGCATTCATTTCATCCGCGTAAACTGATTGACTGTCATTGTTTATTTTCAGGGTGCCACTTCTGTTACTACAGTAAACGTAAGTACTTTTATTGTAAACTATTTGCAGTGGAGCACTATGGGGTGTTCACTTTTATAATTGCCAATTGTTTTTAGGAACCGAGGGTGGGGGCATGCCTTCCATATGCGGGGGGGGGGGGGGGGGACGTAGCCCAGTGGTACAGCGTTCGCTTCATACACGGTCGGTCTGGGATTGATCCCCGTCGGTGGGCCCATTAGGCTATTTCTCGCTCCAGCCAGTGCACCACGACTGGTATATCAAAGGCCGTGGTATGTGTTATCCTGTCTGTGGGATGGTGCATATAAAAGATCCCTTGCTGCTAATCGAAAAGAGTAGCCCATGAAGTGGCAACAGCGGGTTTTCTTTCTCAATATCTGTGTGGCCCTTAACCATACGTCCGATGCCATATAATCGTAAATAAAATGTGTTGAGTACGTCGTTAAATAAAACATTTCCTTCAACATGTGGCTTAACGTTGCATGTTGTCAAATGTCACGCGAATCTATGCAGTAGGTTCGAATCCTGTCAATTGATACTTGGTGTTTTTAAATATTACATGTAATATTTTTAGCGTAACCCATAAATAGTTTATGCCAATGTTCATACTGACTAAATGTCATTGTTTATTTTCAGGTTGACACTACTACAACGAAGGTATGTACTCCTAGTATAAAACATGTGTAGTGGAGCACTAGTGAATGCTTGCTTTAAAGGGACATTCCTGAGTTTGCTGCAATTTTAAGATGTTATCGGCTAACAGAGACTTTTTAACGATTGTAATTACATATCAAATATATTTTTCTGCATAAAATATTAGTGTCTGTTTATTAAACGTGTTTCTGATCGTTCTAATATTTGTACTAGGTTAAATTACATTTTATTTCCTAAAATATAATTTTTTCGTACGTACGAAATTATTTGAAGACAAAATCTAGTTTGGGCTTCTTACAAATATTAAGACGACCAGAAACACATTGAATATACAGACACTGATATTCTAAACAAGACAATATATTTAAAGGGACACACCCTAGTTACGGCTAGTTGTTAACCATTACGGCGTTGTTTTTCGCTATTAAACCCATTTTTTCACAAATAAAATTGCACTTTACTTACCGTTTATTATTTAGAATATACATTTCCATTCACCTGAAGTGTTTTTTGGTAATCCTGGTAATCCTGGTTTTTGTAATACCACAAAATGCATTTTTCTTATTTCTTAAAAACGCACGCATGTTTGAGAAAAAAACGTTGAGCAGACAAGGTCTAATCTATTTTTAGACGGGATATTTCCATTTCAATGTCACAGACGTTGGTATACCACGTGACCGTTATCATTTTGGTTCGGTTTGTTTTCTCGTGCACGGTTCGCGCAATCACCATCCGATTTGTTGTTGTTCATTTGTGAGATTTTTCTTCACAGTTCGTGAACATTTTCAGTAACAATAAAGTTCAGACAAGTAAGTGTCTCAATACAAAACGTTACAAACCCTTAAAACCAATAATTTTGCTAAGTCTTACGATATCTGGAGAGGGGATACAACCAGGACAGAACAGTTGGAACATGTCCAGGAGAGGTGAAAAGAACGCACCCCAAGTCTGTGCGCACTCTGTGAAATTTGTCGTGACGTAGGCATTGTTGTGCTTCGAGCGACATCTACCGGTGACATCAGAATACTAACTTTCAAAATTATTTCAATCAATTGGGACATGGGGATTCCCATGGTATTTATCGATATAAAACCTGCTTTTTCACTCCATTTGATAAAAACGTGATCTAAGTGTGTTACAGGTTTGTAGATTAACCAAATTATAATTTATTTTCGCTGGATGGAACTAGGGTGTGCGGCTTTAATATGCAAGTTTAATCGTAGAAAATATTTTATTAGTCTGAAACATCTTACAATGCAGCAAACTCAGGAATGTCCCTTTAATACTGAGAACCGTACATTCATTTCTTAAGAGGTCAGATATCACTAAGTCCAAGTTAACAAGTCGTATCATCCATTAAAGGCTTTTGTAGGAGATATCGCTAGCACTATAATTTGCGATATCTCCTGTCATACTCTCCTAGGAGATATCTCTTCTTTTTGTTACGTCACTGTGTTTGTTTCAGCGCTAAACCTATCATTAGTGACGTCACGACACTGTCGTTCTGCTAGTTAACGAGTCTACCGCTGCCAAATATAGTGACATTCAACCCACATTACTGACATTGTTTACAATTGTCACAAATGAAAAGAATGATAATGGATCATAAAAAAAAGAATACCCCCATCGTGTCTTGTGATATAATAATTTATCAGCACTCGTTTTTAGGAAGCCTCGGATTTCATACTTTTACCAACTCGTGCTAATAAATTATGATATCACAAGACACTCGGGAAGTATCCTCTATTTATCTTACAACTCGTTGTCTAAAAGAGTATTCAACTCGCGTTCGCTCGTTTGATACCTTTTAAAACAACTCGTAAGATAAATTGTATTTAATGGCCACTCGTGTAGGCCTACTATTCTTTTTATATACAACCAAATAAAATATGTTTAAATATATTATATTCATGATTATTCAGTAAAAAAAAGATAGACCGTATTTCAAATATTGTATAACTGGAAACATTTCACTAGGAAGGGGGTGGGGCTGTATACTAAAATTCCTCAGTATCAGCATAATTATTATTGTGATTTCAGCATTAAGACTAATATTGCTAAATTCTTTGTTTAAAACATTTCAGGGCACGTCTACTACAACACAGGTATGTATCACTGATGTGAAATATCTGCGGTGCAACCATACAGGTTGTCCATTCACAAACAAAGGAGACAGTGCTTAAAGAAAGTTTGTTTTGTTTAACGACACCACTGGAGCACAATGTTAAAGTTTAACTTTTGTTTGTTTAACGTCACCACTAGAGCACAATTATTTATTAATCATTGGCTATGGGATATCACACATTTGATAATTCTGAAATAGTCTTAGAGAGGAAACCCGCTACATGTTTCAGTTAGTAGCAAGGGATCTCTAATATGCACCTTTGATATACCAGTCGTGGTGCACTGGTTGGAGCGAGAAGTAGCCCAATGGACCCACTAACGGGGATCGATCCTTGAACGATCCTGCATCACGCAAACGCTTTTCCACTGGGCTATGTCCCGCCCCTAGACATTGTTTTATGACGGTTTGGCAAATATGTCACAAACGCCAAACTAAACGTGTAAATATGTCACAAACGCCAAACTAAACATGTAAATATGTCACAAACGCCGAACTAAAAATTTAAATAATTATAATTTGTACGACAGTGGTCATCTTAGATTTGTATTTTTTTCTTCTTTTGTACACGTTTATATTTCCATACAAAATAAAGAAATAATTTTGTTATCAACAAATATTATATAAAATTTGTTATGACATAAAAAAAAGTTCTGAAAGTACCTTTAATTAATTAATTATATGCAAACGTTTTAGTACTTAATTTTGTAAAACAAACATTTGTTAGTTAGTTAACATATTAGTTTAAATTAGCGCCATACTTTTTTTTAACAATTTCGATACCTGTGTAAAACAATTTAATTTTCACCTTTTCAGAGTGATGGTACTGCACCTGTTGTGTCCATGTTTCTAACCGCGATGAGTTGTCTGCCCTTACTGTATAGCTCTTTCCAGTGAGACGGCCTCGGACGCCATGCTGATGTTAGAACATCATTCTGATGAAGCTGGAGATAATACCAAATTTATCTTTCGGCGGATGATATTTTTTCTTTACATTAAATTTGTGTTCTTTCCTAAGTCGCTGTGATATACCATGTAATGGTACATAAACTTCAACAATCTTTCTTTTTGTATTTATATTTTGTATTCATATTTAACTGAATGGAAAACGCTTTCTTTGGATGATAATAATTTAAACCTTTTGCTTAATAAAATTCATGATTGTTAGTTATTTAGTTTGTGTCTTTAATTGTTTGTGAGTGGTAGAGGGGTGCGGGGCATGCCACTTTTAGACATTTTACCCAGCTTGAATTCACTGAATCTAATGCTAGTTCAGACTACCAACTGTCACGACAGAGTTGGCCAACTCGCCTATCACTCAACTTTACGTCTTTTCAGTTGCTAGTCTGAATATTTTTACAACTCTATTCTCGTCGAATATATCGATATTCCTACGATCGATTAGTTGTTAATCTGAACGCATCCATTGTAAGTCGGGAGATGGGGATATTACAACGCAACAATCACAAACCCGGACATTTTATATACTTCCAAAAATCTACATGTCAGTCAATACATGGACCGATATTAACACACTACTACCCTGTCGTCCAGTCATTTCAGACTGTGGGTCAGAATCGTACAATATTACAGAATGTATAGACTCTCACTTAAAACCAGTTGCAAATAGACATGAAAGTTTTGTGAAGAATACTAAAGATCTTCTATCAAAATTATTAAAAGCACAAAATCTCCAAAGATTCATTTTTGGTTACCCTTGATATTGACTCCATGTACACCAACATAGGTATTAATGCGGGTATTGATTTAGTTAAGAGAGCATTTGATAAGTACCCAGCCAGGCAGACCAGATAGAAACATCACTGAGATGTTACAATTAAACCTAAAGGAAAATGATTTTGAGTTTGATGTAGAAATGTCTCAAATTTCTACTTCTTTTTAGAGTGTTGTTTTAATTTAATTTTCAATTTTCAAAAAAGTGACGTTAATTCCCGAAAATGGTTAATTTATTAATTGTTTAACTTGTTGTACGTTTAATTTGTTGGTAATATTTACCCAGCTGATTTGTTTGGCTTTCTGATGTTTCTTTCAATAAAAGTTTGACATTTGAAAACAATTTTTTTTTTAAATCTATACTAAAAGGCAAAAGTTATTGTGACACACAAAAGACAAAGATAATTGATGATAAGTTTTTACTGCCGTGTATGAAACGTTATAACATGGAAAGAGAAATGTCCGAAGGTACGGAAATGAGCAATAGTCCACGAAAAGGGCGTACCTGCCATATGCAAATGAGCAACATCACTAGAGGGGGTCCAGAGCGGATGCCGTAGATGCGTAGACGTCGTCGGACTGTCCTCGTTGATACACCTCTGTTGCCAGGGATGGTACGGGCTGTGAGGGTTGCTGGCTGGAACCGGTTTCACAGATGCTTGGTTCGGATCCATGTGTCTTGGCGAGGGGTTGTCACGGGTGGTCGGCCGCTACGGGGACGGTCCCTGACATGGTTGTTTTGTTGATATCGTTGCTATAAGTGCCATATGGTGTTTCTGTGGACGTTGAATTGACCTGCGACGTCACGCTGCGAGGTCCCAGATTCAAGCATCCCTATGACTCTCCATCTGTTATTTTCACTGAGGGGTGGCATGACGAAATTGCATCAAACAGGCTGAAGGCTGCACAGAGTGGCAATGATTTGCGACTGAATGTCTGGCCTTTTATGGTGAACACTGGACAGCATTTCTCTCGAATATTCCATGTTTCTTGCACACAGCATGCAATCGCTGCAACAACTGCTTGGTTGAATTTCTTTGAGCTGTTTCATGCACATTTTCTCTGGTTTACATCCATAAATCTATTCACAAATTTATTACTCCAAACAATTCATGTCACAGTCACTTTTGCCTTTGAGTATATTTGTTTAGCCATTACCAAATAGTGGAAGCTAGGTTCATACTTCTCTGCCGACACTGGTCGGCGGGTACTCGTCACACTCCGTCGTGACTGTGTTCATACTCAGTCCGCTTTCCTAAACCTCGCCGTTCAACAAACGAGTGCATTTCGGAATTTTCACGTGCGTTTTTTTACGGCTGACAATTCATAGTTTGCATGTTGTCGTGATCCGCGTTATAAATGGATTCATCATCAGATATATATATATATATATATATATAGACAATAACGTACGAGTTGCGTGGAATTACGGATTATCTGTCACAACATTAATATCACGAGTGACAGATAATCCTAATTCGAGTATCGTGTGGGTTATTGTATTTATTACCCATAGTGTAAAGAGTTTAGAAACATAAACTTTAAACTTCTTACATGACACAAACTATATAATACACAAGACGAGAAAGTCTGAGGAAACTGATGACGTCATGAATGAAAAGCAATGACTTCAAAAGGTACACAAATCAAATGTAAGCAAGAGAGGTCACATTCCTAATGAACTGATGTTTCTAGTGGGAAGTGAATGAAATTAGTTTAGAGCATGTTTAATTGTTAACAAGAACAAATTGCTTAAACCATTTCAACAAAAACTGAACACTGGTGGAGCTAAATGCTTTGTAAAATCTCATCAACGAGAGACGACAGTCAGGAAACCGATGACGTCACCAAACTAACGTCATGGCATCAGCGGGGAACTATAGCTTCTGTCTTTCCCTAGGGAAAGATAGAAAATATATTCACCCGCATCTCACAGCCTATATGGGTAATATATATATATATATATATATACATACATGCATACATATATATACATACATGCATACATATATATATATATATATATATATATATATATACACACACAGTGTGTATATACATGTATGCATATATATATATATATATACACACACACACACACACACACACACACACACACACAGTGTGTATATACATGTATGCATATTTGCACGGTTTCTATTTTTCTCTTATGACAGCAGATCATGTATGTAACTACTTGGTACTGACAGTGGTCTACCAAATTTCTATGGCTGTGTGAAAAACATATTATCCATAGTGTTTAATTGAATTATTATGTAATATTTGTAAGACATGTGAATGCTTACCGACATTTTAATATAGTTTTACATACCTAAACAATTTAACATGTATGCTTAATGACATAGATGTGCAACGTTTGTCATTTCAAAGGGTTTTAAGTAAGCAGTATTACATAATATTATACAAACACAATTATTTATGCAGGGAAATAAGGTGTGAATGGGGCGTCAACAGTAGAATTGTCACTAACTACAATGTAGTTTCATACGAAAGGGACTTAAGTTATAATTCATAACTAAACTGTTGAATAGAATTTAGATTTGATATACCTGGATAGGTCCCCATGTGTTTCTCTATGTTTTACATGGTCGGATAGGAAACTCAGTAGGTCGTATTGATCCCGCAAATACTTTCCCTCCACGATCTTTATTTTCAACAATATTGCCTACAGCAATCTACGATTGTTATGTCCGTCCATGGTCCCTGTATTCTAGTAAACTAGTATCACACAGGTTTGGATTCTTACACACTTCGTTAATGAGAAGTTCGTCTTCTATTGAAGAAAGGGGAACTTTTTTAACGCCAGCCATGTTTATTTTTACCTCAACAAAGCAGAAACGCAATGCGCAAAAAGATAAATAAAATTCATCTCGGGCGGATTGGAAACGGATCACCCGTGCGAACACTGAAAAAATGTCAGTTTCACTCGCTTCGCTACGTCATCTTGTGTGCGCCTTCCGCGCGAGTTTGTTCGACGGATTTTAGTTGTCGGCAACCTTGCGGCGACCTAAATTTCCGTTCCGTATGGACGTCGGCGAGTGAAGTATGAATCAACCTTAACGCAAGTAACCGTAACGCAAGTAACCGACTATTTTGATAACCAAAAATGTATTAATTGTACAATTTCAAAACTCTTATGATATAAAGATACCTAAACACCATAGCTATATACCAATATATCCATTTTTATCATAGCTGTTATAATATGAGGCGACTTAGGATTTTCAGTGTGTTCATATTTTGTCATCTCCTTTTTTCTATAACGCGAGTAACCGATGTTTAAACGTTCACAGCATGAAAACTAATCATCATATTCCCTTTTTCTTTTTTTATAATATACATTCATTATTTAACTAATAAAATGCAATAAAAAAATAAAGTGTTGAATGCATAATTATTAATCTTGAGCAAATCAAAGAATTAGTATGGTAAAAATGTAACGAGAGTAACCCTGGAATTGCACATATATATTTAGGCTTACTAGCCAGTAAGTCGCAGCAAAAACTAACTTGATGTTAGTCAGAAGTATGTTGGCATAATTATTCACACACTGGCATGGTTCTATTAAAATAAAATGTTGGTAACTCGCGTTACATATTTTTCGGTTACTCTCGTTACAATTTTTGATGTATCCGTGTCATGTTTCATGTCACTGTTGTGCAAAATTTGTCATTTCACTACCTGTAGTATGTATTAGTGTAGGAAAACATCAACTGTCGTATGTTAGAAACAAGAAATAAATGATAGAGAGAGAAAAAAATAGCTATTTTGGTTACTCGCGTTACATTGTGCTAGGTGGTCTATTTGACCAAGAATTACAAACATAACATCATATTACGTAACTGCAGTGGGTGTAACATGTAGATATGCTATTACATATATGCAACCTGTATTTCATTGTATAAATTTATGCATTATAGACCTTACAAAATATGCTTTTATTGTATTTATTTGTCAAAATAATAGGCGTCTATTCAGCATGCGATATCTTTTTGGCAACAACCTCAATGACAATTTGGGTTTTTAATCCATGAACTCTAGCATATTATAAAATGCGTTCATTCATTCACTCATTAAATATTTAAATTTTGAGTCTTTGTCCGCTTCGTCATGGAATTGCCCATATATATATATATATATATATATATATATATATACTGACACACAATGAAAACGCAAAACAGATATTTTTCAATATTTTGTTGTGATTAATGAAAAATATATTTATTGGACTTAAACTAATTTATGAGAGGAAGCCATTGATTTGTACTTTTGTCTGGGTTTTACTCCTGGTTTTGTTCTCGTTACACATACAATAGCAGAAACACACAAAATGGTGTGAAATGCGTTTACTACATGCTCAATCATGCTGCATGCAATGCACGTGAAATGCCGGTATGTGGACACATAAAAGTCACGTAACGGTGTCATATTCCTCGTCACATTAAGAATGCCACGACTCGGAGAAGAACAAAGGGAGCGAGCGTTGGGCATGGTTCAAGGGGGACTTCGCAAAGCCAAGTTGCTAGGACCTTCAGAGTCCATCCATCAACTATTGGACGACTTTTTGAACGTCATGAACAGACCGGGAGTGTCCGTGATCGACCTCGACCTGGTCAACGTCCCGTTACGACCCCACGCCAATATCGGCAGATTCGACGACACCACCTCCGTGACCGGTTCAGAACTGCGACGATGACAGCAAGCAACACGATAGGACGTCATGGAAGGCCTATCCATCCGATGACGGTCATCCGTCGACTCAGAACGGCTGGACTCAGATGCACACGCCCGTACAACGGTAACATCATGACACCGCGACATCGTGCTGCGAGACTACAGTTTGCTCTCCAGAATGGTAATCATTCACCAGCCTTTTACCGGAGCATTGTTTTCTCAGATGAGTCCCGTTTCTCTGTCTCCTTTGCCGATGGAAGAGCACGTGTGTACAGGAGACTCCATGAACGGTACGCTGACGGATGTGTGAGGGAACGTGATCGGTTTGGCGGCGGTTGTCTGATGGTATGGGGGGCAATCAACTGTGATTTTAGGAGTGATCTCATCATTGTCCACGATGCCCTTACAGCCCAGCGTTATGTTGACGTTATTCTAAGACCAGTTCTCCAGCCACTTTTGCGCCGTCACCGATGACCAGGAGGTCCCCTTCTGTTTCAACAAGACAATGCCCGTCCACATACTGCAAGAATTAGCCAGGCATTCCTGTAACAAGCCGGTATCACCGTTATGAACTGGCCCGCCGTTTCACCGGATTTGAACCCAATTGAACACGTGGGATGAGTTAGGACGTCGTGTACGTCACCGCCAGCCACCACCGCGTAACGTCGCTGACCTTGCACAGGCGTTGCAGGAGGAGTGGAGGAACATTCCTGTGGCTTATTTGAAATGTTTGTGCCAATCCTTTCCCCGTCGTCTTCACGCATGCTCACGGGCCAATGGTGGACACACCAGATACTGACCTTGATATGGGGGGGGGGGGGGGGGGGGGTTGAACTTTTCGATTACGAATGCAACTCGATTACTGATGTGAATGTATCTCATGAATACCAGTCATTAATGTCATATTACATTATCCATCAGTTCATTAATAGTTTGTCTTTATTTGCAATGAAAAGTTGTTTTTGCGTTTTCATTGTATTTCAGTATATAAAATAATAATAATAATAATTATAATAATAATATTAGTTATGCGGGTTTTTGGTACGCCAGGATTGTACGTCCCTCCAACATCCGAAGGAAATACAGATTTTGGAGGGGCGTACAATATCATACGTCCTGTCAAAAACCTGCGGAACAAATTTATTACCTTTTAGATCTTTTCTTTTATAAGTAAACTAAAATTACAGTAACAATCAAACTATTAAATAAAGTACACACAGATTTTGAGTTTGAGTTTAATAATAACATAACATAACATCAAATTTCTCAAAATATATTGGATTTTTTTATAAACAAATAACTTAGTTACTATGCAAGGTATTTACAGCTTTTTTTTTTGTCAGCTGTTTGGGTATTAAGAGTGTCAACAAGGATTCCGTGTGGTTTTACCCCGAAACCATTTCGAGACCTGTGTTCGCAAAGGGAGACAACTCTTAGTGCCTTATTATCTTGCGTGTTTTAAACTTTACGATTATGTTGTAATTGTATTGGCAAAACAAAATTGAACACCAGCCAGTTTTTAAATCACAATCTAATTACAATTAGCTCCACAATTACATGTGGATCTAACACCAGCCAGTTGGAGCTCATGTCCACCAATCAAAACCTTACTTGCAGAATCCTGCCAGTGATTTAAAAATACTTTGAAAACATTCCGAATTATCCTGAGGGTATACAACATGTTTCGTGTGAATTACGAATGCCTTAAAACATGTTTTATTTTATAAAATAAATAATTTGTAATGTAAAACTGAAGACTGATTTAGTTGGGGGGGGTTTTATAAATAAATAAATAAATAAATAATTTTTAATGTAAAATTGAAGACTGACCCCGTACGTATTGGTATGGTTCGCTGTACTGCGGCCACTAAAATAGACTCGCCCGATATTTTTAGAATTTGTATGCTCCCAAATAACGTTATATAAGGCGAAGTGTGATTGGTCAATATTTAAATTATATTTACAGACGAAAAGTGGGCATTGGGGACTACGCAGTGTTGTTAGTTTTAAATCATTGCATTTTCTGCAAGTAAATGGTGGACATGAGCTCCCTGGGGCTGGTGGGATCCACATGTAATTGTGGAGCTAATTTTGATTATTTTAGTTTTAAATCACTGGCAGGATTCTGCAAGTAAGGTTTTGATTGGTGGACATGAGCTCCAACTGGCTGGTGTTAGATCCACATGTAATTGTGGAGCTAATTTTAATTAGATTGAGGTAGATTGACTGAAAGAGAAACTAACTACGGACAGTACACAAACTAACAACACGACTTGAACTTAATAATTTTTCACTGATTGCAATTTTGAGGCTGCTTACGTAAAAAATTTTTAAAAAACAAGAGTTAATTTTACCGTAAATAAATATGATTAAAAGGTTATTTTGCTGTATTTAGTCAGATTTCAAATGCTCAAAATTGCAAGGGGCAATAACACTCTAAATACATTTTTATATATATATATATATATATATATATATATATATATATATATATATATATATATATATATAGGTTACTGAAGTACTTATCAAAATTAAACCCAGGTGATTTTCCAGTCTTATATATTAGTTATGAAAATCCCTGGAATAAAAACCATAAAAATGTGTCAGTATTATCATGACCTGTTATGGTATTCAAACAACCGGTAGAAAAAATTACAATAAATGACCTGTTATAGATAGAAATATGAGATTAAAGCTGACAGGTGAAATCACACGTACTAAGCTAAGCAGAGGGATGGTGTCAGGTGTGTTCAATATAAAACTGGGTATTATAGTCTGTTTCAAATTACATATGTTTTGCAGTAAAATTGTAAATACATCTCATATTTCTATCTATAATTGGTCATTTTTGGTATCGGTTGCTTGAATACCATAACAAGTCATGATAATACTAACACATTTTTATGGTTTTTATTCCAGGTATTTTTATAACTAATATGTAAGACTGGAAAATCACGTGGGTATAATTTTGATTAGTACTTTTTTTTCTTCTTTTTTTAGTAAAGCTGAGACCACTCCCGGGTCCCCCTCTAAATGTATGTAATGTTTTTGTAACAACCACCCCCACCCACCCACCGCGACGTGATTTTACCAACATCATAATACATGTAATAATAATAATAATAATAATAATACACAATTATTATTCCTACTACTACTACTACTACTACTACTACTACTACTACTACTACTACTACTACTACTACTACTACTACTACTACTACTACTACTACTACTACTACTACTACTACTACTACTACTACTACTACTACTACTACTATTATTATTATTATTAGCCTACTACTACCTTTTTGGGGTGGAGGGGCGGTGTTTTATCTGGAGGAGTTTTGGTAATAAAAATGCAAGATTAACGTACGTGCACACACGCACAAAGGGCAGGCTGAACTTGTCCCTGCACGTAGAACTGGATTCAACTGGGTTAAGTAATAATTAGCCTGTCTTAAGCGGTCACACAAGGATACGAGGGAGTAGATAAAAGTGACCGCTTAAGACAGGTGGCCGCTGATTACAGGTTGCGACATATAGTCTTTAAAACATATGTTGTTGTTTCTTTTTTTAGCGTCTTTACTGCTAATTAATGGATGTGTGCTTCACAGTTTACTATAAATAAACTTTCGACATGTCGCCTCCTTCAGGAAAAACTGCAGCTGGAATATATTAAATTAACAGTTCTCAACAAGTTTGTTTTCTCTTTCCAACCGGCCTCGGTGGGGTCGTGGTTAGGCCATCGGTCTACAACTTTACTTTTTTTTCTCTTTCCATTTAATTATTTAATTTCTACTTCATGCGGTGTATTGTCATAGTAAGTGAATCTACAAATGTCAAGCGTAGCTTGCCCAGAGGCAATTAGATGCTTTCCATAGTCATACTTTCTTAATTGATACACAGTAGATATGTCGGGACTGAATGGGTACTAGTATTCCTGAAGGTGTGAAAATCTGTTATTTGCTGCCTTTTATCGCTGTTGTTAAACATCCCTTTTATATAATAGTAAACATTTACTGTGGCCGCTTAATAAAGGTATTTTAGCGATTTGGGATCCCATTTGGGTGGCCGCTGGCCGCGTTAGACAGGTGACCGCTTATCACAGGTGCATTTACGTTATAAATCTTTTGGGAGGGAAAAACGTCGCCATTAAAGGCAGGTGACCGCTGAATACAGGTTGCCGCTAGGACATATTTGTCCCAGTTTTGGCGATAAATTAAATATGCACACGCAAACATATATACATGAGCAGATACAATACAGGCACGCACTAATACACAAGCACGCACGTACATACGCGCGTACGCACGCATGCATGCTTCCATTCATCCATTATTCCATCCATCCATCCGAGGCAGGACGTAGCCCAGTGGGAAAGAACTCGCCTGATGCACGGTCGGTCTAGGATCGATCCCCATCGGTAATGGACAAATGTCGCGGGTTTCCTCTCTAAAATTCTATGTAAAATTTAGCAAATGTTTGGCATCCAATAGCCGATGATTAATAAATCAATCAATGTGTACGTATGTACGTACCAATTCACCCACGTACCTACATACACACCTACCTACATGCCTACATCCATACGTACATGCATACATAGTATACATAGCTACACGCGCATACACAGATACACACACGCGCACGCGCGCGCACATACACACACACACACACTAGGCTTGGGCAAATAAATACTTTTTCTACATTAGATACATATGCCTGGTCATTTATATGGCCAATTTGTTCACTGAATACCTTTTTATATCTACGACCACTTTTTATGGCGGCACAATTTCATCTCGTTTTGTGTATTTTGCAGCTTTTTACATCCTAAGGGGCGGAACGTAGCCCAGTGGTAAAGCGTTCGCTTGATGCGCGGTCGGTCTAGGATCGATCCCCGTCGGTTGACCCATTGGTCTATTCGTTCCAGCCAATGCTCCACAGCTGCTGTAACAAAGGCCGTGGTATGTACTATCCTGTCTGTGGGATGGTGCATATAAAAGATCCCTTGCTACTAATCGAAAAGAGTAGGCCATGAAGTGGCGACAGCAGGTTTCCTTTTTCAATACCTGTGTGGTTCTTAACCATATGTCTGACGCCATATAACCGTAAATATGTTGAGTGCGTCGTTAAATAAACCAGTTCCTTCCTTCTTTCCTTTACATCCTACACCCGATGTAATATATCTATATATGGGTTTTCTGGGTAACAGAACACGAAAATGACACTTTCAAATAGCATAGACTTCATATATAAGTCTTTCCTACGCCATAAATATAACCTTTTCTATACGATATCATGGGATTTCATTAATTTATTAGCAGCTTGAGTGAACAATTTGTAAGTGGGTCATGTCTGGGCCATATTTAATACCAAAACATGGGTCTATATCTTTAAAAGGGATGGCGTAAATGTTTCGAACCATCCTGTCATGTCTGCACACACAGCGTGGACAGAACGGGAAACGTATTCGTCGAGTCCTATCAACAGACTCACGAATACCAACCAAAACGAAAACTGTTTCACGGGTGCCTAATTTATAAGTAGCACGCTTTCTATATATTATATACCAGAACAAAAGGCTTCAAGTAATTAAACAGACAGTGCAAATTAAATTGTAGGTAAAATGATTGCACTGCATGGTTAAATATACAGGTTTACCACCAAGACAGAAATAGCAGTAAAAGAAAAGAGACAAATTCTGGTTGACTGAGACATTTCAGAATATCGCAGAAAATTAGGGGTGGGAGTACAAATTCAATGATCGACCACTAATTTATTCCATATATCAACAAAGACAGTTGGTGAAGTAACTATGACTGAAAATAACGAAGACGTTTACTTGAATAACGGGTATGGACAATACAATGCAACAGCACACCTTCCATTCTTGAACATTACGTTCCTTTAACTGGCATACGAAGAAAATATGTTCAACAGAGAAGGAACGTAGTCTGATAGAAGCAACAGCAAGAAAATGTCAAAGGAGGTTCATTTCCGAGATTAACTAAGAACCCAGTCAGTGAGTTTATGAAGGAGTCTTTTGTACTGTTTGAATATACATTATGTCAGTGTTGGAGGTGTGGCTGGTGCCAAAGTCAGGATGGAAGATGGTCGTTCAAACTGCAGGCCTACAGTAGATTCAGTTATAAACTCAACTGATAAGGTTTAGTAAATCTGCATGCTCCTTGGTAGAATTCATTTACCTCTTGTCCTTGTCCAATTCTTGCCATTTGTACATTTCCTTTGAAATCACATTTTTAAACTTCATGTTAAATCATACCTACATGTACTCCATTTTCAGATTTTAACTTTATTTCTGGTAACTGTTTTTTGGTTAAAATAGTGTACGCATTATTAATCAGTCATAGACATTTTAAAATATTTTGGTTGATTTTGGCTTTGAACTATGCTCATAATTCTTAATTTTTCTGAAATGTTTCATACTCAACCAATATTTGTTTAAACACTACTCTTTCTGTCTTGTGGTAAATTGTTTTTATTGTCCAATCAAATACAAGCTACCTTACATACAATTTCACTTACACTGCCCTTTCTAATTGCGTGAAGCCTTTTTCTGGTCCATTGCATACAGAAAACATGCTGCTGCCATCAGTTTTCATTTTTGGTTCATACACATGTATTTGTAAACCTGTGGATTGTCCTCAGGGTCAGCAGATAAATTATGTTTGATGTTCTCTCTACACAGTGCAGATAAAACAACATGGTTCATAGGAATATGTCATCCTTTTTTAACATCTTGTATTAAATGTGGTGAGCACATGAACCAATTACTAAGTGTGCGCTCAAACTACTGAAACCAGTCTAGTAAAATATCGTCTTTTAGTGCATAAATGCACAAAGAGCCTCTGTATGAATTCTAAGCTACTTATAAGTGCCATATTAATGTTTTGCAACCCCCAAAACTTATATATTGATATATTACACGCATTATTTGCTCTAAAAAAACGTTTAAAGTCATCGCAAATGACGGAATTTGGCCGCCATTTTTAATAAATTACAGTTCCGGATATAAAACGTGGCTGTAGACCAAAATTCTACCTGATTCATGTTCAGAGACTCAAGTGGCCATAGAAAATGATAGGCATAAAAATTCGACCTCGATTTGCCCAAGCCTACATACACTCTGAAGATCCTTCACAGTAGTCCATTTCAAACGAACGGATTACAACCGAGCGAAAATCTCACTCGATTGGGCACGCATACACACTTTCAAAATGTTCACGTGCCTTTAAATGGTTTTACCAATGCCCCACGACTGGTATATTAAAGGCCGTGGTATGTGCCGTCCTCTCTGTGGGAAAGTGCATATAAAAGACCCTTTGTTGTTGATGGGAAACATGTGACAGGTTTCTTTTCAAGACTACGTATCAGAATTATCAAATTTTTAACATTCAATAGCCGAGTATTAATTGATTAATATGCCATAGAGGTGTCGTTAAACAAAACAAAACAAACTCTAAAATGTTTTATTTGTTAAAGTTTGTTTTTGTTTAACGACACCACTGTAGCACATTGATGAAGTAATCATCGGCTATTGGATGTCAAACATTTGATAATTCTGACTAGTAGTCATCAGAGGAAACCCATTACATTTTTCCTAATGCGGCAAGAGATCATTTATATGCACTTTCCCACAGACAGGAAAGCACATACCACGGTTTTTGACCCATAGTGGTGCACTGGTTGGATAGAGAGGTTTTATTTGTAATACGAAATGTTTCTGCACTAAAAATTTGGTAACAATGGTTAACATTGTCGTTACCGGTGTAGCATTGATACATTTGACAGATCCATGAGTAATGTCCAAAATTATCAGTGTTATAGAAGTTTATTATGTCAACGTCACCAAGTTGTAATCAAATGAAAATTTATATTTATAGTAGGGCAATAACGGTTGTTAAAGTTGTTACTATAGTGTTGTAAACCTCAATAGTCTCAATATATCATGTTAGTGGCATTTAGTTGTTTTCCAGTGACCTCTTCATTTGAATTACAAGGAAGCTAAGTGACTTATTTTCTCTTGTGTCTTGGCTTGCGTTCAACTTCCCATTAGATTATATGACTGATAAATTTAACAAACTATCACACCTGAGTGACCTATCCGTTTTTGTCGTTCCGTCGTGTGTCGTCCGCCGTGTGTAAAATGTTCACATTTTCAACTTCTTCCCCAAGACGACATAAACAATTCCAATACAATTGTGTGGAAAGCTTCCTTGTAACAAAGTAGTAAATGTGGTCATCCTGACCCCTCTGGGGCCTGAGGGGCTGGGCCCAAAAGGGTAAATTACGAATGCCTTATTTAGACCAGTAGAACTAATTTTAATCGGATTGCTAACAACATTGCGTAGTCCCCAATGTCCAGGTAACATTTCGTCTGTAAATAATAATTTAAATATTGACCAATCACACTTCGCCTTTTATAACGTTATTTGGGAGCATACAAATTCTAAAAATATAGGGCGAGCCTTATTTTAGTGGCCGCAGTACAGCGAACCATACCAATACGTACGGGATGGGTTATCAGTCTTCAATTTTACATTAAAAATTATTTATTTATAAAAAAAACCCAAACTAAATCAGTCTTCAGTTTTACATTACAAATTATTTATTTTATAAAATAAAACATGTTTTAAGGCATTCGTAATTCACATGAAACATGTCGTATACCCTCAGGATAATTCGGAATGTTTTCAAATTATTTTTAAATCACTGGCAGGATTCTGCAAGTAAGGTTTTGATTGGTGGACATGAGCTCCAACTGGCTGGTGTTAGATCCACATGTAATAGTGGAGCTAATTTTAATTAGATTGCCAAATAATAGTCTTTCATGTATGTAAAGGTCAATCTAATTTGTAAATGTCATTAATTTTGGGTCCACCATTTGTTTCCAGGGAGGGGATAAAGTTTACTATAGTTATTATATAGAGAGAGAAATGCTTTTAAACTGTAATTTCTTCAGTTCTACTAGACTATTTCCAACTATATTTGGTGGGAAGCTGCCTTGGCTTATGGAGAAATAGCATTATGAATTGGGTCCTTCTGATGACCCAGGGGCCAAAGGGGAAGAAAAGCAAGCCATTTACTAAAAGTCTTCTTTTCTTCCATAAATACCAAGCCTTGGCACATGTATGGAGAAATAGATTTCTAAATTCGGGAGAGGGGGCTGGGGAAGAGGGGACGTGGCCCTGTGGTAAAGCGCTCGCCTGATAAGCGTTCCGTGTAAGATCGATCCCCGTCAGTGGGCTCATTGGGCTATTTTTTCGTTCCAGCCAATGCACCACGACTGGTATATCAAAGGTCGTGGTATGTGTTACCCTGTCAGTAGGATGGTACATATATAAAAGATCTCTTAATACAAATGGAAAAATGTAGCGGGTTTTTACCAAATGTTTGACATCAAATAGCCAATGGGTAATAAAATCAATGTGCTCTAGTGGTGTCGTTAAACGAATTTCTTAACGTTTTTAGTCATTCTAATTACCAAATGTTTGACATCCAGTAGCCGATGATTAATAAATCAATGTGCTCTAGTGGTATCGTTTTTACTACTTTTATAGAGAACTGCATTTAAAGTGTAAATTCTTCATGACTACTAGACCATTTCCAACTACATTTGGTGGAAAATGGGTTTCGTGTATGCCAAGGAAGAGGTGAGAGAGGACAGTGATAGTTTAGCTTCAAGAAGAAACAAGGCATTCCCCTTAGACCTTTACCACACACGTTAGATACTATAGTGTACAATTAGAATTTACTGGAAACTACTGCATGTTCCGGGCTAACCCGAGTACTCTGAGGATTAGCAGGGCTTCTAGATTATGATAGCCCCACCCCCATGCCTAGTGATATTCAGTGTTGGGCTAGTAAATAACTACTATTACCATGCCCGACGGCTAGTGAATTTTTTTGGTCAAAATTTAATGTTCCAGTTAAGTCTATTTTGTAAATATGAATATCCTAACCCAACCCCACCCCCCAATGTTAATGTTTATAAGCTATATCTCCATGTTTACGTCACATATCTTATTATATCTATTATTTACTAAAATTGTATTAACTTTAAACTAAAGTAGGCTAGTGAATTTTTAATCATGGCTAGTGGATTTTATAAAAATTCTAGAAGCCCTGGGATTAGAGAGCTAGACGGACATTTGGACAGTTATCAACACTCTCAAGAGATGTGCGGTCTTACTCAACAGAGTGTTGATAACTGTCCAACTGTCCGTCTAGCTCTCCGATCGTTAGAGTACTCGGGCTAGTTCGGGGCATGCCTCAGTTTCTTTCTTTCTTTCAACTTATTTTCATGCTTATATCCAATTAAGGTTCAAACACGCTGTCCTGAGCACATACCTCAACTATCTGGGCTGTCTATCCAGGACAGTGGGTTAGTTGTTAGGTGGTTAGTGGTTAGTGAGAGAAAAGAGGGTGTAATGACCTTAAGAACTCGCTCTTGGTTGAAGCCGATACCGGGCTGCGAACACTATACCTACCAGCCTGTAGTTTAATGGCTTAATCATTGCGCCACCGAGGCCGCTATCTCAGTATTATTTTCCCCCAAGAGCAGCACACGGAAAGTAGGATCATAACGTTAAGAGACTTCACACATCTCTTCTAATGTAAACTTTACTTTTGGAAGTAATACACGTTTGTTGAGGCCCATTTTGTAATAAACGACCCATTTTGTAATATGTACCCATTTTGTAATAAAAAACGACCCATTCTGTAATAAACGTAGGTACCCATTTTGTAATAAAATCGGACCCATTTTGTAATAATAAATAGGTGCCCATTTTGTAATAAAAAAAATGCCCATTCTGTAATAAAGGCTTAAAACGTCAGATTACAACATAGGTATAGGCCTTTGTTTAATATATACAAAGTGAAATAATATTAAACTTTGTGTTTAGATTTATTTCGATGGTCGATGGTTCGCCTGGGATACGAAATTGCTAACGCTAACCCCCTAAATATACATTGTTTTCTTGTTCCAACCAGTGCTATTCGGTTGGGGTATGAAGAACCAAGTATGTTCTACAGCTGTGTATCAAAAATAGTAGCTTGTGTGGGTAGTCTGTATCATAATTATCGGAACAGCAACAGCTGATTAAAATACTTTGTGATGTTAAAGAAGCATACATTAAAGATTTAATTAATATTGATAAGTATATTAGTTTGGCATAAAAATTATAAGTTAAGGCACTCTCTTGTCTAAAAGCATACTAGTTGTCACTTTTCTTTTATACTGTTTGTGAATGTAATACATTTATGCATGTAGGTAACATTTAGTTTATATATTTCATTGTATTATTACCTAACATGAAAACCAAAAGCGTGTAATTGATGAATATAATAATTGAATTCTCTTGTGCGTTTATACATACTGTGTATATATGCTGTGCTGATAAGCTTACAGCTTAAAGCAATAAAATAATTGAATTGAAACACATATACATTTAAAACAGGAGATGATTATTTTGTCGTGCATTGATTATACTCTCCGTATGGATGAAAATTTGGATCCTAGCTAAAATAATACAAACGTGAATGAATACATATACACAATCCAATGAATGCATATGTAAGCTGCACATTTTTCTACCCCAGCCCTTGAATTCTCCTAAATTTGCATCAGTTTACTTTTAACTAAATGTTGTTTATTCGTACTATAGATTACACATCAATTTTCTTTTTTCAGATCCTTTGATAAAGTAGCCGTTAAAGCGGCAAGTTGAAAACATAATATTTTGATGTTCCTTTCTGAACATGTTGATTGAAGGACGGTTTCTTTTGAAAACGCGAGCACACCAGGATGAAAGACAAAAAATATTGAAACCTACTTTCTTTGTACTTGATTATTTCTTTTCATTTGTTTTAGGATTAGGATTTAAACATGTTAACTTGGTTGGAGTCGGGGGTTGGGGGGGGGGGCTGGGCCGTACCCTCCGGGGGGGCAGGGGGGGGGGCAGCAGCCCCCCCCCCCCCTGAGAATCTTGTCCTTTTTTTTGTTTTTATATATCTCCAGTAATAGCATAGAAATGTTTAATCTTTATAGTATGTTAAAAATTATTTATAAAATTTAGTGCCCCCCCATGGATTTTGGTCAGGGTACGGCCCTGCGGGGGGGGGGAGGGGTAGGGGAGGGAGGGGTAGCGGTTGACATCAAACGCGTTTTGTTTTTCAAGACTGGGTGTAGTTCAGATGACAGAAGCAGATGGTACAGTGCCTGGTTGGTTGTTTCCGCGTTATATTTTGGGAAATTTATCATAAACGATATATTTTGGAAATGATCGAATTTCTTACATTTTAAAATTCAATATACTGGTGGTTACGATCACTAATCATTATTCTGTCTCGGCAATCCTCTAACGACATCCTGCTTTTGCATAATAATAATGTTAGAATAAGTTGTATTGGGAAAAGAAAATTATAAATTTTACGCAACCAAACGGACGCTCTCTCTCTCTCTCTGTCTCTGTTTCTGTCTCTGTCTCTGTCTCTCGCTGTCTCTGTCTCTCTGTCTCTCTGTCTCTCTCTCTCTCTCTCTCTCTCTCTCTCTCTCCCTCCCTCCTCCTCCTCCTCTCTCTCTCTGTGTTTGTGTGTCTGTTGTTTTGTCTATCCGTGTGTGTCTCTGTGAATATATATTTTTGAAAACAGGTTGTTTTTTCCCATGAAAATTTTCATTATTCAAGGAGAACTTTCCTTTGTTAGAAACGATAACAGTTTGGCTAACAACTTTCAGTTCTTTTTGCAATACAGGTCTGTCTGTCTGTTTCTCTCTCTCCCTCACTGTTTCTCTGTATGTCTTATTATATCTGTATCTCTGTCTCTGTTCTCTCTGCTTATCTGTCTGTTTTTCTCTCTCTCTGTCTGTCTGTCTGTCTGTCTGTCTGTCTGTCTGTCTCTCTCTCTCTCTCTCTCTCTCTCTCTCTCTCTCTCTCTCTCTCTCTCTCTCTCTCTCTCTCTCTCTCTCTCTCTCTTTCTCTATGTGTCTGTGTGTCCATCTTTGTATTTATCTGTGTGTGTCTCTGTGAATATATAGTTTTGAAAACAAGGGGTTTTTTTCCTTGAAAAGGTTCATTATTCAAGGAGACTTTCAGTTCTTTTCAAAGCATACGTTTATTTTTCAGTGAATTCATACATTTATAATGATATTTTGTGTTGACTTCAGGAGGAAGTACCTGTACATGCTTATAATTTATGTAAAAAATAAGCCGGTTTTGATACACAATGTTCCTTATCGAAATATTATTAGCACATTTATGAATTAACTTAAATAGTTCCTATTGTCATGCATAAGGGATAGTTCATGTTCAGTTACTACGATTTAACATTTCCTGACACTTCTAGTGTCTCACATGGTATATTTTTAATCTATGGGATCGTTCAATTAGTTGTGCAGCAATTTATTCAAATACATCAAATCTTATTCAAAATTCTGTAATATTATTACACTGTATATATTTAAAATGTTCATATTTATGGGATTATCAGCAAATGTACATAGAAGTTTTAGAAAGAATAAATATATATATATATATATATACCTAATATTGCCGGTAACCATAACAAAAGAAGAATAAGAATAAGAAAGGCAAGTGTGGGTGTGGGGGGGGGAGTGTCAGTGGGAAATCACTTTTGACGGATACTAGTTTAAGTGTATTTCAGCTTAAGTAGTTGTTGATTAAACCCACTGTTTTTAATCAGCTCCTACGGCTTTTACAACACATTCATGTAGGTTACTTTCTCTTACACATATCTACACTTAGATTATAATGTAACAGTCGTGGCGTAATGGGGGGGGGGGGAGGGGGGGAGAAGGAACTGGTTGGAACGGCAAAAAGCCCAATTGATGTGTTCACCGAGGAGGTTCTATCCTGTTACCCAAGTCCCCCAGGCGAACGTTCAACCGATTAAGCTAGATGCCGCCCCGATCATGATAGATAATACCACACGATGGGTTACGAAAAACAGCAAGAATATTTTATATGCACTTTTCCATAGTCAGGATAGTACATACCAGGGCTTTTAGTATACCAGTTTTAGGGTATTGGTTGGAACAGACAAAAAACTCAATTTGCGTGTCCACAGAAGTTCGATCCTGCGACACAAGCACCTCAAGCGAGCGGTCTGGAGTAATGGATGAACGGAAAAACTGAACAGGTTCACTTACAGAATCAACCTTAAGACATAATCGTACCCCTGACGAACTCCCAACCACTGAAAAAAATCTAAACACAAAGTTTAAAATTATTTCAATTTGTATATATTTAACATCTATGTCGTATTCTGACGTTTTAAGCCTTTATTACAGAATGGGCATTTTTTTAATTACAAAATGGGTACTTATTTTTTATTACAAAATGGGTCCGATTTTATTACAAAATGGGTACCTACGTTTATTACAGAATGGGTCGTTTTTTATTACAAAATGGGTACTTATTACAAAATGGGTCGTTTTTTATTACAAAATGGGTACATATTACAAAATTGGTCGTTTATTACAAAATGGGCCTCAACACACGTTGTTCTTCTTGGAGCTGGGTTTAACGACACCATTAGATCACATTGATTTGTTAATCAGCTATTTGGGTGTTTGGATCAGCTGTTCCGATGTTAAACATTCGGTAATTTTGAATAACAGGAAAGAAAGAAATGTTTTATTTAACGACGCATTCAACACATTTTATTTACGGTTATATGGCGTCAGACATATGGTTAAGGACCACACAGATTTTGAGAGGAAACCTGCTGTCGCCACTACATGGGCTACTCTTTCCGATTAGCAGCAAGGGATCTTTTATTTGAGCTTCCCACAGGCAGGATAGCATAAACCATGGTCTTTGTTGAACCAGTTATGGATCACTGGTCGGTGCAAGTGGTTTACACCTACCCATTGAGCCTTGCGGAGCACTCACTCAGGGTTTGGAGTCGGTATCTGGATTAAAACTCCAATGCCTCGACTGGGATCTGAACCCAGTACCTACCAGCCTGTAGACCGATGGCCTACCACGACGCCACCGAGGTTGGTATGAATAACAGGAAACCCGCTACAATATCTTATATATGCACCATGTTACAGACAGGATATCACATACCGCGGCCTTTAATACAACAGATATATAGATGTGAGGTGCCACACTTTTTATTGCTGTACGTCCTGAGTGAGTTGATACGCTGCTTATATTAGTTTTATTAGTAAACGTTAACATTATCGGAAATAGGAATTGATTTGGTTTATTAGAACCAATTTGGTCGCAATAATGCACGATTGTCTTTCTAGGTTTAGTGCATCAACTGGATAGTAGACTTTAAGTATCACTCAGGCACCGACACCACTAGAGCACATTGATTTATTAATCATCGGCTACTGAATGTCAAACATTTAATAATTAAGTAGAGAGGGTGCGGAACGTAGCCCAGTGGTAAAGCGCTCGCTCGATGCGCGGTCGGTTTGGCATCGATCCCCGTCGATGGGCCCATTTGGGCTATTTCTCGTTCCAGCCAGTGCACCACGACTGGTATATCAAAGACCGTGGTATGTGCTATCCTGTCTGTGGGATGGTAAAAGAACCCTTGCTACTAATTTAAAAAATGTAGCGGGTTTCCACTCTTTGACTCTGTGTCAAATTTACCAAGTGTTCGACATCCAATAGCTGATGATTAATAAATCAATCATTCCCAGTCTGGAGCTCGCCGCGGTAAGACGTGCTTGTTTCGCTTGTGCACACTGCACGTGCTTTCGTGTGCTCCACTTGGGAATCCTCCATTTTGTCTTCTTTTTGTCAACGAAATGAAGTTTTCTACTGGGATGTGTGCGGCCATCGTGACTGATTGAATGCTGGGATGCTTCTCGTTTCGACAGTCTGCACCACCAGCAGATTGGATTCTTTTTTAGCAAGATTCCTTGCCTCCACGTTATTTTTCCGGCTCACTTTTGTCGACATTTGTCCATGACTCGTACGACGGCCATTCTGCAGAACGCCACGACTTTACTGTGTTTCATATTGATACCATCTCGTATCCTCCGGAGCCGGACCCGTCCGCACCACTATACCAACCATGGCGACTGGACTAATACGTTTTTGTTCAGACGGGTCTGGCTTCTCAAGATCTGTATTTCAGCAAAGCACTACACCTTCCACATCTAATGACTGTCAATCTAGGGATTTTCTTGACGGGATGCAAACCATCTCGTCCCTACAAGTTGTACACCTCAACGGCCTTAAAGGTAGGGTCAACTCAAACAAGAGCCTTATGTGTTGGAAAGATACATACCCGGACCACCAACACATACTGACACTTTAACAAATGAAAAACGCGTAATTTTAGAGTTAATAAAAAAACATGATTATTCCTGCTAACTGGGGGCAGCCATTTTGTTTCGTTTTTGTGACGTCCGGTGGTATAGGTTGGACTATACCAATTCAAATCCCATAGGCGACCATGTTAACGTTTGTGTTTAAAAACACTATATGCAATATATCAACCAAACTGTGACCCATAAATATCAGTACTACAACCCCTACCTCAAAGTATTAACTGCAGAAAATGGTACCTTTCATGGCTCATTTTCGGTATAACCAGATGTTTCTGCAACACCCCTAGTTTCGCACAAAATTTTAGTACTTTTTTTTACAGGTACCCCATACATGTTCCAAGCACAAGGCTACTTGACACGGTGGTACTACATCAAATAAAATTGCATACAATTTTAGCCCAGATGAAACTAATTTTTTTTACAACCAACACACTCACATTTATAACCAATCACAGGACTTGTGGTGTTAACTTCTCTATCAAAAGTTCGGTACACCTCGAACTTCGACCCAGCCGGAAATTAATTGGTATAGTGCAACCTATAGCTTGGGGCGAAGTGACGTCAGCTCCGTCCATCTCCTCTATGCACAGTGTAAACAAACGCTTTAATTTACGACAAGGTGCTTCGCTTTCATCAATCTGACTTGTAAACCAACATAAATGACTTGATTGTATAATAAACTATTTAACTAAATATATTTCAATTTGCAATTTTTTTATTTTTTTTTTAAACCAAAGAAAAAAAAGTATATTATTAGTCCTATTGGTAGGGTACGTTCGAGCAAAAATGACCACTCACGATACCCAAGTGATACTTTTCTTTTCTTTGGGACGACGTAATTGGTCAGTTTTTGTGATTCTAGATGGGAAAGTCTACTTCATCAAGGGTTTTACATAATTACTTACAGTAATAAAGCAGGAAGGCTGATAAGTCCGTTACGATTTGAGGGATATCCGTGCGGTTATACCCTGTGATCTTAATATACGTGGCACGTCTTTTTAGTGTGTCTAGATACAGTGTCTTGGGACCGTCTAAATATACACCTGCCAATCAGGAAGCACAGGTACAGGCCACGGAAAGAAAAGATCAATTAACCAAGAACACACTCCGATTATTATTTCAGTACATGGATTATTATTTCAGTACATGGGTTAATTTATGTACAAAAGATAATACAGTTATTTCAACACTTGGACATGGTGGTTTATTTTGTACTGAAAAATAATATATACTTATTGCTGGCTTACTGGGATGGCTATTATTACAGAACAGTGCGATGCATCCGCAAAAATCAGGTATGTTTTGTTTCTTCAGTTCGAAGACTAATTCCTGACGTGACACGTTAGGTATTACGTAACCACCAGCTCGCCAGAGGGCGTATTCACTGGGATGGTACAAAATGGCTGCACCAGTGATATATAATAGCCGTCACATTTAACCGTTTTATTAATTAACTATACGATTATACTTGTTGATATTAAGCATATATATAGGTTAAGTACTGTTTTATGTAGCTCTGCCACGGCAACAGTTCAATGTCACTATGAACATAAGGATGTAGAATGTATCCTATTGGCTTTATGGTAATAAAGTTGGATGTTTCTTCATAAACGCAAATACGCAGTTTAATAGCTGGTGACAATGACTGTTTTCTTTTCCCTGGGATCGGCGAACTGTTTCCCTGACATGTCAGTCTCGTTCGTACATTCCATGATGGCGCTATCGGGCACCTGAAACAGATATATGCAGTGTTATCCAGACATATATTTAACATTATGAAAAACAGAAACAAATTAAATGGTCTTGACCGAAAATCAAAAAACAAAATGTTGTTTTGTTTTAGCTAAGTTGTGCCCTCCTCTTTGTCTGGCTGGAGGGGTTCCTACATTAGGGGTCGCAGAATAGAGGATGGAGGAGGGGGTTATGGGGGCATGCTTCCACTTTTCCCTGTTATTCTGCACAGAAAGTTGGAAATATAGCATTTTGACAGTTAAAATTCAAACTTTTAACAAGTTCGGGTCTTCAGATTTCCACCCCGAGACCATTGCAATACCCCCACCCCCACCCCCCACCCCCCATACACACACTTTCAAATACACTCCGCAGACTCTGCACATTACAATTCCCTGATTCTGGTTTTAAACTGCCTTCCCCAAGTTCTAATCAAAATTAGTATAGGATATTTAAACGTAACAAAGATAACCAGGCCCGGAGGAACGTTGTCTGGGGTGAAGGTGCAGATAAATTGCCACACAATTTTATATGCCAAAATATAGAGGTACATCCAAATCAAATTCAGATAGGCAACAAGGTTAAAACTTGTAAAATAGAAATTAAAGCATTAATAACGCGACCCCCCCCCCCCCAAAAAAAAAAAAAAAATAATAATAATAATAATAATAAAAAAAAAATAAAAAAAAAACAAAAAAAATATTTAATTTTTTTTAAATCCGAACATCCCAACAACACAAAAAAAAGAGAGAAAAAACCCTGAAAACCAAAAAGCAAGAACAAGGTATCGAAACTTTTAAGAACCTAGGCAATTCCTCATGATCATCACGTAGCGCAGTTTGTGTTGACGAAGACATCGCAAGACCATGAGTTCCATTGTCTTTGCTCAGGGTTAGCCATAATAGTATGTTGACATTTTGTTCTGCTGCATGAACGTTTTATTCCATCCTTATTCATATTCAATTCAAATATCCCCCAACTTATCCCCCAACAGTAAATGTAGAACATAATGGACATTTAATTTTCGTACATAAAAGGTGATATTCACCTTGAATTAATAATGATGAAATTAGGGATCGTAGCTAGTGAGCTACAAGTCTAAACTATGGCGGTTGTGGGTAACAAAGAGATTCAGTTCATCAGGGACAGAGATCTTAATGGAGATCAGAGACTGTACCCAATAGAGCCATGTTTAAACATTAAATGGACGTAAGCACGTATAAAACCCCCAGACGAATTCTCGTAATTACGTTTTCTGTCTTTTTATGAAATTGTACACTGGTGAAAATATTTAGCTGTTGCAATCCAAGTTCCTGTTGGTAAAAATGGGGATATCTACCACACTATCATGCCGCAGCTCACATGTAACATTAGTCTATTTAATGCTAATGTCTACAATATTTTATATATATATATATATATATATATATATATATATATATATATATATATATATATATATATATATATATATATATATCCTCTCCTTTTCAAGCTATTAAATCTATAGACCACAGATTAACGGATATAACAGTTGGAAAAACCCTTCCCATGGATAATTCTAGAATGAGGACCCAACAAGGAAGGCAAACTCGAAGGCCAAAACTTAGAAAATAATATATAGAATGATGACTCAAAAAGGAAAGCAAACTCCAAGGCCAAACCTTAGAAGATACTATATAGAACGGAGATTCCACGAGGACAGCAAACCCGTAGGCCGAAACTTAGAAGACACTAAACAGAAGGCCGAAACTTGGATGTTACTAAATACAAGATGCGACTGAACTATGGCCATGTTTGTTTGTAAATCTTACAACGTCAATCTTCCTGTAGCTGGCCCAGTGGTGTTCGTGGATAGAGTTGTTCGACTTGAGGTTGTAGCAGCAGATGTAGACCCACCGTCGGTGAGGGCTCGTGTTCGTCTGGCTTGGTTGCAGGAGGTTGCAGTGGAAGAAAACAGCATGAGCTGCAAACAAAACATCTTAAAGTTGCAGACATTAGTTTGAACCCGTGAAAATGGTCACTAAGAGTGGTTAATCTTCAAACCTGTAACATCTGGTTAAAGATACAAAAAAGGTGAAACGAGAGTCTGTGACGTTGAAACGGCGAAATACCCTCTAAGAATAGGCTACAGATCGTTACCATAACCGTTTCTTCTCATAGGTAAGTACGGTTTTAGAATAATGAAAAAATACAAACATCAGGATACTAGTAACTAGAAACACCAGAAATGGATAATCCAAAAACAAGCGAAATGTAAGTAATGTTTGATTTCAACCGGGCCTTTCACTTTAAAGGGTCTTTGTCTGCTTAGAACATGATATAGTAATTTTGGTTAAAACGTGTTTTTCTCTGCTTTGAGGTCCGTCTTACTTATTCAAGATCTGGTAGCTGCTCCTATCTTTCATCTTCTATTGCTGTCAGAGTGTCCACCTCAATATCCCAGACACTGTCTTCCCATCCGTAACGGGTGTTTGTCTCTTGTGGCTATTCGTGCCACACATCTGACGTTTCACATCAACTTTAGCTGACTACTTAGTTTATGCACGGAATGGCAATTTCTTTACTTTAATTATATATACATGTATGTACATAATCACCTACTATATAATTAAAACATTTCAGATTATATGGAGTCGAGTAAATGTTCTGAATTATAAAAAAAACCCATCCTAACAAATATTCAACAGGCCGCATTTCAACAAGGTATTTATAAAAGCCTAGTATTTTCAAAAGTGGCACGTGCCAAACTCAGACGTCATCAAGACCATCTTGAGCATCTGTAGACATTGATTATGACAACCAATTCAAGATTCAAATGGGCGTATAAATTAATATTCTAAAGAACTATAAATTTCGATCAGAAGTACAACATTATATATTTTGAGGACCAAATTATTTTAAGCCTGGGTTCTTAAAGTTAATTGCATTGATTAAAAATGTACTTTTGAAAATGTTTTTTTTTTTCTAAATAAAGTGTCTAACTTTGTAGCCAATTTAACATTATTTTCAGCTAATATATAATAGTGTATTTTACAAATAAATGTATTTTCAAAAGTTTGTTTTTGTTTAAAGACACCACTAGAGCACATTTATTAATCATCGGCTATTGGATGTCAAATATATGGTATAAATGTATTAATTACATTTTATTTTTAAAATATCAAAATAAAAAATTACTAGTATATTTATCCAATACAAATTTTCTGGTTGTCATCAAAGCTATATATATATATATATATATATATATATATATATATAAGCTCTATCCTGTGCTAGTTTTGATAAAGTACATTAGTATGAGAGTGGCAGTCCTCTTTGTGGCGATCAAAAGGATACATTGTCCAGTAAAGGATCGACTTGGGAGTGCCTATCCTCCTATAGACGAAACACTAGATAGAGATTCATGGAATCAACCACTATAATTTTGCCAATTTCCATTTGACTCTGCATTGTGCAGATATAGTCTTGATCACGGATTCAGATTTGTAGTAGCTGAAACCAGTGATGGTGTAGGAGCTAATAAAAGGTATTTTAGGGGGTAACATTCAGTTTGATCCAAGACTCAAGACTCAAAAATGACCCTTCGAGCTAACAAAACTTGTTAAGTCGACAACTGGGAGACCATACACATAGTTAAATCAAAGAAAAAGGATTAAGTCCCCTTATTTAATTGATATAAACTAGTGCTATATATACATGAAGATATATATAGCGATTTCAATTTCCTAACTTTAATTTGTGAAACATGCACTGTACTGGACTGGTTTTATTAAGCATGTTGGTGTGACTTAAGAATAATGAGCTCACGAATCCACTTACCTGGGTCTAACTCCACGTACTTGTGTGGACAAACTTGACGAATCAACTCCACACGGTCGATGTTTGCTCCTGTCTGACCTCCAACAAACCCGTGATCTATGCGGCCGCATTTGTGAGACACTTCCAAAATCTGAAATGAAAATACGTAACAATAAAACAACAACACTAAGGAGGATACAGGGGATATCAAGAGACTGTCCCTCCCTAATGAGTCATGTGATTTAAGAAAACAAAAGAATTATAATTATCCCAGCTACGAATGCCAAACTTTGATCTGGATGCCCTTTGCAAACGTCAGTAGCTAGTCTATGTGGCATTTTGCCCTTGGTCTCTGCTGGGTGTCCTGACATTAAAGATATTTTATATACAGTTAATTAATGGATGTCTAGCAAACCCTCAGCACAATGAATACATCGGATTTTGGGATGTTAAATACACGAATGAAGTGATGACCAAACCAATCTAAACATTCAAACGTTAAATTAAAAGACAGTGTAAAGAGCTTTGCAAAAATATAAATATATACTACATGTAAGTTAATTTAACCTTCGAGTAAAATTCTGAATCTATAGTGTTTGAATACTAGTTCTCGATGGAACATTTTGTATAGTGACTGATAAAGGTACACGTATGTGTTTAGTGTTTGTGTTAAACGATGGGACCAATCACGGTTGATACACAATCATGTGTTTGGCTATCACATAAAATGTTTACCTCCAGGCAGCCATTTTTTTCGAAGATTTATCTATAGCCGTCATTACACTCATCAGATGTGGGTAGAGTAAGCTGTTCTTGTACCAGTATCTGGAGATTAACAAGCACACTTGTTATAGCATAACAGTGTCATTACGCTCATCAGATGTGGGTAGAGTAAACTGTTCTTGTACCAGTATCTGGAGATTAACAAGCACACTTGTTATATCATATCAGTGTCATTACGCTCATCAGATGTGGGTAGAGTAAACTGTTCTTGTACCAGTATCTTGAGATTAACAAGCACACTTGTTATAGCATATCAGTGTCATTACGCTCATCAGATGTGGGTAGAGTAAACTGTTCTTGTACCAGTATCTGGAGATTAACAAGCACACTTGTTATATCATATCAGTGTCATTACACTCATCAGATGTGGGTAGAGTAAACTGTTCTTGTACCAGTATCTTGAGATTAACAAGCACACTTGTTATAGCATATCAGTGTCATTACGCTCATCAGATGTGGGTAGAGTAAACTGTTCTTGTACCAGTATCTTGAGATTAACAAGCACACTTGTTATAGCATATCAGTGTCATTACGCTCATCAGATGTGGGTAGAGTAAACTGTTCTTGTACCAGTATCTTGAGATTAACAAGCACACTTGTTATAGCATATCAGTGTCATTACGCTCATCAGATGTGGGTAGAGTAAACTGTTCTTGTACCAGTATCTTGAGATTAACAAGCACACTTGTTATAGCATATCAGTGTCATTACGCTCATCAGATGTGGGTAGAGTAAACTGTTCTTGTACCAGTATCTTGAGATTAACAAGCACACTTGTTATAGCATATCAGTGTCATTACACTCATCAGATGTGGGTAGAGTAAACTGTTCTTGTACCAGTATCTTGAGATTAACAAGCACACTTGTTATATCATATCAGTGTCATTACGCTCATCAGATGTGGGTAGAGTAAACTGTTCTTGTACCAGTATCTGGAGATTAACAAGCACACTTGTTATATCATATCAGTGTCATTACACTCATCAGATGTGGGTAGAGTAAACTGTTCTTGTACCAGTATCTTGAGATTAACAAGCACACTTGTTATAGCATATCAGTGTCATTACGCTCATCAGATGTGGGTAGAGTAAACTGTTCTTGTACCAGTATCTGGAGATTAACAAGCACACTTGTTATATCATATCAGTGTCATTACGCTCATCAGATGTGGGTAGAGTAAACTGTTCTTGTACCAGTATCTTGAGATTAACAAGCACACTTGTTATAGCATATCAGTGTCATTACGCTCATCAGATGTGGGTAGAGTAAACTGTTCTTGTACCAGTATCTGGAGATTAACAAGCACACTTGTTATATCATATCAGTGTCATTACACTCATCAGATGTGGGTAGAGTAAACTGTTCTTGTACCAGTATCTTGAGATTAACAAGCACACTTGTTATAGCATATCAGTGTCATTACGCTCATCAGATGTGGGTAGAGTAAACTGTTCTTGTACCAGTATCTTGAGATTAACAAGCACACTTGTTATAGCATATCAGTGTCATTACGCTCATCAGATGTGGGAAGAGTAAACTGTTCTTGTACCAGTATCTGAAGATTAACAAGCACACGTGTTATAGCATATCAGTGGCATTACACTCATCAGATGTGGGTAGAGTAAACTGTTCTTGTACCAGTATCTGGAGATTAACAAGCACACGTGTTATAGCATATCAGTGGCATTACACTCATCAGATGTGGGTAGAGTAAGCTGTTCTTGTACCAGTATCTGGAGTTCTCTTGTTATAAATATCTAGATCTTTACTTTTACCAAACTAAATAAATTTAATACAAGCAAAAACCAGCTGACTCAAAAGGTAACAAAAGTAATGTACTTAGTTCTGTCTAAATCTAAAGACAATAACTTTTCAATAGAATGCAAATGAAAGCTATTTGACTCCATTGTACCGATTCTCTTATACGGATGCGAAATATGGGGTTACGAAAATATCGATATCATTGAAACTATTCATATAAAATTCTTAAGACATCATACCAGTTAAAAAAGGCACCCCACTATCCATGTTATATGGAGAACTAGGAAGACGACCCCTTAAATTAATTATTCAACAACGAGTTATGTGTTTTTGGTCCCGTATCGTATCTGGTAAGCAAACAAAATCATAGTTTTTACTGCATGAATTAATGTTACACGACTCTTCTGTTAATGGATATAGTTATAAATGGATAAAAATGGTCGAAGATACATTTAACCAGCTAGGCATGACAAATGTTTGGATGTCACAGAACGTTTTATACATAAAACGACCAGTATTTACAACAATGGAATAGTAACATAGCTTTATCATCAAGAGGTAAAACGTACACTATATTTAAAGAAGACCTTAGATTAGAAAAAATATCTTATGATATTACCACAAACATCCTGGGCTATATTATTCAAATTTAGAACATCTAACGACTACTTACCAATCGAAATAGGACGCTGGAACAACACCCCAGTAGATGATCGAACGAGCACATTATGTAACAATAATGACATTGGAGACGAATTTCACTATTTATTCACATGTACTATTTCACTAACTCCCATAAACATTTCCTTAAGCCATATTATTATAATGAACCAAGTACGCTGACATTTAAATAACTAATGACGAATAGCAAAATAAGTGTTCTCAAGAACTTATGCAAATTAATTTTTTTTATTAATAAATCCAGTAAATCCTAAAAGAACACTGGCACACACACACACACACATACATACATATATATATATACTCTTCAAAAAAAGAAACGCAAAAGGGTACAAATGGGTTGTAACTCCGATTTTATGTTTCCTACCGGTTCATGCTTTGTGAATATAAGGTCATTGCATGTCCCAAACACATTCCCACGGTTACATTCGATAAAACGCAGCTACTGTACAATAAAGTTCCAAAATGTGAATATTCGCAAAAACGCAGCCACGTGCAAACCATGTCACCACTGCACGTGCGTTGTCTGCACGTGCAACATGAACACCGACAGTATAAAAGTGCAGGGTGTTCGCTTGCCTGGCCTCTGTATCTGGCCGACAGTTGACAATCCAGGACATGCCACGTCTCAGTGAACCGCAGAGAAACAATGCCATCGGCCGACTAGACGCAGGCGAATCCAGAACGGCCGTTGCCAGGGCATTCCATGTGTCCCCAAGCACCATCTCCAGACTGTGGGACCGTTACCAGCAACATGGATCAACACGTGACCTCCCTAGATCCGGTCGACCATGGGTCACTACCCCCGGGCAGGACCGCTACATCCGGGTACGCCACCTTCGGGAACGATTGACTACTGCCACCTCCACAGCCGCAGCAATACCAGGTTTGCGCAGGATATCCGACCAGACCGTACGGAACCGCCTACGTGAGGTAGGAATTCGTGCCAGACGTCCAGTTCGAGGTGTCATCTTAACACCACAACACCGTCGACTCCGACTGCAGTGGTGCCAGATTCATCGACAATGGCCTCAACTGCGATGGAGACAGGTGTGGTTCAGTGACGAGTCCCGATTTCTGCTCCGACGTCATGATGGAAGATGTCGCGTGTATAGGCGTCGTGGTGAACGTTATGCGGCAAACTGCGTGCAGGAAGTGGACAGATTCGGCGGGGGTAGTGTCATGGTGTGGGCAGCCATCTCATACACTGGCAGAACTGACCTGGTCCACGTGCAGGGCAACCTGAATGCACAGGGCTACATTGACCAGATCCTCCGGCCACACATCGTTCCAGTTATGGCCAACGCCAACGCAGTGTTCCAACATGACAACGCCAGGCCTCACACAGCACGTCTAACAACGGCTTTCCTACAGAACAACAACATTAATGTCCTTCCTTGGCCATCGATATCACCGGATTTGAACCCAATTGAGCATCTATGGGACGAGTTGGACCGACGCCTCCGACAGCGACAACCACAGCCCCAGACCCTGCCCGAGCTGGCAGCAGCCTTGCAGGCCGAGTGGGCCACCATCCCCCGGGACGTCATCCGTACTCTGGTTGCTTCAATGGGCAGGCGGTGCCAGGCAGTTGTCAACACACGCGGAGGCCACACCCGGTATTGACTCCAGATGACCTTGACCTTGGTGGTGTGTCCTATCACTTACTCACAATGGACTAGAGTGAATTGTGAACAATCCTGCAACATTTGGTAATTATCGGACTCACCATTCAATAATTAAATCAATTCTCCAAATGTTACGACAATGTGGTTTTGCGTTTCTTCTTTTGAAGAGTATATATCATGTCCCTCATATGCCGTTGTGTAAGGGCATGTGTGCAATAAAGTTCTGTTCTTGTACCAGTATTTGGAGATTAACAAGAACAGTTGTTATAGCGTATCTGTGTTATTACGCTGATCAGATGTGGGTAGAATAAACTGTTCAGTATCTGGAGATTAACAAATACAGTTGTTATAGCATATCAGTGACATTACGTTTTAGATATAACACCGGCCTCGGTGGTGTCGTGGTTAAGCCATAGGAGATAATGTTAGTAGGTACAGGGTTCGAAGCCACTAACAACTAACCCACTGTCTTGGACAGACAGCCAAGATAGCTGAGGTGTGCATGTCCAGGACACCGTGCTTGAACCTTACTTGGATATAAGCACGAAAATAAGTTGAAATTAAATTAAATTAAATATAACGTGGGGTTTTGAGTTTTTTCTTATAACTTATTGTTTCATCTCTTGATATTTTCAGATGATGATGAAAGTTATCTTCGCATTTGGTTGTCCGGAAATTTGACCGCGCAAGTAGTCTACTGTTTGACTGTGATTATTTCATGGCAGAGAGCTATGAAGTGGCAACTGTTTGACTGAAGTGACAAGGGAGAGCATGTAGTTTGTAAACATGTGTAACTTGTTGACATTGAACACTTGTTTGTGGTAATTCCGGCCCATGCAAAAGTAGTGTTTTTTGTGTAAAATGGGTGTACTCCGGCCTGGTTTAGAGGGTGTGTTTGTTTAAACCAATATACTGGGAGAAAGAGCTGGACAACAGGGTTGTCCTTTTCAGGGTATGTGTCCCCCAGGCAGGCAAATGCACATACAACATTTCACGGGCCTGCTGATAAAAATGTTATAGCAACTAAGGCTATATAGAAACATATAGCGAAATTAATTGTGGTCTGAGGCCAGTCTGTCGGGTTTCTTTCTGTAGTGTTTGTATTAGTGATTACTATCTGGATTTTTTTAACTCAAGGAACTCGAAAATTATCGATGTATTTGACGTCAAACATAAGATTGTTGTGGTATTACAGCGGGAATCTTTGACTACCCAGCGATTGAAAAAAATTACATAGCTTGGTCTCTGACTGTAATGAGAGCGTATAACTGTCCAAATGTCCGTCTAGCTCTCGTACAGTCAGAGTACTCGGGCTAATAATATAACAGCATCAAGATGACAGGGTTTGAAAAACAATTCATAAACTGTAAATAATGGAAGGCTTAGGAGGAACAAAAATATTTGTTGACAATAATGATAAATCTACACAACTTTCTAAGGGTGCCTATATTTTTACAATTAAAAAAACTGCTTAAATTTGTTTACATTTGGTCTAGTAAAATAATATTTGTGAATATATTTAAATGTATCATTTGTAAAAAATTACATATAAATAAGTAGTGAAATTCATCACGAAAATCATCAATAGCACAATCGGTACATTTTCTGTTTTCATATAAAATATTGGTCCATCTTCCTCTTATGATAGGTAAAAAGTGGTTAGATATATGAAATCTAAGAAATACATTACACATAGTTTTATCAAGTTTATTAAAATATGTTTCAAACACTAAGTTCTCTTTAAATAGTCTGCAAGTTAAACCTTTATTGAATTTTAAAATGTCACATTGCCAATTCTGTAAAACCTGGTCTGAGAGTCTTTGTTTGACTAATGTCTTTAAGCATGTTATTGAGCTAAACATTTGCTTGTCCCAGCTATTATTTAGGCCAAGCTTATAAAATATATATCTAACATTGGTAATCCGTTTATGGTTTGTTCCACATTGTACATACTCATTCTATAATAATTTGTAGATTTATGGATAGCTTGGAACATTTATCTGTCAGAAGACGACCCCCAAAACACACAATACGTTTGGATATTATAAACAATAGTGTAGTTTTCCCCAAACTGTCCATACAACATATACACAGGTGTGCTTTTTCTTGCATTTGCTAAATATTATAAAAACAAGATATGTACATTTTCTAATATATTAATATTTTCAAATCCCCAGATTTCACAACCATAGAGTAATATAGGAACAACAATTGCATCAAATAATTGTAGACGATATTCAATTGACAAACAATATTCATTTGATTTCTTTAAGATCTAGGGGCGGGAGTTAGCTCAGTCGGTTGAATACTTGAACACTTGGGTTGCTTGCGTCGCAGGATCGAACCACCTCGGTGGATCCAATCAACTGATTGGGTTGTTCTCGTTCCATCCAGTGCACCACAACTGGTCAAAAGCTGTGGTATGTGATTTCTTGTCTGTAGAAAAGTGCATATAAAAGATCCCTTGCTGCATTAGGAAAAATGTAGTGGGTTTTCTCTGATGACTACGTGTCAGAATTACCAAATGTCTGACATCCAATAGCCAATGATTAATTAATCACTGTGCCCTAGTGGTGTTGTTAAACAAAACACATTTTAACTCTTGAAGATATAAAACATGACTTTGCGAGCCTGGGGTCAGTGGGGATATGTGCCTGAAGCTCTTGGTCTCTCTCTAATCATTGAAGATTCCATGTATTATTATTTTTTATGGAGTACAAAAAGGTTCTGGTCAAGTTATCAGAGTAACAAATCGCGTATCACCTTACTGACTGTATCTACCATCCCATGACTGGCATACATCCCAGTGACGTCATTTCCTGGATAGAGCCAGGCAGTTAGTCTTGATTTTCCCCCTTCACCATCATCCGTCTGAAATGAAGACTTATCCATTTAGAGTTGGACAGACAAACAGCCAGACAGAAAGACAGATATTTTAGTAAAGTATCACCCAATATTTACACAGTAAAATACAGGAGAAATAATTTCTTAACAGGCAATTTTGTAAATTGAAGTTATACTATAAGCCTATGTTTGGCCCCTTTCACAAGAGAAAGGGAAGACGACAGAAAATAAATTACAAACATATTACCTAATTACAGCAGTAGCTTTATAAAACAACTGAATTCTTATCCTTCTGGAATACATCTATCAAATCAATAAATCACCAACGCGAATCTTGGCGAGGATGACCTCAGTGGTTTACTGGTTAAGCCATCGGACTTAAAGCTGGTAGGTATTGAGTTCGTATCTCGGTACCGGCTTCTAATCAGAGCGAGCTTATTGACCCAATGATTGGGTGTAAGACCACTACACCGACTTCTCTCTCAGAAACTACTAACAACCAACTACTAACCAACTGTCCTGGATAGACAGTCCAGATAGCTGAGGTGTGTACCCAAAAAGCGTGCTTGAACCTTAACTGAATATAAACATGAAATAAGTATAAAGGAAAATTAAATGATAAATCTTCAGTTGCAGTAAATGCAGGCGGATGTACAGGAATGTATGCAGGGTGTGTCTTGACTATTGCCAGCGACGTTTCTACCGATGGTGGCGTTTGGGATGTGAACGAGAAATAGTCCAATTGCTCCACCGACGGGGATCGATTCAGGCGGGCGCTTTATCACTGGACTACGTCCCGCTCCATGGGCGTACATAGGATTTTGAAAAGGGGGGTTCCAACACATAGGATTTTAAAAAGGGGGGTTCCAAAATAGATTGCAGAGATATTGGGCATATATTTCTATGTTGAGTAAATATAATAATGTCAGATATCAATGTCAGATATATTAAATTATAAAAAAAAGCGATTTCGGGGGGGGGGGGGGGGGGGGGGGTTCGGTCGAACCCATCGAACCCCACTCCCTATGTACGCCCATGCGCTCATCATCTAATACACATACTGTTTCTTCCATTTCCACTGTTCTTAGTCTTGGTCTTCTATTTTGAATTCCAAAATGTGCCTCAAAGAGTAGGTCTACTTCAGACTCTTGTAAAATTTAAATATACATCTATACGGAAAGAAAACCAACTCCTTCTATACACATGATGTGAAGTGAGTAAAGTGAACAGATATTATAATAATTTAATAATTATCACACACACGCACACACGCACTTACACACACACACACAGAGCAATAATAATAATAATAAAATTGGTTGAGGGAGAAACAACCTTTCAAGAATTGATCTACTATACCTTCGCATGTTAATCTCTAAACCAGCTTATGCAATGACATCATGACGTATAATAAAGGTATATAAATGAAACGTTTCTGTTACCGTACCCCGGAATTGGTCACTGGCGATGTCAGAGGCTAAATCCGAGGTGGGCGTGCCTGAACCCTTGTGGATAGGGGCACGTTAATAGAGTTTCCTTCCTTCCAGTGTGTGTGCAGACGACAGTAAATTTGTTTGCAAACGATGGTAAAATAAATAACTAAAAATGTAGTATTGTTTAGGAAATAATTTAGTTTTCAGTGTTTAGATTATAAATAAAAATAGGAGTAGAAATAGTGGTGTTGACTGTAGTCCACATAACAGGTAGGCCTAACCGAGTGGGTAGACCCATGCAACCCGATACGATCCTAATTTGATGTTTAGTCTAACTTATGAATATTGTATATAACTTCTGGAAAAGTTGCTGAACTTTATGTTATGTATAATCATGTACGTTATAAAAACGTGTGATATTTGCACTCCATATCGATATATATATAGGACTTCGCCCTATGCTTGTAAATGTGTATCAAAGTACTGATGGTATCGCTAACGATCTCGACCAATGTTCTCAGGTACAAAATACAAAATAGTAACCAAACACTATTGTACATACAGATATATGTGTACTTCAAACTGATCTTCATGTAAAGAAGAAGATGTCATCTTCTAAATTCTTCAAAACAAACAACGCAAACAGCATGTCAAGTTGACATGTGACTTCAAACTTTGAGTCACGTTTACTCGGTTTCTGATATCATGCTAACTTGTAGGTTTTCGCGTGTGACGGCTCATATATATATATATATATATATATATATATATATATATATATATATATATATATATATATATATATATATATATATATATATATATGTGTGTATGTATATATGAGCCGTCACTCGCAAAAACATACATACATACATACACACACACACACACACAGAGAGATAGATATATATATATAGATATATATATATAGATATATATATATATATATATATATATATATATATATATATATATATATATATATATATATATATATATATATATATATCTGTAATATAAAAAAATGGCAAAATACTGCTTATATATATATATATATATATATATATATATATATATATATATATATATATATATCTTCATGTAATATCTTCATCCGTAATATAAATATGGCAAAATAGTGCTTGATTCAATTAGTCTCTGTCTAGTGCGTCGTCTATAGGAGTGCCATTACTGGAGATTTCATCCTGCTTGCATGAAGAGGACTGCCACTCCCAGACTAGTTTACTAAATCAAAACTAGCATTGGAATGAGAACTATTGTGATGACATGCACTCATGAATCACTGTCAAAACAGTGATGTTATCAGGTATTCCTGAAATATATCTATATATTTATTTCACAATTGTTTGGGGTCACAACAACCGTTTGATCAACTATTTTAACATGGCTGCCGCTAGTCACCTTCCCCCTCAGTAAAGTTTATTTTTCCGAAATATTTGTACGATTGATTAACTATTTTCTTAGTTTAACGTATCCTAATATTGTTTAGACATTATAGCAAATCAATTTAGTGTGATAATAACTAAAACTGGTTACTGTAATTTTGGTGTTTTTAGGAACTATTTCCTTGTACGTTGATAACCTGTTTACACATAATTATTAAATTAAATTATATTTATTTTGTAAAGGTAGATCTCTTCCTAGCGTAACGTAATTTCTGATTGGTTGTTACGACGTCACGTGGTATTTCTCAGTGGCTATAAGCTGAAATAATAATGTTTTGTAGAATTTCGTTACAGTTTGTTGGTTATATTAACAGACATATTGGCTTTATTTGACATATAACTAACTAAAGCACTTCAATGGTAACATATATTAATTCTTAGACATATAAAACATAGGAGTAACTACGTATTAATATTATGAATGCACCCCAGTTATACGTCTAGACATTACATTTCATGTTTTAGTATATAATGTTGTGGCCATCTTGAATTTTCAAGGATAAATAATAGAAATATTTGCTGGTAACATATTTTTTGGAAATCAGCTTCCTTAAAGTGACAGACTGTAGTTTTTAATTTTTTCACTATTAAAGCCGTTTTTTATATTTTAAATTAGAAGTAACTAACATTTTATTATTTAGAATATTAATTTTAGTACACCTGAAGCGGTTCTGGTCAACCAGGTTTTGCAATACCCCAAAATGCATGTTGCATAATTCTAAAAACGCACGTTCATATGAGACGTAATGGTTATCGAGACAAGGTCTAGTTATTTTTCAAACGGTATTTCCCTGTTTAAACATTATGTACTTTAGCTTCTCACTGTTATAACCGTGTATGTGTAGCGGATTTGTAGATTAACTAAACTTAGTGTCCATTTCACGGGCTGAAACTAGGGTCTGCACCTTCAAATTAATGTACGATCAATTGAGTTGTCACTTTAGGCATAACATGCTCTGTAAAGTACGTTTTATAGAAAGAAAATATGGACCATCTAACATTGATGACGTCAGTGCTAAGACTACACTAACTTTAAAACCAAATAACTATCTGTTCCTCTATTTTTCTATAATTTCAATATATTATTCCTGGCTAAAATCTGAAGAAACATTGTTAATTTCATTACTTTTGCAACTCGTGATGGGTATACCATATATTTGGGCATGAATGAAATAATGAATGAATGATTAACGACACCTCAACACGAAAATACATTGGCTATTGAGTGTCAAACACTATGTTACCGAGTCCAGTCCACATTGCCAATATACTCACATGGAAGAGAAGGGTGAGGTACTGTGGGGGTACACATCTGGTTTAATTCTTCGTCGGATTGATGAATAAGAATGAAATAAATGTATTTAATTTGAGTCTATGGGTGAGGATATTGTGGAATAGTTTTCAAATGTCCTCCTATGCGATAATTGTTTGAATTATTACATAGGTAGTGTGTGACTCGTGTCATTACTAATAGAACAGCACACAACAGAAGCTTTTGAATCATAAATTAAATCCACTTTAGAAATGCACTGCTAGGCAAACAAGATAACCTCTATGATATGTATAACCTTTTTTGTTTTTGAGATCGGTCTCTCGAATTTGAAGTTTTCACTGATAACGAACATATGGGGCCGATAGATTCATTGGTTCACGCTTTATTTTATTGACTGCATGGTAAAATCGGATTAAAATAAGTTTCTTCCTGTTTCTTTGTCTGTAGATGATGTTTTGCTGGATCCGTCCATTATTAAAATCAGTGTAAAGTTTTCTTATTAAAATTATTTATATTAATATTTGCGTAAAAACGTATGTCCTAAACTATTAAAAGATGAAAAATGTCAGTGCTGTGTAATGACGAAACTAATGTTACAGTATATAAATCTACCTCATTAAAAATGGACTTGTCTGATATGTAGGACCAGCAATAATAAACATGAATATTTATAAAGGTAATGATATCATTTGCTTTATTCTTGGTTTTGAGCTCTCAAGTAAGTGTTCGTGTCAAACACATTCTAGTGCGCTATGCATTACAATATTTGTGATTTGTACTTGCTGGGGGCATTTTTAAATTTTAATTATTATATTTACGAGATTTTACTTTTTCAGATTTATTCAAGATGCGGTCTTTGACTTTGATCTTCGTTGTACTTTCTCTTTACGGTAAGTTGTTTGCTTATTTATTTATTTTTACTCTCGTTCATTTACAGTAGGATACATGGAATTTCTTTCGTCTCGTATGAAAATTATCTATTTTCTTTTCTCGCTAAGCAATTTTTTTACATTCTCAGTTATTCATTGACAAATATATAGTATTGCTTTAATCTCGAATGAAATTTAGATATTGTTAAAATACCTTTTAAAAATGGAAACGAATTTTATTTTTATAGGCTTTTAATTTTATTTTTTTAACAAAGCCTGATTTTAACATCTATCCATTGCAATGGCTTTACAACCTAAATAGCTTGCTAATATATTTGGACCAGTTATAGAACCATATTATGCATACTAAATTAGTGAAGTTAATATGTCGACATGTGTTTAATAATATAGACAATAGTAATAGTTTAATACTTAATGTTTTCTAATGTTTTCAGTGCTCTTGGCAATCAGACAAACAACAGCAGAGACAAATGTAAGTAAATAAAAGTTGTAATACATTCTCGAGTCATATTCATATATCATATTTCTGTAATTTTACATTTCTGATAAATAATTAACAAGGTTTTGTAATATTAATTCCTTTAGAAAAAGTGCTGCCATTTTGGCATAAACAACGCTTTCTTTAAAAGATTTTTTGGCATAAACAACGCTTTCTTCAAAAGGTTTTTGGCATAAACAACGCTTTCTTCGAAAGATTTTTTTGGCTAAAACCAAATCTACCGTACAAATTCGAAGTAGTTTTGAGCCTTCGTCTTCGACACATCACGCTACATAGGCTACATATAGAACAATGTTCGTTTGGAGATAGCAGTTAATGTTATGAAAAATAGATATATTAATAATTTAAAAAATTGTATCTGCCTTAAATGCTGCAGACACCAAACTTAACTCATAAATATTTATTTAATATATTATGATTCAGGGACCAATTTCCCAAAACATCGTAAACCTAGTTTTGTTTGCAAACTTAAATCTACAACCACAATTTGATGACTACTAACAGATAATAACTAATATAGCTGAAGAATACATGTTTCATTTTCTCTCGTCCTTACAATGTTCCATCTTGTGTAATGATATAAAATGTTTTATAAAATAGATGCCAAACACATGTAAACGCACGATAGGTGTAACTGCTACTCGCAAACGTAAATTTACAATGGTTTTTTTTAATTGGCTAATGACTGTAAAACTCTAAATGTGCTGTTTCTGTACGATGGTGGTCAAATTAAATTTATTACATTTTTCATATTTTGAAGAAACAAAATCATGCCATTTTTTCTAGACACGTTAATATATTGTTATACAGAACAAATAATAATCGGTTTCCAGCTAACATTTGACAAACGTTTTTTATGACATTTAGTAGGGCCAATGTTATTTTAGTAAGTGGAAGCATTATATGTTTAGTCAATTGGTCCATTCTGTGCTTTAATATTACAAATACTGTCCATATGCTGTGGTCAAAATATTAAATTTTTGAACTGTAAATTATACGACATTGTTTATTTTCTAGTATACAAAATAGATAGTAAACCGTTTAATATATTCTGACCATATATTATAAAACAGTCTGGAAACTGGTAATCATTTTGGATTTGTTACATTTTTGGACAGTTTGTAGCTCCTTGGGACAGCTTGGGCCAAGAGATGTCTAGTAAAATAACGGTTTTGGCTGCCATGTAAAATAAAGATATTAAACGCTACTTTGTTACATTTGCTTAAACCGTTCAGTTTGTTTTGTTTAACGAAACAGTTTTATAATGTTTGTATGTATACTGAACAAACAGTACACGGACTGCTGTAGGACAGTGGCCTATTACACTAATAACAAGAAATAATTAAAATTTCGTCACATTCATTACAAAAACAAAAATCCCCCGATGAACGTAAAAGAAATAACAGACAATCCTTAAATAACGTCATCCCATTGGTCCAGACGTAGCAACGGGAACTTGTTCATTTTTCGATGGACGTAAAAAATACGTCCTCGGAGAACTTTATATCTGATAACGTCAATTTATATGGGCAAGTTCTCTTATTGAGCGTTGTTGTTTATAGACAAAAAAATAATTCAAAATAATATGAACTTTTAGGCCTAATGTTATTATTAGTAAGTATGTTTCAAATTTAATTATAAGTATTGTCTGTTATTTCTTTTACGTTCATCTGGGTATGACCAAAAATAAATCATCCGCAAACTTATGTGAGAACGGCTTTTGTTTTGTTCATACCCCGATGAACGTAAAAGAAATAACAGACAATTCTTAAGTGGTTCAGGTATACCAGAATATTCTGTTATGTGTGTTATAAGTAAAACACTGTCGATATTCCGTGTTTACAATATTTAGGTATGAAACAGAATAATATGTGTGGTTTCGACTACATAAGCCGTGGCCGTAGCTAGCATGGGGGCAAGGGGGACAGTTGCCCCCCCCACCCCCACCCCCCACCCCCGAAAATGTTTTTGACTATTAACCACTCAGTTGTCCCCCCCCCCCAAACAAAAAATACTAGCTACGGCCCTGTAAGCCAGACAAATTTAGGTAAGTAGGCTCAAATCTTCTTTTTTTCTTGTTTCGTTTGAGACAAATTAATTATGGTACGTAGGCATTGCATAAATGTGGGGTTTTTTTAAAGACAGTAATATTTTATATTAAGATATATGTAGCAAGAGAGCAAGGTTTTTCTTTACTTTAATTATATTTAATATAATATTTATTTTTTTTTTTTTTTTTTTGCTCTGAGCTGCAAAATGTTGTTTTCTTTAAATAGTAGGATGACAAAACAAACACGTCCGATGGTATCACGTTTTCAACGATTGTGTTGTAATATTTACTCGCAAACAGCACTATTTTTGTACGATGGTGTCATATGTTTTCAACGACTGTGTTGTAATATTTACTGGGAAACAGCACTATTTTTCTATTATGGTATCACATGTTTTCAACGACTGTGTTGTAATATTTACTTGGAAACAGCACTATTTTTGTACGATGGTATCACGTTTTCAATGACTGTGTTGTAATATTTACTCGGAAACAGCACTATTTTTGTACGATGGTGTCACATGTTTTTAACGACTGTGTTGTAATATTTACTCGGAAACAGCACTATTTTTGTACGATGGTGGCACATGTTTTCAACGACTGTTCTAATATTTACTCGGAAACAGCACTATTTTTGTACGATGGTATCACGTTTTCAACGACTGTGTTGTAATATTTACTCGGAAACAGCACTATTTTTGTACGATGGTATCACGTTTTCAATGACTGTGTTGTAATATTTATTCGGAAACAGCACTATTTTTTATGATGGCGTCACACGACAAGTGGTGATGTGATGCCTTGTGTGTGTTATAAGTAAAACACTGTCGATATACCGTTTTTACAATATTTAAGTTTATTTACTGATTAAATGCTATATCATTATTTATTTTCAGAACACCTCTTCTACACCAGGGGTAAGTACATCTACTATAAAACATTTGCAGTGACGGAGAAGTAGCCAAGGCCGGCTCTTGTGCCCACGACAGGCGTGCGCTACAACAGCTTGCTCTGAATGTGCACGTAAAACCCTATGACCTGACCTGACCTGACCTGACCTGACCTGACCTGAGAAGTATTGGTTGCTCGCTTTGATCATTCTCTACCTTACCTTTTTTGTTTTAATTGTTGAGAGATCAAGTTTAAATATTTGAATTGGTTGTATAAGGCGAAACAGAATAGCATGTGTTGTTCCGATTACAGAAGAGAGCAATGACTGGTTTTGAGCGACATTTAATATAATATTTTTAAAATTAATATATGATGTAACATTTGGCCATAAGATTAAAATAGATGTAGTTATGTGATATAAAGCAAACTAATTATAATTCATGGACTAAATGGAAAAAAATATATATCAATATATCTGGTACAAGTTAAAGATTTGTTTTTGATTAATAATAATGAAACTATAAATGTAAGTAAATTTACTGTTAAATTAATATATTCTATCTTAATTTCCCAACATTTTAATGCACCTTCTTGTTTAGAAAAATGGCATGACTCGGGTTTTGTCATAGACTGGAAGCCAGTTTGGAAAATTATACATCATTGTGATAAGACTTCTGAATTTGTTGACTTAGATTTTAAGATAGCACATAACATATTCACATATTCTAAATTATTTAAATACGGTAAAGTAGCTTCTAGCCAATGTCCTGTATGTTTTAAACAAGAAGAAGATATGTGTCATTTATTTTTGTATTGTGATGAACTTTATGATTTAATTTCTATTTTTCATGAAATATGTATTTATATGTTTAAAGATAATGGTTTTTCTTTAGAATGCTTTTTGGGTGTTATTTCAAAATAGAAAAATGCTCAAATAAATTCATCAATGCTTTGCTGTCAATATACAGAATATCAGTTTTCAAGAGACGTTTAATAGCCGAATCAAGAGGGGTAAATATTAATATTGTTAAGTTTTTTAAGCATTATATGCGTCAGTACTTCCTAATACTTTTAAATCAATATCGCTTTAAAAATAGATTTTCTGTATTTATTAATAAATATATTAAAAATAATATTTTTCTTGATCTAAATAATGATGAATTAGTTTTTAAATACCCACTTGAAAACTGATATTTATATTTAGTATTTCTTTTTAAAATTTCACATTATAACATCAATATTCCTCAATTTTCTTTTAATGTTTGCATGTGTTTGTGTTTGTGTGCGTGTGTGTGTGTGTTTGTGATAAATGTGTGAGTGGTTCTATGTGAGAGTAGTTCTATGTGAGAATATATGTGTGAATCTTTTTATTATTTTTATTTTTAAATTTTATGTATATGTGCAATATTGACGTTCGTGAATAAAAATATTTAAAAAAAAATATCTGGTATATACCATGTTTACAGGAACGTCAACCAAACGAGTTGAATGATATAAATTAAAGCGGCAGTATCCGGAATATTTTTATTATTTAAGCATATAGAACAGAAAATCCAACTACGTTTGGTGCATATATGACGCCGCACTCCGCAGTGGTTTCACTACGCTGGCTTATCCAGGTCAAAAACAAAGCCAGTATTTTGAAAGTGGGACACTTTTGACAGCCTCGTACCGATCTCGGTTTTCATTGGCTTATCACAAGTATAGAATTCCCTAACAAGAGATCACGTGAGATTTCGCAATTTTTGAACAAATTTAACTGTCTTGATTGAAGGGTCGTCTCATATCTCCAAAACATATTTATATCCATAGAGGTATGGTACAATACCTTTTCAGGGGTCGGTGGGTGGGGGATTTTCCTTGAAATTTTGACAGTGGCCAGCTGTTGGCATACACGTTACATGTAAGGGGGTGTTACTAATTACGTAACGCTCTAGGGGTAGAAGAAGAGGGTACTGTGTTCGATTTACGTAACATTTTTAAAGACTATGTTATTTTTATTCATTACTTAGACCTAAAAAGGTGTTTTTTGGAAATGCGCGGTCAGTGTAGGATCGATTCCCATCGGCGGGTATATAAAAGGCCATGATATGTGATATCCTGTCTGTGGGATGGTACATATAAACGATCCCTTTCAGCGAGGTTGGGGTTATAGACTGTGTTGAGCGAAGTTTATATGGGGCCATGCTCCCCCCAAAAATATATTTCAGTTTTTTTTAAGCTTGGGCAAGTAAGGGTTTCGACCTCCAATACTCTCCCCCTGCACATGCACCCGATTCCTCTCTAAGATTATATGTCAAAATTACCAAATGTTAGACATCTAACAGCAGATGGAAGGAAGGATAGGATATGTTTTATTTAACGACCGACTCAACACATTTTGTTTATGGTTGTATGGGGTCGGATAATTATTAAATCAATATGCTTTCTTTGATGTCGTTATACAACCCTCCCTCCCCCCCCCCCCCCCCCCAACTTTACCCTTTCCAAACGAAATAATATTTATTTGAATTTGTCGATTTTAACACGTAAAATTAAGAAGTGAAAACGTTCATCGTCTACTTTAGTATATTTTATTCTTAAAATATATACATGATTAATGTGTTGCTAGTATACAAACTAAACTTTGAAAGTTCTACTAACACTTTATAAAATATCAGTTCTGAAATAGGAAGGTACGACTGTCGATAATACGTTGTCAACATCAAACCGGTTTTAACTAAAGACTCTAGTACCGTATCCTCAACCGAACGTTCTTCGTACAGCGAAAGAGTTCTCTTTTAATTTTTTCAGACGAACCCTACAATTTGAAATCGGCAAACGCACGTGTTGACTGAAACTGACAACAGGCTTTCGTTTGTGCTTTGCCGAGCGTATACGTTGACGATATCCGTTCATAGCGAACACACACGACTTTTTTCAAAGTGCATTTGAGCTTGTATTTCACATTTGTACATGATGTTATAATATGGTAACCAGAGAATGTAACTTTAAGATCGATTATGGGTAATAAATAGGATATTAAACTCGCTGTCGTTTCATATCATGTTTATGTTCCTCGTGAAATAATTATCATTGTCATACACTAAAGCTCGTGACAACTGCAAATTATTTCACTCGGGACATAAACATGATACGAAATGGAAGCTCGTTTAATATCCTATAAATCACTAACTGAGTAATGTGTCCCTATACATATATAATTATTAAAAAATTTGTGGGTTTTTTCAACTTATTTTTTGTGCTTATATCCAAATAACGATCAAGGTGTCCTGGGCACACAGCACAGCTATCCAGGACACACAGCACAGCTGTCCAGGACAGTGGGTTAGTTGGTGGTGGTTAGTGAGAGAGAAGTCATTGTACTGGATTTGCACACGTGCACCCGGTCATTAAAACGGGGTCTGGATGGGAGACGGTACCTGGATGCGAACCCAGTACCTACCAGTCTTAAGTCTAATGGATTAACCTCTACATCACCAAGACTATGGTTTTTTTACTGTTTATTTGTAACCTGTAAGTGGTATACCAACGATAGGTATTGTAAAACCTTTACAGTGGTTGCTTGCTTTTACTATTCCCTACAAAACATATTTTGTACTATGTCTCTTGCTTCTGTCAAAGTGTTGGAAAATTTATTTTAATCATGTGAAGTTCTAATATAGCTAACAATCACCGTCGGTGAATTGTCACTACTATGATTTTCATCAACTGAAAAAACAAATGCTTTATCCAGATCCAGTTTATTTAATGCATTCATTTCATCCGCGTAAACTGATTGACTGTCATTGTTTATTTTCAGACTGCCACTTCTGCTACAACAGTGAACGTAAGTACTTTTATTGTAAACTATTTGCGGGCGGGCAACTATATTTACGTGCCCCTATCCACAAGGGTTCAGGCACGCCCACTACGGGATTAGCCTCTGACTTCGCCAGTGACTGACTCCGGAGGGGGGGGGGGGGGGGGGGGGGGTAAGTTTGAGGTGGGCGGAATTTGGAAAAAAGCCATTTAGTGAGCGCGGACCAAATAGCAGACACTTCATAAACTTGAAGTAACACCGAGTGGGAGCCGTGTTCTGATTGGCTGAATTTCGATTCCTCGGTGAAGCCTGTTTTTTACCTAAGTCTACAAAGAGTACTGCATACCGAAACATGTCTGGACTCTAAATTTTTAGCCAAAAATAATTAAGACTGCTCGGCCGAAAAGTTTTAAGGTGATTTTGAGCAATTGAACGGGCGCCGAAATAACATGCGTTAGACTACTTATAAAAAAATAAACATAAGAATTTTGAACTGCTTCGAAAACGTTTAAAGTCTAACTAGCCCAAAAAAAGAGGTTACTCACGAAGGCAAAGGAGGTTGGCGTCTAGGGGGATCCGATGTATCCGGTGATCTCAAGCTGCAGGAGGAACTGCCGGTAGTCGGAGTCTGCTAACGCCTTGGTGATGGAACGGTAGTGAGTCCCCGCGACGGTTTTCAGAACGCGATGTAGTGTCGGGTTGTCCATCTCCAAGAGTAGCAGTCCTTGGCTGAATATTCCGCTCCGGCAGATGGTGACGCAAACTGCGTTGTGTCCCTCCCGCATCTTGAGTCGATGTACAGCGAACTCCCCCTCGTCTGGATTGTCTGGCAATGGATTGTAAGCAAGGGCCTTGGGTCTGCTGATGAGTTGGCGTTCATCCCGGATGTTATTCTTAACCAGTTGTTGGTAACGCTGGGGGAGACGGCTGGCCTGCAGTGACCACTGCTCCACTGGTTGTTTGTGTGTCTCCGGCGGTTGAGAGGGGCGGCTCGGCTTGGCTGGTATGGCACTCGGGGGAGTGGTCGCCTTCCTCTTGACAACGGCCACCTTCCGGGCCTGCGCCTCAACGGGGGTCGCCAGTATAATCGGCGACAAGTCCGAAAGCGCTTGCGAAGGAATTGGTGCAGGTGGCCGGTTGTACGGTGTGACGCAGATTTCCGTGTCGAACTCCGTCTCCGGCTCTTCCGTTGGCAAAGAAGCTTGAACATCCGGGGCCGGAACCTCTTCTGCTCTTGTCTTCTTGCTCGGGTGAGCGGTGTTCGGCGGTCGAACAGAAGGAGTCGCCGCCGGCGGTTTAGCCACCGGTTTTGACCCCCCCCCCCCCCCCTGCGCCGCCGCTGGCACACGTCTCCTCTTCCTCCATCTTCCTTTCTTTTGAATCCGGTCTCCGTACACCAAGGTCACGGTTGCCCGTGACCCGGTGTACGAGACTCGATACTCCAACAGCATTCCATACGTCTTCATCAGTTCCCCCAGGTGGGGGGGGGGGGGGCAGATCGAGAGAACAAGGACTAACGTCCGTCTTCATCGTTGAGAATTATTGGAAATGCAAGAATCGAATGGAGCACTATGGGGTGTTCACTTTTATAATTGTGTGACGGAACATGCTCTTAATTTTGTTTTCGCCTGTGGCGATATTAATTGTTTTAGAGGGCCGTGTGCAGTTTCAATATGCACTTAAGATCAGGTGGGCACTTTGTTACGTAATACCTCTGCGCGACGGTGGTCGTGCTCTTTCCAATACACACCCAGACAAGATGCGGAGGCCATGTGGCCAGTAGTTACGTAATACCTCCGCGAGTGCGGTTTTTACGACCGTGATTTTGGCGACTAGGCGTCAGGAAGTCTGGCCATCTAAGAAAAATATGCCGGCTTGGTCGTTGTGGAAATATCACTTGATAGGGGGAGGACCGCGTTGTACCCCCAGGCGATATTCGGTTTTTATAATAAATAGCTAGGGTTTTAGAGATATCAGGGAGAAACATAGGAAGGCTTCCAGGGGGAATGTTGTCCGTCCGGACTGGTAAATATTATTTCTGCTCTGTTGTATAACCTTGATGTGATTGATGTCACTTTAAATATTTTAATACTGTATTATACCAATATTATTTAGACGGTGCTGCCGGTAATCTGACGCAATAAACTGTAGGCTCACTGTTCTAATATATATAAAGCTTAACCAGTCATCCTAGAGGACCTAGGTAAACTGTAGGTTATTGTCTTTATTGTGATAGATACCAGTATTAATTCTGTATTACAAGGTTACTGAATGATTAGTTAAGGGTTAATTAAAAATTAACCAGTTAGGAATAGAGTTGTAATTCCTTTATTAATTAAGTTCTCCTGGAAGCGTTTCTCAATTATCACCCTGTGGGTGTTGTGTCACGGTGAAGTGATTAGAATATTGTGTAAACTAGACACCTAGAGATTAACTAATTAAGTGATCAGTTCTGGGTTGTTATTATTTGTTGTTGTTAATTAACTACTGCGGCAGTACATTTGTCAGCGTAGATTAATACAGATTCCAAAGTGTATTGTGTTTTTGTTGTGTTTTCTAGTGAACTAAACGTGCTATATTATATATACTTTATATAAGATCTTATCTCTGTTCATACCACGCGGGTATATACTGCCCGATACAGAGAGATCTAATAGATATACAGTTAGGAGAGATATTTGGATAATCGTGTTTCATTCAGTATTATAGGATCCCCGTGACAAATTGCCAATTGTTTTTTAGGAACCGAGGGTGGGGGCATGCCTTCCATATGCGGAAGGGGGGGGGGGGGGGCGGGACGTAGCCCAGTGGTACAGCGTTCGCTTCATACACGGTCGGTCTGGGATCGATCCCCGTCAGTGGGCCCATTAGGCTATTTCTCGCTCCAGCCAGTGCACCACGACTGGTATATCAAAGGCCGTGGTATGTGTTATCCTGTCTGTGGGATGGTGCATATAAAAGATCCCTTGCTGTTAATCGAAAAGAGTAGCCCATGAAGTGGCAACAGCGGTTTTCCTTTCTCAATATTTGTGTGGTCCTTAACCATATGTCCGACGCCATATAACCGTAAATAAAATGTGTTGAGTGTGGCGTTAAATAAAACATGTCTTTCTTTTCCACATGCAGGTTAACGTCGCGGGTTGTCAAATGTCATGCGAATCTGTGCAGTAGGTTCGAATCCTGCCAATTGATACTAGGTGTTTTTAAATATTACATGTAGGTCTAATATTTTTAGTATTACCCATAAATAGTTTATGCAAATGTTCATACTGATTAAATGTCATTGTTTATTTTCAGGTTAATTCAACTACAACGAAGGTATGTACTCCTGGTATAAAACATGTGTAGTGGAGCACTAGTGGATGTTTGCTTTAATATTGAGAACCGAGTGTCGGGGTATACCTCCCACGTAGGATCATAAGGATCACTGGGAATTGGTACTTGGTTACGTGGTTACGCAAAAATGAAATGAGTTACATATATTTTTGGCGTAATCAATTTAATGGTTTACACAAATATTCATTTCTTAAGAGGTCAGATATCACCAAGTCCAAGTTAACAAGTCTTATCATCCATTAAGTGCTTCTGTAGGAGATATCGCTAGCACTATAATTTGCGATATCTCCTGCCATATTCTCCTAGGAGATATCGCTTCTTTTTGTTACGTCACTTTGTTTGTTTCAGAGCTAAACCTATCATTAGTGACGTCACGACGCTGTCGTTCTGCTAGTTAACAAGTCTACAGCTGCCAAATACAGTGGCATTCAACCCACATTACTGACATTGTTTACAATTGTCGCAAATGAAAAGAATGATAATGGATGATAAAAAGAATACCCCCTCGTGTCTTGTGATATAATAATTTATCAACACTCATTGATAAAAGTATAAAACTCCTCGACAAGCCTCGGTTTTCATACTTTTAACAACTCGTGCTGATAAATTATGATATCACAAGACACTCGGAAAGTATCCTCTGTTTATCTTACAACTCGTTGTCTAAAAGAGTATTCAACTCGCGTTCGCTCGTTTGATACCTTTTAAAACAACTCGTTGTAAGATAAATTGTATTTAATGGCCACTCGTGTACTATTTTCTTCATATATCTACAACCAAATAAAATATTATGTATGAATATATTATATTCAGTAGAAAAAGATGGACCGTATTTCAAATATTGTCCAACTGGAAACATTTCACTAGGAAGCATAATTACTATTGTGTATTTCAGCATTAAGACTAATATTACTAAATTCTTTGTTTAAAACATTTCAAGGGACATTCCCGAGTTTGCTGCATTGTAATATGTTTTCGACTAATAAAATATTTCTACGATTAAACATACATATTAAATATATTTTCTTGTTTAGAATATCAGTGTCTGTATATTCAATGTGTTTTTGGTCGTCTTAATATTTGTAAGAAGCCCAAACCGGAGTTTGTCTTAAAATAATTTCGTACGTACAAAAAAAAATATGTTTGGGAAATATAATGAAATTTAACCTATTACAAATATTGGGACGATCAGAAACACGTTTAATATACAGCCACTAATATTTTATGCAGAAAAATATATTTGATATGTAATTACAGTCGTCAAAAAGTCTCTGTTAGATAACATCTTAAACATTGCAGCAAACTCAGGAATGTCCCTTTCAGGGCACGTCTACTACAACACAGGTATTTGTTTCACTGATGTGAAGTATCTGCAGTGCAACCATACAGGTTGTCCATTCACAAACAAAGGAGACAGTGTTTAAAAAAAAGTCTGTTTTGTTTAACGACACCACTGGAGCACAATGTTAAAGTTTAACTTTTGTTTAACGTCACCACTAGAGCACAATTATTTATTAATCATTGGCTATGGGATGTCACACATTTGGTAATTCTGAAATAATCTTAGAGAGGAAACCCGCTACATGTTTCAGTTAGTAGCAAGGGATCTCTAATATGCACCTTTGATATACCAGTCGTGGTGCACTGGTTGGAGCGAGAAATAGCCCAATGGACCCACTAACGGGGATCGATCCTAGAACGATCCTGCATCACGTAAACGCTTTTCCACTGGGCTATGTCCCGCCCCATGACATTGTTTTATGACGGTTTGGCAAATATGTCACAAACGCCATACTAAACATGTAAATAATTATAATTTGTACGACAGTGGTCATCTTAGATTTGTATATTTTTCTTTTGTACACGTTTATATTTCCATACAAAATAAAGAAATAATTTTGTTATCAACAAATATTATATAAAATTTGTTATGACATAAAAAAAAGTTATGAAAGTACCTTTAATTAATTAATTATATGCAAACGTTTTAGTACTTAATTTTGTAAAACAAACATTTGTTAGTTAGTTAACATATTAGCTTAAATTAGCGCCATACTTTTTTTAACAATTTCGATACCTGTGTAAAACAATTTAATTTTCAACTTTTCAGTGATGGTAGTGCACCTGTTGTGTCCATGTTTCTAACCGCAATGAGTTGTCTGCCCTTACTGTATAGCTCTTTCCAGTGAGACGGCCTCAGACGCCATGCTGATGTTAGAACATCATTCTGATGAAGCTGGAGATAATATCAAATTTATCTTTCGGCTGATGTTATTTTTTATTTACATTAAATTGTTGTTATTTCCTTGGATGATGACAATAATGTAAACCTTTTGCTCAATAAAATTCATAATTGTTAGTTATTTAGTTTGTGTCTTTAATTGTTTGCGAGTGTTAGAGGGGTGCGGGGGCATGCCACTTTTAGACATTTTTTTTATCTTTGAATGACCCAACATTTTGGAAGACAATTTTAAGCTATAGTGGATAAAAACGATTATTTTGTCGTTATCAAGTGAAGGGGTGAATCCATTAACCTAGTTCCGCAGTTCTTACCGACCTGTTTTACACAGCTTGAATTCACTGAATCTAATGCTAGTTCAGACTACCAACTGTCACGACAGAGTTGGCCAACTCGCCTATCACTCAACTTTACGTCTGTTCAGTTGCTAGTCTGAATATTTTTACAACTCTATTCTCGTCATATATATCGATATTCCTACGATCGATTAGTTGTTAATCTGAACGCATCCATTGTAAGTCGGGAGATGGGGATATTACAACGCAACAATCACAAACCCGGACTTTTTATATACTTCCAAAAATCTACATGTCAGTCAATACATGGACCGATATTAACACACTACTACCCTGTCGTCCAGTCATTTCAGACTGTGGGTCAGAATCGTACAATATTACAGAATGTATAGACTTAAAACCAGTTGCAAATAGACATGAAAGTTTTGTGAAGAATACTAAAGATCTTCTATCAAAATTATCAAAAGCACAAAATCTCCAAAGATTCATTTTTGGTTACCCTTGATATTGACTCCATGTACACCAACATAGATATTAATACGGGTATTGATTTAGTTAAGAGAGCATTTGATAAGTACCCAGCCAGGCAGACCAGATAGAAACATCACTGAGATGTTACAATTAAACCTAAAGGAAAATTATTTTGAGTTTGAGTTTCATGAAGAAATGTCTCAAATTTCTACTTCTTTTTAGAGTGTTGTTGCAATTCAATTTTCAATTTTAAAAAAATTGACGTTAATTCCCGAAAATTGTTAATTTATGAATTGTTTAATTTGTTGGTAATATTTACCCAGCTGATTTGTTTGGCTTTCTGATGTTTCTTTCAATAAAAGTTTGACATTTAAAAACTGTTGTTTTCTTAAATCTATACTAAAAGGTAAAAGTTATTGTGACACACAAAAGACAAAGATAATTGATGATAAGTTTTTACTGCCGTGTATGAAACGTTATAACATGGAAAGAGAAAAGTCCGATGGTATGGAAACGAGCAATAGTCCATGAAAAGGGCGCACCTGCCATATGCAAATGAGCCACATCACTAGAGCGGGTCCAGAGCGGATGCCGTAGATGCGTACACGTCGTCGGACTGTCCTCGCTGATACACCTCTGTTGCCAGGGATGGTATGGGCTGTGGGGGTTGCTGGCTGGAACCGGTTCACAGATGCGTGGTTCGGATCCATGTGTCTTGGCGAGGGGTTGTTACGGGTGGTCGGCCGCTATGGGGACGGTCCCTGACCTGGTTGTTTTGTTGCTATAAGTGCCATATGGTGCTTCTGTGGACGTTGAATTGACGTGCGACGTCACGCTTCGAGGTCCCAGATTCAAGCATCCCTATGACTCCCCATCAGAGTGGCAATGATTTGCGACTGAATGTCTGGCCTTTTATGGTGAACACTGGACAGGATTTCTCCCGAATATTCCATGTTTCTTGCACAAAGCATTCAATCGCTGCAACAACTGCTTGGTTGCATTTCTTTGAGCTTTGAGTTTACATCCATAAATCCATTCACAAATTTATTACTTCAAACAATTCATGTCATAGTCACTTTTGCCTTTGAGTATATTTGTTTAGCCATTACCAAATAGCGGACAAATTGTAACGCAAGTAACCGACTATTTTGATAACCAAAAAGTTATTAATTGTACAATTTCAAAACTCTTATGATATAAAGATACCTAAACACCATAGCTATATACCAATATATCCACTTTTATCATAGCTGTTACAGTATGAGGAGACACATTCACAGCATGAAAACTAATCATCATATTCCTTTTTTCTTTTTTTATAATATACATTGATTATTTAACTAATAAAATGTAATTAAAAAAAATAAAGTGTTGAATGTATAATTATTAATCTTGAGCAAATCAAAGAATTAGTATGGTAAAAATGTAACGAGAGTAACCCTGGAATTGCACATATATATTTAGGCTTACTAGCCAGTAAGTCGCAGCAAAAACTAACTTGATGTTAGTCAGAAGTATGTTGGCATAATTATTCACACACTGGCATGCTTCTATTAAAATAAAATGTTGATAACTCGTGTTACATATTTTTCGGTTACTCACGTTACAATTTTTTATGTATCCGTGTCATGTTTCATGTCTCTATTGTGAAAAATTTGTCATTTCACTACCTGTATTATGTATTAGTGTAGGATAATATCAAGTGTCGTATGTTAGAAACAAGAAAAAATAGCTATTTCGGTTACTCGCGTTACATTGTGCTAGGTGGTCTATTTGACCAAGAATTACAAACATAACATCATATTACGTAACTGCAGTGGGTGTAACATGTAGATATGATATTACATATATGCAACCTGTATTTCATTGTATAAAGCATAATTTATGTATTATGGTCTTACAAAATATGCTTTTATTGTATTTATTTGTCAAAATAATAGCCATCTATTCAGCATGTGATATCTTTTTGGCAACAACCTCAGTGACAATTTGCATTTTTTATCCATGAACTCTAGCATATTGTTGATCATAAAATACATTCATTCATTCACTCATTAAAATAATTGATATTTAAATTTTGAGTCTTTGTCCGCTTCGTCATGGAATTGCCCATATATAATATTAGTTACGCATGTTTTTGACAGGGCGTACAGGATTGTACGCCCCTCCAACATCCGAAGGAAATACAGATTTTGGAGGGGCGTACAATACCATACGCCCTGTCAAAAACGTGCGGAACGAATTAATTTCCTATTTAGATCTTTTCTTTTATAAGTAAACTAAAATTACAGTAACAGTCAAACTATTAAATAAAGTACACACAGATTTTGAGTTTGAGTTTAATAATAACATAACATAACATCAAATTTCTCAAAATATATTGGATTTTTTTGGTAAACAAATAACTTAGTTACTATGCAAGGTATTTTCAGCTTTTTTGTTAGCTGTTTGGGTATTAAGAGTGTCAACAAGGATTCCGTGTGGTTTTACCCCGAAACCATTTCGAGACCTGTGTTTCGCAAAGGGAGACAACTCTTAGCGCCTTATTATCTTGCGTGTTTTAAACTTTACGATTATGTTGTAATTGTATTGGCAAAACAAAATTGAACACCAGCAGCCGAACAAAAATATTTTCGTGTTGTACTAACTTGTAGAACCTGTAAAGCATGTCGAGTTATTACTTAAAATATGTTCGTGATAATTAGCTTTAGTTCTACCTCAATAACTGATTACGCAATGCTATATTCTAGCATTAGATTTTAATACGCGAAAAACTACAATCTAGCAAATTTTTTGGACAAACGTGCTCAAAAAATCTTCAAATAAACAGTAAAAATAAAATTTACCGAATTGTGGTATTCCCATTCATAATGAATTCAAGTGTTTTAACAAATTTAATCAGTGAGGCGTGTTGGAGAAAATTTCGTCGGTCTCATCTGCAGTTTGTATTTTCGTACAACCATTAGAGTCACACGACATTTCGTACACCCCGGCAAATTCTGTATTTTCCTGCAAATACTGTATTTTCCAGCAAATGAGACGGTGTACTTGTGGTATGCATTGACTATTGACCAATCATAACGCATGAAATTTATCTAAAAAGTTGCAACTCTCCCATAAAACAATATTTGCTTGACTTCGTCGTTTAGCACTCTCCTTGCCAAAGCTGCAGTGTACAGTATTCAGAATTTCTAACTAATCTGGTTAGTTGATTTTACTTAGTTGATCGAAAAATAACTTTGACCGAAAACTCCTTATATAGAGATTCAAATCGACACAGGCTTCCATATATATATATATATCAAGCAATATTCATCTGTCATTTTGGCGTAGAAGTTGCTTTATCATGCCGGTTATTTCCAAGTATTTCAAAATATTTTATGACCAACATGTAGATGTCACTTTGGTGATATGACGCATCAGTGACACAAATCAAATGGGATGCAATATCTTTTGCTGAAGACGTTTGAGGACTACACCTGTACTCTTAACAAGGGCTGCATGTGTTGGCGGTGATTCGTGATGATACAATTTAAAATATGTTCATTATTAAAGGAATTGATCATTGTTCTGAGGTACACGTACGTACCTTTTCTGTTATTAAGGTTATAATAAGCAATTGCCGAAAATATTTAAAATATACATCAGGTCAATACCCCGAATTCCTACTGTGTGGTAGAATTTCATTATCTTGAGAAAAAAGAAAAGAAATAATAACAAAAATACAATCTACAAAATAGTCGAAAATGGTTGTTTTAAAATATCAAAATATAATTTTTTAAGTTCTAGATACCAGGAAAACGCGTTTTAGGCTTTCAGAGATTTCACAATTTCCAGGGAACATGCCCCAGCAAATACCTAATCGAACCCTCCCACTCGAAATGCTGGCTACGGGCCTGTATATATATATATATATATGACACACATACACATAAGGAAATAACATTAAGATTGACCTAGTACAAACACTAGAACACATTACTGTACAGCCACTGATATTTTATGAATGAAAATGACTTTAAAGTGGAATTTAGTCATTGAAATGTCTTTGTTAGTCGGCAACATCTTAACAACGGCAACACACTCAGGATAGTTCCTTCAAAGTTACTTTCTTAAATTAAAATTTCCAAAATTTTGGAATGTACAATTTTAAAAAAAAAACTTTATATTTAAACAGTTTTGTTTTACTCAGGCCTAATTAATTAGTAATTATCTTAATATTAATAATGTATAGTGTTATTATTATTTGTTTTTGTTTTGTTTTTGTTGGGGTTTTTTTTAATTTATCTAACCCAAGTACTGTGCCGTTCGAGAGCTAGACGGACATTTGGACGGTTATGCTCGCTCTCTCAGCCAGAGAAAAGTCTATAGCGAAAACACGGAATTTCTGCAGACCACACGGTATTACCCACAGCAATTCAGGGAACATATAGCCTTGACAAAATCCAACCCAAAATTATATTGTAATACTAATCAGGTGTGTATGTTATGCTTTTAAATGTGGCTTTTGCTTTGGTCGACTGTGATAAAAAAAAAAATGTTGCATCCCATGTGTTTTTAATTACAAATGCAACGAGATGACATTTGTCATTAACATATTGACCCACAATGGTTGAAAACGCCTATATGGTTTTATAAATACTGCAACATCTAGAAAAGAAAAACATCCAGTACTTTTAATTGTTGCAATAGATGTATAAACTGGTTATGACATCTGTGAATACAACTATTGTTTCAGTATTGGGATAATAAGCTGACTCATACAATAACAAAGTGGTGCATGTGTTACAATTTAACAAATATATAGACTAGTTCTATCACGTTTCAGTTAGGTGAGTATATAAATAAAATCATAGCACGAAATCATTTGCTTTATTCCTGGTTTTGAGCTCTCGCGTAAGGTCTGGTTTCGTGTCAAACACATTTTAGTGTGCTATACAGTACAATATTTGTGATTTGTACTTGCCGGGGTATTTTTAAAAGCTGATTATTACATTTATGAGATTTTACTTTTACAGACTTATTCAAGATGCGGTCTTTGGCTTTGATCTTAGTTGTACTTTCTCTTCAGCTAATTTGTTTGCTTATTTATTTATTTATTTTGACTCTCGTTTATTCATACTTGGATAAGTGGAATTGCTTTCATTTCGTATACAAATTATCTATTTTCTTTTCTCAATAAGTAATTTGTTTACATTCTCAGTTATTCATTGACAAATATATAGTATTGCTTTTATCTCGAATGAAATTTAGATATTGTTGAAATAACTTTCGAAAATGAAAACGAATTTGTTTTTTAATTAGGCTTTCAAAAAAACCCTACCAAAGCCTGACTTTAACATCTTACCACTGAAATGACTTTTACAACCTAAATAGCTAGCCAATGTATTTGGTCCAGTTATATAACCATATACCTATGGTTATAGTATAATTAAGATGTTTTTAAAATGTAGTTTAATGCAAAAACATTAATGTTTTGAAGTTAATCTGTCGACATAGTTTTAATTACATAGACAATAGTTATAGTTTAATGCTTAATATTTTATATTTTCAGTGCTCTTGGCAATCAGACACACATCAGCAGACAAAGTAAGTAAAAAAAACATATTCATATATCATATTTCTGTATTTTTACATTTCTGGTAAATAATTAACATTTATTGATCCTACACAAGGTTTTTGTAATATTAATTCTTTTTAAAAAAAAAAAAGGTCTGCCATTTTGGCATAAACAATGGTTTCCTCAAAAGAAGCCTGCGTTAACACTAGATATTAAATACGGTTACAGACAAATCTACCGTACAAATTCGAAATAGTTTCCAGCCTTCGTCTTCGACACATCACGCTATATAGGCTACACATGGAACAACATTCGTCTGTGGGTAGCAGTTAATATTAATAATTAATTTTTAAAAAGTTTAGAATCTATGTTCAAAATCGCAGATACCAAACTTAACTCGTACTATATATATTATGATTCAGGGCACAAAACATCATAAACGTAGTTTTGTACGCAAACGTAAATCTACGACTAAAATACAATTTAATAACTACTACTTCATCTGATATATAAGACAGAACCACATACCAGTTGTTTTGCCATGTTGTCTATTGCACGAGTTTGTTGTGCGCAAGAATATTATAGCACGAGACCGTGTAGCGGTAGACTGGTATAGCCTCTATTAGAAATTCGCGAGAGAGAAAAAAAAAGGACTACACAATTGCACGAGTCTCCCCTGGGTTGTCATGCCACGACCAGAAGCGGTCAGGTCCTTATAAGGGCCCTACGGGCAACCTAGGGAGACGCCCAGCGTCATAAAGGTCTATAATTAACGAGCTACTCTCGATTCACTAATATCAAAACCTATATTAGCTCGGCCATTTTCCTTTCGACCGACCGTTCAAAATTGCGCCAGATTTCCTCAATCAAAATTGCGCACCCCTTTTCTCTTTGGCATTAACGGCTCCACTCAAAATTCCATAGCACCACCACCACCCCCATCCGCCTGCTACCGATTCGATCGGGCTGCCGGTGCTCCCTTGCACTTGCCAGTGCAGGCGGTCCCTCCTCTCCCCTCCCCCCACCTTTCCTGTCATGGACGGAGGAGCCGGCTCTTGTGCCCACGACAGGCGTGCGCTACAACAGCTTGTTCTGAATGTGCACGTAAAACCCTATGACCTGACCTGAAAAAAGGCAGAGTTACGTCCCATAACCACTAACCACTTCCGGTTACAACAAGATGAACCACAGTTGTTTGCGAATCTTCAGCTGAGATTTATGCATGCCAGTCCCTGGCATCATAAATGTCCCCACCTATGCCTTAAAAATAAAGAATGATACAGGTAAAAATTAAGTTGATGAAATTGCGTTTTGTTATAGACCAAGACCAAAGTGTTTAACGTGCACATTCAGAGCAAGCTGTTGTAGCGCACGCCTGTCCTGGGAAACGAATTTGAAAACATTCGGGATTATGCAGAGGGTATACGAAATGATTCGGGTGAATTACGAAGTATGCCGGAAACTAATTGCAATATAAAATTTTATATAAAATTAGTTTCAAGACGAAAAAAAACCGTGATGGTATAGCCATATATTCTGTTTATACTAGTATACAATCCAGAGTTTATTACTGTACTTTTCTCCCTGTTTTTTTCAATGTTGAAATAGACCAACAAGTTCGCCCGATATTTTTAGAATTTGTATGCTCTCGAATAACGCTATAAAAGGCGAAGTGTAATTGGTCGATATTTAAATTGTTATTTATAGATGAAATGAAACCTGGACATGGGAGTCTATGCAATGCTATTAGATCTACTGGTAGACTCAGTAGAACTAATTTTAATCAGATTGCGTATCCAATACCTACCAGCCTTACGTCCGATGGCTTAACTACGAGGCCAGCGATGCCGGTGATCTTAGCGCAAAGATAGCTTTGTAAAACGGGGCCCTGGATGGAAATGTTGGCGTAGGTCAACATATGCGCCCATGACAAGCGTGCGTTACAACAGCTTGTTCTGAGTGTGCACATTAAACCTCTTTTCTTTGACCTTGTTGTCAGAATATTTAATTTTTGAGTTATAAATCCTGTGACGTTGTTTATTTTCTAGTATTCAAAATGGATAGTAAACCCTTAAAGTAATATAATCTGACAATATATTGATACTGGTAGCCATCTTGGATTTGTCACATGTTTTGACAGTTTTATAATGGTTGCATGTATAATGAACTAACAGTACATAGACTTCTGTATGGCAGTGGCCTATCATACACTAATAACAAGCAGTGTTTCAGGTATACCAGAATATTCTGTATTGTGTGTGTTATAAGTAAAACACTGTCGATTTTCCGTGTTTACAATATTTCAGTTTGTATACTGATTAAACGCTATATCATTGTTTATTTTTCAGACAACCACACCTAAAGCCAAGGTGGTAAGCACATCTACTATAAAACCTTTGCAGTGACGTGGTAGTATTGATTGCCAATCTGATTAAAATCAGCTCCACTGCTTAATAACTATTCTTACACATCCGTTGGTGAGAACACCATGTGTTATTTATGATTACACATACTTGTTAACACATGTACGTGTGTTAACAATTTCAAGACATACGACTGGCTGCTCCTAGGTGATGACCAGGTCACCAATGCCATACTTCCAATAAAACAAACCAGCGCGACGGAAATCGATTAGATTTTGACGTATAGTTAACGGGACAATAATGTGTCTGACGCGTAAGTCAGCTATAAGTGCAACGGCTGTAAATAACTTTTAGTCGAAAAAGATGTTAAAATTTGCTTTAAACCTGATTTTTGAGGATATATATGTAAGAAATATAATAATACACTCGTGTTCGTTAAATACCATTTATCTCACAACGCGTTGTTTAAAAACGTATAAAACTCGCTTTCTCTCGTTGATACATTTTAAAACAACTCGTTGAGAGATAAACTGTATCTAACGGCCACTCATGTATTATTCTCTATTTACCAGGAGGGTTGATTTCAAACAGACTGTATTGGTTACTCACTTTGATCATTATCTACCTTTTTTGTAGTGTAAGGCGAAACATGTTATTCCGATTACACAAAGTAAAGTTTGTTTTGTTTAAAGACACCACTAGCTCACACATTGCTTAATTAATCATCGGCTATTGGATGTTCAATATAATTTATATGTCAGAATATATTCTGTGAAAATACAACACTATCGAGAGGGTCGTGTGACTATTAATTTTAGGGAGTGCTCTCCCGTGTAAAAAAAAATCAGCACAGGTGGACCACGAATTCTTTTCAGTTAGCCACCCTCATGCCAGAGCATCGCCTCGTGTTGCTGTTGTACAAGCGGCATTATACCATTTGCACAGCTGTTATCAGTTAGTACTACATAATAAGTAACTTCAAACCAATGGAGGGGCGAGACGTAGCTCAGTGGTAAAGCGCTCGCTTGATGTGCGGTCGGTTTGGGATCGATCCCCGTTAGTGGGCCCATTGGGCTATGTCTCGCTCCAGCCAGTGCACCACGACTGGTACATCAAAGGCCGTGGTATGTGCTATCCTGTCTGTGGGATGGTGCATATAAAAGATCCTTTGCTGCCAATCGAAAAGAGTAGCCCATGAAGTGGCGACAGCGGGTTTCCTCCTTCAATATCTGCGTGGTCCTTAATCATATGTCTGACGCCATATAACCGTAAATAAAATGTGTTGAGTGCGTCGTTAAATAAAACATTTCCTTCCTTCCTTCCTTCCTTCAAACCAATGGGTTATTTAAATACTACAGAGGTCAGCCCAACTGTAATCATCAAAGAAAGATTTCAAAAGGCATATCAGAATTGTGTAGTATTTGTTTTATGAGGAACTATTTCCTAAACCTGACTATATTAAGCTGCTACAAAAAAGTAATGACACGACAATTGGTGGTGCGGTGCCTTGTGTGTGTTGTTAGTAAAACACTGTCGATATTCCGTGTTTACAATTTTTAGGTTTGTATACTAATTAAGCGCTATATCACTGGCTTTTTTCCCCCAGACAACTACAGCTAAACCAGTGGTAAGTGCATGTACTATAAAACATTTACAGTGACGGAAAAGTATTTGTTGCTCGCTTTGATCATTATCTATCTTATTTTTTTCTTTTATTTGTTGAGAGATCAAGTTTAAATATTTGAAGTGGTGGTGGTGATATTAATTAAAGACCCAACACCACAAAATGAGTCAGGTTGCCCCAAACATGGAAACTGAGTATATTCATAAAGAGTGTAAGCTTTAAAATGATACCAAATTTATTCTTCTAAGATGAAAATTGACCAACTTATTACCAAAATAAATCCAAATATTCTGGCGTGCACGAAAACCACTTTTCTTAGAAAACCGACTTGAAAGTATATAGATTGATAGAGAGGTATATATGTGAACAAAATGTCCTTAGCAACGGTGATATTTCTTGAATATTTATCACATAATCCTCTTCTAACCTTTTGAGTACATCATCCTACATGAAAAGAATTTAACATTATGACACTTTACAGTCAATATCACCCGGCAGTCTCTTTTTCTGAGATGGAATGGAATGGAAGAGGAAATGGGGGTCCTAGGTATCAGTCCATGCATCTGTCCGAAACTGCATAAAACCACCAACAGACGCAAACCATCATCATAAGATTCATTAACGTTCATCGAGCAATCGAGATCACCCTCTTTTGCTTACTTAACGCCATTTTGAACGTTAAATTCGACTTTTAATTGCTGTATTTACCGCCTGTACTAAACACGTTGTTTACCAAATCATGGGGTCTGTCATTACGAACCTCGTTTTGAAACCGAAATCGGCCAATCACGAAGCTCGTTTAAAAAGCTATTCGGCAATGACTGATCTTTGTTGACGGTTATGCAGGTCTGTAACTAAGGCCTTTATTGGTTAACAGTCCTGTATACATGAATAATTTAACCATATTTGGAAAATGTACGTCACCAGCTTTCTTCTGGTATGCGGTATGTGGTATCTACGGCAGTCCATACATTGCAAATATCGAGAAGAAAAGAGGCTAATTACGGCAGTTTTGTGACTGGTTCAGGATAATTCTGGTGAATGCACGTTACAAATGCGTAATAAAAGTACTTTTTAGCATTATAAACGTAGTTTTACCCAGTGGATATGAAAATAATACTCGTTAAAGGCAAAGTTTTATTGTTATAAAAAAATATATAATTTTCACGCACATGACTTTGACGGCCTATTAATCAAAATGCATAGGTGCGCAACCCGATTCATTTTATTATTTTGTTTTCAATAAACTTATACAAACTTTTTTAGTCTCCCGACAACAATAACTGGAGGTGTGTCATGTGTGTCTGAATACTAATATTATTTTTGTGTACTTATTAAATGCTATATCAATCTTTATTTTACAGTAGCCTACCAGCAGTATACCGAAGTTATGTACTTTTACTGTAAAATCAATCATTGAATGACATTTTTTACTACTCTTTTTACATTTTTTTGTTGTTGAAATATTGAGTTTAAAGTAACAGACCCTAGTTTTCAAACACTAAAGCGTATTTTTTACTATTAGAGACATTTTTGATAATTGAAATGAGACATTGCTTAGATGTTATTGTTTACAAGTTTCGTACATCCGAAGCGTTTCTGGTCATTGTGGTGTTTTTAATATCAAGGAAAGGCATTTTTCATATTTAAAAAAAAAACCCGCACATACTGTTATATGGAGATGAGCTCTAGTCTGCTTTTTAAGGGTGTTTCCCTATTGCAAGTTGACAGACTTGTTTTACTCTTGTAATTTTATCCAAATGCCTTACCGGTTTGTACATTAACTAACCTTAGTGTCAATTTTCGCAGGTTGAAACTAGTGTCTGCGACTTTAATAAACATTTGAAGTGGTAATATAACTAATAATTACTAACTGTATCTGTGCTTATATCCAATTAAAGATCAAGGTGTCCTGGGCACACAGCTTAGTTATGTGGCTGCTGTGGCATGTCTGTCCAGGACAGTGGGTTAGTTGTTGGTATGGAATGCTGGAACTATTTTTACATGCCCATACGTAGCCAATGAAGATTCAGGCTCGCCCATCTAGGGCTTAACCTCTGACTACGCCAGTGACTAATTCAGGGACAGGATGGGGGGGGGGGGGGGGGGGGGGGGGTCTGTAATAAGATGAGACCTCCTAATACCTATTTACGTCTGTTTTTTGTGTTTTAGTATTAAAAACACTGTCACTATTCTGTTATTATATGCTATATCACTGTTTATTTTTAATCAGTGAATTTTCCCTACTGTGATTTTCTACAACTAAAACATATGCTAGATCCAGATCCAGATTATTTAATTCATTCATTTCATCCGTGTATACTGATTAAAAAGCATTATTTATTTTCAGGTTACCACTACAGCGAAGGTAAGTATTTTTAGTGTAAAATATTTGTAGTGAAGCACTATGGGGTGTTCACTTTTATAATTGCCAATTGTTTTTAGGAGCTGAAGGTGGGTAGGGGCATGCCTTCCACATGCGGGTTAACGTCGCGGGTTGTCAAATGTCATGCGAATCTGTGCAGTAGGTTCGAATCCTGCCAGTTGATACTTGGTGTTTTTAATTATATTACATGCATAGTAATATTTTTGAATTAACTCATAAATGGTTTACGTAAATATTCCATTCATGGAGTTGCAGATCTACTTTGTCTCTGGACAGTTTACTTAATGCATTAATGTCACTAGCGTATACTGATTAAATGTCGATGTTTAATTTCAGGTTGACGCTATGAGTACTATAGCGAATGTAAATACTTCTAGTATAAAATAGTTATAGTGGAGCATTAGTGGATGTTCGCTTTAATAGTAAGAACCGAGAGTGGGAGTACAAATTTTTATAAGCATGGGCCAGGTGTTTCAGGGTATGTAAGAAGTAGAATATTACATTCGTGTCCGTAGGATACCATTTATCTTATAACTCGTTGTTTAAAAACGTATTCTGGAAATATTTCGTAAGGTGGGGGTGGGGGGCTGTATACTAAAAGTCCTAGGTAGCAGCATAATTATTATTGTGTATTTCAGCATTAAGACTAATATTTCTAAATTCTTTGTTTAAAACATTTCGGCTATTGGATGTCAAACATTTGGTAATTTTTACATAATATAGTCTTAGAGAGGAAACCTTTTTTCCATTAGGGATCTATGTACGCACCATCCCACATACATAGCACATACCAAGGCCTTTGATATACCAGTCGTTGTGCACTGGCTGTGGCGATAATTAGCCCAATGGGCCCACTAACGGGGATCGATCCTAGACCAATTGTTCATCAGGCGAACGCTTTTCTATTGGGTTACGTCCCGCCACATGACATGATTTTAATATGTATTTTTATTATTAATTGTTATACAGCTTGGCAAATATGTCACAAACGCTATACTACACATTTTTCTTTTCTACACGTTTATGTTTCCAAACAAAATAAAGAAATAATTTACTTTTTAACAAATATTAGATCCAATTTATGACATGAAAAAAGTTCCGAAAGTACCTATAATTAATTCATTAATTACATGCAAACGTTTTAATTCATACTAAATAATGGCGAATTCGGTATTCTGTGTAAAATATTAGGCTTGAAGGTTGAAAGTTTCATTAGAAAGCTACTAAACATAATAGTTTTAAATGAAAAATGGTACATGATTTTGCAAAAAACACACCCAAAAACATAACTTTTATCAACCTCATGTGTTACACATTAGTTTAAATTAGCGCCATATATTTTTTTAACAATTTGGATACCTGTGTAAAAGAATTTAATTTTCACCTTTTCAGAGTGATGGTACTGCTGTGTCATTGTTTCTAACCGCGATGAGTTGTCTGCCCTTACTGTATAGCTCTTTCCAGTGAGATGACCTCGGACACCATGCTGATGTTATAACATCATTCTGATGACGCTGGAGATAATATCCAATTTATCTTTCGGCTGATGTTATTTTTTATTTACATTAAATTTTTGTTCTTTCTTAACTCGCTGTGATATACCATGTAATGGTGCATAAACTTCAGCAATCTTTCTTTTTGTATTCATATTTTACTGGATGGAAAATGCTTTCTTTGGATGATAATAATACTGTAAATCTTTTGCTTAATAAAATTCATAATTGTTAGTTATTTAGTTTGTGTCTTTAATTGCTTGTGAGTGTTAGAGAGGTGCGGGGGCATGCCACTTTGCGGCATTTTTATCTTTGAATGACCCAACATTTTGGAAGACTATTTTCAACTATAGTGGACAAAAACGATGATTTTGTAGTTGTCAAGTGTGAGCATGCCACAGCCCTAGTCCTGTCGTTTCTATTGACCTATTTTACCACACTTGAATTTCACTGAATCTAATGCTAGGGTCGAACTACCAACTGCCACTTGTGTAACAGCAGCACAGGGCGGTACTCTCACATGAGGGTGACTCACTGAAAAATGCCGTTGTCGACATAAGTTGATTTTTTGTTTTTACACAGTACTTGTCCATTGAGAGCACTCCCACAAATTAGTAGTCACATGTCCCTCATTATAGTGTTGTATTTTCTTACAGAATATATTCTGACATAGAAATTGTAATGAACTGTATGGAATAATTCATGATGATCACTGGTGTGGAACCTTTACGTTTGCTTGTTCATTGAGAACACTCCCTAAAATTAGTAGTCACATGTCCCTCTTTATAGTGTTGTATTTTCTTACAGATTCATGATGATCACTGGTGTGGAACCTTTACGTTTTGGCAATAGACCCACATCTTTTCATTCTGTCTTGAAAACCCATACTTTCTTTCTAACTCGTTCTAGACGTTTCCCCAAGATCCACACTGAACAGCAGTTATGGATGCTTTTAATTTGAGATTAACATATCCAATGTCAGCTAAAATAGGCGTTAAAAAATCAAACAATGTAACTTACAAGAAGGATCTTCCCTAAACATTTCATTAAATTCTACCCATGAAACTGTTCTGTTCTCTAATCTCAAACGCTGATGTCAGTTTATACCATGCTCCAAGAACTTTTACGGACTTATTTTACCTATACTAAAATAATTTTCAGCTGTAAAACACACCGTTAGTAAATCCCCTGCGCGTGCTGTAACCTCACCGTGGTGCAGGGGTGTAACATTCTCTTTGAGAATGGCCAACAATACAGCACAAATTGAAGTTTAGAGTAAAATTCGGTGTCCGTAAAATTCTGTGATATTTGTATTTGTATTTTTGCACAGTTCTTTACACTGTTTTTGTTTAAACCTTGAATTTTTATATTGATGTTGATCATCACTTTATTTATTTGCATTACCATAGTTTGACACCCAATAGCCGATGTATTTTTCGTGCTGGGGTGTCGTTAAACATTCATTCATTCATTCCGTTAGTAAATGAGTTCAAAGCGGATCAGAAGCAATATCTATGTTTGGTAACCGTGGTGGTAGTCGTCTGTTTTCTGCCTCTCCTCTTCTACATCATATATTAAGAACCGGTGCCTCAATGTGGTATCGGAGTTTTCGATAGCATCCAAAGCTGTGTAGGAGCGGGACGTAGCCCAGTAGTAAAGCGCTCGCTTGATGTGCGGTCGGTCTAGGATCGATCCCCGTCGGTGGACCCATTGGGCTATTTCTCGTTCCAGCCAGTGATCCACAACTGGTGTAACAAAGGCCGTGGTATGTGCTATCCTGTCTGTAGGATAGTGCATATAAAAGATCCCTTGCTGATAATCGAAAAGAGTAGCCCATGAAGTGGCGACAGCGGGTTTCCTCTCTCAATACTTGTGTGGTCCTTAACCATATGTCTAACTCCATATAACCGTAAATAAAATGTGTTGAGTGCGTCGTTAAATAACATATTTCCTTCATTCCAAAGCTTTCAAACACTGCAATGTTGTTTCCGTCGGATCTACATTTCGATGTTTTTTCTCATGTTGGGGTTTTTGTTGGGGAGGGTGGGGAGGGGGGGATTCTGTTCTTGTCTCTTGTCACGCGTCTCAGTAATTGAGTATTTTTCAGGGTGAAGGCCGATTATTTAGGACAGATTCTTTTCATACATTATATTCAAAGGGGGCGGGACGTAGCCCAGTGGTAAAGCGTTCGCTTGATGCTTAGACCCACTGGGCTATTTCTCGTCCCAGCCAGTGATCCACAATTGGTGTAACAAAGACTGTGGTATGTACTATCCTTTCTGTGGGATGGTGCATATAAAAGATCCCTTGCTGCTAATCGAAAAGAGTAGCCCATGAAGTGGCGACAGCGGGTTTCCTCTTTCAATACTTGTGTGGTCCTTAACCATATGTCTAACACCATATAACCGTAAATAAAATGTGTTGAGTGCGTCGTTAAATAAAACATTTCCTTCCTTATATTCAAAGGGAAGGGGTACTGTTTTCTGTGATCTAGGTGCTTGCTACTATGCACTTCATTTTGTTATTTACAAAGGTATATGGGTTACCATTTTTGTAGGGGGGTGGGTGTGTGTCTGTGGGGGGGGGGGGGGGCATGCTGGGTTTTGCCCGAATTAAACGAAAATGCTCGAATCTGGATAACAATATTTATTCATATTAGCATTATACCAAACAGCTATACAGGGTTGCAAGTGAATGCCTACGCATTTTTACATGAATTACAACTAAGGGTAGGATGATGGAAATACATGGTGAAATGGTCTCAGGTTAGCTTATTTTGCACGAATATCACTATAATGTTTGCCCGAATTTGAGGTTTTGCTCCAGAACACACACACACACCCACACACACACACACAGACACACACACACACACACACACACACACACAGACACACACAGACACAGACACAGACACACACACAGAGATACACACGTCTCGTACGCTTATGGTTATCTAACGTGTGTTAGTGTATTCTGAATGCAGTGTTTACAGAAATCGGAGCACTCAACAAAATGTCATTACAAATGTCTTCAGCCCTTCCCACTTGACCAGTAAGTCCCATTCCATATATGTGTAGTATAAGCCCATATAGTAGTTTCTAGTTCACAGATGCCCAATATAGATTCGTATAATGACAACCGCTTCATGACCTCAAATGCGATTATGACAAAAAGAATATTCAGGAAATTACCTAAACGTTTTTCTTAATAAAAATCTGACAAAAACTGATAGCGAAGTGTAATTCTCATCACGATGAAACAAACCTAGGACGCCCGTGTCTGTTCTGCTACACATGAGACGTCTGTTTAAAATACAGTCAACATAACAATATTATTTCTCTTCATTTCTGTTATATTTAATATATAACTCCAATCTGTAAATATTGTTTTGTTATAAATGCTTGGATTGGTACAAATAATATCATGTGACTTAAAAAAAACAGACGTTCATAACTGCATGAATATGAATTTTGCACTACTTTCGGCAATGCTTAATAAACAAAAGAAATCGTTTTAGCTATTTTCTTTATTTTAAATTAATAATTTAAAAAATACTAATTACCTTAGTTGTTAATTAGTAAATGTTATTTATTGTTTAAAATTGTTTGTATATATTAAAAATGTGAGACTTCCCTCATTCGGCTATTGACAGGAAAAGCCGAACCACAGAATGTGGATTTCTCTTATTCCGTGCATTATTTTCCTGATGAAAAAGTTCGATAATTATTTCATAGTAATGTATGTTAATTAAATTATTATCCACTTGGAATTATAAAAATTTAACATGATAATTTTTAACGTCCATGCAGGTAGGTTATGAACGAAAGAACCATTTTACACACTGTATGAACGACTTTGCGATAAAGCAATTCTGTGGTTCATACTTCCATGAACGTCAAAAATGATCACGTCTAATTTATAAACGTATGCTACTTAATGGGACATACCCTAGTTTCGACCCGTGAAAAATAACACTAAGTTTAGTTAGTCTACAAACCTATAACACATTTGGATAAAGTTACAACTGGGTGAAACATGAGTCTGTGACTTTGAAATGGTGAAATACCTTCTAAAAATAGACCAAAACTTGACTCCATAACTGTTACTTCTCAGACGCACGTGCGTTTTTAAAAATATGAGAAATGCATTTTGTGATATTAAAAACACCAGGATGATCAAAAACACTTCGAATGTACGGAAATGAATAATCTAAACAATAAAATCTAAGTAAAGTATGATTTCAGTTCTCCAAAAATAGCTCTAATAGTCAAAAATATGCCTTAGTGTTTAAAAACTAGGGTATATTCCTTTAATAAATATATTCATGTGTGACAGATATGGCAGCTGATTTTGTGGTAATGTTTAACATATATTACAAGCATATGCTGTTATTATAAGGTGTTTATAATTGAATAACAAAATGCAACAAGATTACGTGTTGCGCAATATCTGGTTCGTGCTTCAATTAATAATAACTATGTAACTTGCGGTAGTTCGGTGATTAGTTATAGTCCGTTTTTCACATAATGCTTTGTATTATATATTTTTTCACGGGTACTGGTAGTTGCAATGCGTACACGTTTTCTTTCACTGGTGTTCCAACACAAGTTCTAATCCTATTCCTACTTAGCAGTTTTAAAGTTTTAGGTTGAAGCAGAACGTGGCACACATAGGCATGAACAACTGGTTCACTATTGAAACTATTCAAAGCATGCCAAACGTGGGTGACGTCACATCCTGATTTCAGGAGGAGATGGATAACCGGAAGCTGTTTTAGGTACATCGCCAAAAGAACAGGAGTCACAGACGTCAACCCCAACAGAGGCTTTTTGTATATGGCTTCAGTGTCTAAACAACAGTTGTAAGCTATGAGTATTCGGACTGCCTCCAAGTTGAATTCTTCTATTGCCTGGTGGAGGGGAGTTTTTCCATTTTTGTTTTGAATATTCACATCGGCTCCTGCAGCAAGCAGTAAAAGCAAACACTCGTATTTTCCACTGTGTATGTAGTGTTTTTGTATTGTTTTCATAGTTTCTATAACAGAATGGCATGTTACGGAATCGTCCATTGATCCAATGGTTGGGATAACACAACAGAATGAACTAAGAGTGTATTCAATCGCAGTCGTGCAGCAGAATCTGCTGTGAAAATCCACAGAACACCCGTATTTGACAAGCATCTCGACAGCATCCACATTACCAGAACAGGAAGCTCTCATTAGTGGAGTAGCTCCGCAGCAGTCGACTGGGTTTTTGTCGATATCTTGGCACTGCAAGAGGAATTCCACGCATTCCATGCTAGAATATATAACCGAAATATGCAGAGGGGTCTGGCCGGAAGCATTTCTGACGTTTATATCCACGCCTTTTCTAATCACCTCCTTCATCTGTTTTAACTGCCCTTTTCTTATCAGGACAGTAAGCTGTACCTCCGGGGTCCTTCTGGACTTGGAGATACATAAGCAGCCGTTCATGAACAATGTCATGAGTCAAAGAAGAGGTCACAGAGAGAGGGTTGCAGTTGTCTTTCTTGTAGACTTCTCTGAAATAATAAAACAAAGTGTTAAGACTACCAAGTACCGGCATGCATGTCACACTGTGTCACGTTCCGTTGTCATCAAGTGACATACGTGACGCTTGAACATGCATCGCTTTCAAACTAGTTAACAAAAGTACACAGTAAAAAGAAATATTGTGTGACAGCTTAACTGGGGTGAGATGACAGCGTGGATGTCAAAAATTGGGCTATTTTTGTTATTAACATAACTTGTTTTATACAGAAACCGCAGAGGCGGATACAGTGGTGGGGGGGGGGGGGGGGGGGGGGGGGGGGTAATCATAAAATAAAATAATTTACATTACATTTCTAATGAAGACATTATTTCCATTCAGTTTTGCATCAAACAAAGGATAGAATAACGCTAGAGGATACTCGAGCTACCGAAGGCAGTGAGATCTGTAAGGGGTTCAGGGGCATGCTCCCTTGAAAATTGTGAAATGAAGATGCTCAGTGATGTGTTTTCATGGTAATTTAGTATTGTATATTGTGGATGATAATATATATATATATATATATATATATATATATATATATATATACATATATAGGGTCGTAGCTAGGATTTTGTTTGGGGGGGGGGGGGGGGCAACTGAGTAGTTAATAGTCTAAAACTCCTTAAACGGTTAAGAAGAGAATTTTCTTTAAGTTTCTATAGCTATGGCCCAGGGCCCTGTTCCACGAAACAATCTTAGCCCTAAGATTACCTTAAGCGCATAGCTACTCTATGCACTTAAGTTGATCTTAGGGCTAAGATCGCTTCGTGGAACGGAGCCCTGATATATAAGTAATTAAAAGGGCACTTCAAACGGACGGGGGCGGCCACGGGACTCCTGTGACCACCCTTTGAATCCACAAATGCCTTAATTGAAAATAAGTTGACATAGAGGGGAGGGACGTAGCCCAGTGGTAAAGCGTTCGCTTGAAGCGCGGTCGGTGTGGTATCGATTCCCGTCGGTGGACCCATTGGGCTATTTCTCGTTCCGGCCAGTGCACCACGACTGGTATATCAAAGGCCGTGGTATGTGCTATCCTGTCTGTGGGATGGTGCATATATAAAAGATACTTTGCTGCTAATAATAAAATGTAGCGAGTTTTCTCTCTATGACTGTCAAAATTACCAAATGTCTGACATCCAATAGCCGACGATAAATCAATAAATCAATGCCCTCTAGTGGTGTCGTTAAAAAAAAACTTTAACTTTTAGTGACCTTGGAATGTCCTACCATGAAGGTGTAAACGTTCTAAAAACAATTCACACTTGTTGCTACCTGTGTACCTAAAAGGTTTGGCGGTGTCCCTGAGATTTAAGCGTTTAGGATTACAAGCACAGTGTTCTCGGTAACTGGTATACCACGGATTAGGTATCTGTGTAACAAAGGCAACACGACTTAATGGGGAAAATAACTATGGTCAAGAGTGTGACCAGTGGAGTGTAATTACTGATGCGAAGTACTAGTTGACGTAATAACAAGCTAGGACAAATAATAAACTTGTGTAAAGAGCACGTCGCACGCGCACTAAGTTGTTTGTTTTGTTGGGGATTTTATTGTGGATTGTTTGTTGTTGAGTTTGGGTTTTGTTTTTGTTTTTCTGTTGTTTCCCTCTTTTTTTTAAATTTTGGCAAACACAAAAATTACATTTAAAACCACCAAGACAAAATATTTTACTGTTTTTGACTTACTTAAAAAACTAATTTCAATACACAATAGTCATTGAACACATTAAAAAAAAAATTGCTGGTCTACATATTTCATGAAAATTTAGATTTTGAATAAAATAATTATTTTGACATAAACAAATTTGGATTTAAATTTTGGACGCTTCACATAAATTGTAAATACTTTTGGGAGTTTTTTTAATCGAATTACTAAGAGAAAAATTAATAGGTTTGTATCCCATTCGTAGCATAGAGGTTTACATGTACGACTGTCACGCTGCAAAAGAATAGCTGTGTCCGACAAATTGCTACGTACATTTTAGTTTTTATCATCCTCGAGTCGGTTGACTTGTGTCCTGTATGCCCACTGTGGAATATTGTAGGTTAGATTTATTTTTGAAAGATCCGATACATCAACTGTGATAACTGTAGATGTTGGGGCTGACAGGTCGGATGAAGCGCTCACAATATCAACCACACGGTCGAGGGAAACGTCAAGTTAATGGATTGGCCAACTCTAGAATCTATTTTTTTAAACCCAATAAACAAAAGCAAGAGGCTCTTTCGGTAGGTATCTAAACACTGAACTTTGCGAATGTGGCAGGAGAAATCTTTTACGATTGGATTGTGACCCTCGATAGGGTTCATACATTTAATGCAGTTGATTCTAGGGTTGTGACACCCACTAGCCGATGTATATTTTTGTGCTGGGGTGTCGTTAAACATTCATTCATTCATTCATTCGTTCATGCATTCATTCATTCATTCTAGGTAACAATGGCCTTACATTGATATATTTTCTAAAGAGATGGGTAGGGACCTTGTCGATTCAGTAGGGTTTATTTCCGCACTCAGTTTATATATTTATATTTGCCACGCATTTAATTAAATACAAGAAACTAAATACAAGAAACAATAATGCAAAACAATAATTGTCCACGTACTACAATGAAAATACTGATAGTGACTAATTGCTTCCCTGTATGTTCGCACAGTCTTGTGGTGTTAAACAATACTATAATACTGATTCCATGCCTTTTGGCGTAGCCTTGTTTTTAAACACATTTATTGCATTCCTACATTCCGCACAGCTTTGATTAACGTTAAATATATTGCTTCTCTATATTTTTCACAGCATTGTGTTGTTAAATTGTTATATAATAATATTGCTTCCCTACATTTTGCACACTTTGTTTAAAAGTTAAAATGTATTGCGTTCCTACATTCTGCACAGCTTTGTTCACAGGTTAAAATATATTGATTCCCAATATTTTGCACAATCTTGTGTTGTTAAATTGTTATATAATAATATTGCTTCCCTACCTTTTGCACATTTTGTTAAAAAGTTATAATATATTGCTTCCCAATATTTTGCACAACCTTTGTTCAAAAGTTAAAACACATTGTTTCCTTATATTTGCATCAGCCTTCTGTTGTTAAATTGTTATATAATATGAAGAGTTCAGGCGCAAAACGCGATATAAACCATTTTCTTTCTAGTTTTTAGTTAAAGCCATTATCGTAGGCCTGCTGATTTGCTGCAAAACGTGATTGATCCTTATGAAATTGTATTGGGTAAATCCTGGTTGTTGGGGGGGTTTTTTGTGTTTTTTTATCAAAACGTGATATACGCCAATTAAAAAACCCCATTTTTACTGGAAATTTTTTTTGGATATATCGCGTTTTGCGCCCGAACTCTTCATATATACATACCTACATTTTGCACACTTTGTTCAAAAGTTAAAATATATTGCTTCCCAGTATTTTGCACAACCTTTCTTTAAAAGTTAAAATATTGCTTCCTTATATTCTGCACAGCCTTAAAATATACATGTATTACAAGTTAAAATATATTATATCGCTTCCCTATATTATAATATTGTGCAGAGCCTTGTGTTGTGAAACAGCTAGATATATTGTAGCTTGTGTTGTTAAGTTAAAATATATTGATCTTCTATATTCTGCACCACTAGAGGTTCATAAAATAAATAATATATTGCTTCCCTACCTCTAGCACAGCAGTGATGAAAAACCGATCACACATATTGCTGCGTTACCTTCTTCATGTTAATTAAAAACACATATACACATTAAATGCATAGATTCCTTGACTTCTGCACAATTTGTAATCATAATGTAACAAAATATATTACCACCCTACCTTATTGAGTTTTGTTTTGCATAGCCGTGTTGATAAAACAGTTAAATATGTTAACTTCCCTGTCCTGTGCACAGCGTTGTGTTGATAGTTAAATGCGAGCGTACACGACACGCAGGGTAAACATACCTGTTTAGGTGATGTCAAGTCGACTAAAGTAGAGCAGTGAAGGGCATTTGTTTACCGGACAGTGCGAGTAGTAGTTCATATATCCAGGATACCAGTGAATTAAAATACTAGTCGTTCTACTCTAGACTAACGCTGAATATTTTCAGCTTTGTATTATTGCTGGCATCTATGACGCGCTTATCGACTTTAACTTTAACGTAGATGGATGTAAACAAGTTTGACACGTAGTTTATAGCCCGTTATCTTAGCCGATTTAGCTGGAGGCGGGTCGCTTAATTTAAAGTCAAATAACCCTAGCTGTCGTGGAAGTGGACAACCTGGGAAAGAGTAACAACAAGTTATAAAAACTCTTCGGATATATATGTCAAGAACATTTTAAGTAGCAAAAGAATTACTAGTAGGCCTGTTCACTCTCTCTCTCTCTCCAAATGACTGGATAATAAACTATTCGTAAAAAGAAGTTTGTTTTGTTTAACGACACCACTAGAGCTTATTGATTTATTAATCATCGGCTATTGGATGTCAAACACATGGTCATTTCGACAGTAACAGAGATGAAACTCGCTACATTTGTCCATTAGTAGCATGGGATCTTTTATATGCACCATCCCACAGACAGGATAGCACACATCACAGCCTTTTATATACCAGTCGTGGTGCACTGGCTAGAGCGAGAAATAGCCCAATAGGCCCATCGACGGGGATCGATCCTAGACCTACCGCGCATCAAGCGAGCGTTTTGCAACTGGGCTGACATGTTTTAACTAAGTTGGGATACATTATACTACAATCTCACCCTGAATGACACTGACGTCGGTTTATTTGCTCCAAACGCTTTGAAACACCCAGGGGCGGGATTTAGCTCAGTTGGTTGAAAGCTCGCCCGGGGTGCTTGCGTCGTCGTAGGATCGAACCACCTCAGCGGATCCATTCAGCTGATTGGGGTTTTTTCTTGTTCCAGCAAGTGCACCACAACTGGTTAAAGGTCGTAGAATATGTTTCCCTGTATGTGGGAAATTGCATATAAAAGATCCCTTGCTGCTAATGGAAAAAAAGGTAGCGGGTTTACTCTCTATATGTCAAAATTACCAAATGTTTGACATCCAATAGCCGATGATTAATTAATCAATGTGTTCTAGTGGTGTCCTTAAACAAAACAAACTTTAACTTTGAATTAATCGTTGAATTTTGTTTTTCTCCCGTTCTACCACTGATTTCCAGTAAACAAAAAAGCATAGATACATCCCATAAAAGTTATATTATTCAGCATATGGTGTCACCTACATCAAATAGATGTCACTGATCAAATATTATTTCATATTCAACACGAACGCACAGTCAACAACAAAAACAGTAGGAGCGTTGGTATGGTTTCTTGGGACACAAGCAGGCTTCGGGGTGCCTGGTATGCCAAACTCGACGCATGAAATATTGAAATCTGGTCACACACATTGTCCAATAGGCCTGCCTAAGATGACGATTAGTGTACACAGGCGAGTGAAACTCAGTTATATTCCTTGTGGTACCAAGAGACTTCACGTATAATTTACAACATGCTCTTTTTGACTGACGTATGTGTCACCTTTATGGTGTCCATAAAAAACCAAAGATGTCCTGAAATAAATTTTGAATAACACTCCAGGCAAGATACAATTTATTGGGGTTACGCTGCTCGTTTTAGACTACCCTAGTTCAGAATTTATTTTTTTTTTTTAATTTTTTTTTAAACTGGCATTCTGTTAGTGGGACCCCGCATGTTTCAAGCACATTAGTAGCTGGTACACAGACCCTAATTCGTATTAAATTAAAGAAATTTACCGGCCAGATGAAACACTGTATAACAACAAACCCTGTTACACTTATCACCAATGGCTGGACTGGTAGCGTTAACCGTAGAATCAAAAGTTGGGGCACTTCGAACTCTGACCCGCTCAGATACTATTTAGCCATCCACTGATTCTAAACAAAAATTGTGTTTGTTTTGTCTAACGATACCACTAGAGCTATTGGATGCCACTAGAGCACAGTGATGTATTAATCATTGGCTATTGGATGTCAAATATTTGGTAAATTTGAAATATTTAATTATTAGTCTTAGAGAGAAAACCCACATTTTTCCAATAGTAGCAAGGGATATTTTATATGTACCATTCTACAGACAGGATAGCACATACCACAGTTTTTGATATATCATGGTAACCATTCGTGGTGCACTGGATGGAACGAGAAATAGCCCAATGGGAATTTAATCTAGACTGTCATGTCATTATTTTGGGGTTTGCTTTTTTTTTTTGCTATATTTGAATAACTGTATTTTTAAAATTATTTATAACCCAAAGAATCATAAATCCACTGTTGGCATTTTTTTTCCATCACAATTTTGGCGGCCATCTTTAATTCAAGGTCGCGGCTAGGCTAAATCCACATGGGTCAATATCCAAACTCGTTTGTAAGTTATATATTCCTCTACCTAATCAATGTATGGTGTTCAATTAAAGGTATGTGTCCAACAAAAACATATATTGCATAATAGCAGCTATAAAGAAGTTATTATATTTATAAAGCCTTTTGTCGTAAAAAAAATTTAAGAATTTTCTTGATAATTTGCAAAATTTACTATCAATAAACTTGACATCCAGTTTCTGTACAACATTAAGTCACTTGTATGGATCCAAATATCTGTTCATACCTCTCCTGCAGTAAGAAATAATACCAGTTGTTATATAAACTGGATTGTCATACACGTTGCATGCATAATGCCACCTCTAACCTTCATTTTTAGCAAAACAATTAAGAATGTGATATCGCCTTTTATTGGTTTATGCAGGTATATATTACATAATTATGCATACAGTATACCAAAATGTTGGTAGTGTGCAATTATATATATTTCATTCAATGTGCAGGAAAGGGTTTTAGGAGGTAGAACCCATTACGTAAGCTAAAATGTTGGGGAGGTTTCAGGGTCCGCTGAATCCACACTGCATGGTTTCTCCTGTCGGAGTCTCGAAGGTCAGGTCAGGTCAGGTCAGGTCATAGGGCTTTACGTGCACATTCAGAGCAAGCTGTTGTAGCGCACGCCTGTCCTGGGCACAAGAGCCGGCCTCGGCCGGATCCTCCGTCCAGGATAGGAAAGGGTTGGGGTGAGTGGAGGAGGAACCGCCTGCACTGGCAGGTGCAAGGGAACACCAGCAGCCCGACCGTTGTCGGTAGCAGGCGGAGGCGGGGTGGGGGGGGGGGGGGGGGGGGTGATGGTGCTATTGAATTTGGAATGGAGCAAAGTATTATTACAAAGAGAAAAGGTGCGCAATTTGGGTTGGGGAAATTGGGCGCAATTTGCAACGATCGGCCAAAAGAAAGGAAGTCTCGAAACCACCACCCCAGTATAAATACCTGCACAAGTGCCATTATTTTAAACTTATTTAATTTTCCTAAGAATGTACAAATTTAAAGTTTATTATTTGTACTAGTTATCAATAGCCTGTGAATCAGATCGGAGACTCTTCCCCACTCCCCTTCCCCCTGTAATTTATGTGACTTTTTTTTTAAAGTTAAATTCATACAAAAATAAAATTCAGTTGTTTGCCACATGGGAATTGCAGTTTTCTTATTGTTTGCATGGTTCATGAAGACTGGTATTGTGATCAAAGACAGAAATTAAGGATGGGGGTATGAATACATTGTAGCCCATGTTGTCAACATATATTTGACAATTTGTAGCAAATGAGGTAATGCACTAAAAGAATCACGGACAACAAAGTCGCACCTCTGCAGCACAGATGTAGACAGAACCTGTATAAATCCATAACAGAAAAAAACCCAAAGCTGATACTGTGGTTAAGCCCCTAACTACAGGTTGTTGATAAATGAAGACGTTTCTCGTATGATGCAGGCATGCGATGATGCAAACTCTCAACTTGATGATATATCTACAAGGACATTCCTTCCCATCTAGATAATAGGTATCACGGGTACCATAGATGGTATTATCAGTCTTGCACGCATATAAAATATATCAGAAAGAGACAACATGCTATTGAAGACATACATGTAAGTGATCAGCATCCATCTACACCCAAGAGGAGCAGATCTGCTACACTATCAAGTCTTATTCCCGTCAGACGAGTGTGCATTTTGTGGACAACAGAACAGATGGATGTTTGGAAAATGTAGTAAAAAACAATGATGAAGACTTACTCTGGCGCATCAAATATATCGATCCACTTACTAGAGAGGTACATTACCATAACATTTCCCAGCATGATTATATACCCGAAAAGATGATAGAACCCATAAAGCAGATGACGCTAATGAAAGGCAAGCAGACCAGAGCACACAAAACGGCCTTTGAGCATATTTGTGATTAATAACAAATCAACATTATCAGAGGATCGTAGGTTAAACGGAAAGAAAGAAAGAAAGAAATGTTTTATTTAACGACGCACTCAACACATTTTATTTACGGTTATATGGCGTCAGACATATGGTTAAGGACCACACAGATTTTGAGAGGAAACCCGCTGTCGCCACTGCATGGGCTACTCTTCCGATTAGCAGCAAGGGATATTTTATTTGCGCTTCCCACAGACAGGATAGCACAAATCATGGCCTTTGTTGAACCAGTTATGGATCACTGGTCGGTGCAAGTGGTTTACACCTACCCACTGAGCCTTGCGGAGCACTCACTCACGGTTTGGAGTCGGTATCTGGATTAAAAATCCCATGCCTTGACTGGGATCCGAACCCAGTACCTACCAGCCTGTAGACCGATGGCCTGCCACGACGCCACCGAGGCCGGTTTAGGTTAAACGGATGACAATGCTACAGGGACGATATTGGTTTTTATGCAAACACATTTCCCCGATTTGTACAATCATCAGAAGAAGGTATGCTGAAAGACAGATTGAAGTACTTTGGTCAGAACAAGTTTTGGCGACTATTTTCTGATGAAGTGCCAACTGGGCAGGTCATGGAAACAGCATTTGAAATCGTCTATTCAGTAGAGACGACTGGAGGAAGCAGCTATCATTTTACGTCGCATTATAAATGCACATGGGGATTCAAAGGAAATGCCATTGTCATCTTCCATTTATTTATTTTTCTATCTCAGAACGACAAACCTCTATATATTCTAGTGACCTTTGTTTATACACATGCTATCTGGCAGTGATGTTAGGGATTCATCTAACGGCAGAGAGATTAGTTACATGAATAGCTCAGGATATATATCACGTTGTGACTTGTGGTCGATGTAAAATGCCAAAGCACCTACATCTTGGAATGATGTTTGCACTCAACAGCCAATGTATTTCATTTATTCTTGGAATGACTGTCAGACATTGAAACTGTCAGCATCCTAAATTACTATGGCCACTGTGTCCTATTCCACTTTACTGGAACTGGCGACTGCCATATGTAATGCCATTGTTGAAAGTGAAACCCTGTTACCTATGACAACTGATGTAGCTCACGATGTTGGAACAATTTTGATTTGACGAGGAAACCTCATCTGGGGCTGGAGTCACAAATTCAAAACATGGCATTGTAGTCCAGGAAAAGCACCATAGATGTTCTTCTCTTTCCATAGAGCACACTGTTACAAAAACAAAACCCCAATATGTTGACTACAAAAACCAAGAGTTGGAGCCATGTTTTGTCACTTGAACAACACTTGACTGTTGTTTTGCCAGATGCTGTTAAGCAACTATGTATTTCAGACTTTTTGTGGTTGTTCTGTCGTGCTGAACTACGTGATGGGCAACTGTTAGTTGCTGGCTGGGCTGGGTGGAGATCTTCAACGGGTTCCAGTATAACACAGTCTGTGTCCAGAGTGGACTACATGGCTCCTATCAACTCAGCCATTACAGAGAACCCACCAGTTCAGCATATCCTAACCATATGGCCTCAGACCACAATTAATTTCGCTATATGTTTCTATATAGCCTTAGTGGCTATAACATTTTTATTAATATCAGCAGGCCCGTGAAGTTTTGTATGTGCCTTTGCCTGCATGGGGGACACATACCCTGAAAAGGACAACCCCTGTTGTCCAGCTCTTTCTCCCAGCATATTGGTTTAAACAGACACACCCTCTAAACCAGGCCGGAGTACACCCATTTTACACAAAAAGCACTACTTTTGCATGGGCCGGAATTACCACAAACAAGTCTTCAATGTCAACAAGTTACACATGTTTACAAACTACATGCTATCCCCTGTCACTTCAGTCAAACAGTTGCCACTTCATAGCTGGCTGCCATGAAATAATCACAGTCAAACAGCAGACTACTTGCGCGGTCAAACTTCCGGATTTTGGACAACCAAATGGGAAGATAACTGTAATCTGAGGCCTATCACACAAAATACTGTTGATCAAGAATACACATTAGTAACATTTGACCTTGTAGCGCCTTAGAAAGGGTATTTGTTTTTGTGGTACCACTCTCTCCAGTTGAAGGATGTTACTGTAGAGCTTGGCCTATTCCACAGTCTACTTGTATTTGCCAACATTTGAGAGCTGTTGGTAAAACAGTGTGTGGCAGTGTTATCGCTGACACTGTGATCGAGTCTGGTGTCAGTGGATCAGTTGAAAGAGTGGTAAATGGCAAGCACTACAACAGAGCTGTGTGTGCACAGACTCACTGTGGAAACCTTGGAAATACTGTTGTTTAATACTTTCAAAAGAACGCGAAGTGCTGTATCTGATCATGAAGGTCAGTGCAGAACTAGGCCCATTAAAGGGAAGATCTCTGTCTGAAATGTTGCAAGAGATCACCGTTAGTTGCCAATGTCATTGTCTGCACACAATGTACTGTGAGTACAATGATAAGGTGAAAAGTGGTAAACTAGGACTAATAGCACAGTTTTGGATTCATTACATAGACAGAATATGGTTGATCTCAAGATCTCTTCGCACTACAACAGCTTATCGGCACCTGGTACCTGCCCAAGACTGGTTCCCTTTGCTGTTTAGTATCGATAATCACAACTACACTCGATACTTGTCTGTGTACTTTGTCATGTATTCATCTAGGAACTGACACTTTACTGAGAAACTGTGGATTCAGTGTAAACAGATCAGATATGATGGCATGAAGAAATCCAGTTGATTTGACAATTGAACTTAAAATCAATCATCATGCAAAACCCAGGAGAAGCACTGATGATCATTGGATTCAACAGAAACTATCCAGCTTACTATCGATGGTTCCTGACAAGACATGCAAAGACATATGCAGAAATCACACTGGATATGATAGCTGTTATGGGTTCTGAAGACGAGGTACACAAGAACAGTCGGTCACCTGAGACGTGTCGAGACATATTTTCAGAGACTGATAAGTTCTTTTCAAAATTCTATTAATCCATTTAAGTTGATATGAAATAAGGTTGTTTTTTATTTCAAGCCAGAGCTGAAATTGCAAACTATGTCTTGAAGGCTGAAGCAGTTGGGAAAAAAAGCTCTCTAAATATTTATTCAGAAAAGCTTTGTTCGCAAATGTTCAAAGTTTCGTGCACCCATCACAAGACAGCCACTAAAGACATTTGGTTCCATTAATAAAAACAATCAGTTGAAGACTTAAAACATGAAGGTTGTTTGTGCAACCTCTTTGGAAAACTGCTTGTTCTCTCTGAAGACAACAATCTCAGTCTACAGACGATACTAGCCCTTCGACTAAGTTCTGTCCCATGAAAATTAGCTGCATCAAATGGACTGCCAATGAAGACAGTCGAGGCCAAATTGCAGAATATATGGCAATAGATGTTATCTCTTACATCTCGAGATATATGGACAGCTATTTAAACAGATAAAAGTGAAATATGTTTGCAAATAAAAATGAATATATTGTTCATAGATAAAAAGAATTGAACAAAACTGCATTATATTTGCATATTTTGACTCCCCTAAACGTCCTATCACCATAAAAGTCATGGCTACACATATTATTTTGCTATGCATGGTCTTCACAGGCTCACACAATCAGTTTTATATCATACAGGGCCAGGTAGAGAAATATTTAAGTCACACAGAAGTTTAGATATGACCCCAGGGTGGTCTTACAATGGACGCCATTTTGAATTCAAGATGGCCATCAATATTATGATGGGAAAAAATGCCAACAATGGATTTATTCATGTAAGATATGCAAAGAAGCTACAAAATATATTTTACAAAATGTAGCAAAAAAAATTGCAATTTACGTAACGGCCCTGACTAATTACATACCAGTACATGAATGTAAATATTACATCTAACTTGGACCATCACCGTTGTAAACTTATAAACGTATTATAACGAATATAGAGTACGCCATAACTTGATTAGCACTGGCAAATTCATGATACTGAATGGATGGCAATATTATTACAAATTTGTAAAATGAAAACAAGTTGGCAGAACACGTTTATTATTGCATATGTAAGAAAGACGTAGGTAGTTGATAAAATGTACGAAATACATGTATAAGACTGACAGAAATGGCTTCTGCTAAGACACACAATCATACACTATACACATAAATACTAAATACATTTGTATAGAGAGCCACACAATACACATAACTGACAAAATTGTATATATTTGTAAATATTAAGATTGTAAATATTCTATTTTTTATCAACATTACAAACACATTTTGGGCTCAGTTGTTCAAATCAATGTGATATTAACACTGGATTAGATTAATATTTTCTTTATAATTATTATTACACAAATAAATTGTATATTTGTTGTGTATGAATAACTTTAGTTGTTCTAAATCAAGTTCAAACATTATGTTTTTAATTAATATTTGTATTGATTCAGTAAATGGGTAAGCTGCATGTATGTAACTAACGTTTGAACAACTGGCCACTGGTGATTAAATATTTGTGGTAATGACAAATGAAACACTTTCAATATTAATAAATCCACTAGTTGAACTTGTTTATTCTTACTTGGCTAAACACATTCAGATACACTATGTTGAACTTTTCTTTTCTATTTTATTAATAATAAGAAGCCATAAATAGGACTACATTATATTTTGCATGGACAGACTTTTTGAGGGAATTATTAACCCCCACCCTCTAAAACAGGGGAAAGTGACCATTTTATCCACCTGAAGAACATGTTTCATTGTTAATTATTGTCCCCTGGTTATTTTAATTTATTTAAAGCTATAGTCCTTTCCACAGGGAATGCTTCTTTTTTTTTTTCATACTATGGAATTTACTATCAGTTATTTATTTCTGAGCAAATTGTTTTCTAAATTGACCACAAACATAGTTGTTTTTTTATTCATTTCCAAAACACTTACTTTTCTTCTTACATCAAACCAAACTGAAATTATTTACAAAAAAAACCCAATTTTTTTTGTAGGATGATGGGACAGACTATAGGGATGACTATTTCTCAGACCACAATAAACAAAGGTTAAGATACACATTATGTAGCTGTACATTATACCAAATACATTCCTAACTAAACAGGCTTTTAGAAAAGTCGAATTTTAAACATAAATAATAATGTGCCCAAAATGCGTAAGACAAATAACATTAATATTCCAAGCTGGAAAACAAATTTAAAAAAAAAAAAAAACCTAAAACAAACCCCACAACATAATGCTTAGTTGAAATAATTCAATCATATCGAGTCTATTTGGATAATAAAATGAACAAGCATCGTGTGACAAAATTAATTTGAAGAAAAAAAAAAACCCAACTACATTGTAGATCTATGTTACATTTTTGTCACAATGTAACCTGCAAAATGTCCAGAGAAAGTGGATACCAAATTTTAAAATACATGAACATGCATAGTGAATAAAGCACAATAATAGATACAATATTATGGAATGTATTGTTTATCCAGATACAAAATCAACACATATTAACAGTTAAATGTAATAATACTGAAATTCATACATCAAATTTCCTTTGTTAAAACAAAAACATTTATTTTTAAAATCACACACCAAAAACAATCAACCTATTTTATTACATTTCAAAACTGCCATAATATTGGAGATCACGAGGTTTTATGGAAACCTGAGACCAAAAAAAATGTATATCACAACAGATATCACAGTCACGTTATTATTATATTATAATAAGTGAGGCAGATGTGTACAGATCTCTGAATCCTTGGTGATCATGACAATCACATTTAAAATCTAATAAAATATAACACCATCCAACAGTAACACTAGTCACATCTTGCCAGTATTATTAAAATAATAATGTAGGCCATCAAATTTAAATAGAGCAATCGACCCTGCACCCCATTATGCCTGCAGCTTGAACATGCAGTGTTTTCCCTAGCTTGTTTTAGCATGGTGCACCATGCCTCAATAGACTAGCACCATCTTGCCTTAATCAGTGCTATGCTGCCCTGAGATTAAACAAGCCTTTTTCACTAATTAATTCTAAAATTGCCTTTATAAAACAGCCATAAAGGTATTATTAATGAATAAAATATGCCTTTTATATCTTTTGCCATTCATTTATTAAAACAAGCACATAAATTACATTAATGTTTATTTCAATTAATTTTTGTGTATTTTTAATGAAAAACAAGTGCCCCGAAAATGCTAAAAATGCCCCAAAAGTGTTTGGTCTACCATGCCTAGCCAAATTTCTAGGAAAATCACTAACATGATGACATGAAAATGAAACTCATCTGCAATTTTAACTGTGAAAAATATGGCAATAATATTTGCAACCTTGAAAAACACTTCACTACCATTCTCCTGATTAAAATCTTGGGGTGTGGTTTATCATCATTCTATTGACTTTCAAACGTGATATGTACACTGAAATGAGCCTAAAAATGTATGGGGATATATCTCAAATGTTCAACATGAGCTATCATATGGTAACTATATACTCAATGTATATTCCCTGTATGAATCATGAGTTAACAATATGGACCTGAATCAAAATAGAAATAACTGTCTTATCACAAAGCTGTAAAATGTCATGACTTCAGTGTTAATTTCATTTCTGCATATAACACAGACAAGTTTACTTTGTTTCATTATTTTAAAATATGCTGCATACATAGTTACATAATACTACTGATTATGTAACCAAGTGAATGTCTCAATTTGTAAACTGAATACATTCATAATAATAATCACACAAAAATACTAGTAATATTGAACAATCCTAAATTACAAAATACTAACATAAAAAATCAAAATGATATTCCCCCCAAATAGGTAGCACCAATAGCTACATCAGAAGCAAAAATTAAATGTTGCTTTACAAAAAATATTAAATTTTAGGAAACTGTGTCATATGTTTCAGCACGAAGCTGAAACCACCAGTATCACATTAACAACTTGCCAATTATTGCCGTAGTGTTTTTGACTAGAAACTAGTGTCTGTTTGCATCATTTAGAGAACCAATGAAATGGCAGTTAACTCTGTAATGAGTAATAGCTGTTTCTTAAATTCATAAAATCATGTTTTAAACACATACATACACATGTACCAAATCAGATTTTGTAAAATTTAAATGTCAAGTGTACATAAATAAAGTTTTTAACAAATTATTATAAAATTACAAAGGTTCAATCTCCAATTTTGATACAGGGATGAAGGCAACCGATGGAACAGCCAAGATAAAGCAATTCTATGCATGGCTGTGCCTTTAACATGTGTACTGCATTATTGATTACTAATAACAATAGAGACGAAACTACATACTGTACGTTGGTTCTTCCAACATTTCGTCTTCACCTCTGTATTAAAAATGTGGTTTCATTTATATAATCTGATGTTAATTTGTTAACAAACTTTTTTTTTTTCTTATTTGTAAGTGAAAATAGAATTTCTTGGTATGTTATAAGAGTTGGTAAATGGTATGGGTTTAAAACTTAATAAGTTAATTTTTTAATGAGTTTTTGTTAGTAGTTATATGCCAATTCAAAAGTTCCCTTTTCAGGCATCGAATTAAATACACAACAGTCATTACATTACCACAAATAAAGAAAGTTGAACGGTACTTCGTTCTCTATAACATCGTATTACACTAAAACTACACCACCTAAATGTTGATGAACTGAGTGTTATTTCGATACATATACAATGTGTATGTATAGTACTAGATACAGTATCTGTACAGTGAGAACAGTGGTATGAATAACAAATACATGTATTTGTCTGTCTGTAAAGGGATTTCATAGTACAAATGGCAGAGATAACTCTGGATGAGTATACAAAATATCTATTTAAATTTCAAAAGAGCTAAAGCTTGTGACTGACAACTGAAAATGATTTCACTCGGGACATAAATCTGATAATAACTGATAGCGAGTTTGTTATTCTATTTATTACCTCATGCTATTTTTCTCTTTAAGCCTTTATTTTTGACGCACATGCACGAAGGCCAACCTGTATAGAAACGATACAAACCCCTTTACGCACTGTTCTGAAAATTGCTATAGCTTTGTAATTTAATCACGTTCATAGATAATTTTCAAAAACAAAAGTTATTTTTATTCTACTACAAAATCTATAAGGAATTGCTTTAAAATGACATTTTCTTATAAATTTAACTAAAAACAGACAGCCATAAATGCAAACTCTTTAAACTACATGACGTCATTTTGTGTGTTTGCCAAATCGTGATGACGTCATATTTAGTACCGACAACGTCATTGGTTTGTAAGCGTCAAATTATCCAATAGTATTGTCCGTTAGACCAATGCAGAATATTTCTTACTGAAAAAATATGGAAAATGTTTTCCGTTATGAGTGACCGCTGGGGTAATAAATGAAATTATTTTGCAAAATTAAAAAAACATTTGCTAATTATTTCTCAAATTTGCAGTTGGCGAATGACAGAGCTAGCCCTGAATGGCAGTATGAATGTGCGTTAACCGGTGTGTCTGTATTTTGTGGTAATCTGTACAAGAGTTACCAGACATATTGCTTACATACGTTATAAGCAAAATAAAACAACAGTTAAAATTTTTACTGCAAATCATAAAAGAACGGTTTCCTTCATCTTCGGTAAAGTCACTTTCAGAATGTGTAATGGATTACCGCATGAATGATAAGTTGCATACCCGACATGCAAACATAACGACGATTCACATACAATATTATGCCCTGTATAATCTTTAGTGTAGGTTGAATAAAAATGTATCAGAGAGATGAGTGTCCCACTTCTTAAATGTTTAGAACTTTACAAGTACACAAAATACTCTTCTTTTTTTTAGAAGAAACATACAAGCTTCATCAAAGATTGCTGAAAGCAAAAACATGTTTATTAAAACTGTACAGTGTAGTGTTTTGTGTTTTGCATTAGTAAGTTGAGATTGCTGCCAAATTGAACTGCTGCAAGAAGTAAATCTGTACAATTGCATTGTGTGTTGCATACAAAAAATTAAAATTGGGACAAGTTCCATTTATAATTTAAGTAATTGAATACAATCTAAAATTTAAAATTCAAAATTGAAAAAATTTCATATTTTGAAAGATAATTCAGTCATAAGATCAGCTACAAATGTACATGTCCAAAGTATGGTTCTAACCATTCCAAACACATTTCACGTGGCACCCACATCTTCAAATACACATAATATTCCAGAAGTCCCATCAGAAATCCTGCAGCTACATCAGACACATGATGTCGTCCCAGTAACACTCTAGAACATGCAACAGCTATAGCCCACACAACCACTGCATAACTGGATATGTAGGAAGTAAAGATTTTGTCGGTGAAAAACCAAGCTAGCATTGCTGCTCTAGTTGTGTGGCCAGAAGGGAAGGAAAATAAATCAATGGAAACGGTAGCAAACATGTCCATTTTGTTGATAGCAGGTCTTTCGCGTCGTACCAATATCTTCACCAGCCCAACACAAATAAGATCAAAGATGAGAACTGGAAAAAGAAAAAGAAAGTGGTAAAAAAAAAAGTGTATCACTTCTTAATTACAGGCACTATTTACAAGCACAAGGCCTACTTTCCAGTAACACAATTCATCGTAAAAATTTACATTTCCATACCTGTATTTTTAAGCAGATTATTATATAAAATTTGTCATTGCCGAAGTGTACTTTTAAGTAAATATTTCACATTATGACATCACTGTATGGAACAAAAAAAATTCCATGTGCTGAATACCCATATGCAGCAACATATATATGAAAAAGGTAGTGTGTGTATATTGATAAATTCACATGTAGAATTGCATTCGAAATCAAATTAATGGAAAGCAGGCCAAAATTATCATTCTCTCAACACAATATTTTAATGAAAGATGGACTCTAAAAATGAACTATAAAAAATAGCAACCAGAATTAAATCACTGATTATCGTTTTGCACAGTTGGTATTAGCGAATGGCATTACCGTGGAGTTAAAATAAATGGGGCCAACTTTTAGCTCTTTTGTTTAACTGTGCATTTAAAGATTCCTGGTATCTTAAAATAACATGTGATCAGTGTTTGAGATTAAAAGTATCCCAATATCCCGGGGATACCAGAATTTAATTTTGGATACCAGACTTCAAGAACCCAGTATCCCATCGAGATACCATATAATGTTTTTGTTTTTTTAATCCTGCGTTTTTATTTTTCGCTAAACAATGAAAGTCGTCATTTACTGGTGAAGTTAAGCAACAGTATTTTCGAGCTCGTACCCAGTCTAATGCTATGCCATAACAAGATATCCCCCAACTTATATCCAGTCTAATGCTACACTGGAACAATAGCGGCGTTGCAATTGACTGGGAACGAGAACAGTGTTGTCCAAGTTTGTTGGATGTTATTTATGAATTTCATTTAAGTGGGATACTAAATTCTCAGGTGGGATACCAGATTTTGAAATGTTAGTATCCAAATGGGATACTGCCCCAAATGTTTAATTTCGAACACTGGTGATCTATCAGCCAGAGTAGTCTGCCATTTGAGAGATAGGTGGTCATTTGGACGGTTATAATCACTCTCTGCTGGCTGAGACAACTCTGTAACGAAAACACAGGAGTTTTGCCTACCACCAAGTAGGCAAAAGATTCCTGCTCTAATTCAACAATAATCCTATATTTGACATTAAATATATTTACACTAATAATTTTTGAGTTTGTTAATATAACAAATATTTCACATATTACTGACCAATCATTGTTTCCCTTGGCATTTGGCATGGCAGACTAAAATAGTAAACATTTTTGGAGCATTTTTACCATTTTCAGTTCGTTATCCATTTCTGAGCCAATTGGGATTTTTTAATGCACACAAACAAATTAATTTGTTTTTATTTTCAAAACACTTTTTGTTTACATCAAACTAAAGGGAAATTATTTAAAAAACATAAAACATTTTTGTAGGATGGTACAGACTACAGCTCTCTAAAAGCAGAGTACACAAGATAATGGTCTACAAAACTTACCAAAAAATAAATTAACAAGGATTTCAACATCTTCAGGTTTATGGACACAGACAAATATTATCACTGTGCCCAACAGCCACGGGATTCCATGGCAGCTGATCTCTAACAATTTCATTAAAGGTCTCAAGTAACCCAAACGGCTGTCTGGGGTAGCACAAAGACTAAAATCCTGCGACAAACGTTCGTCTAATTTGAACAGACGAGTCAAAAAGGAGTTTAACTTCATGTCAAATGCATTCATTCCTGATTTTTTCTTATTTGATACAAGTTTTCTTTGGGTTTTACGCATTCGTGTGGACTTCATAACAACAATATTCCCTTGTGTTTTACACAGATACACTCATTTGTTCTTGGGTAAATGTGTTAATTTGTTTGTTCAAATAATAACGTTTTATCAGCGAGCTGCTGCTGTTGCCAGTTTGGGGAAAACGGAAGCTTCCTCGGTTGAGTTCAGCGGCACCATGCAGTAAAACGCCCGCTAAACTGGTTTATGCGCTTCACGTTAAACCAAATGGCCACGTCGGGGACCAATCAAATAGTTCACGAACGTTAGCGAAATATTTGCTGGTTGAACTTGCCCCATAATGTACTACTAGTTATTCTTAATTCTAGCTTTAAAACGAATCTGGATCCACACACTTTGCAGTGGAATCATTATACAGTGCACACACACAATTTACACTTTATTTTATACAGTTCTTTGCTTATTATTTTATCCGGGTTTTTTTTTTTTCTTCTCCTTAATAAGTTTATTCATATAAATAGAATGAACATATTCGACAAAAAAAATAAATAATAATAATAGGATAAAAACCAGTAAAAAAAACCCCAGAAAAACACCAACATATGAACAACACCACAAAGCGCAATAACAACCCAGATAAAACATGTTAATAATAATTATATTTAAAAAAAAAAAAAATGCATATAAGTTGTTTAGAGTTTATTTTAATTTTATTCTCGCTCCAAATATCTTCAACAGCAAACCCAGAACATGTATTCTTCTATTTATAACGTTTTTAACATTTGTGTTAATTCCGTTATTATATTTTTCCTTGGTTCCATTAAAAAAAACTTTTATGAAAGAGCTTTTAGCTAATATTTTAGCATTTGATTTATTTTGAGGTTATGATAAATGACGTCATCACAACAATAGCACATGGCAACCGCTAGCAGACGACGTATGATTCAAATTTGTTGATATGGATAAGATTAAGTTTAAACTACAATAAGTATCTTAAGAAGGCCATTTTATTTTTTAAATGAATCTTAATAATGGCTGACTTGGCTATGAAACAGATGTGCCCTAGGCGTCAATGCATTTGCCCCATCTGAAAAATAAGACAATTCGTCTGCTTGAGCCGTTTGCGACCGTGTGGTGGATGCTAATGGATGTCACTGAGGACATGGGTCTTGCTTCAAGTTCCACAAGAAAAATCCCCACTCTCCCGCAAATATCAATATCTCCGTCCAAACAAGTGCTGCAAAAAATACGAGCTGCATACATTGACGGCAGAATTGATAATGAGCCAACGCAAATAGACGAATCATCACCAGCAGTGCTGAAGTACAGAACGCCAAATTTTAGGTTTGATTAACCAATTATTTTGTACCAATTATTTTATTAGTTTATACTTGCCATTTGGGAAACAATATCCTACATACTACCTACAGAACACTGTTTAATAATTAATACGGCTATAAAATTCAAAACAAAACAAAATAAAAAATCTAGGATCTTTGACTTTCATTGTTTAAGCTGGACACAAAACGCTTTAGCAATTATGAACTTGGTTTGAAGCGACATACCCTAGTTTTATAAAACGCACGTTCATCTAAGAAGTAATGGTTAATGAGACAAGCTCAAGTTATTTTTGACGGTATTTCCCCGTTTAAACATCACGGACTTTAGCATCTTTCGGTTATAATCATATCCAAAAGTGTGTTGCACGTTTTTGAGATTAAACTTGGTGTCTATTTTTACCGGCTGAAACTAGGGTCTGCGCCTTTAAAAGCATAAGTGTACGACACGGGGGGGGGGGGGGGGGGGGGTGGTCGTCGCATGCTCTCCAGGAAAATGTTGAAAAGTAATGTTCTTAAATGCTTTTTCCTGTATTCTATAAGTAAAATTTAACATTACAGATGCTGATATATTCAACACTTTTAAAGTTTTTAAGGTTTAAATGGTCACGGTCAATGTAAGGATGGCAACTGTTAAGTACCTGCCGATTGTTGGGATTCGGGAAAGAATATTATATATTTCAAAAATATGTTTGCAAAACAAAACACAAAAAAAAAAAAAAAATAGGCTACAAGAAGAAGGGAGAATATTGTAAACAAAAAGAAGACGCTTTGCATTAAAACGCGATAAAGATAGTTTGTTTTGTGTAATGACACCACTAGAGAACATGGATTAATTAATAATTGGCTGTTGGATGTCAAACATTTGGTAATTCTGACACGTATTTTTTAGAAGAAAAAAAAGCGCTACATTTTTCTAACGCAGCAAGGGATGTTTTTATGCACTTTCCCACAGACAGGAAAGCACATACCACGGCCTTTGTGACCATTTGTGGTGCACTGGTTGGAACGAGAAAAAACTAAAACGCAATAAATAAGAAATGTGTGGGATGGCCTACAATTTGAGACCCCATCTATACACGTTCTTAACTAATAACATCAAACTTGTGTTGTAATTAATGGCACAAAACTTTAAATATTGAATGTTGTGGGCCCCATTGATGTGGAGTAGCACCACAAACATCCTTTTATTTAATTTTTCTTTTTAACTGCTTTGTGACGTCATACTACTGTTGTTAACGTTGCTCAAATGTTTTCAACATGGTTAAATTTATTAAAGTTTGTTTTGTATAACACCACCACCAGAGCACATTGATCCACCAATCATCGGCTATTGGATGTCAAACACCTAGTAACATCGACACAGTCTGAGAGAGAAAACCCGCTACATTTTTCCCTTAGTAACAAGGGATATTTTATATACACCATCCCACAGACAGGATAGCTCATACCACGGTCTGTGATATACCAGTCGTGGTGAACTGACTGGAACGAGAAATAGCCTAATGGGCCCACCGGCAGGGATCGATCCTAGACCAGTGGGCTACATTTCAGCACAGTGAAAATTACAAACAGCTACAAAACCATATTTTATTAATTTGATTATTGCATAATTATAATCCTTCAGAATGCTCTTTTTCTGACGTTCACATTATATATTTTATAAAACAAGTATGTGTATATTATATAAAATAATAAAATATCCACTTGGTTCAGCAACATAATATCAATAGGCTATTAGGCCTACATAAATTCGAATGTAACCTACATAGAGGTGATAACTTAAACTAATTTTGGATAATAGGGTCTGGTACCCTAAACGATGAAAACGTTGTCCTTTGAAATGACTAAACACAAATAGGCTACATTAATAATAAAATAAAATAAAAATTCTTTTTCTTTTTCTAATAGCATATACTGGGTATCCAAAAATATGAGAGGCATGTATACAAATCAAGGAACCATATAACTATCTAATGTTTGGTGAAAAGACTTAATATTACATTGGTAGCTGTCACAAGCAAGTTCTACCATCAGTTCCTGGCAATACAATCCGACTTTTGTTTGACCAGCTCATCCTTTTCTTTTCTACATAGCACATCAGGTAGACTACCACGCCAAACGTGCTGCTTTGTAACTTAGAAGAGAGCTACTTGGATGTTGCATTGGTCTGCTGCTCTGTAAAATGTAGCAAGGAGTCTAATGAGAACAGATCTCAAATGTATGTTACAAGGAGAGAGCAATTCATACACCCAAAAGCAGTCGCTGAATGAATCGTAATATTTCGAGCTACATCAGAACAAAATGAAATAATTTAGCATTGAATCAAATGCATTTGACAAAATACATTTTGGAGTAATCTAGGCCTGTCATTGAGTAGAGTCAATCATGGAGGATCAGTGGCAATTGTTTGTTTGTTTTTGTTGTTGTTGGGGTTGTTTTTTTTTGTTTTGTTTTTTTTTTGGAGGGGGGGGCTAAGTTTGAAAGTGTTTTCTTGATCACTTAGACCCACTGAACAAAATGAGCTGGGTTGACCTTCTGCGGGGCCAACAGTTACCACATATTCTAATAATTTAAAGCAATATACAAGTTATTGTTGCCTCAAACGTGACCAAAAACAAATCAAGAATAGACATTTGGCAAAAGGAGAGTAACAAAATGTGGCATTTTTAAAATAGGGGTGTGGTCGATGTGCTTTAAAAAAAAAAGAGCAAAAGCCACTAAACCTATCATTTATTAAAACGTAGCCGGCTTCGTTTCAAGTCATTTTCAGACCATCAAGATTTTTTTTGGGGGGATGGGGGTGTTTGTTTCTTGGTGTGGGGGTGGGGGTGGGGGGTGGGTTGATGGAGCTCTGATTATAGCTAATTGTAGAGAGAGAAAAAAAATTTGGAAATATTATTTTTGTTGAGTACTTATATGTATAGTAAAATAATTTGTTCAATAACATTGCTGCTGTTTTCAGGGCCACAGCAACGATTGAAATGTCCCCAAGCGATGAAACGGAAACGTGGAAAGTGGGCTGGATCCAAGCTTGTACAGATATGCTGTTCCATAACCAGTACAAGGATGAGGGCTAGTTAGTGTCTTATGTAAACGACTTACTGACATGCTAACCAATACCCCGTGTTAAACCTTGACTACTAGGTTAAAATTTGTTTTGTTTAACGACACCACTAGAGCACATTGATTTATTAATCATCGGCTATTGGATGTCAAACATTAGCTAATTTTTATATATAGTCTTAGACAAGAAACCCGCTACAAGGGATCTTTTATATGCACCATCTCAGTCAGCATAGCACATATTATGGCCGTCGATATACCAGTAATAGTGAACTGGCTGGAACGAGAAATAGCCCAATGGGCCCACCGACGGGGATCGACCCTATACCGACCGCGCATCAAACTGAGCGCTTTACCACTGGGCTACGTGACTATTAGGTGTCCTATACAGTTGTGCACATACAATTCAGCAATAAGTATACCCAATCGCGATTACAATGTTTCGTCCGGTCTGCATTTTTCTTGGAAACGCATGAATAGTCTAATATGCATTGTTAAAAAAAAGTTTGTTGTTTAGCCTCAGCGGGGGTGAAGTGTCGTCCGAACCCCCCCTCCCCCCCCCCCACCCACCCACCACCATCACCACCACACACACACACCTACCAGCCTACGCGCCCGTTAACGATATTCCAGCGTCGAGCTATGGATATATACAAAGTCAAAATTACAGTCAAACATTCTGAAATGGCCACACCTATACTTGTTATCATACCGCAAGCCAACTTTTTATTCTTCCAAACACATGTAGGCCGTAATGTAGTACAAACTGATGTGTATTAAGTAGCCACCTGTCGTAAAATATCTTATCTTCTTATGCTCCATTTGGTGACTGCTTGACACAAGTTTGACTATGTATATAATTTTGTATATAACCTATTTTTTCTTCTTCAATTTTACAGCACAAGCTGGGAATTTCCTGAGCTCATAAGTGGGAAGCAGTCAATGATCAGCGACTGTGATGGGCGACATTATCCGTGGTATGGGTCTCGGAACGAAACGGTCATCTTTGAAACGCCATGTAGTTCGTACCAGCGGGCCACGGTGACCATGAATGACAACTTCCACCCCCACGTCACATGGCGCAATCCTGCCAACCGAAACCAAGTGGAGCCCAACCTCTCTCACATCGTTCGCGACCAGAGCTTCTACGTCTGGCTAGTTGTGTGGAACATGACCACCATGAAGTCCTACATTCTGCAGACGATAAGGTGGACAATGAAGCTGGAAATCGAGGTGAACCCTAAGGCAGAGCTTGGCAAGCGGGCTCGGTTGATCAGCGATCCAAAGCCAATTCAGCCAGTGCTGCTGGAAAAGAACGTTCCAATACCCCACTGTGCTCTTGTTCCGCCGAACGCCAACAGTGCACAGATGCTCGTGTGGCACCCGAACAAAGGCAAATGTGTGTGCATCATTCCACCGGTTTGGAATGCGGAAGAACGCGAAACGAGAATTGAAAGCAAACTGTGATATATATACATATAAGCATGTCTTTCAAACTATTGATGATAAAAATGGCAGCGATATGGATGCGAGGATATGGGTGATTTACCGAAACCGTTGATGCACGATTGCCACGCAGCTTTCACTTGCTTGTGCTATTCCAAAAAAAAAGGTGAATCATGCAATTTTAGTTCTGCGTGTAGTCAGTTCTGTGAGTGCCAGGGTGCCAGGAACAATTTATAAGTGTACTGTTTATGGGGTGTTGCATATCTTGCTGTGAATAAGAATGATACAAATATAAGCTGCCAATTATATTAACAAAGCTTTTAAGTTTTGTACCAAAATCTTCTTTTTTTTCCTTCTTTTTTTTTTTCGTTTTTCTTTTCTTTTCTTTTGAAAGATGTTACATATACATATTTTATATATTTTGTATCTAGACCAATATAATCAGGTATTCAAAAGTACCATTGTGTAATAAATGACACTCATAATAATTTTCTTTCTAGGGGTAGAACAGTAAAGTGGAGTGGTTTATAAAGGATTTATATGTATATTTTATTAAGAATTTTAGGGATATGTTATTTTTTTCTTTCTTTTTAGGTTTCAGTTTTGACTACAATGGATACCATGTTATATCCTGCATATTGTAAGGTTATATCCTGTATATTGTAAGGTATTAAGCATTGTTAATCAAGTATTGTATTCTGGACAGTGGATATTAAAAAATATATTTTAGTGCCATATCTTAGTGTCGTACATTATAACTTAGTAACTGTAATTTAATGCTTCTACTATTTATCGTTTGGTGCATACTACACTTTTATTTCATATAAATGCACATATCTACATTATGTACAGCTATTTATTTTTAATGTGTGGTATCTTAATGTTTAGATATATATTGATGAATTTGTGATATATGCAGGACATACCGATTACTTCTATTTTTGTACATTTTGTTGCAACTTGTTTGTTACTTTTTATTATTGCTTTCATATAAAATGAAATAAATCATGAATATTACAAACATTGTGTAGAGTTTTTTTTATTTCGAAGCTAAAAATAGTATCACCAACAGAGGAAAAGAAAACTTTAGGAAAGACTTCATCTTTTAGTAGTGTCTTGTCAAGCAGAGTAAAGTTCGATAACATAGAATTCTGAAAATTAATCACGGCAATCGGAAATGCTGTAGTGATTGCTTCGGTATTTTCATTTTTCTGCAGCATTTGGTTTGCCGTGGAACTTTCAGTTTTTTGTTACTTTTTTTTTAAATGATTATTTATTTTTGTAATTCTAACTAATTAGACTCGTTTATTAATATTAAACTGCTAACCAGTTTTTACTTAAGTGTATTCTTTTTCAGGTATATATTTCTGAGTAAGATACATGTAGTTGATTATTACTCAAGAAGACACATAAGCGTACGACTGGAGGCGGAAGGAGGGGGGCACTAACTCCCCCCCCCCCCCCCCCCCCCCCCCCCCCACTAGTGCTGGAGCAAACCTTCAAATTCGAGCAAACATTATACAGATATTCGGGGAAAATGCGCTAACCTGAGACCTTTTTACCATGTATTTTCATTATCTACTCTCAAAATTAGTTGTAATCCAGGTAACAATGCGTAGAGATTCATTTGCAACCCTATATATAGCTGTTTGGTAGCAATTCTAATATGAAAAGAAAGAAATGTTTTATTTAACGACGCACTCAACACATTTTATTGACGGTTATATGGTGTCGGACAATTCTAATATGAATAAATGTTGTTATGTAGATTCGGGTATTTTCGTTTAATTCGGGCCATCCTGCACCCCTACAAAAATGGGAGCCCGTACGCCTATGAGAAGATATTTGATTGGACTTTAAAAAAAAAAAAAAAAAATTTAAAAAAAAAATTAAAACATTGAACACGAATTCTATGCAAAAATAATAATAATTTAAAAAAAAAATAATAGTAATAATAAATTCGAGGGGGTAGCACTTTTTGACAACCATAATTACATATTGAATACATATTCTTGTTTAGAATGTCAGTATATATATATATATATATATATATATATATATATATATATATATATATATATATATATACTCTTCAAAAAAAGAAACGCAAAAGGGTACAAATGGGTTATAACTCCGATTTTATGTTTCCTACCGGTTCATGCTTTGTGAATATAAGGTCATTGCATGTCCCAAACACATTCCCACGGTTACATTCGATAAAACGCAGCTACTGTAAAATAAAGTTTCAAAATGTGAATATTCGCAAAAACGCAGCCACGTGCAAACCATGTCACCACTGCACGTGCGTTGTCTGCACGTGCAACATGAACACCGACAGTATAAAAGTGCAGGGTGTTCGCTTGCCTGGCCTCTGTATCTGGCCGACAGTTGACAATCCAGGACATGCCACGTCTCAGTGAACCGCAGAGAAACAATGCCATCGGCCGACTAGACGCAGGCGAATCCAGAATGGCCGTTGCCAGGGCATTCCATGTGTCCCCAAGCACCATCTCCAGACTTTGGGACCGTTACCAGCAACATGGATCAACACGTGACCTCCCTAGATCCGGTCGACCACGGGTCACTACCCCCGGGCAGGACCGCTACATCCGGGTACGCCACCTTCGGGAACGATTGACTACTGCCACCTCCACAGCCGCAGCAATACCAGGTTTGCGCAGGATATCCGACCAGACCGTACGGAACCGCCTACGTGAGGTAGGAATTCGTGCCAGACGTCCAGTTTGAGGTGTCATCTTAACACCACAACACCGTCGACTCCGACTGCAGTGGTGCCAGATTCATCGACAATGGCCTCAACTGCGATGGAGACAGGTGTGGTTCAGTGACGAGTCCCGATTTCTGCTCCGACGTCATGATGGAAGATGTCGCGTGTATAGGCGTCGTGGTGAACGTTATGCGGCAAACTGCGTGCAGGAAGTGGACAGATTCGGCGGGGGTAGTGTCATGGTGTGGGCAGCCATCTCATACACTGGCAGAACTGACCTGGTCCACGTGCAGGGCAACCTGAATGCACAGGGCTACATTGACCAGATCCTCCGGCCACACATCGTTCCAGTTATGGCCAACGCCAACGCAGTGTTCCAACATGACAACGCCAGGCCTCACACAGCACGTCTCACAACGGCTTTCCTACAGAACAACAACATTAATGTCCTTCCTTGGCCATCGATATCACCGGATTTGAACCCAATTGAGCATCTATGGGACGAGTTGGACCGACGCCTCCGACAGCGACAACCACAGCCCCAGACCCTGCCCGAGCTGGCAGCAGCCTTGCAGGCCGAGTGGGCCACCATCCCCCGGGACGTCATCCGTACTCTGGTTGCTTCAATGGGCAGGCGGTGCCAGGCAGTTGTCAACACACGCTGAGGCCACACCCGGTATTGACTCCAGATGACCTTGACCTTGGTGGTGTGTCCTATCACTTACTCACAATGGACTAGAGTGAATTGTGAACAATCCTGCAACATTTGGTAATTATCGGACTCACCATTAAATAATTAAATCAATTCTCCAAATGTTACGACAATGTGGTTTTGCGTTTCTTCTTTTGAAGAGTATATATATATATATAGTCGTCCTAATGTTGCAAAAACTTCTTTTTTTCCCTACATACGGAAATACATACTGTATATATAATAGGAAGTAAAATGATGTTCGGGTTGCTACAAACGTAAGGATGACCAGAAACGGACATTATTAACAACAAAATGTATTTATTATGCTACTGTAGTCATTAAAAGGGCTCTATCAGTTTAAATGGAATCAACTCTGGGCAATCTATTTACAGTTGTATTCGTTCATTAAATGTTGTATAGAGTAGTTAATTCTGTTGCTGCCAAGTCAAGTCCCATACAAATCAGCAACGACATATTTCAACCTCAGTCAAACTGTTACCTTTTTACCTTTAAGGTACATGATTAAGTATGGCTTAGGTGCACAGAGTAGGTAAATGAGAAATTTTTAAAATAAAAACGTTCTCCAAATCACTGTCAAGTTCATTGCTTACATCACGCTAATGTCAAAACGATAATCGAGTCCTTCTTTTAAAGGGACAGACCCTAGTTTCAGCCCATGAAAATGCACACTAAGTTTAGTTAATCTACAAACCTGTAACACATTTGGATAAAGTTACAACTGAGTGAAACATGAGTTTGTGACTTTGAAATGGTGAAATACCCTCTAAAAATAGACTAAAACTCGACTCCATAACTGTTACTTCTGAGACGCACGCGCATTTTGAAAACTATGAGAAATGCATTTTGTGATATTAAAAACACCAGGATCACCAAAAACACTTCGAATGTACGGAAATGGATAATATAAACAATAAAATCTAAGTAAAGTATGATTTCAGTTATGTCTTATGAGTTTAAAAACTAGGGTATGTCCCTTTAAAATGGTGCCTTTAAGGGTGCAATATGTACTAGACCAGAAGTTGAATGCACTGCAATGGTTTGGTTAAGCCATCGGACATAAGGCTGGCAGGTACCGGGCTCGCAGCCCGGTATGTGCTCAAGACAGCGTGCTTGAACCTTCATCGGATATAAGCACGAAAATAAAGATGAATTGAAGGAAATACACACCGGCTATTGGGTGTCAAGAGTGAATGCACTACAATGATATGGTTGTTATTCAGCGTAATTCAGATCAGCCGGTCACGTCTTTAGTACAAGGTCGGAATTTGTGATGTTACATTGATGTAAAATAAACATTGGTAGGCGTGAATTGCAAAATAGACCCTCGACGTAACAAAGCTAACTGAAGGACACGAACTTTACAGGAAGAGTATTTTTAAATTTTTTATTTTTATGACGAGTATTTCGACCAGAATGCATATTAATATGCACGTTATGGCGCTTCAACCAATCTGATCATGTTAAAACTGGTTGAGGCACGGCGGAGGGGGGAACTGGGGGGGGATAGCCCATTAATTCTGAATAAAAAATATAATTGGTAGTAAATCTTAAGGCCGAGATGAATTTTACTTGTAGAATGCAGGAAATGGCATTTAAGGAAATCTAGTTTTCAAAATTTTCCGGGGGAGCATACTCTCGAACCTCTTAGAAACTTTGCTTTGTGCCCTCGATCCGTTAGCACCACCCACCCACCCCAATATCTACTTGCTTTCACCGTGCCTGTGGTTTCATATTTAACTTGAGTGGACACGACTGGTTCCACAACGGACCCTTACTTGGACTGCAGATTCAGTTAAACCCGGAAAGATACATCACAAAATGAAGATAAAACATCCATTTTCTTATATATTCTTTATTTACATTAGTGTTTTAGGAAATTTTGTCCTTATATTTAATGGTAAATAACATTAAAACAATGGCGATTTCTGATATCATATTGCTAATTATTTTGAAAATGTTGACAATTTCTTTTTTCTTTGGTCTACCCAACGAAATAAAAAAAAATCCTGTTTGACATGTATGCAGGAAATATTTTAGGGTAAAAATGGGACAAAATTACTGTCTAATTAATTGTGTATTCAATTGTTAAAGTGCATGGTGTCAAAAACAGTACCATAGACCGTGCAAATCACCAAATTTCCCTTTTATGTCTAAATAATATCTGTTTTCTTTATATACATATGAAAACAAGCAAAAACCCCAGCATATTTATATTAATCCCATCATCTGAACTACAGGAAAAATTACAAGTTGACATCTTTTGTGACAACTGATTATGGATTTTTATAATCAATTATCACATCAGTGAAGCTCAATACAAAATTTTTAAATTATTATAATCACCATCTCCATCTACACCTTTCTCTACATATACTTTGTCTTTTTTTTTTCTTTTTTTTTGGGGGGGGGGTTGTGAAGCGAGGGCAACTGCCACACCACTAGTTATGGCCCTGTACACATAAAAATGGGAAACAATAAAAATCTGTTCTAGACTTTAATAATATCTCCAAATCAGTGATACAACAGTGTTAGTACTAAAATGCATTTACACTTGTTTATGCTCAGTGCACCAATCAGCAACAAGTCTTACATCTATTTACCGGCCTCGGTGGCGTCGTGGCAGGCCATCGGTCTACAGGCTGGTAGGTACTGGGTTCGGATCCCAGTCGAGGCATGGGATTTTTAATCGAGATACCGACTCCAAACCCTGAGTGAGTGCTCCGCAAGGCTCAATGGGTAGGTGTAAACCACTTGCACCGACCAGTGATCCATAACTGGTTCAACAAAGGCCATGGTTTGTGCTATCCTGCCTGTGGGAAGCGCAAATAAAAGATCCCTTGCTGCCTGTCGTAAAAAAGAGTAGCCTATGTGGCGACAGCGGGTTTCCTCTAAAAACAGTGTCAGAATGACCATATGTTTGACGTCCAATAGCCGATGATAAGATTAAAAATCAATGTGCTCTAGCGGCGTCGTTAAATAAAACAAACTTTACTTTACATCTATTTGAAATAATCCATTCAATCTTGCAATATTTTTTATGTCAACTTATTTTTCGTGCTTATATCCAATTAATGTTCAAGCACATTGTCCTGTGCACACACCTCAGCTACCTTAGCTGGCTGTCCAGGAAAGTGGGTTAGTGGTTAGTGAGAGAAAAGAGGGTGTAGTGGTCTTATACCTACCAATTGAATCGTTAAAATTTGCTCTGCATGGAAGCCGGTACCAAACTGTGAACCCAGTACCTACCGGTACCAGCCTTATGTCCGATGGCTTAACCACGACACCACAGTGGCCGGTAATCTTGCAATTATACTTTTTACTGACAAATTTTCACAAACTATTTCTCTAAAGTTCATTTTGCCAACATTTTCGTAATAATGTAAATCATGAAAAAATAGAACTCATACACACAAAAAATGCATATTTTCATTGATACATCTGGCAATTTTAAAAAGTTCACACATCAAACACAAAAGATAGAGTTGTTTTTATTAAGGTTACTTTAATATAAATTAAACTATGCCACTTACACACTAAAAATCAAGTGGATTTTATGACACTACCTGTTGAAAAACTAGCTGTGAAATAACATCGAAGCTAATTGGCATGCATACATCAAATATGGTTACGATTTAATAGGAAGGACCTACTGCTTTCAAATAACATGATGACTGGTGCTGCATTATTGCTTTCGTATGACATGAGGTCATAACTCAAACCAAACTGAACCATATTCTGACATTCACAACTAACAATTTGACACACCAAAATATACAACTGATCAGAACTGAAAGTGAATTACAATTTCCACATACAGATGAGGAATGTGTTGGAAATGCATCGAAGCATTTGTAACCAAAGTTGATGTAGCATCAACTAGAAGAAACCATATTCAATGCACCTTGATTCACATCAAGTGCATTGTGAGTTGTGCAGCTAAAATGGTGAGGAACTTCAACATCACACACTTATTGTTCATTTGTTTACTTTAATTTCTCTAATACATAACACATTTACTCTCTAACATAAAACAATGCTTGTTTTATATGCACACAAATCTATTCTTTTATCTTTAAACTTTGTGGCATTATCACTTATCAGTAAAAATTAATACATCATACCAAAATGTGCCAATACATGTACGTAAGTCATATCGCTTGCATTATTTTTTCGACTTACAGAATAATAAAAAAAAAACCCTTTCCTTTAACAGTACACCAAATTTGGGAACATATTTTGACTAAATAATGTTCTAATAACAGTGGTATAAAATTCAATGCAATTATTATAGCAATAATAGTTCGATGAGAGATATATGTTAGGGGTGTAGCTGAAATGTTTCATAAACTTCCATCATCAGTCGGTCCAATGTAGAGTTATCCTCTATAGCTGGTGAACTGTGGACTCAAGTTCGTGTTTTGGGGAGAAGCAGGAGCTGAAAAACAAATGAAATCAAATCAACATTATTTTTAGTCACAATGAAAGCACTTATAGTCCGTCCCACAGGGATCGTATTTTTTATCATACTATGTAATTCACTACAAGTTATTTATTTCCGAGCCGACTGATTTGTAAATTGCACACACAAAAATTGTATTTCTTTGATATTTCCAAAACACTTTTACTTTTCTTCTTATGTCAAACCAAACTGAAATTATTTCCAAGAAATATTTGAATAGAATGATGTGATGGACTATAGAGATATCAGACATCCTGATATTGTAAAGGTGCTTTTAATTAGCATATTCCCAAGCATTAGCACATTAGAAGCTAAAGTATTTGCTATCTTGTCTGTGAGAAAGTACATATAAAAGATATGTATTGTACCGTATTGGCACCTTTTATTGCAATTAACCAGTAACATTGCCCAGGTCATATTTATCATCATAGACAATATTTTTCTCCCATCCCTAGCTATGCAAGACAGACCCATTCCATGACGTCAACGCCTGTGGAATAAATATATCTTGTATAGCCTATGATGTCACATTTAACATGGGGAGTATTATGTCATCATTGATAACATATTAATGCAAGTTGGTGATCTGAGGTCATCAAACAACAGTTTTAGATCAACATTTTGTTATTAAAACCTTCATTATAAAAGCCATCTTGTTAATCTGTAATGACACATGAAACAGATGCAGTAAATATGAGTTACTTTTCTTGCCTGTTCATGGAAAATAATATGCAGTCATGTGCGGTAGAAATTTCCACCTCCTCCGGTATACTTTTTCTATCCCACATGACCACATACGATGGAGTCTATTACTATACACTGACATACTAAAATGAAACCACAAGATTAATTAAAACTTATATTCTAACCTCCAAATGCTGGTGGTGCTGGAGATGTCGAACCGAAGCCAGTGCCTCCTCCAAAAGCTGTATTGTTCTGAGCCATGTCTCCAAACAAAGGAACATCCGATGACTGGGCCAAAGCACCAAACGTTGGGCTGGAGCTTTCAGCAAAACTGAAGTTACAAACTTATTGTTAAATATTTTCTCCAAATGGTGCTGTTGTTTTTAACCTAGATAGGGTATGATTACAATCAGTAATTACAGAAGACACACACACTTCCACAATGTAGCACGATACTTTTAACGGAACTCAGCAATTTTAGTTATTTATATCTATTCCAGTTACCATCAAAATTACTGTATAGTGTTTGTTTTATAGAATTATGTTATTTAATTCCCTCTATATAATGTATGTACACAATTTGTTTTTAATCACTAGATAATGCAGTGATTTGATGCTTTCGAACCCTAACATTACAATGGACTGAGGACAATATATATTTCTCTTAATTAACTAATTTTAAGGTACAGCTACTGCTGTGGCAGAATGAACAATTTGTACTTTGATCTAAATGACTTTGGTCAAAATGAAACCAATGTTTTGGCTAGTTAATAATGTAACTTTGGTTACAGTCATGCCTAAGTGTACCAGAATTATGCCAATGTTACCTTGCAAAATTGCTTCCTTGTGCCGAAACCGTGGATGATGCTCCGAATACTGATCCTACTGGATTTGAGAAGGATGGTGATGCAAATGCACCAAATGTAGGACTACTGCCAAAAGCCGTTTTGCTGCCAAATGCTGCTGTAGCCCCAAAAGCTGGACTGCCACCAAAAGTTGAAGAGTCACCAAAACCTACTTTAAAATAAAAAAACAGAAACAAGTATTAAATTCAAGCTATGTACTACAATACTATGTTAATTTTACAGCCATAATATTTTAGTTTATTATGACTGAAATAGTAAAATATTTAGAGAATAACTAACGAGTTACGAGGAATTATGAATTATCTGTCCCGAGTGAATGAATGTTGTAAGCCCGAGCCTTTGGCGAGGGTTTTACATTCATTCACGAGGGACAGATAATTCGTAACTCCTTGTAGCGAGTTGGTTATTCTCTTTATTACCCATTGTAAACTTTAATTGATTTTTAATGTAAAAATTCCTCTGCAGTCTACAACAAAGCCATCAGCCATTACATCATATAATGTTACGCGCATTACCTGACGTAATATAAGTGACGTCATGGCATACTGGCGTTCTTTTTACAGCCATGTTACAGTACAAAGTATTCTAATACGACTGCAGTTGCATTAGAAAATAATAATTTTTATATACTTCTAAAGACACTGCTTATGAAAATACCATTTCATGTTTACGAAACAAATGAGTCAATTTTGTTCTGTAAATCTTTGTAGATCGTATAACGTAAGTGTAATCCGACTCATGAATGGAAACATTATATAAATGAAAGTGAAGTTCAGGCCATGGCAAGCAACCAACCAAACGTGATTTTTAAACCAGCCAATCAGTGGCTGTAAAAGCAATCTGCATAGTGTGCAGAGATCGAAATAATATTACCCCATATATTTGAGCCCATATGGGTAATAATTCAAAATATTAGGGAAATTAATACGCTATCAACAAGTAACTTGAAAACAATTTTACGTAATTTTGAGTTTACGTCTACATAATAGAGTTAAAAGGAATATAAGAAAGGTATGCAATAATTTGTTTTGTTTTGTTTAATGACACAACTAGAGCACATTGATTAATAATCATCAGCTATTGGATGTCAAACATTTGGTAATTCTGACACATTTTTCCCAATGCAGCAAAGGATCTTTTATATGCACTTTCCAACAGCCAGGAAAGCACATACCACAGCTTTTGTCCAGTTGTGGTGCACTGGTTCGAATGAGAAAAACCCCAATCAGTTGAATGAATCCACCAAGGTGGTTCGATCTTGCGACGTAAGCCCTCAAGTAAGCACTCAACCAACTGAATTAAATCACCCGCCCCGGTATACAATAAATCCAAAAATTGATTGTTTGCCGTCTCATTTATCAGGCATTTATTGTGTGCAAGACTAGAACATACCACTTTTGTGGGCTTGTGGCATGTATTCTTATTCAACATTTTAAAAATATATTTAGATTTAACTGAAATAATGTACTAACTTTCCAACCTACTATCATTCACCCCATACAAAGAGGCTACAACATTCAGTATTTGGCTCATAAAACTTTCTTTAAATTAACCACTTTTAAATACCTTTCAAGGATATACTTTGTATGTGTGAAACTTGGCTAAATAAAAATGATTTCCAGTGACAGCCCTGGATACAACGAATCAAACTAATGTTACTGAAGAAATAAAATATACAAGTAATAGAAGGAAGGAAATGTTTTATTTGACGACGCACTCAACACATTTTATTTACGGTCATATAAATGTTGAACATATGGTTAAGGACAACACAGATATTGAGAGAGGAAACCCACTGTAACCACTTCATGGGCTACTCTTTTCATTTTCGATTAGCAGCAAGGGATCTTTTATATGCACCATCCCACAGCCCGGATGGCCTTTGTTACACCAGTTGTGGAGCACTGGCTGGAATGAGAAATAGCCCAATGGACCCACCGACAGGAATCGATCCTAGATCGATTGCGCATCAGTATAAGTAATGGATTATGTTACCTGACGGTGGCTGAGATTGGGTCACCCCAAATCCACTTGACGCTACAGAGCCTCCGCCTGACGTAAAACTGCCAGATCCAAACACCGTAGACGACGCATTCTGTGAACCAAATGTTTGTGTGTTCTTGCCAAACAGAGCTGAAATTAACCAAAGAATTTAGGCTTTTCAAATGTCATCTCAATAACTGACATCATTAACAGATGCAATTACTAGTTTATAAAAACAGATGATTGAAGTAACTATATTATGGTAAAACCATTCTAGACCGGACACTCACAGAGCTAAATAAAAAGTCTGGTTTTAAGGTGTATCTGGTTTAGAAACTGTCTGTTCCATACTGATATTTAAAAAGGGACCAAGAAGAATGTCTGGTTTTCAGGGAATTCTGGTTAACAGAGGTTCTGGTTTTGAGGGGCTTCACTGTAAACCAGAATTCACCCAAAACCGAACATTTTCCATGGTCCCTTTTTCACAACAAATAGCACTCTAAAAATAGTTCTAATTGTCCTTCAGAAAAATATAGTGAAAATTAAAAAGGCTTTGAAAATAAGTTTGGTTAATAAAAAATTTATGTTCTTAGTTCAAATCAAATGCATTTGAATCTATTACAAACACCAGGGTGACCAGGCCTGGTACTTATAAAACTTTTAGAGTCTGAGACCCTAATGTCATGACAACGCGATACAAATTGTATGTGTGTGACATCATTAGAGATTAAGTCTGGACTAAGCATGGGCCCAAGTACATTGTATTTTTTAAATTTTACAATTTATGCAAGACATTGTACACAGCATTTTATCTTTATTTATATAGAGTAGGGCAAAACAAATTTCATCCTCAGTTATAGGGCACAGGCCTGACCCCCTTCAGTTTCCACAGGCCTGATAACTAGGAATTATACTTTTAACTTTTGAGACTGTGTTTTTGATATTTAATTAGGAATTATACCGTTAATGATTTTTGACACTGAGTTTTTGATATTTAATTATTTGGATGATAATTATGTATATTCTAAAATAAATAATGAATTAAGCATCAAGAACATTACAATTAACTGGACGTAACGATGATCATAGATCACATCATCGTCATTTCATCACTACAAGACAGAAGACATACATGACTGTGATTCACCAGCTGCTCCAAATGTCTGGTTCCCTCCGAACACATTAGTATTGGCTTTCTCGGCACTCGGCTTTCCTCCCAGTCCCCCAAACAAACCACCACCACCACCACCAAATACACTTCCTTCAGTGACAGCTGAAACTGAGGTACCAAACCCTTGACTGAAAAAACAAGCAAAAAGATCAGATACAACAACACTCTGACCTATTAGCATGATATAGAGAATAATACATGAGTGGCCATTAGATACCATTTATCTTACAATGAGTTGTTTTAAAACGTATCTAACAAGCAAAAGTGAGTTTGATACATTTTTAAACAACGAGTTGTAAGATAAATGGTATCTAACGGACACAAATGTATTATTCTATTTCTTACATATCCTCAAATACCAGGTTTTAAGCAAAGTTTAACATCTCTTTCTACTAAAAATTATTTACAACCCTTACTTACAACTTCAAACTGCATTTGGTGATTTGGCAAACAGCTTAAAAGCTTAAATCCTGAAGTTGTAGGAAAAATATTTCAGAACACATAAGGTGTTCTAAAAGATTGTTATTTTGATAGACTGCCAAGATGGTCTTCATAATTGCCAAAATGACACCAGTTTCACTACACATAAATAACAAGGAACCAGTTGATTTAATTGTCATACAACTTGAATAACGGTGAATATGATGCAGTGAATGTGTTTAATTTTAGATATCAGGTGAGCAACACAAGATAAAGTTCCGACTTACCGAACATTATTTTCAGTGCAGACTGGGAAATTGTTAAAAGCATACACTGCCATAAATCGTACAAACCATTATTATAAAGAAAAATATTACTCAATTGTGTCATTATACACTGTTGATAGTGTGTAGTGGTCCAGTTTAAAAAAAATAATTTACAGTGTCCTTAACATAGATTTCTTGTTCTAAATCAGGACGGGACATAGCCCAGTGGTAAAGCGTTCGCTTGATGCGCAGTCGGTCTGGGATCGATCCCCTTCGGTGGGCCCATTGGGTTATTTCTCGCTCCAGCCAGTGCACCACGACTGGTATATCAAAGGCCGTGGTATGTGTTATCCTGTCTGGGATGGTGCATATAAAAGATCCCTTGCTGCTAATCGAAAAGAGTAGCCCATGAAGTGGCAACAGCGGGTTTCCTCTCTATATCTGTGTGGTCCTATCCATATGTCTGACACCATATAACCGTAAATAAAATGTGTTGAGTGGGTCGTTAAATAAAACATTTCTTTCTTTCTTGTTCTAAATCAATCATATGATCTAATAATAAAATGAAAGAAACATATGGCTTTTATTCCTTGAGTACCAGGCATTGGTAAATAGGTAGATTAGGTAACATAAATATGACATACTCTGACATATAGACAGACAGACAGATAAAAGTAACATACCCTGGAGATGATACAGCAAAGCTGCCGAATGCTGGCTGGGCACCAAACACAGATGACGTGGTTGATGGAGTACTACCAAACATAGATGGAGTGCTGACACTGTTTCCTCCAAACAGGGACGACGAAGTAGCATTACTACCAAACACAGTTGCAGTTGCTGTAGTGCCTCCAAACATCGATGACGTTGTTGTTGTTGTTGTTGTATTTCCTCCAAAAATAGAATTAGCTGATGCACTGGTTTCTCCAAAGACAGATGATGTTCCAGCACCAAAACCAGAGGCTGCAGTAGTGACTGCTGCTGACCCGCCAAAAATAGACATTGATGCGGTTGTTGACACCGATCCAAACAACGACGTTGGTGATGCTGAAGTGGCTGTCAATGCAGACGAAGAAGACGATGTGGTACTAGACGAGAGAGCAGCAAATGATGAGGGACTGGACGATCCCAGCGCTGTATCGCCTCCACCAAACACTGGAGCTGGAGTTGTCTGTGCTGTTGTAGTAGTCGATGTTTTGTCAAGCAAACCGCCCAGTGTCGGTAGTTGTCCAAATCCGCCGGTGGTTGTGGCATGTGGCCGTCCGAGCAAACGCTCTAGGATCGACGGCTGTGCACTGCTGGAAGTGGTGGTAGTTTGGGAGTCTGGCTGGGCAGGTGTTACACTTGTCACGGTTGTTGCTCCTGCTGATGTTTCCACCGTTGTTGTAGTACTGGAAACAAGACCTGAAGCACTACTTCTGTCGTCGTTCTCGGCAGATGATCCAGTAATAGTCAGGACAGACTTGCTTGTATCGGTTGGCTGGTACACTCCTTTGTTCGAATCAGGAGTCAAAAAGGATGAGCCTGGTGCCGATGACGCAGTGGTCGAATCGACATTTGTATCTGCAGGAGATGCTGTAGTCGGCGACGACCCTCCAAACAAACCACCTCCAAATGCAGACACTACAGATGAAGAAGATTTGGATGGCTCAGACTTCCCCGAAGCTGTGGAAGAAAAGATTCCAACATCACCGCCAAAACTGAATCCACTGGTACTGGTGTTTGCAGTCTTGAATGAAAAGCCTCCACTAGAGGACTGGGTGGATGGAACAGACACATTCAGAAAGGAGAAACCTGATGCAGACGACTTCGCATCCTTCCCAGCTGATGCTCCAGACACAGATTTGTCAGCAGACTTCTCCGCTTCTGTTGTTGTGGTGTCCTTGTTACTCGACAACGAACCAAACAACGGCTTACTTTCCATCCCAGAACCAGGGCTACCACCAAATGTAAACGTTTGTGTCTTTGTTGGACCGAGAGAACCAGAGCCTGAAGTGTCTCCTCCAACAAAAAGGTTTTTACTGGCAACAGGATTGTTGGAGACTTGTTCAGATGCAGCAGGTGGATTCTGGGATATTAGAAGACTGGAATCTGTAGAAAAAAAGAAAAGAAAAAAAGAAATGCTTTATTTGACAACTGAACAAATTTTAATATATGGCATTGGACATATGGTCAAGGGCAATAAGGGATCTGTTATATGCACCATCCCAAAGACAGGATAGTGCATACCACACCAAGTGTGTAGCATTGGCTGGAATGAGAATGGGTCCATTGATGGGAATCAATCCTACATCAATCCCTTATCAGGCAAGTGCTTTATTACTGGGCTACATTGCACCCACAATCTGTAAAAGACAACCAAAAAAACCAGGAAAAAACCCCATCTATGTATAAATTGAAATATATCATTAGAACTGAAAACGTTTATTCCAATGGTCAACACAAAACACAAGTTAAATACAAGTTTTGTATTTCAGAAGTATTAGCAAGATAATGAACATTGGTATTACCATCAAACATGAACATCTCAAACAGCATTAGAAGTAAAATGTATAATTACACATAAAAATGTTTTGGTATACTTTCTTTTGATCAAATTCAACACATTTTGTGCAAATTATTTTATCCTGTAGAAGCCGAAATCCAATAAAAAGCTGACCCCCCCCCCCCCCCCCCCCCCCCCCCCCCCACACATACACACATCTATGATCTCTACTGGATGACAGTGACAGTAATACAGATGAAAGTACTAAAAAAAAAAATTTCAATATTCTTTATTAAATTCTTCTTACCCTCATCAGGTCGGCTTCTCCTCGCGTCATCCGACTGTGTGGTCCTCACAGAGTCACTACCCAGTTCATACCCTGGTCCAAATCCAACTTCATCTTCATCGTCATCATCATCGTCTTCATCATCCTCGTCATATTCTTCTTCTTCATCTTCATACTCCTAAACACAACCACGTCATTCTTCAGATTTACAAAACAAAATATTTTCTCACACAATGACTTTTTTGTTTTTATCATACCATGTTCAGTATATTCGATACATGCACATTATTTATGCTGTTATAACTAAAGCCTAGATTTGTAAAATTAAAATTAAACTGTTCCACCTAATACATAGAATTTATAATTTTTAAAACCCAAACCTTCCAAAGCATTATTAACTTGGGTATCATATGAATAGATGCCTAGAAACATTTTTCTTTTTTTTTCAATCTACCATAATTTTAAAGGGACATTAGTTAGTCTGCTGCATTGTAAGATGTTTCCGACTAATAAAATATTTCTACGATTAAACTTACATATTAAATATATTTTCTTGTTTAGAATATCAGTGTCTGTATATTCAATGTGTTTCTGGTCGTCTTAATATTTGTAAGAAGCCCAAACTGGGTTTTGTCTTCAAATAATTTCGTACGTACGGAAAAACATTTTAGGAAATAAGATGAAATTTCACCTAGTACAAATATTACAACAACCAGAAACACGTTTACTATACAGCCACTAATATTTTATGCAGAAAAATATATTTGATATGTAATTACATTTTGTATAAAGTCTCTGTTAGTCGATAACATGTTAAAAAATGCAGCAAACTCAGGAATGTCCCTTTAATACATACATCGTCACACAGCAAACTGTGAAAAACATTATGGTATTCCACTTTACACCTAGAAATGTTGATTTTTTAAAACTCTTTCAAAATATTGTCAACTTGGATATCATACGAACAATCTATGTGAAATCGTTAGATGTTAGTTGTCCAAATTGGTCTAAAAGGTGAGGGTGGGAAATGGCAGTGGAGAAGGTGCCAACCCCCAAAATACAACTAAAAAACCTGTCGTTTTAGTTTAGAGGTGCCTTTTTGTTTAGCTGGAGAAGATACTGTATTACTAGGCCTGGATTCTTTTCAGTCCTGGCACTGCACTTACTTCAGACTAAGTACAGCTACTTCAGACTAAGTACAGCTAAGTTTAGCCGGAGAAGATACTGTATTACAAGGCCTGGATTCTTTTCAGTCCTGGCACTGCACTTACTTCAGACTAAGTACAGCTACTTCAGACTAAGTACAGCTAAGTTTAGCCGGAGAAGATACTGTATTACAAGGCCTGGATTCTTTTCAGTCCTGGCACTGCACTTACTTCAGACTAAGTACAGCTACTTCAGACTAAGTACAGCTAAGTTTAGCTGGAGAAGATACTGTATTACAAGGCCTGGATTCTTTTCAGTCCTGGCACTGCACTTACTTCAGACTAAGTACAGCTACTTCAAACTAAGTACAGTTACTTTAGACCAAGTACAGCTACTTTACACCAAGTACAGGCTACTTTAGACCAAGTGCAGATACTATAGACCAAGTGCAGCTACTTCAGACCAAGTGCAGCTACTTCAGATCAAGTGCAGCTACTTCAGACCAAGTGCAGCTACTTCAGACCAAGTACTAAGTACAGCTACTTTAGACCAAGTACTAAGTACAGCTACTTTAGACCAATTACAGCTACTTTAGACCAAGTACAGCTACTTTACACTATAGGTAACCATTTGGGACAAACTATAGGTAACCAATTGTTAAGTTACATGCATTGTAATTTGCGTAACCCAATCAACTGCCACAGACTTTAAATTTGTTATCGTCTTAAGTTTGCAACTTTTAATATCAGCAATTTAATGGTTTGCCACATAACCAATTGTCAGTTCGCGAGACTTTTAAGTTGTGTATAGAATGCGAACAGAACAACAATTTGCGTGAAATACTGTGTCCCACAGTGAGACACGTAAACACTAACATCTTCTCCAGTGAAGCCCTCCTGGTCCTCACTCTCCAAATCTGGGGTATTTGCCGGAGAAACGTCTTCGTACTGCGCACCATTCTGTGTGGTTTGGTCAGTAATAACTTGCAGCATCGGAGGTGGAACAACTGATGGTACTGGTGTTTTATATGGCAATGGGGCCTTCTGTTGAATTAAAAAAGAAATCACTGCAAGTTTAATACCAAAGAAAATTAATTCTGCCTACATGTAAATATATGCATCTTGAACCATTCAAAATTTAAAGTTTAACCTCTGTAGAAAAATTTATTTTGTAAGTTTTAAAAATAGAAAGAGATTAATCATGAATTTTACATTACAAATTTTATTTTTAAAATTTAGTATGACTCCAAACTAAGGCAGTAGATGTTTAATATTTGTAAATAAATTAATATTATAATTTTTAATGGAAATAAATTATGAATTTTACTTCATGAACTATAATTTTAAAAATGTATTATGGCTTTTCGATCCCTTCTCAACTGTAGCCAAGACGTGACCAGTCTTCATACACATAGCTGTCAACATTCACATGAGTTACCTGCTCTTTAATCAACAATAAAAAAAACAATTAGCACATTGTTTAATTAATCATCGGCTATTGGATGTCTAACATTTTTTGGTGATTCTGACCTGCTACATTTTTCCTAATGTAGCAAGGGATCTTTTACATGCACTTTTCCAGAGACAGTAAAGTACATACCATACCTTTGACCAGTTGTGGTGCATTGGTTGGAATGAGAAAAAAAACCAATCAGTTGAATGGATCCACCGATGTAGTTCGATCCTGCGACGCAAGCACCTCAGGCGAGCATTCAACCGACTGAGCTAAATCCTGCCCCCTTAATCAACAATCAATTCTATGTTGACACATGAACAAGTCAATAACTTATGGGACAATGCTAGTTAAAATCTACACTGATAACTAAAGATGTATCAGGTTTTTTCAAGGATTGATTAATTTTGTATATATCTTACATCAACAGTGCTAAATCCAGCTGTACTGGGCTGTTGTGACATTATCGAGGATGCAGATGCTGCCACTGTTGTAGTCACTGAAGATGGTGTCAGTGTTGCTGTAGATGTCGTAGAAGGTTGTAGCTTCTTAAAGAATGCTTGACCAGTGAAAGCTGTTGGACCGAACAATGATAAACCTGTACTCTTGGGTAGGGTGGGCGTTGTATATTGTGGCTGGGCCTGTGGAGCCTGCCGTGCTGGTGCTTGTGATTTTGGTGGCTGTGTCACCTGTGGCGGAGTCGGTGACGTTGGTGGCACAACTCGAGAAGTAGGCCGACTCGGTGATGGTGTTGGTGCAGGAAGAGTAACTACAAAAAACAAAACAAAGTTAAAAAATAAATAAAAATAAAATATTGACAATAATATAACTCACATAGAGAGAGAGAGAGAAAAAAAAGACAACATAAATAAATAACTTCTCCATTGTAATTATATTGTTTTAAAAATGTATCATCTTCCAAAATAAATATTTGGTACTGATGGTAGTGCTAGAAATAATTTAAATAATGAAAAATTAATTTTATTTTAATGTATGGAGTACTCAGAAAAAAATGCCTGCCAGAAAGATTTCATCTCAAGTAAAACAAAATTATGGAAGATACTGGGAAACGAGGTTTAAAACTTACTTTTATTAGATTTTGCATCTTCTGCCGCTGCCAAAGCTTCTCGAAGGCCTCGTGCTGCTACAATCTTGGACATCGATAAATTTGCTGTAATAATAATTAACAAAATCCATTGATCTATAATCAGTGGTTTTATCTAATTAATAAATATAAAAAAGGTTATTTATTTGTGTTTCCCTCCAGCAACACATTACACTTGCTAAACTTTAGTAAGATAAAAAAAAAATTATACAACTTCCAAATCCTTATGTCAAAAGTAAAATATCACAAACTGTATTTATTTCAGTGTACAATATTTTCATGCACATATACCCAAGTATGATTCAATTATTTTAATGTGACAAACAAACAAACATGAATTCCACAGAAATAAATCTCACCGACAATAAATGTAATCAATGTTGCTGATAGTTCAAGTTTGTTCTGTTTAATGACACAGTGTTCGAAATAAGCACTTGTCCATTTGTCCCGACAAGAGAACATCTGTTCAGACAAGCAAAATGTACCTAAATGGTTGTCCAGTGGACAGTTAAAAATGTTCAATGTAGTTTAATTTTGAACATTAAAAAATACGGTCTTTGTACTTGAATAAAACAAAACGTTTATTTGGACAAGTGAAAATATTACTGGACAAATAGATTTCTCGATGTACTTGTCCGGTGGACAAATGAAAAATTCTATCGCTGTGACACTTTGAACACATTGATTTATTAATCATCGGCTATTGGATGTCAAACATTTGGTAACTCTGACAGTCTTAGAGGAAACCCGCTACATTTTTCTATTAGTAGCATGTGATCTTTTATATGCACCATCCCACAGACAGAATAGCACATACCATAGCCTTTGATATACCAGTGGTGGTGCACTGGCTGGTACGAGAAATAGCCCAATGAGCCCACTGAGGGGGATCGATCCTAGACCGACAGTCAGCGGTTGCAAAACAAGGCGTTGCACGTCGCATGCGACGTTTACTACCCTCATTTCCGACGTCTATTTTCGCCACAGTTGTTCAGACTCTAGTTCATATTTTCATGAATGCCTACGATCTTACGAAAACAAAAGAAACATCTAAAAGTAACTCTTTTTTTATTTGCTGTCACATGCAATATTTCACTAACAAATAGTTGATCACCAGTAATCTTTGACCCATCCACGACATCAATATACCTACCGATGTTAACTTTATTCAAGTTATAAAATGTAAACATTGAAAAAACTAAAGTTCATCGCCACCATTTTTTTTTCTTTTGCACTGGAATCCAAATATTTGTTCCTCTAATAATTATTAATATTAGGACAGTTCCAAATGGTAACCAGTGTTTTATTAGTTTAAAAGTTGCAAGCCACCATTTACGTTTGCAAAACTTTAAAAGTGTAAATTAATAATTTAATTTATAAAATATCAAATAAATTGCAAAAAAAAAAAAAAAAAAAAAAAAAAAAAATTAAATACACAATATCATGGAATAAATTTAAAGGAGACCGGACACCAAAAGACATGTAGTGTGTAATGGATTAAGTTAGCGTCAAAGACCGCATTACTCTAACGCCCGGCTCGCTGCGAGGCACCGGTCAGCTGCGCGTCTTAGGTTTGGGGTAAAAACAGAAGTGGGCGGGATTATGCATAGATCTGAACGAAAGCGAAGCAATACATCATCGGTGAGAGTTACCAAGCAATACCGGTACGCGTGTTGATTCTTTGGTTTTGCCTTTTAGTCATCTTCTTTTTTTTTTTTGTCTCCAGGTTGATCGGAAATTTAATTTACAAGATAATTAGTGTTATTATATACTGTCGACGTAATTATATGATGGTTAACTGCGCAGTGTTTAACTGCAACAGTAACAGCAATGCATCCCAAGAAACATCATGGTTTCGATTTCTAAAAAAACACGAAAGTTGTTTTAAAACATGGACGCATTATTGTCATCGAACGGGCTTTACACCAACTAAATACAGCAGGTTATGGTACATTTACAATGTGAAAATTAAAACAAGTGTGTACTTAAGATATACATTAAAAAAAGGTATTGCAATTTGTTCATATACGAATATTTAAACTTCACATTTATTTACCTATAATTACCAAATTAATTTTCACCGACAGCCCATAACGACTCCATACTAACGTCTCTTGATCTAGTTGGTTTGTTAACCTCATAACAAAACACCTTCAAAACGTAAATTATTACGTTAGTTAATAATGTTTATCGTCAGTTCAGTATATTGCCATTAAAATTAAAATGCTAACACTTGTTAGGAACAACATATGTACTCTGGCCAGAAGGAATGATGGTTAAATAATTTTAAAGCTAATGTCGATTATTAAAGCATAATAAAATTGTACTTTTCAATGCTTTCTGTATGTCATATTAAAAATACTCTACACCAAATAATTATTTTAATACCTACCCTGGGTTTCTGCCAGAGGGTGCGGAGGGTAAACTTATATGTATGTGCTAAAAAATCTCAGATATTAATGTGTGTGTATATATATATACATGTATATATATATATATATATATATATATATATATATATATATATATATATATATATATATATATATATATATATATATATATAAAATGTTTTATTTTTTCGATAGACTATAGTAACATAATTGCTGTTTAAAATTTATAAAAGTGCATGAAATAAAATGTTCAATATAAAAATACCCATTTCAAACCTATAACCACCCAATATACTCCTTTGAATATATTTAGTTTTTACAGGCCCGTAGGAACGACGGGGGGGGGGGGGGGGGGGGGGGGGGGGGGGGGGGCTTGGCACTGACGGACGGACCGGGTATAAAACACTACATCAGATTTTGGTTACAATGGTAAAAAAGTGGGGGGCATCCCCCCCCATTCCCCCCCCCCCCCCCCCAGTCCCTACGGGCCTGTTTTATTACGTACCCTCAAATTATTTTCTGGCAGAAAACCTGGTACCTTTGGCAGAGGTTGACACAATTGGTCGTCTAATTTTCGACTGTTACCATAAAATAATATAATTAATCACTTTTGGCATCTAGCAATTTAAAGCAAAATTAACAATAGTTACCACATGGAATAAGCATCATATATTATTTTGTTTTACCTGTTATATATTTTACCTGTAATATATTTTCATCAGGACTTCCTTCTTCCTCCATGAATGATTAAAGAAAATAACACTGGATATATTGTAATTATTTTTATTTTATTCCAATATATAACAAATGTGTTTTATGTCAGTATGTGGAGCAAACTACCTGAAACAGTTGGTTTGAAATGATGATTACAAAATCCTAAAGATAAAAGGAACTGGCTGCTAACCTCACCCTCTACATATTATCAACATTTGTACAGACCTGTAGGAACGATATTTGAAGTGGGAGGGGGGATACGGTCTTTAGTGAGGGATACAAACTAGATTTTTATCTTTATATCATCTTTACTTATGCAGAGTAGTGAAAATTTAAAACATATATTTTTATCCTAGAGTGTGTGATGGAGAACAAGTCCCTAGGCCCGCCCCTGTTCCTATGGGCCTGTTGTATTTTATATTAATAAATGCAAAGACTACATAATAATATTGTCGATAAGACATTAGTTGTAAAGTGATTGTCAATATGTGGCAACAGTATATTTTCCAACATTTCTGTGTTTCTGTACCCGGCTGTGGACAGTTTCGGCAGACTGGTAACACATTTTCTTAATAATTAAAAATATATTGTTTAACCAAGCACATTAAAACTTGGAGGGCAACTAGTTAAGAGAACAAAGTTTTTTGTTAAATTATTATATCTTGCTTTGGTGAGGAGGGGGCACTTTTTGCAAATTTGCGAAATCAGCCTTTGGAATATCCACTGACGAGCCATATTTACATCTATGCTGAACAAGATTTATGGATAAATATTATTACATTTTGTGTGCTTTTCTTCTAATTAGGTCCATTTGCTTCAGTTTACATTAAAAATGTCATTAAAAAATTATGTTTAAAAAAATGCTTGTATGCTAGTCTATGACCGTGTTGCTTCCTCGTCCTCGTCGGCAGCCGATTCATCCGAATTTTCGTCTAAGACAACATTTCCAGGATTAGGGACAAAGTGTCTGATAAGTGGTTCAAACTGACACGGTTTGATGCCATTAGCACAAGCTGGACACAATTCTTCGTCACTCGAATCGCTATGTTCGTCCATGCTGCTTGGTAGTTTCTTCAGTTTTCCTCTCATCGATGACGTCACTGGTCTAGCTCATCAACTGTCGACAGTTTCCGGCAAACATCGGCGAAAAAAAAACAACAACCAAGACTGGCATGCTTAACTTACTCAATAAGGGGAGCACGGTAGTTGCGTGTTGTGGTTTATGATGGCAAACAATTCATTACGCCATATATATGCTTTGGTGTCCGGTCTCCTTTAACAAAGTATCTACATTAAAAAATTACTAATTTGGTGTGTGGTGGGTGAGGTGGAATTGTATGCCTTAACTTATAATACATGTACAATTCATGCTAATAAAGGTTCTTGTTTCTTTTTCCTTCTTCTTTTTTTTGGGGGGGGGGGGGGAAGAGGGTGACGGTGGGAGAGGAATTCCATTTATAAGTAAATAAATATATATACACATTTATAAGTGATAAAAAATAGTAATTTGTTTTCAATGTTGTTAATTGTTGTAATAGGTAACATGGATTGTTTTTATAACTTAGGTGGTATTAGGGAAAACAATTATTTTTAAATATTAATAAGTAACTGTATTCTAAACTGATGGAAATTGTTTGCATGTTTTTCTAAACATACCATAAAATATGCCCAATGAGCATGTTGTGTAAATTGACAAACTGATTTAACATGATCTTAGTATGCAAAATGTACATTAAAAAGTTAATTATTTTAACTTACTGGGTTTTTTTTTTTTTCTTATATAAAACGTTAATTGGGCAAGTGAATTTTTCACCATGACCAGTGAATTTTCAAATCCACTGGCCCGATGGCCAGTGGATTTTTAAAAAATCTAGAACCCCTGGTACATGGAACGCTTGTAACGGATGGATATCGCTCATTCCTGCACTGACCAATCACATTCAAGGATAGAATTGTAAGTCATACTTGTTCTATTCTTGGGCCAACAATTTCACCAACTATATGCATTACAAGTGGACTACATTGCACACTTCTGGGGTAATAGGCTCCGGCCCATAGCCCCCCCCACCCCACCCCTCCTCCTCATCACTGAGTGTAGCTCTCGGTAAACCCCCAACTTCTACTCCGACAGTTCCAACGCCTACTAGTACTTCTCTTTGCAACCGCTGACAGTGCGTCAAGTGAGCACTTTACCACTGAGCTACATCCTGCCCCTAGTTGCATACATAGATATTCATCTTGATGTATTACAAAAAAAAATTCAAATAAAAAAGTTTTTTATTATTATAAAAATTGTAATATTTAATAAATATCTGATTTGTTTGCATCAGCATTAACATTGATAGCTGCAACTGTAAAGCAAGTGTCAATGACGTAGAAACTGAATTAAAGGCAAAAAAAATTAACCTTGAAATAAATGCAAAAGTATTTTAAGTAAACTTTTTAAATAAATCTATCATGTTTTTCACATTCATTGTGATGAACATAAATCTACCATGTTTTTCACAATGCACTGCGATGACCATCCATGAACCAGGAATAGCACAATGGGCCCACCGATGGGGATCGATTTGAGATCAATTGCTCATCATGCTGGTGTCCTGGAGCACTGAAATTAACATACGATTAAAAAATACCTGGTACAGTGGATTTAACTTTGGGTACGGCCCTCCTTGAAAGGTATTCCCGGAGCTTTGCTTGTTTCTCTGGAGATATACTGACAGACTGACTCAGATTAAGTGATGAGCTGCTCCTGGGTTTCTGCTCATCGAGTGATTCAACAAGTAACGTCAGATCAGGACTAAAAGAAAAATTATAATTATGAAGAACAGTACTATTCCCTCTTTTTGTCAATCCTTTTCAAACGCTTTTTAAAAATATCAGACAGCCAAGCCAGCCATGCAACCTAAATATATTTTAAATATTAGCCATTACACATAATTTCAAGATAGACAACCTTAATTTGTTCAATAAGAAACTAATCTCCGAAGTGTATCTTACAGGATCACAATCTAAATAGCAGGTAAAATAATCATATACTGATGGAAAGAAATAAGGAACCACAGAAAATTGTAGACCAAATTTAATTCACTACTAGCGTAGTATGTCTGTATTTCATATCAAGTTGTAAAGTAGGATTGAATGTCTGTAGTGTTGAATGTGCTGCCTATATGTTCTAGGTCAATTTCTGACAATGTGAATTGATTTTTGATGCAGTCATTATTTCTTGTTGCTATCTGTGTGATCCTTTATTTCTTTCCATCAGTATATATGCATTTATCTCTTGAAAACAATGACCTGCAATTTTGAGGAGTTGGTAGCAGATGAATTTATATATTTCACCTGCTTTTTCTAAAATGTGGTCCACTTTGAGCGTTTCACAGTCCTCTATTTCAAGCCCTCTTGTTTTTATTTAATATAAAAATGCACTTTCATTATATATACAAAACATATGCATTGTAATTGTTACCCAGAGTTTGATGAGCTGAAAGAGTTGTTTGTGTTTTGCCAGCTGGCAGACCGATTGTACAGCTTCAGACATTTCAGCTGTTCCTGCAAGTTGTCGACCAAGTTCTTCTGTCCCTCAATCAGATTGCAGTTGCTTTTCACAACTCGATAAATTGAGTCTCTAGTTGGAGTTTGAATTCTAAAAATAAAGAAATGCCAAATAAAATCCAAAGCATGACCCATTCACACAAAAGCCAGTATACCTGGGAAGGAAATGGTTTATTTAACGATGCACTCAACGCATTTTATTTACGGTTATATGGTGTCGGACATATGGTTAAGGACCATACAGATATTGAGGGAGGAAACCGCTGTCGCCACTTCATAGGCTACTCTTTTCGAGTAACAGCAAGGGATCTTTTACATGCACCATCCCATAGAGAGGATATCACATACCACGGCCTTTGATGTACCAGTCATGGTGCACTGGCTGGAGTGAGAACTGTACACCTGGGAAGTTGTATCCATTAAACATTCATTCATTCATTCATTCATTCTATGACAAACTAAAGAATCCGCTTGCCTTCCTTTACTATTCTTTGTACCATGGAGGATCAAAAACAAGTCAAGGAATCCACATCACTTCCCTTTACTAGCCCGCATCCTTTTGTATTTGAACTATTGAGTATCAAGAAGAAGTCATAGAATCAAGTAACCTTTCTTTACCCAGAGCATCAAGAACAAGTCAACGAATGCAGCTTACCTCCCTTTACTAGCCTTCTTGCTCTTGTAGTCGTCCCACTGAGCATCAAGAACAAGTCAAAGAATGCAGCTTACCTCCCTTTACTAGCCTTCTTGCTCTTATACTCAACCCACTGAGCATCAATAACAAGTCAAAGAATGCAGCTTACCTCCCTTTAAAAGCCTTCTTTCTCTTGTACTCCACCCACTGAGCATCAAGAACAAGTCAAAGAATGCAGCTTACCTCCCTTTACTAGCCTTCTTGCTCTACTACCCCAGAGCATCAAGGGAGAGTCAACGAATGCAGCTTACCTCCCCACTGAGCATCACTGAGATCAAGAACAAGTCAAGAATGCAGCTTACCTCCCTTTACTAGCCTTCTTGCTCTTATACTCAACCCACTGAGCATCAATAACAAGTCAAAGAATGCAGCTTACCTCCCTTTAAAAGCCTTCTTTCTCTTGTACTCCACCCACTGAGCATCAAGAACAAGTCAAAGAATGCAGCTTACCTCCCTTTACTAGCCTTCTTGCTCTTATACTCAACCCACTGAGCATCAAGAACATGTCAAAGAATGCAGCTTACCTCCCTTTACTAGCCTTCTTGCTCTTGTACTCGACCCAGTGCATCAAGAACAAGTCAACGAATGCAGCCTTCTTGCTCTTGTAGTCGTCATCAAGAACAAGTCAAAGAATGCTAGCCTTCTTGCTCTTGTACTCGACCCAGTGCATCAAGAACAAGTCAACGAATGCAGCTTACCTCCCTTTACTAGCCTTCTTCCTCTTGTACTCGTCCCACTGAGCATCAAGCACTAGATCCACTTCCTGCAGACTCTGCTGTAGCAGCTGATACTGCTGCTGGAGGTCACGCAGCTTCTCAGCGCTAGCGGGATCGAGGGCACATGACCTCAGCAGCTGGTGATACTTGGTGTCGGTGTTACGCTGCTGTCGCACTCGGCACTCCTCCGCCATGGTAATCAGGTCCATACACATTATCTTGAGATCATGAACTTCACGGCTTTGATCCTAAAGCAAAATGACACTTCATTAATGATAAGACAGCTGAATCAGCTTAAACAAAAACAATGGATCAAACTGATTTAATGATCATCAGTAGAGAGGAAACCTGTTAACATATTTCCAGTAGTTTGAAATTAAACAAGTAATAAATAATTGGATACGAAGAATTATCACACCACTTGGTAGAATAGCTATAATAAAATCCTTATTAATATCTAAACTCAGCTACTTACTTTTAACACTACCTAATCCCTCTGAATATTTTATGCGTGAATTAAATAAAATATTATTTAAGTTTGTATGGAACCAAAAGCCGGATAGGATTAAAAGAAATACCATGTGTAAATCTATTAAAGAGGAAGGCCTAGGCATGATAGATATATTTAAATATGTTAAAGCTTTGAAAATTACTTGGTTACGAAAACTGGAAAGTAATGATTCAAAATGGAAACCTCTTTTATTGGTATGTTTTCCCCAACTACGTAATATTCCTGTATTTGGTAATGATTTCCCTCAAAGATGTTATAAAAATATTAACAACTTGTTTTGGAAGGACTGTATTGGGGCTTTTTGTGATTTCTCTACAACTATTAAGGTAACAGACTTTAAAGATTTTTTATCAGAACCAATCTTCTATAATTGTATATAAAAATCGATAGGAAAACGTTTCTAAAACAAAAATGGCTCGAAAAAGGCATCTCTCAAATATGCGACCTAGTTAATGATCGTGGAGAATTCTTTACATTAACTGAATTTAATTATATTTATGACTTACATGTGTCTTTTTTAGAATATCAGTGAGTCATTAATTCACTCAGGTATACCTTAAAAAACCTAAAATTAGTAAGATAGACACACATATTCCTTTAGACGATTAGCCTGTCCAAAGAAAACTTTGTTCCATTAAAAAAGGATCAAAATTATACTATTACACATTAACATATTCAGACGTACCAAATACCGCTATGGCAAAATCGTTTTAGTACTGACCTTATCTGGCTCATTATTTATTTGAAACCATTTCTCACCACACAAGAAGTAAAATTAAGATGGTTCCAATATAGGATATTACACAGAATACTAACGACAAATATTTTTGCCTTCAAGCTAAAACTTATTGATACTGAAACATGTACCTTTTGTAATGTAAATAAAGAAACAATAGAACATCTTTTTTGGGAATGTAACTTTGTTCAAACGTTTTGGAATTCGTTTTTAAACTGGTTATCGAAGTACTGTAATCATTTATGTAACATAAAACTGTCTCTCGAACTAGTCATATTTGGATTTAAAGACAACATTAACACAGATAATATTTTTGATCTCTTGCTACTTCTAGCCAAGTATTTCATATATAAATGTAAAGTGCAAAAGTTAAGTTAAATATCATTCATTTTAAAAAAGAAATTAAACAAAGATACTCTATAGAAAAACATTTATATTTTAGTAAGAATAGTCTTAACAATTTTTTTACCAAGTGGTCACTGTATCATTCATTAGTTGAAAATATTTAATATAATAATTTTTGTACTATTATTATTATTATTATTAAATCCTCTCATCTCCAGCAACAGATGTAATATATAGTAATTTAATAAAACATCTACTTCCCGCAGTATCACAGAACATTAACAAACTATAATACAACTGATAGGAAACTAATCACATGTATACATTTGTTATCAAGCTATGTTGCGTGCTGGTGTATGTATGCTTTTTTAATGTTAAAACTGTTTTGCTGTCCTGTTTTACTTTATATATATATATATGTCTGTCTGTCTGTCTGTCTGTCTGTCTGTCTGTCTGTCTGTCTGTCTGTCTGTCTGTCTGTATTTCTCTCTGTCTGTCTGTCTGTCTGTCTCTCTGTCTCTCTCTCTCTCTCTCTCTCTCTCTCTCTCTCTCTCTCTCTCTCTCTCTCTCTCTCTCTCTCTCTCTCTCTCTTTCTCCCCCTCCCTCCCTCTTTCTATGGAAAAATGTACAATCAATCTGAACATATTTAGTCTAACAATACTCATTATGTATTATATATATATTTAATGTTATTTATGTTCAACATTATCTGTAACATAGTGATTCAGGGCTCCATCCCTGACACTATCGACATTTCTGGGCTAATAATAAAAAAAATAAAAAAACCAAAACCCCCCCCCAAAAACCCCAACCATATTTCCAGTAGAAGCAAGAGAAAAACCCAACCCCCCCCCCCCCCCCAAAAAAAAAAAAACCATATTTCCAGTAGAAGCAAGAGATCTTTTATATGCACTTTCCTACAGACAGGTAAGCATATACCATGGGCTTTGATATACCAGTCGTGGGGCAATGGTCGGGATGGAAATAAAAACAATAAGAGAAAGGGTTCACCGACGTGGTTCGATCCTATGAAGCAAGCACTGAAGCAAGAGGTGAGCTCTTTACTGACTAAGCTGGATCCCGCCCACAGGTTCAACAAAAGGATTTCATAACAATGTTACGGCGACTCAGGGCTAGCTCTGGCACTCGCCAAATTCGCCAATTGCGAATTTTGAAAGCAGTTGGCGAATTTTAGTTTAGTTTAGCGAAATAATTTCATGTAATAATTGACATTTTTTAGAAAATAACAGACAATTTCTGTAATTTTTAAAGTTTAATACACAATTTGGCGAATTGTTTTGCTCACCCAGAGATAGCCCTGCGACTTATCAGAAATTCCTATCTTGCAATCATTATGTGTACTGATAAAATCTAAGGACCTTAAAACACAACAACTGTATTTGAGTATTTTTAAACACAGACTAACAATTTGCTGACAACAATACAAAAAATAGAACATGTGTGTGTCATGATAAAGTTAATCTTCAAGTCTTTAAATAGGCAAATGCCTCATCACTTGTTGCATTGATTTTCCAAACAAATGTGAAAGCTAAAAGCTTGTTTTGTTTAATACATGACTAGAGCACACTGTTTGTTAGTTTGTTTTGTTTAACAACACCACTAGAGCACACTGATTTATTAATCATCGGCTATTGGATGTCAAACATTTGGTAATTCTGACATATAAACTTAGAGAGAAAACTCAGTACATTTTTACATTAATCTTTTATATGCACCATCCAACAGACAGGGTAGCACATACCACGGCCTTTGATATATCAGTTTGTGGTGCACTGGATGAAACCAGAAATCGCCCAATGGACCCACCAATGGGGATCAATCCATGTCACACCGCTACGACCGGCTATTTTGGGACATCAACCAGCTGGTAAACGTGACATACAGTGTCTAGAGGAGACATGCTACTTGCCTTTGTGGTGTCCTTAATACCATTACAGAAGTGGGACATTTCATCTGTCGCCCGCCTCAGTTTCTGCATTTCTTCCTGTGTACCCACATGGCCTATGCCAGTTTTTACACTCTGCTTGTGGGCTTTCAGTTCTTTCATGAAGTCAGTCATCTACAAAAAAAGAAAGAAATCAATATGCAAGAACGTTGTAAAGAAAAGAGGTAAAAATATAGTTGCTAGAGTGCTATCATTAATTATTATGCATCATTTCAAAAGTTAGACCTTCATCTCCAGTCATTCATCCCTTTAACCCCTACTACAATCTCCAAAGTCCTCAACAAAAAGACAAAACTAAAGGACAGCATATGTGTTTTGCTGTTGAAAGTATACATGTATTATGTTTCAACTATGTAATAGCAAGACAATCAATCTGTAAAATAAAAGGTGTTATCTGATGTCCTAATTTTATGAACATACTAACTATTTACTATTTCCGTTTAACGTTTATTCCAACAACACTGTCATCAGCTTTTTGTATCTGTTTCATGCAATGGATCAATAATTCTAAAACATTTCAATTTAAAGTGCTTTTAACAGTAGATTAGGTCACAATTACAAAACTACCCACAGACATAATTCAAACTGAAATACCTCTTCAATTATGCTCTTAGAGAATGTATTCTCAATGGCTTCATTGGCAGATTGCGTTCTTTGTCTCAGGGTTTCAGCATCCTCACCATCTTCTTCAGTAGAAGCTGTAAAGAACATCACTTTACTCAGGGAAAAAAACAAAAAAACTAAACCAATCAAGTTGCCCTGATAAGCATAATAGATGGAACGAAGGAAATTATTTTATTTAATGATGCACTCAACACATTTTATTTACGATTATATGGCATCAGACATATGGTTAAGGACCACATAGATATTGAGAGAGAAAACCTACTGTCGTCACTTCATGGACTACTCTTTTCGATTAGCAGCAAGGGATTTTTTATATGCACCATCCCATAGATAGGATAGCACATACAACGGGCTTTGATGTACCAGCCGTGGTGCACTGGTTAGAGACAGATGGATTGAACATAGATCTGTATCAAATCCAAAACATGCTATTTTACGTTTGAAACTAGACCATTTATGTAAAAGTTTGAGATAAATTTGTCTAAAACAAATATGAAGAAATTTGTTAAAATTGTTCTGGTCTATTAAATAGCTCTGTTATCAGAAACTAAATATATACTGCTTCATATTAAAGCTATTATCCATTTTTATTGTCATATGTTATATACGTAATCCGTCTTATCCTATTTGTTTAAGCCTCAAAGAACAATAGTTTCATGACTGATTTATCTTCTGTAAATAAATAAAATTATACAAACACCTTCGACACCTTTGTCTACTGTAAGAGCTCGATCAAACATACCTGGTGTTGTTGTAGAGACGGGTTCGCTGACAGTGTCTGGTTCTGGGATAGTCGACACAGCTGGTGGCACGACGACCCTAGAGGATGCTGGAGGACCCGATGGTTGTGTACTGGTTACAGCTAAACACAAACACTAAAAACTGTGATCTTCAGTCATTAATACTTCATGAATTATATGTGCATAATACACATCATATTTCTCTATGATGTGTTTTTTTAAATTTTAAAGCAGATTACAAAAACTGAATCAAGGTCAGAGTAAATGTGAAAGAAATAGTTAAATGAATGTTATTTGCTTTTAAACAAAGCCATGTTTTTTTTTTCATATGAAACCACAAGTTTGGAATGTTTAGACTAGTTTGTAGTCAAATATCAATTAATATTTCTAGCAAAGAACGAACCAACGAACCAACCTATGCATAAAATCAACATTAGGAAAAAGCCAATTGACTTTCTTTTCTTTTTTTTTCTTCTTTTTTTGGGGGGGGGGGGGGGGGGGGGGGCATATAATGACTGTTATGGTCTAATTTGCTTTCACCCCTTGAAAATTACAGCTTACCAGCACTGGCTTCACTTTGTGCCTGAGATGTGAACTTGAAACTTTGTCCCACTGAAGACGATCCTGTCTGACTGTTCTGTGGCTTCGTTTGTTGAAACAATGGCCCACTACCTGACATTGCCTGGCCAGCTTTAGTGGCTGTAATGGAAGACAGATCAGTACATATCATGGCTTTTAATGTACCAGTTGTAGGGCACTGAATGGGATGGAGTAAAAACCAAGTCCATCAAGGGTGATTGATCAAGCAAGCACTCTGCCACTGAACTACATCCAACGCCCACCCTTTTCTGTTAATCATAAAAGGACTGGATCCATAAACAAACTTACTGGTTTGATAGTGCCAGAATAGACAAATTTGTTTTTAATGGATCAGGGCCAACATTTTCAAAAGATGATTAAACAAAATGACTGGATTAGAGATGTGACATTTTACACAGAATATGTTGTATACACAATCATTCGGACAATTCGGACCAGACATTTGTTGTCCTCGCCATTAGTTCATTTAAGGTACTGAAAGGAGCGGGATGAAGCCCAGTGGTCTGGGATTGATCCCCGTCGGTGGGCCCATTGGGCTATTTCTCATTCCAGCCAGTGCACCACAACTGGTATATCAAAGGCTGTGATATGTGCTATCCTGTCTGTGGGATGGTGTATATAAAAGATCCCTTGCTACTAATTAAAAAATGCAGCTGGTTTTCTCTCTAAGACTATATGTCAAAATTACTAAATGTTTGACATCCAATAGCCGATGATTAATAAATCAATGTGCTCTAAGTGGTGTTGTTAAACAAACCAAACTTTAACTTTAATGAGCTTACTGGTTTTAAAATGACATTTTATCAACAAAAGGAAAAGCTGACATCATGTATATTATTCTTAAAATATACAAGGTAAGTTATTAAAAAAAAATCACTGAAGATTCTATTAGCAATTTGTTTTCATCGACTTAACTTCATTTAATATTAGCTCCAAATCATATATAAAAAAAAAAACATGGGTGTAGAAAGCTGAATCAATTATATTACTCCAATTTATTGAAAAGAAATCAAATAGAATATGTACAAGACAATTGTACAATGAACATTTACACTGAATATGAAAGAAATCCACACATCAGGAATTAAACATAATCACTACCCTACATTGATGATAGTTTTGTCTGAACTACTAAGTTTTTGAACAGATCATAAATAAGATAAACAAAACTAACCAATATAAATGTAGCCGGTGAGGTAAATAAAAGAATGTATCAAACTTGTTAATAATTAAATTTCTGTTACATTAATTACAACATAACGTCGTCCCATTGGTCCAGATGTAGCAACGGGAGTTTGTTCCTTTCTCGATGAACGTAAAAATTATGTCGTCAGGTAGCGTCATATCTGATGACGTCATTTTATATGGCAAGTTGTCTTATTGAGTGTTGTTTGTGGATCAAAAATAATTCCATATAAAGTATGAAGTTTCAGTGTTATTATTAGCCTGTATGATTCAAATTTAATTATAAGTATTGTCTTTTATTTCTTTTACATTCATCTGGGTATGAAAAAAAAAAAAATCCGCAGACTTACGTGAGAACGGCTTTGCCGATTCAAACAGTTTGCAGATGTTTTTTGTTTGTTCATACCCCGATGAACATAAAAAAAATAACATATAATCCTTAAATAAAAAACTATTCCCTGTGACAGGCTTACCGGAGGGCTGTGTAGAAAAGGTAAACCCCGTTGTTCCTGAACTCAGCCCAGTGGAGGCCGCTGGCTTGCTGGCTTGATCGCTCGACTTGGCTGTCACCAACTGTCCACTTTTCAGGGAAAATTCTTGCGAGGTTCCAACTGTAGAGTTTGGAGTCTGATTCGTCTGCTGTGCAGGTTTCGTCACAAACTGGAACGAGTTGCCTGTTGTGGGAAGACCAAACTTGCTCGCTGTTGTCCCTGCTGCTGCCGTTTGGCCCTGTCCAAATGCTGTTGCAGCAGTTGATGTACCAGGTCTACTTGGTGTGCTACTAGCACCAGAATCACTATTCAAGGTCACCTGCCCCGACTGCTGTTGTCTTGACGTCTGGCCAATTGGAGCTGCTTTTGGCAGTGGCAGTGGCAACTTCTGTCCAGAGGCCAAAGATGATTCTGCTGTTGATGTTGCTGCAGCTGCAGCTGGCAGTGCTGGAGTCTTTTGTCCAAAAGGCAAAGACAAGCCTGATGTTGTGGTAGCAGTTGCTGCTGCAGACCCAAATGGCTTCTGTCCGAAAGGTAACGGTAAACCTGTTTTAACTGTTGTTGATGCGGTTGTTATAGCTTGTGCCGGTGGTCCTGGAAAAAGAAAATCCAATCCAAATGAAGAAAAGTAAGGGAAGTAAGTTGTTTCTTCATATACGAAACCACGTTTCCAAATATATTTACACTTTTCAATGTAAATTTCTAGTTAAAACCAAATACCTCAGCAGTGCACTGTAGAAAATGCACTGTGAAATATGAAAACAATAATAAGACAAAAATAATGACAAATGGATGAATAATGGGAGTGATACGTTTTTCTTACATTACATCTTTCCTGTTTAACTATCATGTCTTACAACCTTTTAATCTTAGTAAATTTATTTATGTATGTCAATATTCTGTTTTTCTTTATTGACATAATTTTTCTAACGTATATAATTGAGACTACTAGTTACAAAAACATACACACATGCTGAGATAAAAGCATAATTGACAAAAACCTTGAGGTGTTCTGTCTCCCGAGGAAGGCAATGGTTCAGGTGGCTGGGTCAAGTTCGCAATGTCAGGTCTCATATACATCATGTGAAACGGAACCAGAAGTCCGTCTGTTGACAGGAGGAGGACAATGGGACATGGTGGGTGAGTCTTGTTATCTCCTGGAATAAAACAAGGAAGAAAAACTTTTTTTTTTAACCCAACCTAAAACCAATGCAGACTGTTCTCTGCATAATGAATTACTAACAATATTACTCAGAAATCAGTATTGTATATTTTTCACGATAGAACTTCAAGTATATATCTGTAAACATCTAAGCCATGTTTTAAACATAATGGTTTGCTTGAAATGACAGTATAATTAAAGGGACATACCCAAGTTTTTAAACACTAAGCATATTTCTCATTATTACAGCCATTTATGATCACTGAAATCAAACATTACTTATATTTTATTGTTTAGATTATCCATTTCCGTACAACTGAAGTGTTTCTGGTCATCTTGGTGTTTCTAATATAAAAAAATATATGCATTTTTCATATTTTTAAAAATGCACATGCGTCTGAGAAGTAATGATTATGGAGTCACACTTTAGTCATTTTTAATGGTATTTCAACGTCACAGACTCTTGTTTCACTCTGTTGTATCCAAATTTGTTACAGGTTTGTAAATTAATCAAACTTAGTGTCCGTTTTCACGGGTTGAAACTAGGGTCTTGGTGAAAAATATGCCTTAGTGTTTAAAAACTAGGGTATGTCCCTTTAACATGACACCGAGCAAAGATTTGAGAAACACATTACATTTTGTAAAATTAATTAATTTAGACTGAAAAAGCCTGGGTGAAAAAATATCTAAAATACTAACTACACAAACATTCAAATTATCACAATAAATTTAAGAGTGAGAATGGATTTTTTTTATATAGATATATATACCAACCCAAAGAAATCTGCATCTGAGATGAGAAGTCAATTGCCATGGCTACAGGGAATGAATCACAGTCACTGTCTGCTAGTGGAAGTTCAGCACGGCCAGAATCCTCTAGAGTCCAGTGCTCCCAGTTAGTCTACATCATTCAAAATTGAAAATTGATTAGCAACCAAAAATTGTGTAGCAATCTCTGAAACCTGTGTAGCAAATCGCAACGGGAGCCAAATAATTATATAGCAGACATCAAGTTTTTCTTTAACTTCCAGGCTAATCAGTTGTAGCAGGTATCATATAATAACCTGGCTCTTGATATAGCAAAGAAAGAAAAGAAAGAAATGTTTTATTTAACGACGCACTCAACACATTTTTTTAATTTACGGTTATATGGTGACAGACATATGGTTAAGGACGACACAGATTTTGAGAGGAAACCCGCTGTCGCCACTTCATGGACTACTCTTTCCGATTAGCAGCAAGGGATCTTTTATTTGCGCTTCCCACAGCCAGGATAGCACAAACCATGGCCTTTGGTCTCACTACACAGATCACTTCCGGGTGACAGTTCATTGATGACGGTCCACTATAGTTCCTAATTGGGACACATGTTATGGGTCACATATTCACTTCTAGCAAATGGTGAAGAATTAAAACAATATGTATGTTTAATGGTAAGCCTTCTGGCTGTATTTTGCCCATGTTATTTTGTAATACTGTGCATCGACCTTTTGGGACATGGGTATATAGCGCAAGTGACAGCCGGAGTGAATCGGTTAATGAACCACCTATTCGGACCGGTACTACAGCCAGATGCGGTCATATAGCAAAAAACTGAGACGGAAATGTTCTCAATTTTGGAGTGAAAATAAATGCTTATATAATGTATGTTTGCAATGGTGTATGTTGTTAGTGCCAACGAGAACCCGTTCTATGGGCAATCTTCGCTTGAAGTTGGGCAGTTTAACATGGGTTTCAATGGCAGATGGCATCTGTGTAATGAGACCATAATGTAAAACATGAAATTACTGTCTATCCCAAAATATATAAGTTTAGCAAGCCAAAATGAAAATGTACTAGTGTAGCATCCTTATAAAAGGTAATTACATCGATGTGGATTTCAGCCAAGTGTATGGGGGCCCTATTTGGGTAAATATTGCAAACATGTAAATTTTATTTATTTTTATTCTTTTTATTTTTCTTTTATTTTTATTTTTTAGGGGTGTGTGTATCAAAATGTATATTCTAGTATACTTACATGTAATAAATAAATTGATCTGAGTGTCTAACACTGAGTTTCTCATTGTAAAAGGTCAAAATTCAAGGTCACAAGGTCAATATCCAAATTCACCCTAATTTCTGTGATTTTGTGCATAATGCATTTTTTCTAATGTACAGTCATAATGACACACAGTTTTGATGGTATTGTGAATATATAACATAGTATTCTACTATGAAAGTAGAATTTGTATCTGCCATTAATAATATGTGGATCTTCATGCTGAAATATGCAGAAAAAAACAGGATTTCAACACTTCATTATGAAACAATTGTTGCCCATAGCAACAATTGATGGAAACTAATATTTTTAATGAACTAACTAGATAATTAGCTTCTTTGTATGTTCCCCATATCAGGACTACCAACAAGGTCATACATTACCATATAGTGGCTGCTTGTTTGATGACCATCTATTGTGTGGATGACCAAGGAGTAACAATGTGATATGAAGTTTTATTGGATGGTATGGTGCATCTATCTTTTGGTGTATTGGTTAGAGTTCATAAGTTACATGGCTCTAGTATAGCTTTTCATGGTGTAAATGACCCAAATTATCAAACTGACTTCAAACCAAGTTTGACAAAATCAGTCACTAGACTTTAAGGTCTCACTACACAGATCACTTCCGGGTGACAGTTCATTGATGACGGTCCACTATAGTTCCTAATTGGGACACATGTTATGGGTCACATATTCACTTCTAGCAAATGGTGAAGAATTAAAACAATATGTATGTTTAATGGTAAGCCTTCTGGCTGTATTTTGCCCATGTTATTTTGTAATACTGTGCATCGACCTTTTGGGACATGGGTATATAGCGCAAGTGACAGCCGGAGTGAATCGGTTAATGAACCACCTATTCGGACCGGTACTACAGCCAGATGCGGTCATATAGCAAAAAACTGAGACGGAAATGTTCTCAATTTTGGAGTGAAAATAAATGCTTATATAATGTATGTTTGCAATGGTGTATGTTGTTAGTGCCAACGAGAACCCGTTCTATGGGCAATCTTCGCTTGAAGTTGGGCAGTTTAACATGGGTTTCAATGGCAGATGACATCTGTGTAATGAGACCTTTGTTGAACCAGTTATGGATCACTGGTCGGTGCAAGTGGTTTACACCTACCCACTGAGCCTTGCGGAGCACTCACTCATGGTTTGGAGTCGGTATCTGGATTAAAAATCCCATGCCTCGACTGGGATCCGAACCCAGTACCTACCAGCCTGTTGACCAATGGCCTAACCACTACGCCACCGAGGCCGGTCATTTGATGTAGCAAAGTAATCTCATTATGGAACACACAATACCAGATAATCCATTACCAAAAGCTTAATCAGTAATATGATTTATCATGTTTTGAAACAATTTTTCTCTGTAACTTGTGTTAAATGATATAATACCAATCACAATTTTAAAATTTCTGTCCTCAGGCCAACGCTGGAAAAGTTAAACGACACCACTAGAACACATTGATTTCTTAATCATTGGCTAAAGAATGTCAAACATTTAGTAATTTCTCACATTGTCTTAGAGAAATCCTGTTACATTTTCCCATTAGTAGCAAGGGATATTTCATATGCACTTTTCCTGACAGGACAGCACATACAACAACTTCTAATATACCAGTCGTGGGGCACTGTTTGGGATGGGAGTAAATCCAGTCGGAGAATGGGTCCACAGAGGTTTGATCCTATACTGCCAGCACCTCAGACAAATGCTCTGCCGATTGACCTAAATCCCATTACCCACCAATACTATAACGTTATGCAACGTTACAAACAGACTGTACAAAATTAATGTACTTATGACAGAGTATGACAAATATTTTGAAAAGTCACTAGCCACAGGGCTAGTGGGTTTGTGAAAACCACTAGCCCACCAAGATAAAGCACTAGCCCAAATTCCTGATCAATTATAACTGGATTTTTATATAATTTTTGTAACATTACACATTTACAAGTATAACAGTAAAATAAAACAAACACTTAAATCATGTTGTAACTTTAAGTTTTTTGTCGTGTCGTACGTTTTGTCTTTTGTCAAGTGTGATCCATCATCATTGTCCCGTTTTTGTTTTTGCCCTCCCCCAGGGGAAAAATAATTGAGCAAACTCTTGGTTGGTATCTAAAAACACTATTAAAATAATTAAATTTAAATGAGGGTACGACAGTGTGACACACGGTAATAGATGGTTCAGTGTATTTGGTAGTTGGTTATATATTTAGGGCCTACTATTTATGTCGCCAGGAACGGTGATGCCAAATACAGGGCATTATTCCGTGTCAGACCGATATCAAAAGAATATAACGGCGACATCTAATCCGTTGTTAATTGATAAACAAAAAAGGTATTATCTTGTATCGGCAGCTGTGACGTATTATCCAAACCGATACACGTAATAGGCCAAGCCGAGTCATTGCATATGCGGTTACCATTAAAGTAAATTGTTTTCCTGATTGCCGATAACCACATGTTAGCGAAGTGTTAAATTAGAAAACAATAGGTAAATAAAACAAACACTGAAATTCAAAGCATGGCTGGGGTTTACTTGATTGAGATTAACCTGTCGTCGCGATTGGTGATTTCCAAGTTCTTAGCCTAAAACATGTGCGAGATTAACGACCACGTGACGTGTCTAACCAATCAAAACACGCATGTCATTAGACTTTATTTCCTGTGCCAGAAACTTGAAAGGGAAAGGTAAACAATGCATGCTGTAACTGTGACGATGTAGAGATGGCATGTTACTGCAGTTTGCAGACCTAGCTCAAGTGGATTATTATTATATACTCATTGCGTTGTTGATATTATTCGATGACAAACGTCACAATCAAATTTATTAAACGAAATTTCAGCCGAGAGAAAAAGAAAGAAAAAAAAGAAGAAAAAACCCACGATCGAGCGATGACGAGAGGAGGGGGGAAACCACTAGCCCGCAGGGGCTAGTGGTTTTGCTTTTCTCACTAGCCCGAACTTAAAAACCACTAGCCACGGGCGTCGGGCTAGCGGATTTGTCGAACTCTGCTTATGATGTCATAAGAGGCACTGTACATACCTTTTGATCCAGATTTTTGCCGACAACACTAGTTTCAGTAGCATTGCTGGATGCTATAACAGCCAGTTCCCTGAAAGATATATTTGAAAATATCACCCATATTATTGATCTAACAAAACATTCAGTTTGTTTTGTTAAATGACACAACTAGAGAAAATTGATCTGTTAATCATCAACAACTGAATGTCAAACATTTGGTAACTCTGACATAAGCTTTGAGGAAACCCACTACATTAGCAGCAAGAGATCTTTCAGAAATTATGTCCCTACAGACAGAACAGCACATACCACAGCCTTTGATATATCAGTCATGGGGCACTGGTTGGGAAAGGGGGAAATCAGAAAATGTGTTCACCAACAAGATTCGATCTTACGACCCACGCACATGCCAGGTAAGCGCTCCCACCTACATGGTTTAACAAAATTACTGTTTGTAGTTCATACTTTTGGTCATGTGATGAATTTAAGATATAAATGACATGGCTTTTATACACGTTACCATTGATGGACAAAGCTGATGTAATATTTATGCTTTCTGTTTTCACCAGATCCATAGCAAACATCTTCATAGTTCAAGTATTGTGTGTTTCCCTCTTTCTGAAATGATAAACCAGAAAATACTCAAAATAGCAATAAAATGAAATAACACTGGATATATAAGTTGAAAAGCTAACACAAATGTCTCTTAAGACAGAGGAGAAAACATCGGTAAGAAAATGGATTACGGTATCAATCAAATCTTCTGTGATTACTAATTACTTTGTAATTCATTTTGCAATGTATTTTTGAACACACGTAAATACAAGAATTGTGATGAATTAAATGTCTCGTATATCATAGCCATACCTATATGTCACATTTTTATTTCTTAAAGGCGAGACAAACATTTTCTTTTTTAATTTACTTACAAAAAACTGATTTTTACCAATTCCATAGTAACTCTTAACAAACTGTATTAATTACAGATATTTTCAATAAATGAGGGTTTAAATAACTGTGAATATTGAAATATATATTTTTTTACATTCAGTAAGTCAAACCTGCCACAAAGGAGACTATTTATAACTACCATCTGGAACCTATTTATAAACACTATCTGTCAAGAAATACATTTAAAATATATTCATCAGAGTAAATGCCTCTATTTATACCACAGTCTGCTAGGGATGGGACCATTCAATTTTTTAATATTCAGTTCAAATTTTGGTCCATGGTTCAATTTATTCATGACATTTTCTATAAGTATGGCAGCTATCACACATACATTTTAATACAAGTATTTTAAAAGCAATAAACTTTATTTTTAATGGTTACTTGAAAACAAAAGTACATTCTTTTTACCACACCATGACAGCATATAGGGTATAGGATAGCCCATGCAATCATTTCAAATGTAGTGGAATAGAGTGCTGTGTTTGGCCAAAATGCTTAACCGTGTCATTAAGATTCCCAGTAGAAAGTCAAAATAAACCATGGTACACAAACTAAAAAATTATGCACTGAACTGAGGGCCTAAACGCATGATTAATCATTGCACCCCTAAAGTTTGTTTGCTGAAAAAGCACCCCTGGGTGGCTTTCATAACAGGTTTTCCCTAACAGGTAACCAAACAATACAAACATCCAGAAAGTTAAAACACCAGCAAACTAACCGAGCATATGGTGAGAACAACAACTGGCTGGTCTGAATCCTGAGGATTTGCAGGCACGTACGCTGCTAAAAACATATAGGTTGACAGCCAGGCCACATCGACCACTGAAAACAGAAACAAACGAATGCATAAAATAAAACCATGTTGCTTTCAAACTTGGTAAACCTGACCACACTTCATAAACTTGCAGCAATGCTGGTAACATGATATATCACAATTAGGAATATCTATATTTGTGTCGGTTTCATCTACATAAAACACGAATTGGCTTACATATCATATCAATCTTTTTGTACCAAGGGGTCGATTTATCCACTGAGTTGGCTAGAAACAGTATAATGACCATCTAATATTTTATTTAGTTATCAAGCATGATCCACATGATTAAAATCACTAATTAAATCCAAATACAATTGAAGATGTATTGTGTTATGTGCATTTAAATAATTTTAAGTAAATATTTAAGTCTGATGATAAAGTGTTATAATCCAGTACAATGCTGAAGGTCTACAGTTGTCAGTGCAAACTTTAACACTTAATTTACCCTGTTGTGGTCCTTCTAGTACAGTTGGGCATCCCCATTTCTTTTTAGCTTTCAGTTCTTGGTCAAACTGAATAAGTGAGCCATCTTTTAGTCCAATAACAATTTGCTTGCCTTTTGGACTCCAACACACTGTATATAAAAATAAACATGTGAAACTAACATAAAAGTTAAACATTCTAAAATGTTTGTTTTGATGAACAATACTTTAATTTAAAATTGTAAAAAAGAAGCAAACCAACCTTAAGAGTACAAATTCAAACAGTTATATGTAAAAGTAACACACTTTTTTTACAAACATTCAAATCAGTAAAACAGTAAAAAGTTATGAAAAATTATTATACCCACATTTTAATTAAAATGCTTTTAATTACTGGCGTCTTCAGTTTTATTCTAGATGAATTAATTACTGTATGTGTCACACTGTAAACTAGCATTAGCAGCCTAAAAATTCATTAACTTCTGACAGCAAGCAAAATAATTAGTAAATATACAAGTACACATTACCCAGTCACCAAAAACACAGATGTGCAAAGGTTAAAACAGTATATAAATATATATATGGAATATTTAGTGCAAATAATTTAATATCTTAATACAGTCTTTTCCGCTCAAATCAATCTGTTATATAAAAATAAATATTGTAAACAAAAATAGTGTTCCATCATACTTATCATTATTGTGCATAATGAAATAAGTTTTTTTTTATTTAACGAAATCACTAGAGCACACCAATTAATTATCACCGGCCATTTGATGTCAAACATTTGATAATTTTGACACGTAGTCTTAAGAGAAAACCTACTACATTTTTTCATTAGAAGCCTAAGGATATACTATATGCACTTTCCCACAGAGATAACAGTACATACCATGGCCTTTGATATACCAGTAATGGGCACTGGTTGGGAGAGGACAAACCCAATGGGTCCGCAAGCACTCGACCGTATGAAATAAAGAGTTTATGACAAAGTACAATTAAACATACAACAGGTGGCACATGTGGACACAGGAAGAGAGGCCACGATGTTGAGATTTTCTTTGATTTCAAACAGCTCCACGCTGCCGTCAGACACGCATGTGGCCAGCATCAGGGGATTTCCAGGGTTCCATGCCAGGTCGAGTAACGTGGATCCTGGCGACGCATTCAGCTTAACCTTTTGGAACGGTAATGGTTTGGCATTCTGAAATTAAAGGAATTTGTTTTTTCAATGACACCTCAGTTTTAAACTATCTGTGTATGTCTGTAACATATGGCTGTTTGAACACTCGGTCGAAAAAAGAAAAAAAGAAGAGTAGGGTTCAAACTAGACCGACAAAATAGTAATACGTTACTTCTCTCTCCAAATAATTTAGGGAGAAGTGAGGAAATCTAGTGAGAAGTCGTGGAAAAGTCGATTTTCTTAAAAGTAATTTTTTTTTTAATTATGATATATGAACACGACATAATCTAAATATATTTCATGATATGAATATCATTTTATCATTTTATTTTTAAAAATTATGTTTAAAAATTAACATAATAATTTATTTAAGGATATGTCCTGAGTTTGCCACCATTGTAAGGTATTATAGGGAGACCAGTTTTGGTGAGCATATAAGCATTCGGTTCTACGGCATATCAATATTTATAAACAGACAGTTGTTATCCAAATAGCTACATTTTTATTAGTATTTCTACACTTCAAATGAGCACTAAACTGGCCACTATGTAGCTCAGCTTACTACCCGTTTATTAAAAACTGTAGCATGCATCAGCAGTAAATATTGTTAATTATGTTACCTGTTTCGGTGAGTGAAATGTTTAGCTGTATAGCTTTCAGCCAAAACTTTCCAACAGAAACTTTTTCAGTGTCTCATCAAAATATGTATATTGTTCAACAAAACATGTACTTATAATAATTTATAAAAATTATTTCAAATATTTTAAAATAGAGTCCTTGAAAACCAGTGTTAACAGACATCATTTTTGGAAAATGATATAACAATTCTGATGTCTTGCAATTATGTTATAAGCTGAGCAAATGAATGGTTATAATGGTAAAATTGTTTGGTTAAAAAATATAAGTTGCCTTCTGAGTTTTAATAATTATATAAACAGACATCAAGAAAGATTTTTATGTTAAAACATACAAGGACCATATATTTTTGGTAGGTAGCCTATCTGTAAAGAGAGTTTTGCCAGCAGACACCATGACAATCATGTGACAATAATTAGATAGCAGTACAGCTGAGAAAAGACAAAAATAGTTTTTTAAATTAAGTTTTCTTTCAAATTAGTCTGAAAATCATACATGTATTTCCACACTTGCAAGTACAAAACAAGTTTTTAAAATTTGGCCCCATTATTTTTTTTTAGTCACAACTTGCATCAAATGTGAATAAATAAAAGAACAACAGAACTTACTTGATTTGCAAAACCTCGTAAATCATAAGCCAACAGAATCAAGTTTGCACATTCCTTTACAGCAACAATCAATGTAAGTTCATCACAACTCAAAGCAAGATGGCTGACATGGGCAGATAATTCGACTGTGCACCACACTGGAAAGTCTTCAATTATATGGCTACTTCGATCTTTAGCATGTTCTTGATCCAAAAGCAATATAGTGTTAGTCTTGATCACTCGGAAACCTTTGAAGAACAAGAATTGAAAAGAATAAAAATAAAACAAATATAATTAAAAACAATTTTATTTTTTTATCATGCCAAGTTTCATTGATGTAGGATTAATAGTTTGTGAAGTGGAATAAAGCATAAAAACTTTATGTACAGGTGTAGCTAAATGCATAAATTTATGTCATTGTTGCTACCAACATACATTTAACACCTACATCTCACATTTCCTTGAGGCAAGACAAAAGATAAAAAGCAAAATGTTAAGTTGGGAAAATAGATCAAATACTGTTTGTATTTAGGAATATATACTAGTGTACGGTACCTAGTCCTAACACTCATAGTACAATTTAGAGACCACTGCTTTTAGTGGTCTTCATTTACATATAATTAGATATTAGTTTTAATGGTTGCACAGAACCATTCACTTTTGCATGCATTTCAATACAATTTGTATTTCAGAATATATTCTGTGAAAAATAAACAATGTCGAAAGAGCTACGTAACTGCTATTTTTAGGAAGCCCATTCATTTATTTTTAACTTCCATGCGAAAAATTAACATAGGTTGACCACAAACATTTTGCATTATAAATCCACCCATGTGAGAGAAAACTGCATCATTTTTCTGTTATCTATCCCACCCCAACCCCCACCCCAAACCAGGAATGTGACTACCAATATGTCAGTTGTATATTGCAGTGCATTAGCCAACTCTGTGGGTAAGTAGATTCCTCAGTTTGCCCATTAGTATTGGTACAAAAAGGTTGGTATGTTGCATAAGTTGACTTAACGGTTAGATAATCTTGATCAAATGATCATTTGAGTGAATTGTGGGCATTTATTTTGGTGAATCTAACAAAGTACAAATACTATTTTAATAATTTTAACATAGATTTTTTTAAAGTGATTTTTTAAAGTTTAGTAAAAAAGAAGATACAAATATTCAAGTTAAAGTAAATAATAAAGTTTGATAAATAGTTTGATAATGAATACAGTACCTGACTTCTCACCAATAAAGGTGAAACCAAATCGGCTAGAGGTAGCCAGCCATTGCAAACGATCGGTTTTAATTTCGCCAGATGATGGCGATATTCTGATCTTGCATAGTTGCTGGAACTTAAAGTCCTAAAATAATATAAAATTAAACATTACTTCCAACACATTTTATATTTCCAGGAAAATAATACAATGTACATCATGGTTTCAATGTTTATATACTTACAAATGCATGTGTACATTGAACCCGCTGAAAACCAGACCCTCTGTAAACCAGAATTCCCCCAAAACCGGACATTTTTCATGGTCCTTGTTGAACAAATCAGTACAGAACTTACCTCTTGAAACCGGACATTTTATTTGGTCCCAATGGTGTCTCGTTTAGAGGAGTTTCACTGTATCATTAGAGACTGACTATTTAGTAATCACTTCAAATATATCACATTGTTACTATGATGCATCTCAAATATATATATATATATATATATATATATATATATATATATATATATATATAGTTCCTCAAATCAAATGCACATAGTTATTGCATATAATTAATACATGTAAGGCATCAACTATCAAAGTCAACATGTTTCAGTCAGGTCTTTTTCTTTTTGTAGTAAATAATATTAATCCTAGTCCGATATATCCGCTGTCAAATTCAGGATTTTCTTCTGTGTTTAGAAAAGGGAGTTTCTGCAATCAAGTTATTCACATCTCATTGACACAATATTTAACATGCCAACTAATTGGAGTTGTTAGTAAGCTACATGTACATGTATATATGTATACTCTAATCAAGACATTTGTACTGAATGTTTTAAATACTTGACTATCGATCCATTTTTGTTGTATTTTAAGTGAATAAGTGTCACCTTTTTACAAACTTTTCATTTAGATGACTAATCATAAATTTCCAAACAGAAAGAAAGAAAACCTGATTGGTAATTGCTTTCAAATATAACAGCCAGAAAAACATTCAGTGAAAATGTTGTGATCTGGGGCTAAGTAAACATCAACTTAACACTTGGTTGACTCAAAACATGGGTTGTCATTGAAAGGTGGCAGTTGATGATTTAATAAATTGTATTTAACCGGAACATTACTGAAAGGGGGTGCTGTCGGGTTTCTTCCTGTAGTGTGTGTATTAGTGATTAATATACTCTTCTAAAAAAGAAACTTGACACTGATTTTCAAAGTTTAATTTTAAAAAATCGTAGACATCATTGATACAAGCAACCAAAGATGAAGACGCCATGGGAAGGGGATTACTCTGTACATGTCCAAAACAGTATCTCTGGTAATCCACCTGAAACATGTACACGGGCATATGTGTGACATAGAGTGGGGGAAAAATATCAGTATCGGTTATGACCACCATGAACCCTGATGACAGCTTGACAACGGCGACACATGGAAGCAATCAAACGTTGCACAACATGTTGTAGAATGTTCTGCCACTCATGCTGCAGTACGTGCCATAAGAAGTTGTGGAAGTGTCAGGGTGACTAACACGTGCAACATGTGGTCTGGCATTGTCATGCTGAAACATTCCACCGTTGATGTTCATGTGCGGAATGACGGGATGATTCTAGGGAAAATTCCTGCCTCCCTCAGCCGATTACGAACTGTCTGGTCCGAAATTCTGCGTAGTCCAGGGATTTGTGTCGCTGTGGTTTGTTGCTGTTGTGGTTCGATTTCGAAGATGACACACCCAGATGTATTGATCTTGAGGAGCGGTGGTTACTCTGGGACGACCTGACCTTGGCCTGTCATTAACACTTTGAGTGGTGTTGTACCATGCCCATAAAGCAGAGATGATCTGTCTGGATGATCTTTTCGGCATGCAAAGTTACAGAACTTCATGATGCACATTCTTCTCTGAGGATTGCGCTTTTGCGTTTCAATACAAACGTTGACTATGGCTACGTTTATGAGAATCAAATGTAATTTATAGTGTTTTTGCATCACCATTCGCTCACTTACTTGATTGTCTTTACAAAGTCTTTGATTAGAACTGTAAAACTAATCTGATAGCATTATTTTTACCAATGTCAACTTTCTTCTTATTTTTTGAAGAGTATATATAAAATATTTGTTATCAAGGAACTCAAAAATAATCAATATAATTTTTAAAGGTATATAGGATTGTTGTTGTATTAGCGTGATAATCTTTGACTACAGTTTGATATGCTGAGTTTGTGCAGAATTTATATAGATTGATCTCTGACGATAATGAGCATGTCCATCTATAGTCCATATTATCATTCTATTAAAATGTTTTTTGTAAATAATTTCAGTTTGGTTTGACGTAAGAAGAAAATAAGATCCCTGTGGGATAGACTATACCATTCTTACCATCAGAATATTCGGGTTGGGAAAGAGTTCGACCCGTACCCCTCTTTATCAAAGGCTCTAACAGGGCTAGCTCTGGCACTCACTAAGTTTGCCAATTACAAATTTTAAAAACAATTGGCGAAATTTATTTTAATTTGGCAAATAAATTTCTTGTAGTAATTGTTATTTTATTTGAAAATACCTGGGGTTTTTGCAATTTTTAAAGTTTAAATAGATGATTTGGCCAAATTTTCTGATCACATGTAGCACTAGCTGCTCTAAAGACTAACCCTATCCCTAAAACTACACTAACCATTGAAAGAGGGGTATGGGTCGAACTCATGCCCGCGGGCAGTAGGACTTTCCTTTGGCACTGTCACGTGTAAAGAACATTATAAATACTTATCATAAATAGTTAGGATTAGGGTTAGGGTTAGTGACAGTGCCAAAGGAAAGTCCTCCCAATTTGTTACATGTATCAAGAAGATTTAACAGTCTAAAGTCCGAACCAAATAGTTAAGAACTACGATAAATTATTCTCCTACCTTTAATTACTGTTACATTTTCCCAAAATTTTGTCCAGATACAAGTTATGAAAGAAACATTAGGCCTATAGTGACACAGATTCCGCATATGCGACTGTAACGATGTCGCCAGTATCGACATCGCAGAGATAGCATAGGGAAAAATACATGCAGTGTTCTGCCGTCTCAGAGTATGACAAATATTTTGAAAAGTCACTAGCCACAGGGCTAGCGGGTTTGTAAAAACCACTTGCCCACCAAGATAAAGCACTAGCCCAAATTCCTGATCAATAACTGGATTTTTATATAATTTTTGTAACATTACACATTTACAGATTAGTCTAACAGTTTAGTCTAACAGTAAAATAAAACAAACACTAAAATAAAGTTGTAACTTTCAGTTTAAAACATACAAGCAAGAGCATAAAATACACCAATGATGCCAATACAGGGCATCATACCGTGTCAGATCGATATCAAAAGAATATAACGGTGACATATCTAACCCATTGTTAATTGATGAACAAAAAAGGTATCATCTTGTATCGGCAGCTGTGATGCATTATCCAGATTCCAGACCGCCACACATAATAGGCCAAGCCGAGTCATTGCATGTGCGGTTACCATTAAAGTAAATTGTTTTCCTGATTGCCGATAACCACATGTCAGCGAAGTGTTAAATTAGAAAACAATAGGTAAATAAAACAAACACTGAAATTCAAAGCATGACGGACGGGTTTACTTGATTGAGATTAACATGTCGTTGCGATTGGTGATTTCCAAGTTCTTAGTTTAAAACATATGTGCGAGATTAATTACCACATGACGTGTCCAACCAAGCAAAACACAATCAAAACACGCATGTCAATGTCATTAGACTTATTTCCTGTGCAAGAAACTTGAAAGGGAAAAGTAAACAATGCATGCTGTAACTGTGACGATGTAGAGATAGCATGATACTGCAGTTTGCAGAGCTAGTTCAAGTGGGTTATTATTATATACTGATTGCGTTGTTGATATTATCAAACGTCACGATCAAATTTATTAAACGAAATTTCAGCCAAGAGAAAAAAAACAAAACACGATCGAGCGATAAGGGGAGGGGGGAACCACTAGCATTTCTCACTAGCCTGAACTTAAAAACCACTAGCCACGGGCATCAGGCTAGCGGATTTGTCGAACTCTGCGTCTGCCATTTTGCTTTTTTTACGGAATACTCTTCATGAGGGGTAAAAGCCTCCAAAGTATGTGACATAATTATATAAAATCAATTCTCTAGTGGTATCTTTAAACAAACAAAAAATAATGATAATAAAATAATATGACGTCATCACATTTGCTTTTATATCATAACATGTTATAACGTTGTTAGATTAAGTCATATCCTTTCAACCCTTTTGGAGAATATTCCATAAAATAACTCAAAATGGCAGCCGGCACAAAATTACATGCTTTTTGCCCTATCATCCTATGTGATCTCAACAAAGTCAATATAGGTGACATGGTTATCTTCTAGCATGTGGAATCTGTGTCATTGTACTGGTTTTTTGAAGATTTCGGTCTGGACAAAATGTGGGTAAAATCTAACGAAAAATAGTGGTAGGAGAGCCATTTATCATAGTTGTTAACATTTTCATGATTTTGGTTCTGACTTTAGACATAAGATAAGCAAAACCAAGGTGAGCTAAGGATCACTCTCCTGAAATGGTGCCAGGTGAGCAATCACACGAAGTTTCAAATAAAATGTATTCAGGGTTCATACACTTTATCAGTAACCAAATTCCATGACTTTTCATGACTTTCCATGACTGTTTAAAGACATTTTCCATGACCTTTTGAAATATTTTTTTTTACAATCCTCGACTGAATCTATACGTATTTTACTGTATTAGGCCACTCTAATTTGATTTGTTGGTTTACAGGCAATCTTTTTCAAAATGGCAGAATGGAGGAAATAAAAATAAAAATGACTTTCAGATTGTTTTTACTGGGATTTATTGACAACATTCTCTCAAAACCACAGAGGAGGGAATAAAAAACCTTAAAATTACAAAACTTATTAATTATTTATTGATACACATGTGCATTATTTAAACAATATATGTTTGTGTAACTGTTTCATGCATTCATTCTGACATCAAATGTATCCATTTTTATTCAGTAAAAATAGTAATATGAACGTTCTGAGTACTGCAGGTGAGATATCTCAACTAAGTTCATAATTAAAAAATGTATAGAATTAATTTTAACTCAGTTATAAATAGAACCTTTTTTGTACTATTTATACCATTTGATATTTAGATATTAATTATAATTTTTTTTATTAATAATAATTATTATACACATTCTGTTTTCTCACCAAAAAATAAAAATAATAATAATAACAACAAAAAACAAAAAATAATAATAATAAAATAAAATAATAATAATAAAAATAAAGAAGGAAATTGTTCTTGGCACTTTAATTTAAATGCAGATCCTATTAATTTTAAGGTCAAGGTTAATAATTAACTTGCAAGTTTTTGCTAGCAGGCTATTATTAAAATATACATTTGTGTTTCACATGCATCAAGTGCCTTCAGTAAAGTAAATAATGTTGCTACTTTATGATGCGAAGCATATAAAAAGTTATGCTGATCTTTTGTACTGCGAAAATGATTAAAGCTTGAGGTATTTCCATTAGTCACCTAATATCGTATAGATTGTTTTTCATGGAAAAATTAACATTTATCTAAATACTTATACTTTTGTTTGCTACTTAAATTTAAAACTTATGATTGTTTAAAATATATGTAGTAAAAAGTTTATTTAGATAGATTTTCATTTTCCATGACTTTCCATGACCAATATCAAAATTCCTTGACTTTCCAGGCCTGGAAAATTACTAGTGCATCAAGATTAACTTTGGCTACAAGTGCAGGCACTACCAAAGGTTAATCCTGGGGACGAACAACGCCATTAGCGCCCTTCCGAGCAATTATGCTCGGAACGGAATTCAATCCGAATTGTGGTCAAACTAAAAGAAAAACGACTGTCATCACGTGTTTCCACCCAAATCGTGTACTGTGATCTATTTGGAGCATATGGACACTAAGAAAAACTTACTTTGAAATGATCTTCACTTTAAATTAAAGGAAAAATGACCGACTGTATGACTTGTTTTTAAAACGCGCGGTGCATTATGGGAGGAAAATGAAACTCGGAACAATCTTGTATGTGGAAAAGGATCGGTGAAGTCATTTCTCATTTCATAATGAATAAAACAAAAACCATAAAACTAAAAATTAATTAAAGTTAATAAAATAACTTAAAAGTAAAAATAAATTAAAGTTAATAAATTAAAATAAAATAAATGAAATTAAAGTTAATAAAAAAACACAAAAAACATTAAAGGGACACACCCTAGTTACGTTTATTTGTTAACCATTACGGCGTTGTTTTTCGCTATTAAACCCCATTTTTCACAAATAAAATTGCACTTTACTTACATTTTATTATTTAGAATACACATTTCCATTCACCTGAAGTGCTTTTTGGTAATCCTGATGTTTGTAAAACCACGAAATGCATTTTTTGCATTTTTTCACAAAACGTGTTGTCGAGAAAAAAACGTTAAGCAAGCGAGGTCCAATCTATTTTTAATGTCACAGACGTTGGTATATCACGTGACCGTTATCATTTTGGTTCGGTTTGTTTTCTCGTGCACAGTTCGCACAATCAACATTCGATTTGTTGTTGTTCATTTGTGAGATTTTTCTTCACAGTTCGTGAACATTTTCAGTAACAATAAAGTTCAGACAAGTAAGTGTCTCAATACAAAATGTTACAAACCCTTAAAACCAATAATTGTGCTAAGTCTTACGATATCTGGAGAGGGGATACAACCAGGACAGAACAGTTGGAACATGTCCAGGAGAGGTGAAAAGAACGCACCCCAAGTCTGTGAAATTTGTCGTGACGTAGGCATTGTTGTGCTTCTACCGGTGACATCAGAATACTAACTTTCAAAATTATTTCAAGCAATTGGGACATGGGGATTCCCATGGTATTTATCGATATAAAACCTGCTTTTTCACTCCATTTGATAAAAACGTGATCCAAGTGTGTTACAGGTTTGTAGATTAACCAAATTATAATTTATTTTCGCTGCATGGAACTAGGGTGTGCGGCTTTAATAGAAATAAAATAAAAATTATGATTTACACACACACACACACATTATATAATTTTAAAGAAAAAAACAGTTCATTAATGTCTCTAAAAATAACTAAAACATAAGTACTAAGTTTTAAACTTAGTTACCTGTCTTTTTTCTGAGTTTTCTTCTAAAATCGTCCGGGTTTGTGTGTGTGTGTGTGTGTGTGTGTGTGTAAATCATAATTTTTATTTCATTTCTATTAATTAATGTTTTTTGTGGTTTTTTATTAACTTTAATTTCATTTTAATTTATTAACTTTAGTTTATTTTTACTTTTAAGTTATTTTATTAACTTTAATTAATTTTTAGTTTTATTGTTTTTGTCTTATTCATTATGAAACGAGAAATGACTTCACTGATCCTTTTCCACATACAAGATTGTTCCGAGTTTCATTTTCCTCCCATAATGCACCGCGCGTTTTAAAAACAAGTCATACAGTCGGTCGTTTTTCCTTTAATTTAAAGTGAAGATTGTTTCAAAGTAAGTATTTCTTAGTGTCCATATGCTCCAAATAGATCACAGTACACGATTTGGGTGGAAACACGTGATGACAGTCGTTTTTCTTTTAGTTTGACCGCAATTCGGATTGAATTCCGTTCCGAGCAAGGGCGCTAATGGCGTTGTTTGTCCCCAGGATTAACCTTTGGTAGTGTTTGCACTTGTAGCCAAAGTTAATCTTGATGAACTAGAAAATTACATGACTTTCCAGGAATAAGAATAAGAATAAGAATAATTTATTTGCATAACACCCGAATATGGGCAGAGCAAAAATAACAATATAATATACATTTATCTGCAGTAACAGTAACATAAATATACATTAATTACATGAACAAACATCTGAATCAACAAATACATATGTAATTTAAGCCTTAATTAATATTTAGGTAAAAGCAAATATTGTCAGAAGTGCAGAGCCATAAAAAAAACCCATCAACTATGGCGTTCGTGAATCATTTTTCACGAATCCACACACCCCCGCACATTCTCCATCAGCCTATACAGACGTGAAATGCAAACAATCTGAAATCACTTCCAATTCATATGCTTTCATGCAACTTAAAGCATCTCTTTACAAAATTGCAAATGATAGGGCATAATTCCGGAATATTGTTGCGTGTAAGAAATAAGAATTAGTCAAAAAAGAAAAATGTGATTCTTGTTTTATTATTTTATGATGTAAATCATTTCTAAAAGCATTATATATAGGGCACGTCATAATGAAATGATATTCGTCTTCAACTTCTAGGGGACAGTTGGGACAATATCTCTCATTCGCAGGGACAGGTGGTTTCTTGTATCTTCCCTTTTCAATCATAAGTGAATGTGAACTTAAACGAAGCCTACTAAAAGCTTTTCTGCTTTCATAGTCTTTGGTATGTAATAAATAGGACTCAACTGAACTCGAAATTTGTTTGAATGACATATATGTGCACATTTTATTACCATATTTGTTAGAATTTTTGTTTGATGTTAGCTGTGTTGTAATATACTGCAAAAAGTACTGCTCGCATTTAATTACGATTTCACCTAAAGTGCATGCAGTCGGTAATTCTGGAGTTGAAGATAGATGCGTAGGAATTCCAATTAGCTTTGCAGCATTAATAAGTTTAGCTACCCACGACGGTTTGTTATTCTGAGCTGACTTTGAGCTATCAATAAACGCAGCAGTTAACAGTGGGTTGTTTGAAGTCTGGATATGTAATACATATTTAAAGGCATTAATAATTATATCATACGTCAGTGGCAATCTTCCTAATTCTGCTAATGCTGCAGCATTACTGGTATATTTATTGACCCCCAAAACCCATTTACAGAATTTTATGTGTACTTTTTCTACATCAAGAGTAAAATAATTTGTGTTACAAACTTGTGGTCCCCAAATTTCACTCCCATATAACAACACTGGTTTAATTAATGTATTGAATAGTTTAATGCAAATATTGATAGGTGGATTGTGTTTGAGAATTGATTTTAATAAGTGATTTAAAGATTTAAGTCCTTTGTTTTTTAAACACTTTACACCAATGTTGAATTTACCATGGCTGTCTATAGTGATACCCAAATATGTGTAGTCATTAGATATGTTAATTTTGGAGGACCCTATGGTAAAGTTAAGATGATCTGTGTTCATTTTACGCTTATTGAAGACAATAATGTTAGATTTTTCAACATTAATGGGAAGATCATTACATATAGCATATTGATTGACAGCATTCAGCGTATTTTGGAGCCCTGATGCTGAAGGGGACAGAAGCACCAAATCATCTGCGAATAAGAGATGGTTGATTTTCAAATTATTCACATCAATAGGTTCACATTGTGCATCAAAATACTTAACAATATCATCTATAAAGATATTAAAAAGCAAAGGGGATAAATTACAACCCTGTCGTACACCACGGCTGGGATGGAACATGGGTGATGTACCTGCTGACGTTTTAATTTGATATGAGTCACCTATATACATAGAGTGAATTAATTTTACAAAGTTACCAGTGATGCCACTTTTCACTAATTTCATTAAGAGTTTTTCTCTATTAATCATATCAAAAGCTTTTTTAAAGTCTATGAAACATGCATATACAGGTTGGTTAACAGAGATATATTTTTGTACTATGGATTGCAGAATGAACAAATTGTCAGTAGTTCTGTGGTTCTCACGAAAACCACTTTGATTCATACTAAGTATATTGTTTTGTTCCAAATAATTTTTGAGTCTTTTTGCCAAATTTTTTGTAAATAGTTTTCCAACACATGAACTAATTGCAATTCCTCTGTAATTGTTAGGGTCTGTTTTGGTTCCCTTTTTATGTAGCATTTTTAAGATCGATTCATTCCACTTTTCTGGGAATGACGAATTTTGTAATACCAAGTTAAATAATTTAACAAAGTAGTCTATCATAGGCCACATAATTGATTTTAGTAATTCATTGGCAATACAATCTTTTCCACTGGACTTGCCATTCTTTAATAATTTAGTGCTCGCCATAATCTCTGTAGCTGATATAGGCATGTTTAGAGACGGGTTAGGAATGTTCCATTTAGGCGGCATTTTAATGTGGCCTTCATTTGAATAATCTGAAGTGAGTTTCTTAAAATGTTCGTAACAACTATCTGGATCAGGTAGAATGTCTGTATTATTATTATCTGATAATTGCAGTTGTTTTATTAGATACCAACATTTTTGTTGATCACCATTTATATGATTTTCAATTTGTGATATTATATTTTGTTTATATTGACGAGCTTTATATTTACATAGGCGTTTATATGCTTTTTTTGCGGAGTAAAACCTTTCAAGAAATATTCTGTTATTCGGATATTCTTGCATGTTTTTACAAGCAGTAAGTGCAAAAAATTTGTATTCTTTGCATGCCTGATCAAACCATTTCCACTTACGTTTAGGTTTATTTGAAGATTTAACAAAAGTCATGGACTTTAGGCTTATGGTGGAAAGAACTACCTTCATATCAGCTTCTGCTTTATTAACACCTTCCTTGTCATTGCTATAGTTATTCATTATAAAGGATTTTAGAAGAGAATCGACATCTGGACATTGAATGGAACATATAGCCTTTGCTGGACTTTCTTCAGTCCACTTAAATCTACCTGGTAATTTCTCATATTTATATCTACATTTGTTTTGTACATGTTTTTTAGATACTAGATGGACAACTACCTGACAATGGTCTGTTAGTAATGATAATGGTTTAACACACATATACAGTATATTTTCAACAAAACCTTCTGAAGCAATCATGTAATCGATCATACTAACGCCATTGTATTTATAACATGTGTATGCGCCTAATGTGTCACCGTATGTCCGACCATTAAGTATTCTAAGTTTAGTCGACATACAAAGATTGGTAAGTTTAGTGCCATTGGAATTAATTATTGTATCTTTGTTATTTCGATTACAACATGAGTCTAATAAGTAATCTTCTGGAACCGGAACATACTGGTCATCATCTTGGGGTATATAGTCCGATAAATCTGCAGTGCGAGCATTGAAATCTCCACCTAAAATAATGTGACAGTCAGTACTTGTTAAACTATTGATATCATTTTCTATTTGTAAGAAAGGGTCTGTGGTACATGTCAAACTGTAGCTAGAATTGCTTGGTGGTATATATACCGATCCCAGCAAGACATCTTTTTGCAGTTGAAGCAGATTTCCTGATATTTTCACCCAAAGAACATACGGACACTTTGTTTTGATAAGATGAACATACTGCTTCAGATGTTTCTTGAAATAGAATATAATACCACCTTTAGATTTTACAGATATTCTATGTTTTTCAAAATATTCAAACGAGTCAATGTCTAAACTATTTTTGGACTCCTCAGAGTGCCAAGATTCAACTAGCGTAACAAAATGTAAATGCTTAACACAACGCAAAAAGTCAAAATCGTTCAATTTTTTCAAAACTCCAGAAATGTTCCAACAGGAATATTTAAACCTCATATCAATGTATAACGTTGAAAAACTAGTAAATAAATACTCGTATTTGCTATGTGAAAGACTAACTTATAATAATTATAGTCTAACTAATTAATGAATGAGCATCGACCAGACTATAATATGACTAAATGTGACATTCTTATACATGCACTTGTGTATATTTTCTAGTTCGGGAATCACTTTAAGAAAACTTTCCACTCCATTGTTCAAGAAGAATGTTGAACTGCTTGAAGTGATGTTTCATCATTTCAAACTTATCCATAGAGCTTTTGTTAATATCAGGCTGAGTGTCTTTGTAGTGAGGCACGACGACCTTTTGATTGTGTTCGCTGCGGCCACTTTATATTTTTCGCGATGAGACTGGTACCCACGACACTTGGATGCAACAAGTCTCTGTAATTTTTCTGTTGAGGTGCACCATAGCGAGTGGTGAAATATTTTGTATGATCAATGAAATGACATTCTTTTTCATTGCAAAATGCTGACACCGTGTCATTTGATTTTAAAACCACACCGTTGATGTCTTTGTTTCCTTTAGTTGGGATGACGGAGGAGAAATATATATGTGCATTTGGTACTGTTGGTCTTGTTGCTGCGATCAGAGCGTCCAAATGTTTTCTTTGAACAGGTTGCATGGTTTTGCATTGGTTGATACCCAAGTGGAATGTAATTCTTTTAACTCTGTGATTAACATGTTGTTGGTTAAGCCAGTCTATCAGCTGATGATATTTAAGACCAGGCTTACATATTATTTGACATGTGTCATTTTCGCGTGTTGCCATCTTAGTTGCATGTAGTCCTTTAATGACCGAGTCTCCGATGATTAAATTAGTAGTATCGTGTTTAATGTTCTCTGTACTGTTTGGTACCGTAAACATCAATGTTGATGACGTCGACGCATCATTTGGGGTCATACGTGGCGTTGTAGAGTTCTACTTCTATTTCTTCATACTCAGGTTTGTCTTCTAGTATTTCATATTTATTTTGTAATGGTATATTTCTTGTGACCAGGACTTGTTCATTCTTCGTAGCAATTGGCTTTTTTCTTGAGTCAGTAATTAATGCATTTGTATTTGATGTTTCTTTGTTTATTGCATTGCCGACAATGTTAACTGATCCAGACGCCAGGTTTCTTTTCACTACATTACTGTAGCTTTGTGGAGCTACACATGGGACTTGGTTATGAGAATCTTTTAACAAATGATTATTATTGTTGTCTGTGGATATCATTGTACTTTGTATCATCAATTGCTCAGTTTTAGATCTGTACTCTTGCAACTTTTTTCGAAGATTTCCATTCTCATTTTCTAGATGAGCTACCCGTTTTGTAAGTTTTTCTACGATTGCATTTGTTTGTGAATTAATCATTTCTATGTGTGTTACATCCGTAGATAGGTGTTTCGCTTCAGTTTTCATTTGGTTGGTGACAGCTACTCTGAGATCAGCAATTGTTGTATCTATGTGATCCTTGATGTCGCTGTGTGACTCTTGTAATTGGCTAACCGTATCTTCCAGGGATGAGATTCTGTCGATGAGTAATTTGTGTGCATTCAATTCCTTTAATGATTTGTTATGCATCGATAATATTTGTTTACGTGAAACTGTAGATTTTCTCTTGGGTGTGAATTTACATTTAGGAGATGTAGAATGGACAGTTTTGATATAGGTTTGATCTTCGTCTGGTGTTGAGTTCTCCATAAAAGAAAATTCTCTCATTTGTGTTATCGGGCTATCTTGTCTTTGTTTCTTTGGACTATTATTTGGATTTGATGTAGATGTTGAGGTTTGTGATTGTTCATTAATGCAATATTGTACGGCTTTTTCAACTGATTTGATTAACGACGGCTGTGAAATGTCAACAAGAGTATCACCTGCCATGTTAGCAGCTTGTTCAAATATGGCTGGCAGTTCATTTTCAAGCCACCACGCAACCATCAACTGTCTACCCTGAACCATAACTTTCATCGTCGTGCGAAACAAATGAATCATTACAAGTTGTTCGCCTGTGTGATCAAGGACTTTAATTTTATCTTCCACGATAGCACCCTGTTCATCTTTTGACTCTATCCATTTTATTTCTAAACGAGTATCTTGTTCGTCTACAGTATCCCAATAACGGCGCTGTATTTCCCCTTTCACATTCTCAAATCGCTTTGTGTCCAGTTGTATTACAACAGTTTTACCGGGTTTTTTTACTTGTATGTCTTGTACATTTACATTCCATAGTTTCAATTTTCTTTGGAGTGCTTTAGTTTTGTTAAGTATATAGCTTTTGTTTTCAATTTCACGAACTGGTAGTATATATGGACTGAGACAACTCAAGCTTGATACTGTACATACTGTGTGTTGCTTGGACGTTTGTGGTGTATCATTCATTTTGAAGAGTGTTTATTTTTATCAAATAGTTATTTCATAACATCCGGTCTGGGCTCTTGTTCATTTCATTAATACTTACATATTTAAAAATAATTATTTATATTTCACAATATTATAAAGTTTTGTTTCGAGTGTTCAGAGCGTCATTTTAATAATTCGTTATGGATCCGCCATTATTAAACATTTTCCGTTGGATCAGGAAACTATTTATCAGTTGATATAGACAAATAAATCAGAGTAAATATAACAAATGTACACAAATATTACCACAAATAAAGAATAAAGTTCCACACAGTTTTCCACTTTCACATTGTAGCTTTATCACATATCTAATTACAGTTTTGTCACACTGTTAAACTAAGTACTTTTGAACAGCACCATCATGACGTCCTGTGCGAACCCTGTGTATTACAATTTTTTGTTGAAAGGTGATCAATTTGCAGTTATCCTAATACTTATTCAAATGACAGTCCAATTATCATAAACATTTAAAATCATTATAATCACCACGACACTTATTACCGAAAATAGGTACAACGCGAATATAGATCAAACTGAACTGAATTATCCGATTATTTAGATCTTACTTTGAATAGCTATTTGCTATGTTTACCTTTACATCTCTTTCTGGTGTGCTGTTTTCTGTTGCCATTATCTATGGTAACTGCAACAATGTTTTAGTAGACGATTACTAATTTCCATAAACTACAAAAAGCAAACAAAAAGTGAAACTTGTTCCTTCTTGGGGAAATAAGATGATTAATTATCAATATATTTTATTTTATTGTTTAAAATATCAGACACATATTGTAGTTAAAATAATTCATTATAATTAATAACCATATAATATTTTTATTTTTTTTATTTTTATTGTGCTGTATTCTATTCTATTATAGTTTTAAATCAAAATTAAACTTGTGCAAATAATGATTACTCCTTCCTAGGTACTTGTTTCAAGGTTTCTATGTACCAAATCAATTCCATTTGTCGATAATGTTAACGTTTACTGAGTATCAACACAACCAGGGCCGATGCAGTAGACTAATAAAAAGTGTGGCACTTCGCGTTTAATCTATCTTCAAGAAAATAGGCGGGTAACATATCATTCGAGGGATTCAATTAATGTTTTTTTTTATTATACACCATCATTTACAACGAAAACGTGCCAAAACGGCCCCAAGCGAAAACGGAACCAAATTGAACAAAACAGAACCTAGCGTTTAGCTGAAATGGCACCAAATATATATATATATATATATATATATATATATATATATATATATATATATATATATATATATATATATATATATATATATATATATATATATATATATATATATATTATATATAGAGCATGTGGCTAAAAAGGCACCAAAAAAAAAAAATGGATGGCTAAAAAGGTACTAATCCAAGTGGTATGTCTGTCTGTCTGTCTGTCTGTCTGTCTCTCTCTCTCTCTCTCTCTCTCTCTCTCTCTCTCTCTCTCTCTCTCTCTCTCTCTCTCTCTCTCTCTCTCTCTCTCTCTTTCTGTCTCTCTGTGTGTGGTGTTTTGAGAGGATTTTTTTGTTTTGTTTGTTTGTTGGTTGTTTTTGGGGTTTTTTTTTAGGTGAGGGGGTTTGTTGTTGTTGTTTTGTTGTTTGTTTTGTTTTGGGTTTTTTTTTGGGGGGGGGGCTGGGGGGGCATTTCTTGCAATGTGGTCACATTCTGGTCTGTTTGTAATCAGATCTGAACAAATCCGACGGTGACCTTTTATTCAATCTATTAAAACATGTGCTAGCATAAACAAATCTCGCATAACTTAATTGCATTTGGAATGTTGTTCACATGCACTGAAAGATCATTTAAACACAAAATCAGGGGAGGGTTTAAGAGAAGGAGCCAGGATGACCTTCTTCCCCCCCCCCCCCCCCCCAAAAAAAAAAGAAAGAAAGAAAAAAGCAAAATACCGGAAATTGCATTGTAAATCGTTTTTATATTAATATATATACATGTATATATATATATATATATATATATATATTAAAAGATTGAGGGAGCATACCCTCCAGCACCTCCACCACCCCCACCCCCCGAACTGCCTTAGAAGTTACAGCGCTTCGTGCTCTCGATATCGGTCACCTCCATAAAATCACTTATTTTCTTCCATCGAGTGTTTATTTTAACAAATTTAATATTTTTGAGTCATGTGCTCATTTTTTTTTATAATTATATTTTCCGAAGTAGCTATAGGCTACAGAACCTCTCATGCATAGGCGCGCCCTAACTAGACAATTTCCTGCTAATGTCAGCGAGACATAGCCCAGTGGTAAAGCGCTCTAGGATTGATCCCCATTTGGCTATTTCTCGTTCCAGCCATTGTACCACGACTGGTACGTCAAAGGCCGTGGTATGTGCTATCCTGGCTGTCTGCGGGATGGTGCTTATAAAAGACACTTTGCTACTAATGGAAAATGTAGCGGGTTTCCTCTCTAAGACTATATGGCATAAAGATGTGTGTTATTCAATAGCCGATGATTAATAAATAAATCAGCTCTAGCGGCGTCGTTAAACAAAAATAAACACGCGCCTGGTGACAAAACATTTGTATTTTTTATTATTTATTATTTTGCCATATATTTATCATTATGTTTGTTGTATAAAACAATAGCTTGCTCAATTCACTAACTCAGAGCAATTCTTAGGCGTGAGAAAATTAGAAGTCAGGGGCCAGGGACTGTCTGACTCGGGACAGGGATAACCTAACAAATGGGGGAAATTTTGAATATTAAAGCCAAAAGTATAAAAAGGGGAGAGTTGGAGTTTAAAAGTTTTGCCTGCGCCCTTAAAGAAAAATATCAACATTCCTAACCTATATAAATTATTAATATAATATATTTTCGGCGCAAATTTAGATGGGCTGGTCTAAAATTAATAATAATTATTAACCAATATTCATTAAGCCCATGGGAGGTTAAGAGGAAAGGGGCTGCCAATAATATTTTAAACATTGGTTTGACCAGGTGAGGGTCGGGAGGGAGGGGAGGCCGGCCCTACACAAAACCTAAGGCCGAACCGCCTACGCATATATAGCCCCAAAGAATGCCCCAACTCCCGGCATCCCATCACTCCCATCCCCCACCGTGTCCAACCGCAGTTCAGTCCAATCCTGGCAGCCTACTAGTTGTTTACCAGGGACTGCAGGCTCTTGGTCAGGTCCAGGACCCAAGCCCGTATCAAGGGATCCATGGGGCTAAACACCCTGGATAAAACAGGGGTTTTGCTAGTTTGTTGAAGCCCAAAATGGAGATATCTTAAAACTTTTAGTAATTATTACGCTTAACGTTAAACCATATAAGTCGGTCATCGGTAGCGATTGTTAATTTGTTGGTACAGAACAGAGGACAAGCTTCATATATCATATGTTGTATTACAACTGGTATGTAATTTAATATAGAGACTGCATTCAGCTCCAAAATACAAATAGAATAGTTTTATTTTTAAAAAGCGTGAGATTGTAGTATCGTTGCGTGAGAGCGTGATTTTCTTACAAATGTGTGAGACTCACGCCAAATACATGACAGTTGACAGTTATGCTAACTGCTCGCACTGACGTGACGATTTCCTACAGAACGCATTCCATTTCCAAATATTTCAATCGACTTAACATGCGCGGTGCGCGTTTCCGGTGTATTTGCATTGATTGGTGTCATTAGTTTCAAAGTGTTGACTTTTACATCGTCTGTTGGATTGGTATGTTTTTAGCTTAGTAATGATTTTTCGGTTGGATTTAAGCATTGTAGGAGATCTGTTTTCATTATATTAACGATGATTTACGTAATTTCAGTGGGTAGATCTTGGCGCCTGGCAGTGTCGGCCGATTTTTCACAGACCAAGCACCATGAAAATGGCTGCCCAGCTGTCATCTGTCAGTGTATTAAAAATGATCATTGAACAAAATACTTTTATCCATTCGTTCAAACAAATGTGCCGACAAGCCGTCATTATACACCCCCCCCCCCTTCCCCAACAAATGCTTCTAAAAATAAAAGTTATTTTATTGCATAGAGGAATGTTAACAGTGTTTGGGGGGGGGGGGTTAAAAAAAAAAAACCCAGTTATTAATAATATGGAAAATATCACACACACTTTTAATTAAATTTTATCAAAACTTAATGCTCCTGAAGGTGTTGTTGGCTTGTAAACAAATGATCCATTGACAATTTTAAATAACACTTACTGTCGTGTCCGGTTTATCGATGCGTCCAGTGATTCAGCACACTTGGTATTTTGCTGTATGCTTAGGAAGTTGTGATGGGTTTTTTTAGAATTATCAATAATTATATCATAATTTCAAAATAAATAATTCACCTTCTTTCGTATATTTAAACACGAAGTAGGTCAGCCTTATTGATATTAAGAATGTTAAAACCAGTCTAAAAACAGCTTTCCCGCATTTTTAAAATTGTACTAAACAGTATAATTATTTTTTTCGGTTATTTTTATTTAAACTGAAATAAAGGAAAACACAGACAAATGCAAACAAAACAAAAGTTTTACACCTTAATTGACTCATTCCAGTTCACAATTGTCACATTGTTACAAACAAACAAAAAAATTATAAAAGCAAAATAAGATCCACATGTGTGCACAATCTACCAAGAGAAACAAAAACCATGTAGGCATCTTAGCCATGCATGACAGTGAACATGTATGCATAGATATGCAGTACTGTGCCACTTAAGAAAACAATTCCGAAACTGATCACGAGATGGGTCATGTGTGATCATTCATTTTCATAGTAATATTTTTAACAAGACAAAATACTAAAATAGTCCTTGGACAATAGTGTAGCATTTATGGGGTACAAAGTGAGGTCATGGGCAGTATATAAATAGCGGGGTCACCAATCCACATCTACTGCACCGAATCACCGAACATGCAAATTGTTTTGGATACAAGGGGGTGTCTACATTTATGGACAATTTTAAAATGTTTATTTACTACAGACATAAAACAATTTGTAGTGTATCTCAGATTATGCACTGCTTCATTGGTGAGAGAGACATTTTATTAAGTATTTCACAGTGTTCAAATAGAAAATGGTTTTTGAATGCTTAGGTGCGCTGATACACCAGATAGCACTGTAACCTTTAGAGAAATTAGACTACTGGATTAATTTTTGACAAAAACAACGTTGAATGTGTTTATAATTTTCACTCACATACATTCACTTAAATTTTTTATAAATACATAAAATAAAGTCCATATCTGAATCGGAAAGTATTATTTTCGTGTATTTTTATGATTTTTATGATATTTTAGATCATTTAATGTTGATTAAAATTAGGCAATTTTTTTTTTAAAAGTCACGTTTACTTATGGGAATTTTTGGCCAGCTGTTCATTATTTATGTCCATTATTCTCAGTAACTGGTTTATTTACCAGAATTTTTTTTTTAAAACCCAATTATGATTCATATCCCAATATTTGGTGATTTTCGTTGTAGGTAAAATGATCAAATTTATTACCAAATTAGCTGTCACAATCAGCTATCGATCCCTGAAAATAACCACAACATTCCGCCATTGTTCTCAAGCGAAAATACTTGCCAAAAACCACTTTTTCAACATTCCAAAGTATTTTCCATTGAAAAAAATACTAAATCTAAAGTCACAGGAAGTTCTGTTTTCTGATAATAAATCATTTCCGGTGATGTCAGATACATTGGCAGAAAACATTTTTTAATACAAAATTTTTGTTATTTAGAGATTTGCTGGGTATAGTGTATCGTTACTGAAATGATACTGTACCGAACAGTATATATATATATATATATATATATATATATATATATATATACACACATATACATATACATATATATATATACACACACACACACTGAGAATACGCTTGGTGAAAATTAAAGGAGGGTGGCCGAGTGACACCACATCCTTCAAAAACAAAACACAGAAAACCCCACCAACTCAAAAAGCAAAACAAAACCCAACATTAAGCTTGGTTACCACATATCTTTGTGTGTTGATCGACTTTGTGGAAAGACATATACTCCTTATTTTGCCCTTGAGTATTTGGTACAAAAAAGTTGGTACGAAATACAAGCTGACTCATCTTTTATGTACAGTTGATTGAACCGGAGATGTTGTAGATCTGACATTCACAAAAATGTGTTTTGCTGAACCAATCAAAGTTTCAATATTATTTTAATAAAGATTTCAATATACTGTAGGTCCTGTAATTAATGCGATCATAATATTGAAGTGAAAAATGTGAGTTTGTGTTATTCGCATTAATAATATGTTGCATTTATTTCTAGGTTTTCTATGTGTCCCACATTATTGAAACAAAAACAAACAAAGATTAAAATTGCCACATATTTATAAAACACAACTGGAAAACAATTCATCATAGACGAGACAGACTAATTGTCCTATAGTCCAGCAATATGCCAGCCACATGTGATGATTGCAGGGTCTTTGGCCACCTTGACAAAAGCCAACATGATCCATTACGCGTGAATGGGTTTTAACACGATAATCCTGAGGTCAACTGTTTCTTTGTTTTTACTGTTCGAGTTCGCTGCAAAATTATCGGCATATCACTGGATGAATTGTTCTTTCATTATGACTTTGAAATTGCCGTTCACAGATAGGGAAGATTCAGTTGTAATGGTACATGCATGCTAATTAATGTTTAGCCAGATTTAGGTAACTATACACGTGATTTCTGCGAAACTATGCTTTGAGTTGATCTCACAAAAAGACAGAAACCCTAGCTGAGATGGGGTGTTTTTGCAAAAGTCCAAAATTGGGGGAAGTGGAAATAACCACTATGCAGATCAAGTTGAACTTTGATTTGGTTTTACCCATTTTTCACAGAATTATGGCCCTTGAATTTAGGATATACATGAAAATTTGTTTTTCAGATTTTTTGTTTTGCAATGCCAGAAGATATTAAGATTAAATTTTTAATATAACTTTATTATTTCTCCCATCCCTAGCCATGCAAGACAGACCCATTCCATGACGTCAGCCCATGCGGAATAAATCTGTCTTGCACGGGCTATGACGTCACTGAATTTAACATGGGGAGTATTATGGCATTGGTAATATACGACATCATATCAATGTGAGTTGGTTAGTTTTAGATCAATATTTTCTTATTAAAACTTCATTATAAAAGCTATCTTGTTAATTTGTAGTGTTAAATTATACTTAATACATGAAACACACAGCAAATATGATAGTGTAGTTTATTTATGATAAACCGGTCAAATAAAGAAGTTACGTTTTCAGCCATTTTTGTTTGTGTAAAATGGATGGGAGAAAAAGACTCCATCATATGCAGTGATGTGGGATAGAAAAAGTACACCTTCGGTGGTGGAAATTTTGACCTTGGAATTTAGCAAGCCTCGTCCCAGGTCGAAATTTCCACCACCTCAGGTGTACTTTTTCTATCCCACATGACCACATATGATGGAGCCTATTATGCTCTCAGAATGCTTGTTTGATATTTCTAGTCAATTGAAAATTGATTAGCAACTAGTGTTAATGTTCTGAAATTTTTAGATCTGCAGCTACGGCAGATCCGATGGAGCAACCCATGGACTTTCAAGCAGACCCTCCACAACCAACGACTCAGTCTGATTCGGAAAACATTTATATGAACCTCAGCAACTTTGAAATAGGCAAGAAGATTGGTAAAGGCCAGTTTTCAGAAGTGTATAGAGCCAAAAATAAGATAAATGGCAGCACTGTTGCATTGAAGAAAGTGCAGGTAATGTTTGCTGGTTCCTTCCCTCCTTCATAGTTAAGAACAGACCTTATGTTAGTTCAGTTTGCATACATATATATAAATATATATATATATGTACGTACTTTCACAATCAGTTTGACATTCCATTTATTCCATTTATATACTTATTTTTGTGCTTATATCCAATTATGTTTCAAGTACACTATCCTGGGCACATACCTCAGCTAACAGGGCTGTTTCTCAAGGACTGTGGTTAGTGGTTGGTGAGAGAAGTCGGTGTAGTTGCCTTACACCTACCCATTGACATGTTGTAGTCGCTCTGGGTGGGTGGCGGTACCAGGATGCGAACTCAGTACCTACACATGTACCAACCTTTTCTGATGACTTAACCAATACACCACTGAAATGGGCAGTTTGCTTATTGATAAAACTGTGATACGTTTACTATTATCCTGTTCAATTATTTAGACCCAAAGTTTTTTGCAAATGTTACGTTTATTTCCTATTCGATATTTATTTTCTTTGCATTTACATGAAAACAAACCCAAACCCCGACAGATTTTATATACAAATCATCATATAAAATGCACGAAGTTGACTTAATTCCACTTTTTAAAAATCTCTGTGTCTTTTGAATGCACGTTATTTCGCCTATAAATAACTAAGGTCATTTGCATATCAAAAGCATCATTCTATAGTGCGTTTCAAACTAATGTTCGGTTCTATCGTCCTATCCGCACAAATCGTAGTATGACCTATATTTAAGAAAATATCTGTATACATGAAGCAGGCGCGGATTCAGGTGGGGAGTTCAAGTGACAAAACCTCAGTTTGAAAAAAAAATATGTATCAAATATTATAATTATATTGTGGAATACACAATCGCGCGTGCTGAAGGGAGAGACAGACAGACACAGAGAGAGAGAGAGAGAGAGAGAGACACGTCATTTATGTAACGACGCACTCAACATATTTTAATCTATGGTTATAGGGAGAGAGAGAGAAGAATATGGTATGCATGCGATTGGTGGAGGTGTAACCCTCTGCACAACCCCAACCCCACTTAAAGCTTCTTTTGTATATGGAGCGGGACGTAGCTCAGAGGTAAAGCGTTCGTTCATGGTAGGTCGACTGATCGATCCCACATGGTGGACCCATTGGGTTGTGTCTAGTTCCAGCCTGTGCACCACAACTGATGTACAAAGGCTGTGGTATGTGCTATCCTGTCTATGGGATGGTGCATATAAAACGTCCCTTATTGCTTATCAAAATTGCTTATCGGAAACAGTGGCCCATGTGGCGGTAGCGAGTTTCTTTCTCACTGTCATAATGCTCCTTAACCGTTTTGTCTGACGCCACATAAACTTATATCAAATGCGTTGAGTGTGTCATTAAATAAACATTTCTCTCGTATGTATGTGTAGTCTATATGCATTTCTAGTCGATTAGTTTATAGGTTGTTAGGTTGTTTAAATAGTGAATGATATGGAAATAAATTGTTTTTGGTGTTAAAGAGTTCATGCATACATTAAAGTAATACTCCTGATGGGTATGGAGAAATAACTTAATCAGCTGACGAACTCATTTCTTCATCACTATCTTCGTTAAGGGGGACTATCACAGGGGGTATTTTATTTCTTATAAAACTATTTTGTTTTCTAAAATCTTCTTCGATCTTTATTACATGTTTAACTGCGTCAGAGAAGTGTGTAGGTGTGACAGAGTTCAATGCATGTGCAAGTTCTCTCCGCACCGTGGTCATTTTACCATCATTATGACGAGCTATGTGCCCTTTGACTTGACTCCAGATCAGTTCTATCGGATTGAGTTCAGAATGTCTTGGCGGCAGTCTTAGACACAAGTGCCCATGGCGTTCAGCAATATCATCAGTAACAAATTGCTTTGCACATTTGTTACTTTTCATAAGTTCATAAAGAACTGGCTTTGTCATGTTACTCTCAAAAGGTATATTTTTGTTTCGTAGCCACGACTGAATTTCTTCCTTTTTAGCGTTTAGTGCAGGACATCGTGTAATCTCAGTTAATTTGTTGTGGTAGCTTGCGTTATCCATGACGATAACAGAAGGTTCTGGTAGAGAAGGCATACGTTGTTCTTCAAACCATTTGATGAAATTGTCATGATTCATCTCACCATGATAGTCTCCGTCTGTTTTTTTAGCCTCAAAGATCAATTCACAGCCATCTATCAATCCATATTTATCACAGCCAGCATGACAAATAATAAGTCTTTTTCCCTTCCCAGTCACCGAACAGAGTTTAGGAACTCGATCAGCAGCGTCTGATTTCGGCAGGTGATTGGCGGTACTTGTGCCCGGGTGGATATCTGTCCAGTGGTGGGATGTTGTGTGGTTGATATTCACCCAGGTCTCATCTTGATACACTATTAAATACCCCTGTTCTCGTAAACTGGATATTTCATGGAGATAGGACAGTCTCCTGTCTGATATATTGGCGTCCTCAAGAATCACTTTTCCGGTTGTAGACATATGTTGGTATTTAAAATCGAGGTCATGGAGTGTTCTTCATAAAGTTGATATGGATATGTTGATTCCACATTCCTCCCTTAAAGCCACGTTAATCTTATGTAATGTAGGTAACTCGCCCTCTCTATAAAATCTGTATACTCGTTGTCTAAGAACATCTTTATCAAATAAATTGACGAGTTTTCGGTCGCGTTTTTTAACAGTGATTTCTGTGCTTGGATTTGTAGAGCTTAGATTTTTCACCGTTCTTTTTACAGTTGAAACCGAAACTTTAAGTGCAGCGGAAACTCGATCGACAAATCGATAAGAAGCATACCTAGGTCTACCGCGCTGATATTCATCTTCAAAATAATCGAAAACGTTCTTAATACACGATTTACATCAACTGAAGTGTTTTTCGATTTACCCATATTTTTCCTCAAATAACAATAACAAGAATGTCGACTAATACATTTTCAATGAATTTATATACCCTACCTAACTTGTATTTTACGTGGTTTACATATTGCTACAATAGCACGTGCAGTCATAGATCGAAATAATGATGTTATTGACCAAGCAATGCTATCATATTTTGAACATTCAGGGCTGTGTCTGCGGGATGAAAAAGTGGTTGAACCCATACGAGTCCGAACAATAGCCCTTTGGTTTTTCGCATTACAAATGTAACACCCCACTCCCAAACCTCAGCCCCTAGCACCACCCTAAATACTATATATATATATATATATATATATATATATATATATACGTATGAGTTCCCAATTTAGAGGCAAATTAAATCACATTTTTATTATTATTTGATGTTGGTGGCCTTTGACATTTTATATCTCTCTCTCTCTCTCTCTCTCTCTCTCTCTCTCTCTCCCCCCCCCCCCCCCCCCCCGGTCTTCTGGGTCCGGCCCTGCATTAAATTTATTTATAAATTTGGAAAGCACATTCCTGCGGTGTGTGAGGTGATTTGTGTTTATTACTGTGCTACACCTCAGTTGTGTTAGGTTAGGTATGGTATGCTAATATATAATTGATATAATAAAATAAAAATACATAATACATTAGCTAAATTTATTAAATATAATGCACCTACAAGAAAGGGTTACATGTTCTGTTTGTTTACATCTATGTTTAACGGAAAGATTAGACAATGCTGTTACACACTGCAAAACAATGATAACCTTGATTTAGTGAAACAAGCTATAATGGCCTTCACGTAGCCTCAGATCCCAATGTTTTGATATGCAAATGACCTTAGTTATTTATAGGCGAAATAACGTGCATTCAAAAGACACAGAGATTTTTAAAAAGTGGAATTAAGTCAACTTCGTGCATTTTATATGATGATTTGTATATAAAACCTGTCGGGGTTTGGGTTTGTTTTCATGTAAATGCAAAGAAAACAAATATCGAATAGGAAATAAACGTAACATTTGCAAAAAACTTTGGGTCTAAATAATTGAACAGGATAATAGTTACATTTTTAATGTACAGTACATGTGTTGTTTTTGGCAGTATTTAAGTTATTACAGTGTGAATTAACTTAGGGTTATTTGTCAGTTAAATGCATGTATGTATATGTAGTTGCAGCCCTCTACATTACGACCAATTTGGTCACATATGCGACCATTTTTTTTCATTTAGTGACTAAAATATTTCATACCATACATATAAAAATAGAAGTAGGCGCCATCTGGCTTTTAGATGAAAATGTTAATGTAGAGGACTGATTTGGATTTTAAAAAAAAGTGATGGTTTGTTTTTGGGTTGTTTTAAAGATTTTCGAAATGATGGATGCGAAAGCCCGGCAAGATTGTATAAAAGAAATTGATTTACTGAAGGTATGTTTTTTTTAAAACTTTTTGTTATCGGATTTAATTTCATGCAGTTTATGTAAATTTGCTTTGATAGTTTTGTTGTCTGACCTTTACCAAGTAAAAAGGTGAGATATAGGTATTACTTTTCTGACGGCACCAGCGTCAACTTTTGTGTTAAAAGTCTATATAATTGTTAATTGTTTTTGCATTTACATTAGTTATCAAATTTATGTCCCTTGTGAAATAATTTTGAACTGTCACTCACTATTAAACCTCATGACAATTAAAAATTATTTCACCCGGGACATAAATTTGATAATAACTAGTAGCACATTTATTATCGTCTATTTAAACATATACATGTACAATAGTTTATCACTTGTTTTGTTCTTTGTATGGTGTGTTTTTCTGCAATTTCACTTAGATCTGATTTATAATCTAGATCACATTGAAATATAGTTCTAGTTTAATATAATTTTGTTTTAAGATTACCATCTTATAGGAAGGAAATGTTTTATTTAACAACATACTCAACACATTTTATTTACTGTTATATGGCATCGGATATATGGTTACGGATCAGACAGATATTGAGAGAGGAAACCTGCTGTCACCACTTCATGAGCTACTCGTTTCGATTAGCAGTAAGGGATATTTTATATGCACCATCTCATAGACAGGATAGCATATACTACGGCCATTGATGTACCAGTTGTGGTGTACCCACAGACGGGGATTGATCCCAAATCAACTGCGCATCAAGCAAGTGCTTTACCACTGGACTATGTCCCGCCCCACCATCTTATAGATGCAACTATCAGTGACACCTAATACGTTTATGGTAGGCGAAACATTTAATTCTACGGAATTCTTGTGATGTGTGGACTAATTCTCCGAGTGTACTGAAGTACATAATTTGTAGTAGGTCGTATTGCTTGACTGTTAGTTTTATTGATTTCTGTACATGACAGCTACCAAGATGTAATTAATTATGAATTATTTATTGAATCATTCAGGTTGAAGGGTTTATGGAGTACATGTATGTACACAATGGCATGAAATAATGGAAGCATTAACCATTTTAAGCTATATAGCTAGACATTTTTCTTATTACCATACGGATGGTTTATGAGAAAACATCATTGTAACAGTTTCTGTATTTTTACAATCACCTAGAATAACCATTCAGTTATATGTTCTCTTGACAATTACATTACTTAGTTGTTTTAGCAATGTTATGTCATGCAGTGAAAAGAACACAGATCTGAGGAGTGGTAGGTCATAAGATCAATTGCCATAGGTGGACCCATTGGGTTTTTTTCTGTGGGTCTATGGGAAGGTGAACATTTAAAATACTTTGCTCTTATTTATTAAGGTCGATGACAGTCACGTTTCGTACCCATGTTTTGGCTTCATACACAACATTAATTAAAATTAATATAACACATCCAATGGTAATTTTTTGATATGATATATTTGACAAAAGGTACTTTTTATTTCATTCATCTTTTAAAATTTAAACTTAATATTTTGTCCAGAATTATGAAAAATAAAAACATACCGACCTGTAAACAGCGTCGTCTGCTGGTTATAGAATTTTGACATCGGTCAAGGTTAGTAGACCAGTTTTTATTTGAATGCATTGTAATAATACAACTAATTTTGAATTTTAATGACATCAGTATTCCAATGACGTCACTTTATATCTCCTTACAATTATTTAGCACTAAACTGGATACATGACTATTCCGTTTTCAGAACGCTGGAAAATTCCAATGCAAAATTGCTATTAAATTTTCTTTTTTTTTGAACGTTACTAATGCACCTGAATATGTTTGAGGAAAATCTTGCAATTAAAAAAATGTACCTTTTACGAAATATGGATATCAAGTGAAATTACGGTAAGATATGCTATATTTATTGTGTATGAAGCCAAAACAAAAGTGCGAAAAGAAAGAAATGTTTTATTTAACGACGCACTCAACACATTTTATTTACGGTATATGGCGTCAGACATATGGTTACGGACCACACAGATTTTGAGAGGAAACCCGCTGTCACCACTACTTCCAATTAGCAGCAAGGGATCTTTTATTTGTGCTTCCCACAGGCAGGATAGCACAAACCATGGCCTTTGTTGAACCAGTTATGGATCACTGGTCGGTGCAAGTGGTTTACACCTACCCATTGAGCCTTGCTGAGCACTCACTCAGGGTTTGGAGCTCACTCAGGGTTTGGAGTCGGTATCTGGATTAAAAATCCCATGCCTCGACTGGGATCCGAACCCAGTACCTACCAGCCTGTAGACCGATGGCCAACCATGACGCCACCAAGGCCGGTAGTGTGAAAAGTGACTGTCGTCGACCTTGGTAGTAGTTTGTGATGTCTGACCATATAGATCAATAAACACGAAATAACTACACAGTTTAAAATGTGTTAACCCGTTTCCTGCCGTTGACGTGTATACACGTCAAGCGTCATCACAATGACATCACTTTGCATTGTTTTCATTTAAAAATTGTTTTTAAATTAATTGTTGACATTTTTGTCAAAAACAAAGTAAGAAAATGTCAATAAATAGTCTTAGAATGACATATCCAAATATTTACTAAATTGTTGTTGTACATCGTATGTTTTTTTAAAACAAAAAATACCCGTCAAATGGCGCGTGCTATTGTTTGTTATGGTTTCTTGTTTTGTGGTAGCGATTTCTTTTATCTCTACAAAGTTGTCATAATATACTATTATATATATGAACTACATTATGACAGTTGCATTAAAATAGAACAAGTATCACTTTTAATGCCTAAAAAAAGGTACAAACACAATCAAATAGTTGTAATCCGACGGCATAAACAGTCATCGAAAAGCACCATTTCCCTATTTCTATTTATAAACAACAGGTCATGTGACAGCACATTTCCCGCCATACAATTTGACAGCAGTAGTATACATTGCTTGCATATGCTGCTAACTGTTTTCATTAATAATTACAACGTGGTTACTTATACTACAGCAGACGATATTCTAACTAGCTACATGTATGTTTGCTTGAACAGTTACGTCGACTATATGATCGAATACGTACATGTGCTCGGTGTTCGTCGTTGTTTTGTTGTGTGTTGTTTTTCTGCCAGTTTTTCCTTTTTCCTTTTCAACATGACATATTACATTCACATTGGTATTAATCACTATTGAGTGGATATATATTTGTTTTCATTTTTTAAAAATGAATTACAAACGATAGGTTAAGAATATCTTCTGAACTAGTCTGGGGAATACCTTGACCTACATTATTTTCAATAACCAATCACAAAACATTCTCGTTGCGTGTCACACAATTATGTGGCGCCACCGGTTTTTTGTTTTATTATTGAAATAGATTAAAGCATGTACTATACTGTACCAGTCGCGGATCCAAGGATTGTGTGTGTGTGGGGGGGGGGGGGGGGGGGGGGGGCGTGCATGGCTTTTTATGAATAAGTTAGCGTATATAAGCAGTGAATGTTTTGTAATTATGTTTGTATGGTGGATGACAATTTTTTAAAAATCAGGCATGTGTGCTGGGATTTTAGGTAGGGGCGTCTGAAGAGCGAAGTTTATAGGGGATATGTATTGAATTTGGTTTTGGTTTTTTAATCTGTTTGAGCAGGGACCGGAAAGGGGATGGGTGGGGGTGGGGGTGGGGGCAGGCGACCCATTCCCTGCACACACATCTGCAAATGTTATAAAGATAAATTAATCATCATGAGGTAAACTGTAGTTGTGTTGGATCTATTTTATTTTGATAAATTTATTAGTACCAAAATCTAAATTTTGGGGCGAATACGACAGAGACATTCGGGCAAATTGAGCTGGCCTGAAACCTTTTCATCATGTACTAGTAGTTCCAAAATTTCTCTCACAATACTAGTGTGTAGTGCTTCGTTTGAAACCCTATATTATATATAGCTGGTTGGCAGTAACGCTAAAACTAATAAATGTTGTTTTTTAGTTGGTGGTATTTTCGTTTAATTCGGGCACAAATTAGCCAGCCCTTCTCCCTCTCCCACCCCTACAAAACAAAACGGGATCTTGTACGCTTGTGATTAGTACATCAGGCCTGCACGGTACCAATTGGTGTGGATACGTCAGGGGTATACACACCCTCAACGCGAGGTCCAATTTTTTTTCCCATGCAACAGTTATCGACCGTTTTTTAGAACATCGACATGGTCCTTTTTTCGTGTTACGCAACACCCAAAAAAAAATTGTGCGGTAACTATATGGACCTATATAAAATGTGAAAATTACAGTAGGATAATGGTTTGCAATAGATTCAGAGTAAGTAATCACGTTTTTTATTTTTAAAATATGGTGATATATATTTTTTGTTTGTTTAAATAACAATTAAAAAGAAAACAATTCCACGTACTTAGCAGGGCGGACACTGTTGTGTAGGCAACGACCCGAAACATTGTTTTTGTCTCAAAAATCGTTAAACAAATTATTTAATGCAAATAAAATGTTGTATTCAGGATGTAATAATCACAAATCATAAAACGATCCTATATTATTGATAAAAATATCTTTTTTTTTCCGCAAAAACATCAGAGTTTAGTTGACCTATATTATCGACGCTTGACCCAGATACAATACTTCGCGGGACCAACTGCCAGTGATTTCTTCTTCTTTCACTCCCTCAATAAACATGTCAGAAGAAGTTGCACAAATATAAATTCATGATTCCGATAATAATGTTTTCAAGATTTACTTGTGTGACATCTCAAGTGACCTATTGCGGTAGGGAGCACATTTTCTACGTCCGCTCAGACTACCGTGCGTCACGCATAAACGTTTCATGTTTTTGACTTCTCAAAAAGTTCTTAATCAGTTCCAACTACATTTTGTGCCACACATAGACACATTCTAACCTCCCTATCCACTAGAGCACACTGATTTATTAATCATCGGCTATTGGATGTCAAACATTTGGTAATTTTGACATACTAGTAGTCTTAGAGAGAAAACCCCCTACATTTTTCCATTAGTAGCAAGGCATCTTTTATATACACCATCCCAAAGACAGGATAGTACATACCATGGCCTTTGATATACCAGTCATGGAGCACTGGCTGGAACGAGAAATAGCCCAGTGAGCCCGCCGATGGGAATCAATCCCAAACCAACTGCTTTACCACTGGGCTGCGTCTCGCCCCTGGTGTGGGAGGAATGCATGGGGGGGGGGGGGGGGGGGCAGGGGTTGTTATAATAGAAAAATAGTTTATTGATACTGATGTTTTAAGTATGTGACCTCCCAGAAATGACCGCAAAATGGTGTCTTGCACCTTCCATGCTCATTGGTTAAATCCTAGTTACAGCCCTGAACAGCTATATACATGTAGGGTTGCAAATGAATCACTACATATTTTTACATGGATTACAACTAATATTGTGTCAGAGTAAAATGATGAAAATACATCGTGAAAAGGTTTTAGGCCAGCTCATTTGCCCGAAATGCTATACCTGGATAGTATTCAAATAATATATAAAGGCAAATAGATGACCAGTGTATATAACTTGTGAATGTCCCCTAGGTGGGGATGGAGTTCACAATAGTTGTATAGAAATTGCATATCCGTGACCCATTTCCTTGTGAATTTGGTCATTCTACCCCTCTCCTAAGGGTGGGGCACAGATAGGGGAAAATTAAGCCAATTGTCGTGTCCAGGAATACCATAAAAATATAAATTTTGCGAATTTCGTTAATGTGGTGTCCCTTGTCCCCCATCCCCTCAGGTAGGAGACAAATTCATTAAACCATCTATCATATAGACAAATGCATTTAAACTATTATGTCTTCAGAAATATTAGACCATTTCCAACCAAATTTATTTGGAAAACCCAAAACCATAAATTTGGTCATTTTAATCCCCCAAGGAAAATGGGTGCCCCACACTCCATGTGTATGGTAGTTGTGGTCAGCAATTTACTCAGGTGGCCATTTAGATCTATTTTGTATCATGCATAAGTGTTCAACACTTGATACACATTATGTATACGGTACATATTTAATTAGGGCTCACATGTTGATGTTTGTTTCTTTGGGTTTAAAACATGTTTTAGGTGAATGGACATTTTACTTTTTTTTTTTTTTTACAATTGTGACCGTGTGAAGCACTATTGCAAGTATCTTGTGTCACAATAAATTACTGAAAGGCATAAAATACTTTTTACTATTTCTATTATTCTAATATTAGTGTTCAGGGTTTCTGCCAGAGGGTATGAAGGGTAAAATTATGTACCCTAAAATCTTGGGAATTAATGGATACGTTTTAATAATTTTTAGAACGATTATAGTAAGATAGCTGCTGCTTAAAGTTTGTACATGAAATGCAGTGTCCAATTTAAAAAGATTCCAAACCCCATAGCCACCTAGTAGCGGCAGTTATGATGTGGAGTTTTCAAGTACCCTCAAATTATTGATTACTGGTGTCCTTTACTTTTGACCTTATGACCCAAAAGTTGTATGCACACAGCAAATAGTTTCCAGTTTTACATACCTTACCATGGTAACAATAGTTTGCATAAGTTACCATGGTAACAGTTTCGATCTGGGTACCATGGTAACATATAGTTTTGAACTGGTTACCATGGTAACAATTAATAAGCTTCATATATCTTTTCTACAGGCATAGTACAATTATATCACTATACATTGTTGTTTTTTCTCAGTCCTTGAAAATGATTTTTTTTTAGAAATTTGTTTTCTGTTATGCATTGGTTACCTTCTCTTGTAAACAGCTGGGAGCTTATTATTACATCATTATACAGTGATTTGTATTCAATTAAATTCATTTAAAACATTTCATATGGGAAACGGTTCCTCTTTTTGCATTGGTTACCATGGTAACAGAATTAATAATGTTCATTTGAAAATGACAGGAAGTGAAAGGACATATACCTTATTTAAAATCTTGTGTCATTTGACAAAGCTATATAAAGTAATAGAGATAGTATACATATTTTTAGTGTCTATATAATGTTGGACACAATGTCCACAAGTTACAAAAATGCATTGATGGTAGTATGTGCATTTGACCCTATTATTCAAAAACAAAATTGGCTGTCTACTTAATTCTTTTTCTAAATCGAGTAGTATGGTTAATAGATCACACCATAGACTTAAATTAAAAACAAAATATTAATTTTAAATTAAAGTTTTCATAATTATTAATAAAAATGGTATATTGAAAGTTGCAGCTGTTGCCATGGTAACATAAATAATATTACTGACTATAAAATGTTATCGTTACGTGGGTGGATATTCTTAGTATATATGTGTGTAATTTCATGCTGAAATGTCAACTGATTTTAATAATATTACCAGAAATGTATAATAGTTAATGTTGGAAATTATGTTCATAATTTACAAAAATGTGTTGATAGCCGAATGCGCATCTGACCCTATTTTTCAGAAAAAACGCGGTTGTCAACTTAATTTTTTCTTTACATCAAACAGTATGGTTAATAAATCACAGCATAGACTTAAATTAAAAGAAAAATATTAGTTTTTAATTAAAGTTTTCATAATTATTAATGAAAATATGGTATATTGAAATTTGCAGCTGTTGCCATGATAACATAACTGACTATAAAATGTTAGCGTTAGTTACGTAGATGGATATTCTTAGTATATGTGTGTAATTTCATGCTGAAATGTCAACTGATTTTAATAATATTACTAAAAATGTATAATAGTTAATGTTGGACATTATCTTCATAATTTACAAAAAAGCGTTGATGACAGTAATGTGCATTGCACCCTATTATTCTGAAAAAAATGGCAGTCTGCTTAATTTTTTCTTTAAATCAATTACTATGCTTAATAAATCACAGCATACACTTAAATTAAAAGAAAAATAGTAGTGTTTTATTCATGTTTTCTTAATTATTAATGAAAAAATTGTATATTGAAATTTGCAGCTGTTGCCATGGTAACAAATAAAATAACCATCTACAAAATGCTATCATTACGTAGGTGGATCATTATGGTATATATGGGTGTAATTTCATGTTAAAATGCCCATGGATTTTAATAAAATTACTAGAAATGTAGAACAGGTGAAAATTCTTTAAATTTAGCAAAAAGAATGCGGCAGGATAAGGGTTAATATGACATTAAACAAGTATTCCATACATTTCTTTTTATTTGATGTATGATTTTTTATTTTTTCCCACAGCAACTGAATCACCCAAATGTGATAAAGTATCTGGCAAACTTCATTGGAAATAATGAGCTGAACATTGTGCTGGAATTAGCAGATGCTGGTGATTTGTCCAGAATGATAAAAGTATGATGGTTTTGTTTATTTGTGGGAAGCATGGAAATATTTATATATTTGTTTATCTATACAGTTGCTCACTATTAATCCAGATTATTTGTTTCAAGGGCTCTGACTTAAATCCCCAGATTGTTTGTTTCAAGGTCTGTGACTAATATCTTCCATGTGTTGGTCAGCGTGAAATATTTTTTTAATTTATTGTTTGCCTAAATAGAATGCCAGAAATTGTATGTTATTATTTTGTTTACTGTGGTAAGAAAAAAAAGATAACAGTGTCTGTGGCTGTGTTTTCAATATTTTTGTGATTTTCCGTCAGCTTTTTCTTCCTTTTTTTCAGCATTTCAAAAAACAGAATCGGTTGATTCCTGAGAAAACAATATGGAAGTATTTTGTACAGATCTGCAGTGCACTTAATCACATGCATTCCAGAAGAATTATGCATAGAGGTATTTACAATGTTAAAAAATAATACAAAGTATCTTCGAAACCAAGTATTGTGGATGGACTTTTTCTTTACATTTTTATTAATACTAATACACATTTTAATTAGAATCAGACTTGAAGAGTTTATGCTTTATCTTTTTTTCTTTGTTTTATGGCATGCATTTTTGGCTTAAACAGTTATTCTGTTTATGTGGTAGATTTGAAAAACAAATGTATTCATTAATCAAATAGCAGAAAATACAGTCGGAAACAAATTGTAGTCCGCATATCAAATATTGTATAATGTCAAGTGATTAATCATTTATTACAGCTTTCAGCTAACATTGTCCAGATGTATTATAAAAGTTTGAAACCCTCACCCCTTCATTTGTTTTCAGACATTAAACCAGCCAATGTGTTTATTACTGCTGAGGGCGTGGTCAAGCTGGGAGATCTTGGTCTAGGTCGATTCTTTAGTTCTAAAACTACTGCAGCACATTCCTTAGGTAGGACTTATTTTGTCACTTCACTATCCTTTGCATATATTATAACTGTTGTTTTCATGACTTTTCAAAACAAAATGTGCATCACATGATGTTTTTAAAAGGAAATAGGGCTCAGATATATGACTTAAGAAAATAACAATAGGTGCTGAGTTATTATTATTATTATTATTTTATTTTTAATTTTTAATTTTTTTAAATAGAAGATTAAAGGGACACACCCTAGTTACGGCTAGTTGTTAACCATTATGGCGTTGTTTTTCGCTATTAAACCCATTTTTTCACAAATAAAATTTACTTTACTTACCGTTTATTATTTAGAATATACATTTCCATTCACCTGAAGTGTTTTTTGGTAATCCTGGTAATCCTGGTGTTTGTAATACCACAAAATGCATTTTTCGTATTTCTGAAAAACGGACGCACGTTTGAGAAAAAAACTTTGAGCAGACAAGGTCTAATCTATTTTTAGACGGGATATTTCCATTTCAATTTCACAGACGTTGGTATACCACGTGACCGTTATCATTTTGGTTCGGTTTGTTTTCTCGTGCACGGTTCGCGCAATCAACATCCGATTTGTTGTTGTTCATTTGTGAGATTTTTCTTCACAGTTCGTGAACATTTTCAGTAACAATAAAGTTCAGACAAGTAAGTATCTCAATACAAAACGTTACAAACCCTTAAAACCAATAATTTTGCTAAGTCCTACGATATCTGGAGAGGGGATACAACCAGGACAGAACAGTTGGAACATGTCCAGGAGAGGTGAAAAGAACGCACCCCAAGTCTGTGAAATTTGTCGTGACGTAGGCATTGTTGTGCTTGAGTGACATCTACCGGTGACATCAGAATACTAACTTTCAAAATTATTTCAAGCAATTGGGACATGGGGATTCCCATGGTATTTATCGATATAAAACCTGCTTTTTCACTCCATTTGATAAAAACGTGATCTAAGTGTGTTACAGGTTTGTAGATTAACCAAATTATAATTTATTTTCGCTGGATGGAACTAGGGTGTGCGGCTTTAATTTGTGTCAATATTATAACTGTTGTTTTCATTAGTTTCCAAACCAAAATGTGGATCATATGATGTTTTTAATAGGTGCTGAGTTATTATTATTATTATTATTTTCTTTTTTTAATAGAAGAGTAATTTTTGTCAACTTCTGTGTGTAAGTCTGCATTATGTCTAAGTTTAAATGAAACTTGGTTTTTGCAAAAAATATAAGTGATATATAATCAAATTACATACACACACAAAAACTGTAGGTGCTAGGTCAACTACAGTGCATGTTTTAATTTACACAACCGTTGGTTGCATTCAATTCCATAGTGCCATACCCAAAAATTTCTTTCTGGCAGAAACACTGAGTTAATAATATGACAAACTAACTGAAAATTACTGATTATATAGTACTGTATAAATGTATAGTAGTAGTTCACCAGCAGTTTGATTTTGTATGCCATTAAAAATGTTTTGGGTTTTTTTGTAGTGGGAACGCCATACTACATGTCACCAGAAAGAATACATGAAACTGGATACAACTTCAAGTCTGACATCTGGTCTCTAGGTTGTCTTCTGTATGAGGTTAGTAACAAAATTCAAATACAGAATGAAGAGCCCGTCTACACACTCAGATAAAAAAATTTATTACAGGCCTTATGTTTTGACATGAGCATGAGCTCTTGGTTGCCTCATCACATGCTGATATCACTAATTTATTTACTTAGAATTACTTTAAATTTGCTCTCCTACATAATTTCAGATGATTTTTGAACCATAAGCACAACCAAAAGTTGTATATGTGTGAACATTTTATTAGATTGTAAAATTATACCGATATTTTTACTGAATAATGTGTCACTTGCAGAAACTTCCTGCACTCGACTTCATTAATTAGAATAGGATATGGTAATTAAATGATACGTAATTAAGGTATAATGAACTTATATTCATCTTTTTATGACATGCATGTATTCAGATCTTTGTGAGCAAGTTGGTTTTGTATACATATAAATTCCTAGATGTTTGATTAGGTGAAATCGGAATGCAGCATAAGTTTTCAACAAAGGCCACCTCAGTATTGATGTCATCTTTGTTCAGCAAGTACTCATTGTTGTAACTGGTAATATTCCAGATGGCAGCACTTCAGTCCCCATTCTATGGAGATAAGATGAATCTGTACTCCCTGTGTAAGAAGATAGAGTCCTGTGACTACCCACCTCTACCATCAGACCATTATTCTAAAGAGGTTTGTTTTGTCCTTTGCTCATTTTCCTTTGGATCACTATTCGAAAGAGATTTGCAATGTCATGTCTTTTGACAAATGACTGTTCTTTTTGTTTTGATTGCTTTTCTAAAAGGATTTGTGTCATGCATTGTTTTCAAAAAATTTCATTTCTGTGTTTCTTTTCTTATGCAGTTTGATGTAAATTTAATGTAGGTCACTGCATGGTGTAGGGTCATATTATGATGTTTTTTTCTATATACATGTCTCAGATTGCTTCTAAGTGGGAGACATAATTGGTTTTTGGTTTTTCACTTTTCAAATTAAAATTCATAAACATATTACATCAAAACAAATATATAAATGTTTGTGGATATGAATTGTATTTTTCTCAATAATAAGTATTAAATACTGTTCTGTTTTACAGCTACGGGAGCTAGTGGGCATGTGTATTAACCCTGACCCCGAACGAAGGCCAACGATTGAGTATGTGTATAGTGTTGCTCAACAGATGTACAGCTGGAGCCAACAGGTGCAGCCAGTTCAACAGCTACAGCAGCAGCATCAACAGCAGCATCCACTTCCGACTGTTGTCCAACAGACAAAGGCATTCCAGGCCATAGCCGCTCCTAGTACTCAATAAAAACATTGTACCGTGAAATCCACATTCCTCTTCAGTTGATCTGAAATGTATCATTTCACAGGTTCTAGTACTTAAAACAAATATCACTGGCTGTTAGTGTCTGTCAAACTAAAACTAGGCAGTGTTGTTTTGATGCTAGCAGGCATAGTCGGTATTTAGGCAGAATGTCATTTAATGTTTAAAATTAGTACATATAGCAAAGATCTTTAGATCTATTGTTTTTGTGTGACTAGGTGACTACAGACTGATATAACTGAGAATCATTAGTTAAGTTTGAAACTAATAATAAAGTTTTCTACTGCTAGTTGAATCAGACATGAAAACAAAACTGTTAATTTATTAAAAGAGCAATAACTTGTATATTGTCACACAAACTAAGAGAGTGAAAATGTGGCATTCACAAAAATTCAACTTCTGCATTCCATTCCAGACAATTCAGCTGCTGCATAATGTTCTATACAGGTATAATTAGATACATTGTTATGAATGATCCGAGAATTAAGAAATTTGACTCTCCTTTCATTTTATAAAGTTTTTAATAGCCTATTGACTACAATCTCCGGATAGAACAGACTAACTTGGTACCAACCAGCAAATGTGGTATTCCTGACACAACTGTTAATTGATGTGAATATTAGACTAGTTATTTATTACAGCAAATATTTGTGATCACATTTAGTTCGGAATCAGTTTTACTGGTTCACTAGTAATAAACACGTCTTTTGATTACCGCTGAAGGATGGATGTTTATTCTACGATGCTCGCATTATCTTAGTTTCATGATAAGTCACATTATGTCATAGTGTCAGAATCAAAATTGTATGCAGCAGACCATTTGTGATCAACACTGGTAGTTTTTTAATATGAACTGACATATTGACAACAAACAAGTATGGTTTGAATACTATTAATACAATAATTATCCATAACCTTAAATATATTTTGCAGTGGACATGTCAGTTAGTATATTAAGAAAAACTTTGGAGGTAGTTGATTTAGATATAACTTTTCATTTATTACAGCCAAAAGATGATGTGTGTAAGACATGACATTTGAGTGTTATTGTTTTTTGACAAATTATCTGCAGGATCAGATGTTTTGTCAAATTATGAGACCTCAAATAAGGATTCGTGATTGGTGTTCTTGTGTGATAATGATTAGAATGAAAATATGGTTATGAGAAGTATATTTGTGTTAAGTAATAGTTGTGTTTACTTTTAAGACTTTATTTTATATAACCTTAAACATCGGAGCAATAGTGCAGTCAAACCTGTCTTAAGTAGTCACACAAGGGAGTAGACAAAATTGGCTGTTTAAGACAGGTGTCTGCTGATTACAGGTTGCCACATATAGAGTTTGTTGTTGTTTCTTGTTTTACCGTGTGGTACTTCTAATTAACACATGTGTGCTTCATAACTGACTATAAATCAACTTTTGACATGTCGTCCCCTTCAGAAAAAATGCAACTGGAATGTATTAAATTAACTGTTCTCAACAATTAGTTTTCTTTGTCCATTTCATTATTTAATTCCTACTTTATGTGGTGTATTGTCAAAGTAAGTGAATTTACATATGTCAAGCATAGCCTGCCCAGAGGCAATTAGATGCATTCCCAGTCATACTTTCTTAATTGATACACAGGTGAGATGTTGGGACTGAATGGGTGCTAGTATTCCTGAAAGTGTTAATATTGGTTATTTGCTGCACCTTAACGCTGTTGTCAAAATATCCCTTATATATAACAGAAAACATTTATTGTGGCCGCTTAATACAGTAATTTTAGTGATTTGGGATTTGATTTAGGTGGCCGCGTTTGACAGGTGGCCACTTATTACAGGTGCATTTACATTATAAATCATTTGGGAGGAAAAAAAGTGGCCACTTAAGGCAGGTGACCGCTGATTACAGGTGGCTGCTAGGACAGGTTTGACTGTATATGTATTTGATTGTATAGAGGTCATGGATTGCTTTCAGGCTGTGGATTTTGCATGATTCTTTGCAAGAGTAAAATTATTAGGTGGAATCCCAAAATTTCTATATTAAATCATGTCGATGATTCTGGCGGAATCCTAACAACAAATTCCCGAATTCAATGCCTGGCTTTTGTATAGTATTAATATTTATAGAATGTTATACTTTTTTTAATAACATACCTAGTCTTAGATTGTTGTTAATCAAGTGGTTTTCTTTACAATTTTGTTTGAATTAGTTTTCGACTTACTTTGTTACTTTATTGTGCCAATATTTTTGTAATCCGTCCATCTTATACTTTTAGATAATATTGTTTCTGAGCTATACTTTTTGCTTTATGACAAAATAGTGATTGTAATATTTTTATGTATGTGTGTGTCTGATAAGAATAGGGTTGGCCTTTTTTCTTTCTTTTGTTTGATAGCAAGATTGTAGGAATAATTTCTAAAAAAAATTAAAAATCGTTTTAAGTCAATGTGTAAGTTTGTTTTGATTAAGAACACCACTAAAACACATTGATTAATTAAGCATTGGCTAGAGGATGTTAAACATTTGCTAATTCTGACATGTTGTCTTCAGAGCAAACTTACTACATTTTCAATTGTATATTTTTAAAACGTAAACTGTAGATCCTGAAACTAATGCTATCATAATATTAATGCAAAAAATGCAAACTTGTGTTATTCGCATTAATAATATGATGCATTTATTTCTAGGTTTTGTCTGTGTCCCACGTTGTTAAAACAAAACAAAGATTAAAATTCTAATATATTCATAAAACACAATTGGAAAACAATGCATTGTAGGTGAGACATACAAATTGTCCTATAGTCCAGCAATATGCCAGCCATGTGTGACGATTGCAGGGTCTTTGACCTGAGGTCGACTGTTTCTTTGTTTTTACTGTTTAAATTCGCTGCAACTTTGTTGGCATCCACTGGGTGAATTGTTCTTTCATGTTGACTTTGAAATCGCCATTCATAGATAAGGAAGATACAGTTGTAATGGTACATGTATGCTAGTGTTTAACCAGATTTAGGTAACGATACACGTTACGTTAATGATTGCTGGAAAAAAAATACTTTTAAGTTGTTCTCACCAAAAACATTCGGGACTAAACAGATTAATTATGTGTACACAGATATGTTAGTGACTTGATCTCATTGAAAACGCCTGTAACTCAAATTTAACCAAAACATGCACAGACATGAGTAAAGTAATATTTAAAAGGGAGGCCTCTCGCATTAATTTCATGTCACATTTTAGTCTGCCCACCGTCACATTAATTTAGGGATGCATTAATTTCAGGATCTACAGTATTAGGTTTTTAATGTACTTTAATTATTTTAATATGCCAATATTATATGCATGGATGGGTGTAAGTAACATACTGACTATTGATAGGATGTGTAGTTATGTGTACTGTTTTAAAAAAAAAACCCATCAGTTTTTCTGAAAGATCTCATTCACATACACTCCATCTTGTAATGCAGAACAAAAGATTATTTGTTTGTTTTAAACATTAATATACTTATTTTTACTTGTAAAACAACATACAACTTATTTTACATAATTATTTTGAACTTGCATAATTAGAAATCCAGATGACAAACAAAGATATAGTTGTACATATACTAATTATGGTATAGTTAATTATCTTAATTTTGAATAAAATATTTTGAAAACGATTATCCAGAAAATATTAAAAATTATTTGAACTACAGGTTGTGTAGAATAATGATGAATACTAATAAATACATTTAAAGTATTATATTGTTAACTGTTAAAAATGCTGAGTGTTAAGATTAGGGTGCAGAAACAAGTTAGTTGGTATTATATCAAGTATTATGTCAACTGATGATGTATTAAAACTGTTCCACTTCTGGAATCAGTGGTTCGTAATGTATTGACAAGTTACATTTCCCCAGCTGTCTGAAATTTTTTAAATTATTTAATTCATTTATGTGAAATTTGCTTTGCAAATACATCTTTTTGTCTTTCTTTCTTTTTGAAATATTTGCTTATTTGTTTATATTAGTTTCTGGGATCTTTTTTTTTTTTAAATAATATATATTTTTTTAAAATGAAAGGTTAATTATTATTATTAATATATCAGTTTTACTGAACTCCATTAATGTTCAAATATCTGCTTGGACAGGTATATTTTTTCGGGTTTTTCCCATTGTTACTCTTCTTGTTAGGCAGTGTTTGATGTTATATCTTCCAGATGGGTAAAACAAAATATATATATATATATATATATATCACTTTTTATATTGACCAGCACTATAAGTTCAGAAAAGAAATTTATTGGGATGAACGAAATTTGTACCTAGTTACTTTTTACTGAATAAACCTTAAGAGTAATAGGTATTGTGGTTAATGGATTTGCTGAAAACATTATTTGACCTGCTGGTTTGGAAAGTTTCTTCGAACAGTTAAACAGTATACATATACTTGTAACTAATACATTTTTCTTAGTTATGTTAAAACCTATTGGCCACTGCTGTTATGCAAACAAATGTACAGGTATCTGTTATATATAGAATTGTATACCCATAGCAAAGTTACGAGTGACTTGTAAGATACTGTTGGATATTTTGTTGTACCCCTGTACCGTTGTTATGTAAATAATAAATTGTTGTGTTAATGGAGGTAAGCTGATTATTTGGCACATACTTCATGTAAGATTTATATGTAAATTAATTGATATTTTGTGTGTGCACATTTAGACGTCTACAATGAAAACTACCAAAGGGTTATGATAGTTTGTGGGTGACCAATTTTTTTTTTTAATCTGCTGAACTATTATTGTAAATTATTTAATAAGTGACGATGCCTATCAAAGGACTAAAGTAAAGATCCAAAGAGTTGATCATAATAAATAAAACTAGGATATCTATATCAATGTTAAAAGCACTAAAAGTGTTTTTATTGTTTTATCGAATGCTTCACAAATACCAATCGGTAGGTTTAAAATGTGTTTTCAGCATTAAAGCAGAATTTGCCATACTACCAAGAGCATTTAAGAAAGCACATGAACACACATCCCGATATATTTAAATTAAGAAAGCACATGAACACACATCCCGATACATTTAAATTAAGAAAGCACATGAACACACAACCCGATATATTTTTTTTTTTTATTGAATTGTTAATAATTTGTACTAGATTTTAGACAGTGCAGATGCTCACATTAAGTATGGATGTTGGCCATGAATTTTTATTTGAAGTATTTGCCAATTATGTCATGCATGAACTAGATGGTGCATAGCTCAAGTAAAAACCTCTATATTTGTTAGTGTAATCATGATAGATATTGTTACAGGTTTGTTTTAATTATGTATATAGATAAAATATCAAATATGAAGGTTCATAGACCTTTTCTTTACATTTGTTATCAACTTAAGTAATATTTATTGGTACGGTTGGTGTATTTACTTGGTTCATGTATTATAAGTACTGTAAATCATAAAATATTAGCGATTTAAAAAGTTAGCGAAATCCAAATAAGTGACATATTAGTAATATACAACTTTAGCGAGGTTGTCATATCAAACACTCAAAAATAAATGAGCTTATTTTGTAGGATCAGCTGAAATAATATGTTTGATAAATTTTAATGTTATGTAGCTTACAAACAATAGTTACAGTTAGCATGCACACTACTGCACGTTTTTACTAAATTTTGTAGAACTTTCAGTAGTGTGCATGCTAACTATAACTATTATTGTTTGCTATCCTTGTGGTTTAAACAGTAGCAGGTCTCTGAAATTTGTGCAAACAATCATTTTGCTCGTGCGTCGTTCATGTATAACCCATTTTTCATCCCTGCCAAAAACAAATAAAGACATAAAAATGTTTTACGCCATCATTAATTTTGTCACTGTTCACATAATGAGATATTTGTAACGGGTTACACAAAATGAAATGGGTGACCTGAAATTGTTTTGGTGTAATCCATATTTGGGTTACGCAAATGTTTAATTCTCAGGAGTCCTGAATAACATTGTAACCATTATTGTGGGTTTAGTAAACACTGACAAAATTACACGCACGGGTTTTGGAACAGTGTTATATGTCTGTTTAAATTTAACATTATGAAATCTTAGTGTTTTGTATTGCCTCGCTAATTTTGCTAAAATTTCATGATCTCTAACATTTCATGATTTATTGTAATAGGATTTAAAAGACTACTGAATTGTATAAAGAAAATCCTGTAATGTTGAAACAAGAAAGAAGACCAATTGTTTTAATATAAATGTTGCTTGTGTCTTTTCTGGTCATTAAGACAAAAGATGGGTGGTTACTATGTAACCAAATAAAACAGATATTTTAATAATATTTTATGAATATTGTTTTTAATATTAAAATGTTAATATAAACAAAATGTAAAGGTTAACTTTAAAATAAAATTATTAATTATGAGCTTTACAGTTTAAATCTATTTTACTCCATTTGTATTCCTAATAACGAGTAAAATGTGTAATTCCTACTTTTGCAAAATATCTATGCTAAACATTCCAAACTTAATTTGAAAATAAGAACAACATTTTGATTCATATGTGACATTATTATTGATCATTTTAAGTATGTCACTATATAGCTGCATTTGGTGAAAATTACACAAATTTAAGGGAGTTAATTCAATTGTACTTTTGTTTTGAGACCAAAAGCAATTTAATGTAAACCGGCCTAGGTGGCGTCATGGTTAAGCCATAGGACATAAGGCTGGTAGGTACAGGGTTCGCAGCACGGTACCGGCTCCCACCCAGAGTGAGTTTTAACGACTCAGTGGGTAGGTATACGGCAAATACACATTCTTTTCTCTCACTAACAATTAAAAACTAACCCACTGTTCTGGATAGACAGCCTAGATAGCTGAGGTGTGTGCTCATGACCACGTGCTTGAACCTTAATTGGATATAATCACGAAAATAAGTTGATTTTCAATTTTGTTCTTATAAAATTGAAATGGCCTTTATTGGAAATGAAAACATACATAATGTCATCTTCAGATATTTGAATGCAACCAGACAATAAAATGTTTTTGTCTGGTTTTAACTTTCCTTTATTATAAAGTTAACCTTTAACTGACAATCTTTGTAGGTCCATCTAGAATATCTTATACATCCATGTAAACCAAATGTCTTCTTCAGCAAATGATGACATCTAGTTCAGTAGCCTGTGATGTTAGAATCCGTCCACTCTTACAAGAATGACATTTATTTATTTGCAATTGTTTAATTGTTGCATGTCTGTGATGTTTCTGAAATGTGATGAGGCTGCAGTTAACATTTATTCTCTTCCTACCCAATGAGAGAGAAGTATATTCTGTTGAATGACTATTCTATACGACGTGATATATTTAAAAATAATAATAATTTTTAAAAATAACAAAATATATTGCCTTTTTAGAAATTAGTACATTAATAAAAAGTATTAAATTTTTTAAATCCCATTACACACATTTGCTAAAGATTGTTTTGATAATAAAAAATAATAAAATAAAAGTTTTGCACGATGCTTTTAAAAAAAAAAATTCAATCAATCATGGCAAATCTGAAATTTTTGTCTTTTTTAATTATTGTTTAGGGTTAGAACCTTGATTCAATTCTGAAAACAAAAAAATATATATATTAATGGAATTTTTAAATAAAATCATTACGTATGGAACAATTTCTTTACTGATGCTGTGATTTAACATGAATCTTATGTTCATGTTTTGTATACAATATTGCCAACATGTACCATACAATGTAGCTTAATGTGATATGGTTTACATATAATAGCCAGGAAAATTATGCTGTTTGTATTCCGTCCCTATTGTGTGTGTTAAAAAATATATATTTATCGAGCAATCTTGCCTTTGGCTTTGCATTTTTTCTAAAATTTGCTCAAAATTGTACTAATAAACATTCCAGAATTGCATTTTAGAAAAAAAGTAGATACTCTTCACATTTTTCTAGCAAGTTCTTTTAAAAGTTCAAGTAAAAAATGTGTTATGTTTGGTTTTCTGGTTAACCTGCACTACTCATTGGAAGCTGTGGTATGATACCCATTGTTTTCTGTTTAAAACGACTTCTGATGAAGATTTCAATTGTGTAAAACAACTTGAGCTTTTCTTTCTTTTAATAATTTAACCACAGTACTATATTTAACCCTGACCTTTATAGTGTGGGTTCTTCACAAAAAACAACTGATTGTAATTACGGAGTTTCTACTAGCTTTAATAAATTCACACTTTAGCGAAAATATATTACTAGTATGCATCAGAGAAAATATATTATGGTTGTTATTTTTCATTCATTCACTTTAATATGGATGATATTAAAAATATTTTGGTCTGTTTAATAGACATCTTTACTGTGATGTTTTTTCAGCGAGTGATTTTGAAAAACAAAAACAAAACCTGAATCCTTCAAATTAATCATGTGATCATTTTGCATGCTAAGATGAGTATTTTATTTAGCTTGTAAATTTGTTTTTAAAGTTTACATGTACATTATTGGACAAAGGTTGGTTAATAACTGAAATTACAAGCAGTATAAGATCTTTGCAATATTTGTGTTTTGTGTAGTCTTTAAGAGACTGTTTGAAACTACTGGGTACTTAATGTTGTATGCTCATGTTCACATTTATCACTATTTTAATTCTGTTTGGCAGGTTTATGTTTATATATGATGTATATACAATTACCTTCAGTATAACAATCGCAAATGTAAATAAAGTGTGAGTGAAGAAGCCAATGTTTTTTTATTTAATTTTTAGCTTATTGGTTAGTGCTTGCATGTTCTTTTAACTCTCATAAATATGCATTTGGATGTGGCATTTGGCGAAAAAATGCAGTTATTGTATGGATATTCACTGCAAATCCTTAATGTAGATCTATTACATGAAAATCATTCACCAGTTGTCGAATTTAATTACCTTAATTTATACTAAGAAATACTAAAATTTGTTTGGAAATACACCAACGAATAGGTCTATAACCTTTGGAATAGATATAAAATTATGAAAAACATTTTCATAGTATATAACATAGCTCAGTGGTAAAGCACTTCTTGATGCGTGGTCGGTCTAGGATCGATCCCCATCAGTGGGCATATTTCTCGCTCCAGCCAGTGCACCACGACTGGTATATCAAAGGCCGTGCTATCCTTTCTGTGGGATGGTGCATATAAAAGATCCCTAGCTACTAACCGAAACATTTAGCAGGTTGCCTCTGTAAGACTATATGTCAAAATTACCACGTTTGACATCCAATAGCCAATGATTAAATCAGTGTGCTCTACATTCATTTATTAGCGGCTTAAAAGTACACTTCGACAATGTCAAATTTTGTTTACAAAAACAGTTGTAAAACTGTGTTAATGACTTTTTTTGTTTTTTGTTATTGATGCATGGTGACTAACCGATACATGTGAAGTGATCATGCCACCATCTTCAGTGTTGTATTAAGTTTGGCAACTGCCACTGAGATTTATCGGTCTTTGAAGTGCTTTCATTTATCCTAGATGTTTCCAGTCAAGGCATGGGATTTTTAATCCAGATACCGACTCCAAACCCTGAGAGTGCTCCGCAAGGCTCAATGGGTAGGTGTAAACCACATGCACCAACCAGTGATCCATAACTGGTTCAACAAAGGCCATGGTTTGTGGGAAGCACAAATAAAAGAACCCTTGCTGCTAATCGGAAAAAGAATAGCCCATGTAGTGGCGACAGTGGGTTTCCTCTCAAACTCTGTGTGGTCCATAACCATGTCTGACGCCATATAACCGTAAATAAAATGTGTTGAGTGCGTCGTTAAATAAAAGATTTCTTTCTTTCTCCTAGATGTAGATCTAGTGGATTTCATTTCAAAATGTTCCTCAAGACAACTGTTGAGATTACTTTTTTCTGTTCTGAAGCTGTTCTTCCATTTGTATCTGTAACCACCAAATGAATATAAAAAGAAACAATTATTGTAACGGATGGTACTTTAATAGTCTTTATTGTTTAAAGATTAACTTACAGTAAAATAGCTAACTATCAGCTATATGGTTTAAATCTATTTTACTGTATACTTTGTATACTATTAACAAGTAAACAGTGTTATTCCTGATTTTGTTTTCATTTTAGTGCCGCAAAGTGTCAAATAAAATACATTCCAAACTATTTGAAAACACAAATTATGTTACTGTTCATGAAATACATTATCCTTTTTCCTTTTAGCTAAAAAAGCAATTTTAATGCTGAATTTTCAATTAATTTTCAGAAAACTGAAATTGACTACAACTTTACCTTTATTACAAATAATGAATGACTGTTTAATGACACCCCAGTACAAAAATTATTACAAATAAACCTTTAACTATTTCAACAGCTTGTTAATCCTATTATGAAATTTGCTTCCAAGAACTGAAAATGTCAATCAAAATAAAGACTTGGTGTGTCTACACAAAATATTTTATTGACAAGATCAAACTAAACAACAGAAAACTGAAAAATAAGACAGAGAGATTACAGTGACATGTTATAAAATGACAAACTAAACTGCAATATACAAAAATAAATCTTCAATTAGCAATGTATGTTCAGCTACCAACATTGACATATGATTGTGTATTTTATAACAAATCATACCACTGTTCTATATATTTTATGGGCATAATACCCGAGGTGTAATGGTTTGTAGGATCAATTACCCTGAGTCTGCCTGTCTTCTTTTTCTGGTATACCAAAGGACATGGTATGTACAGTCCTGTTAAAGGGGAAATATATATAAAAGATTCCTTGCTGCTATTCCATCTGAGTTTTCTCTCTCACTATTAAAAGCAAATGTGAAAATAACCATGTGTTGGACACCATCTTATCATTTCAACTTATTTTTCAACTTATTTTTCAACTTATTTTCATGTTTTTATCCCATTGAGGTTCATGCATCATCTTGTCAATCAATGTAACTGTAAAACTATCAAAATATGTCTCACCAATCTGTCCATTCTAAACATGTTGAAGGCAAGACAGTCTGATGGTACAATTTCTACTACATAAAATATCTGCCATAACTGACAGATTTCGATATCTCATTCAGGTAGACCAGTGAACTTTTTACTTTTTAACTCTTCAACCATTGTTTATATTGGCAGACTACGATGACTTGTTAAAGTAAAGTGATAGACTGTTACTAGAACATTATCGCTTGTCATGTGACAAAAGCCAGACTTGTCTGGTTTACTTTGGACTAAATTTTCAATTGCTTGCATTTAGATCAACAATTTCAATACAGCATATAGTAGAAATTTTTTAGGAATAAATAAATAAACACCCCACACTCTTTTTTTAATTTGTTTGACTGCTGAATAAAGAAGAACAGGTTAATAATAAATACTGGCTTTATCTTGTTGGGAAGCTAATATTCTACATCATTAACCTGTTCTCTATATCCAAGAATTTACAACGTTCAGATCTTTTTGTACAATAAACAGATCTAACTCTGATGTAATATAGTGTTGAATAAAATTTTAAAGATCTTTTTGTACAATAAACAGATCTAACTCTGATGTAATTAAGTGTTAAATAAAAATTTTAAATGTTTAATAAAAAAGGAAATTCAAGTATTTATATATTTTTAGAATAAAAGCAAAGTAAAGTAATATTTTTTAGTATCATTATAAAAAAACAACATATGAACTAAAATAAATTTGATTAATAAAACACAAACAAAATTGCTCAATACTTGCAGGTAATGTGTAAATATATCATGTCAAAAGATAATGAGCCGAATTTACAAAACCTGTTTATATCTTCGACACGTGTAACAACGGTACATACATTTAGAATACTTAAACTTCTGCATATAAGAAAAACAGGCTTTGTAAATTTAACAATACCGTAATAAAAGTGCACATAGAAAGTTAAACATCATGTACAAGACAAAATGTTTTTGCTGCAAAAGAACATTAAAAGAATAAAATTATTTTAAGTAAATAACTTATAACTGTTTTACAATATGTAAAATATAGATCCCTAATGTATGTATAAAACCAATACAATGTATCTGAAATGCTCAAGGTTCATTTGCAGAATATAAAAATTAGGCAATTTTTTGCATATAAAAATATGGCAAATTCGTTGGAGTTTGATGACTTAATGTCGAAAGTAAAAACTGTAACACAGCATACAAAATTATGGGCCGAATTTAGGAAGCCTGTTTTTCTTAAAAGTAGGTGTTTAAGAATTGTAAATGTAAGTAATTACACGTTTAAGTCTAAAACAGGCTTTGTAAATTTGGCACTATAACTTTAACATTAAGTAAGTGTTAAGTAAGTGTTTTTTATTTAATATGTGTAATCAAGCACTACATGCAGTAAGGCCAGTTCCTGGTTTCTGAAATAATAATAATAATAATAATAAAAACTTTTTAAAATACTGCGCCTAAATGAAAGAAGTAAAACAACTATACTGTCCCTCATTCTGTCCTATGTTACAAATACAAAATACGTAGTTTTCATAGAAACCATTTGAACAATCTTTGTTCTTCGTTATTTACATCAAAGAAGAACTTTTACCACATCACACAGTCACTATTTATCGCATAAAATAAAAAACAAAACACCGCAAACAGTTTTGATAAAGGTAAAGAAAAACCATTCTACACTCTCAAAATTCTTTCACTTAAAGCACCTTCTATCCTGAATCCCATTCTTTTGCCAGTAAAAAAGTACTACATCCAATAACATTTCTAATATTATAATATATATTGGTACACTAATAAAACAAAAATACAATGTAGATAACTATATACTCTTAATATACAAGAAAATATATTATTAGTGGCAACAAGTATCTCAAAATAACAATTAACAAACTACATACATACATGTACAAAAGTAATATATGATTATATATAATTTATAAGAAACATTTGTGAGCATCAAAACATGGCTAATTAGAAAACTATCTATTAATACGTTGTAGAAAACTTTTTTCTTCTTTTTTTTTCAAAGAAATAGTAAAAAAAAGCAATACTTGTTATAACGGCCTGTGACCTTGAGCTGTAGTTTATAGTCCCTGGTAAAATTTAACAAATATTCATGGGGTCAACAATGCCACAGAAAATTGTAATTTGTTGGGAGAAAACACTAAATATAAAGTTTGTTTTGTTTAATGACACCACTAGAGCACATTGATTTATTAATCATCAGCTACTGGATGTCAAAGAAACACTAAATATAAAGTTTGTTTTGTTTAACAACACCACTAGAGCACATTGATTTATTAATCATCAGCTACTGGATGTCAAAGAAACACTAAATATAAAGTTTGTTTTGTTTAACAACACCACTAGAGCACATTGATTTATTAATCATCGGCTACTGGATGTCAAAGAAACACTAAATATAGTCATTTTTGAACTGTAAAAGTTCTACAATTTATGTATACAAGATCTTGAACAATGAAAAATAATTATCTTTATGTTTACATTAGAGAGTACCAGATAACCGTAATTACGTGGCTTTCATGAGTTTCACATTTTTGTGATGTCATGAATAACTGTACCTGGACCCACATCGCAAACAGTGGATTAACGAATAGATAGGAATACTCGAATATATTTTTCAATGGAGTTCACGGTCTTTATTAGTTTCAAATGATTATGAATAATTCAAGTGAACTAAAAAATACAAGTGTTTCCAGTGCGTTTTGTAATACACCAAACACTACTTCAGGTAGAGTCAGATCCACCCAGTGTTGTGTCGGATGAACCGCAATATCCCAAGGATGTCCACCACTACAATGACCTGATCTGTGATTTTAAAATAGGGACCAATACTGAAATCATATATTATTTCATCTTGGTTGCACTGTCACTTCATACTAATGTTGGCAAGAGCCATGTTCAGTTCACCAAGAACCGTCATAGAGGCGCTTTGCCGTGAACTGGCATGCGTACACCAAATATGGTATGATACAACAGCAGGGTTGATATATCATCACATCTGGGACTGTACGACTACTTTAGTACCACATCACATCATAACTGTAACTGCATACTGCCAAATAAAAATGCATGCCCATAAATATGTCCATCTGGAAGTAATATAACAAAATATGCACATTCACTTAACGTCACAAAAATGTGAAAGTTACATCACAAAAGCCAAGGAACATATCTATCTGGAACTCTCTCTTGATATAAAACAATAAAATGAAAATACAATATTTCAAACCACATTTGTTACATATACGGCAGACATTTTATTTTTTTCCCCCTACTAACAAATACCTGTGGCTACAATACAGTAGTAAATATCTCTTTTACTGTCTCCACTTGGCATCGCTGGTAAAAATCAATTGGCAACAGTAAAACCAGCATTAGCATCCCCAAGTAATAAACTCATTCATTTATTTTAAAATGGCAAATCAAACAATATTTTAAAAATTATTTTGTTTTCTGTATAAATATAAAATGGTCTAATATATCAAAGTTATCCCCCAAGTTATAAACTCATTCATTAATTTTAAAATGGGAAATCAAACAATAATCAACAGATTTCATTTTGTTTTCTGAATAAATATAAAATGGTGTAATATATCACTTATCCCCCAAGCAATAAACTCATTCATTAATTTTAAAATGGAAATCAAACAATACTTAAAAGATTTCATTAAAAATTGTCATTTTGTTTTCTAAATAAAAGTAAAATGGAAAATATATCAAAGTTATCCCCCAGGTAATAAATGCATTCATTAATTTTAAAATGGGGAAATCAATATTTTAAAAATTTCAATAAAAATTGTCTTTTGTTTTCTGAATAAATATAAAATCAAATCATCATATATTGGTAGTAACATCTATAAAAATATCACTTATTAAGTAGATTTCATTAGAACTATTTCTTATCATTATAAACAAAAATGAAGATGCTCGTTAAGGAAAGCACATCACAATGTGGCCACTTGCTTGTGCCTCAGATCTAACTGTTTTTCTCTCGTTTGAAAAACACTTTCTCGAGACCCATCATCGGAGCTTCAAAGGCAAGGGAGACAATGAACGACACCCCATAGCTTGCCACCAAGAAAGAAAAGAAACTGAAAAGCTGAAAATAAAAAAGGAAAAATGTATTGAATAAAGTAATTATTTTAAAGTATAATTATTTGTTATTCCCTAAAACCTAATGCTTCAACATATATGTAATGTTTATAAATACAGTAACTTTAATTAATAAAAAGCCTTTCAGTCTTTAAGACCACATTTTCATGAAAATACAAAGACGCCAGAGACGTACCAAATTCATTTTCCTGAATGCACACTGATGTGCTTTGAACTGGAAGTGGATTCCATATTCAGGGCTAGCTCTGGCACTTGCCAAATTCGCCAATTGCGAATTTTTAAAGTAGTTTGGCGAAATAATTTCATGTAAAAATTGACATTTTTTAGAAAGTCACTGTCAATTTTTGCAATTTTTGAAGTTTAATAGACAATTTTGTGAAACATTTTGCTCACCCAGAGCTAGCCCTGATATAGCGCTGACACACCCAGTGCAAAAGTGTATCGAAACGCTTGGACGTGAACTGACACGTGTACACCAAATATGGTATGATACAATATGAGGGTTGATAAAATGAATGAATGAATGAATGAATGTTTAACGACACCCCAGCACGAAAAATACATCGGCTATTGGGTGTCAAACTATGGTAATGCAAATAAATAAAGTGATGATCAACATCAACATAAAAATTCAAGGTTTAAACAAAAACAGTGTAAAGAACTGTGCAAACATACAAATACAAATATCACAGAATTTTACGGACACCGAATATTACTCTAAACTTCAATTTGTGCTGTATTGGCCATTCTCAAAGAGAATGTTACACCCCTGCACCACGGTGAGGTTACAGCACACGCAGGGGGGGTTGATAAAACATCACGTCTGGAACTGTATGACTGCTTTTGACAACGTGACATCTTAACTGTAAATGAATCAATCCACATTCTGTCATTCATCTTTGACACACCAAAAAATATAACCAAACAGAACTGGAAGTGAATTCCATCTTCCACATATCCATGTGGAATGGGTTGCCAGCACATCGATGTGCATCATAACCGAAGTTAGTGTAGCAAGCACTGGAAGTAACTGTACTCGGTGCACATCGATTCACACTGAGGTGCATTGGGTGTTTGATGTGTCAATGGTATTATTCAAGAGGCTGAGGATCTTCATAAAATTGTGTTGGTTTTCTCGGGAACAAGTTAAACTGTCACAATAGAAAACTCATAGTTAATGACTAAATGATATCATTAAAAACAGGGCTTCTAGAATTTTTATAAAATCCTCTAGCCATGATTTTTAAAATTTACCAGCCATGATTAAAAATTCACTTTACTTTAAGTTGATACAATTTTAGTAAATAACAGTAGTCTGACTGTATATATAATTCACTACACCCCATAGTGTTCCAGAAAAAAAATCCCCACATCTGGGGCTTGGGGAATGTCTTTTACAGCACTTTAAAATTGGGGCTTCAAAAACCTACCGAGTATCAATGAGTCACTGAGATAAGGGGTAGGGATAACAAACTCACGGTTTCAGTCACTTGTCTTTTTATGTCAATGAAAATTGTCAAAAAGTTACAAAAATAATTATGCTTTACTGTTGTCTATGGAAGGACTTGATGTGATGATGTTATCATGATCAAATCCAAGATGGCTGCCATTTTGGCAGGGAAAAACAAAAATATTGTTTGATGGTCAGCTTAAGTTATTCTAACTCATCAAAAGCAACTGAAACTAATTGTAATGAAGTTTTATTTATCTCTATGAACTGGTCTGAATTTGTTAGGTAATTAGATCTATGGTGACATGGGTTCGAATCCTGAAGACGACAATAAACGTTCATGATAATTGTATTCAACCTTTTCATTCAGCAATTATAATAGTAATAATCGGACATGTCACCTAAAGAGGGAGATAGAGCTTAAAAGCACCAACATTGCAGGGTGGGGGCAGGGGCAGGATAGTCATATTTACAAAATAGACTTATAACTGCAACATATGACAAAATATTTTCACTAGCCATCGGGCATGGCAATAGTAGTTATTTACTAGCCCAACATTGAATATCACTAGCCATGGGAGTGGGGCTACCACAATCTAGAATTCCCATTAAACAGGACTCATTAAACATCTGTCGTTTTCCTAATTAGGGCGGGGCATAGCCCAGTGGTACAGCACTCGACTGATGCGCAGTCGGTCTAGGATCGATTCCCGTCGGTGGGCCCATTGGGCTGTTTCTGGTTTCAGCCAGTGCACCACGACTGGTATAACAAAGGCCGTGGTATGTGCTATCCTGTCTGTGGGATGGTGCATATAAAAGATCCCTTGCTGCTAATTAAAAAGAGTAGCCCATGAAGTGGCGACAGCGGGTTTCCTCTCTCAATATGTGTGTGGTCCATAACCATATGTCCAATACCATATAACCGTACATATAATGTGTTCGAGTGTATCGTTAAATAAAACCTTTCCTTCCTTCCTTCCTTCCATATAAGAGAATTTAATATATTTTGGGTTAATCACTGTGATGTATCTTAGCACAGTATAATAGACAAGCAATTTATGTGGTTATTTAAATATTTTCCTAATTAAGGATAAGTATTATCGAGTGTGATGCTGTATTAAAGATTTCACTTACCAGATTTATATCTGAGAGGTGGAACGTTGTCTCCCTACTGTAGTAGTAGTAGAACATGATGATCGGGTGTAACAAATACGCACAGTATGTCAGTCGGCTCAGTGGGATGATCCCTTTCCACGACAGAAGTGTGTTCACGTAACCTGAAATAACAGAAGTGTGTTCACGTAACCTGAAATAACAGAAGCGTGTTCACGTAACCTGAAATAACAGAAGCGTGCTCACGTAACCTGAAATAACAGAAGCGTGCTCACGTAACCTGAAATAACAGAAGCGTGTTCACGTAACCTGAAATAACAGAAGTGTGTTCACATAACCTGAAATAACAGAAGTGTGTTCACGTAACCTGAAATAACAGAAGCGTGCTCACGTAACCTGAAATAACAGAAGTGTGTTCACGTAACCTGAAATAACAGAAGCGTGTTCACGTAACCTGAAATAACAGAAGTGTGTTCACATAACCTGAAATAACAGAAGTGTGTTCATGTAACCTGAAATAACAGAAGCGTGTTCACATAACCTGAAACAACAGAAGCGTGTTCACATAACCTGAAATAACAGAAGCGTGCTCACGTAACCTGAAATAACAGAAGTGTGTTCACATAACCTGAAATAACAGAAGCGTGTTCACGTAACCTGAAATAACAGAAGCGTGCTCACGTAACCTGAAATAACAGAAGTGTGTTCACGTAACCTGAAATAACAGAAGCGTGTTCACGTAACCTGAAATAACAGAAGTGTGTTCACATAACCTGAAATAACAGAAGTGTGTTCACGTAACCTGAAATAACAGAAGCGTGCTCACGTAACCTGAAATAACAGAAGTGTGTTCATGTAACCTGAAATAACAGAAGCGTGTTCACGTAACCTGAAATAACAGAAGTGTGTTCACATAACCTGAAATAACAGAAGTGTGTTCACGTAACCTGAAATAACAGAAGCGTGCTCACGTAACCTGAAACAACAGAAGTGTGTTCACGTAACCTCAGAAGCGTGTTCATGTAACCTGAAATAACAGAAGCGTGTTCATGTAACCTGAAATAACAGAAGCGTGTTCATGTAACCTGAAATAACAGAAGCGTGTTCATGTAACCTGAAATAACAGAAGCGTGTTCATGTAACCTGAAATAACAGAAGCGTGTTCATGTAACCTGAAATAACAGAAGACTGTTCACGTAACCTGAAATAACAGAAGTGTGCTCACGTAACCTGAAATAACAGAAGTGTGTTCACGTAACCTGAAATAACAGAAGCGTGCTCACGTAACCTGAAATAACAGAAGCGTGCTCACGTAACCTGAAATAACAGAAGTGTGTTCACATAACCTGAAATAACAGAAGTGTGTTCACATAACCTGAAATAACAGAAGCGTGTTCACGTAACCTGAAATAACAGAAGCGTGCTCACGTAACCTGAAATAACAGAAGTGTGTTCACGTAACCTGAAATAACAGAAGCGTGTTCACGTAACCTGAAATAACAGAAGTGTGTTCACATAACCTGAAATAACAGAAGTGTGTTCACGTAACCTGAAATAACAGAAGCGTGTTCACGTAACCTGAAATAACAGAAGCGTGTTCACGTAACCTGAAATAACAGAAGCGTGTTCACGTAACCTGAAATAACAGAAGTGTGTTCACATAACCTGAAATAACAGAAGTGTGTTCACGTAACCTGAAATAACAGAAGCGTGCTCACGTAACCTGAAATAACAGAAGCGTGCTCACGTAACCTGAAATAACAGAAGTGTGTTCATGTAACCTGAAATAACAGAAGCGTGTTCACGTAACCTGAAATAACAGAAGTGTGTTCACATAACCTGAAATAACAGAAGTGTGTTCACGTAACCTGAAATAACAGAAGCGTGCTCACGTAACCTGAAACAACAGAAGTGTGTTCACGTAACCTCAGAAGCGTGTTCATGTAACCTGAAATAACAGAAGCGTGTTCATATAACCTGAAATAACAGAAGCGTGTTCATGTAACCTGAAATAACAGAAGCGTGTTCATGTAACCTGAAATAACAGAAGCGTGTTCATGTAACCTGAAATAACCTGTTCACGTAACCTGAAATAACAGAAGTGTGCTCACGTAACCTGAAATAACAGAAGTGTGTTCACGTAACCTGAAATAACAGAAGCGTGCTCACGTAACCTGAAATAACAGAAGCGTGCTCACGTAACCTGAAATAACAGAAGTGTGTTCACATAACCTGAAATAACAGAAGTGTGTTCACGTAACCTGAAATAACAGAAGCGTGTTCACGTAACCTGAAATAACAGAAGTGTGCTCACGTAACCTGAAATAACAGAAGTGTGTTCACGTAACCTGAAATAACAGAAGCGTGTTCACGTAACCTGAAATAACAGAAGTGTGTTCACGTAACCTGAAATAACAGAAGTGTGTTCACGTAACCTGAAATAACAGAAGCGTGCTCACGTAACCTGAAATAACAGAAGTGTGTTCATGTAACCTGAAATAACAGAAGCGTGTTCACGTAACCTGAAATAACAGAAGTGTGTTCACATAACCTGAAATAACAGAAGTGTGTTCACGTAACCTGAAATAACAGAAGCGTGCTCACGTAACCTGAAATAACAGAAGCGTGTTCACGTAACCTGAAATAACAGAAGTGTGTTCACATAACCTGAAATAACAGAAGTGTGTTCACGTAACCTGAAATAACAGAAGCGTGCTCACGTAACCTGAAACAACAGAAGTGTGTTCACGTAACCTCAGAAGCGTGTTCATGTAACCTGAAATAACAGAAGCGTGTTCATGTAACCTGAAACAACAGAAGACTGTTCACGTAACCTGAAATAACAGAAGTGTGCTCACGTAACCTGAAATAACAGAAGTGTGTTCACGTAACCTGAAATAACAGAAGCGTGCTCACGTAACCTGAAATAACAAAAGCGTGTTCACGTAACCTGAAACAACAGAAGTGTGTTCACGTAACCTGAAATAACAGAAGCGTGCTCACGTAACCTGAAATAACAAAAGCGTGTTCACGTAACCTGAAACAACAGAAGTGTGTTCACGTAACCTGAAATAACAGAAGTGTGTTCACATAACCTGAAATAACAGAAGCGTGTTCACGTAACCTCAGAAGCGTGTTCACGTAACCTGAAATAACAGAAGTGTGCTCACGTAACCTGAAATAACAGAAGTGTGTTCACGTAACCTGAAATAACAGAAGTGTGTTCACATAACCTGAAATAACAGAAGCGTGTTCACGTAACCTGAAATAACAGAAGTGTGTTCACGTAACCTGAAATAACAGAAGTGTGTTCACATAACCTGAAATAACAGAAGCGTGCTCACGTAACCTGAAATAACAGAAGTGTGCTCACGTAACCTGAAATAACAGAAGTGTGTTCACGTAACCTGAAATAACAGAAGTGTGTTCACGTAACCTGAAATAACAGAAGCGTGTTCACGTAACCTGAAATAACAGAAGTGTGTTCACGTAACCTGAAATAACAGAAGTGTGCTCACGTAACCTGAAATAACAGAAGCGTGCTCACGTAACCTGAAATAACAGAAGTGTGCTCACGTAACCTGAAATAACAGAAGACTGTTCACATAACCTGAAATAACAGAAGCGTGTTCACGTAACCTGAAATAACAGAAGCGTGCTCACGTAACCTGAAATAACAGAAGTGTGCTCACATAACCTGAAATAACAGAAGTGTGTTCACGTAACCTGAAATAACAGAAGCGTGTTCACGTAACCTGAAATAACAGAAGCGTGTTCATGTAACCTGAAATAACAGAAGTGTGTTCACGTAACCTAAAATAAGACAGCATCACACTGTATGTGATTTTTTGTTGTTCTGCCTACTTTATGTATAGTGTATAGTGTTCACTGTAATTAAATGATCTAAATCTTATTAAAGGCACTGACCCTACAGTTATTAGTCAGAATTTATAAAATATCTGCAGCTATTATGGCTTGTTTTATAGGTAATTAAAAACTACTCAAAAGTTCTTGTTTAAACCAGGACTCAAATTTAATGATGAAACCAATGGCAACTGTCATAGATGCCACGTGAATTGCCATAGGTCACAGGCTTTATCAATAACATGTTTGTTGCTGCTGGATAAACAATATTGCTGTCAATTAAAGGGCTCATGTGAGCATTAAAAACTTTCCACAGATAACAAATTCCTAGTTCAAGCCCTGATTTAACTTACAAGTTCTGGCAAATCCCATGTGTTTCTGGTCAGCCAAGAGTTTATAGAATCTCACAGTGTATTTATGAGAAACAGAACCAGGGTGAGTGACTTTCATTTGTTAGAAATACCTGGAACACATTCGTTGATCATGGTTCAAGTTCGGTATTGTCAGTAAAAATATTTTGTGTTTAAAAGATAAATACTATTTGGTGAGCTTATAAATGGTTACGCCTCATGATTCAAAATAAATAGGGATGGACATAAATAAGGTGAAAAAAAGAAAATGTACTACCGATATATATATATATATTTTTTTTCTCTTTTTCTTTTTCTTTTCTTCCTTTTCTCATATAATATATACACACACACACACACAGTAAAACTCCTCTAAACCGGGCACCCTCAGAACCAAGTAAAATGTCCAGTTTAAGAGGTATCCAGTTTAGAGAGGTTCCCTTTTGCACAAATATTTAAAAAGGGACCATGAAAAACGTCTGCTTTTGAGGGAATTCTGGTTTACAGAGGGTCTCATTTTGAGAGGTTTCACTGTATATATATATATATATATATTATGTACCGTGAGAAAGCCTTGAAATGATTGTTATTACCCCAGCAATCACTCATTATGGGGAAAATAACATATAATAACTAGCTGAACGATTCGTAACAAACTGTTACCTCTATGATTACCTATCAATATCTATAACAATAAAGGTGTGTTTGCGAAACTGCTCTATTATCAGTAAAAATATGACATTTACCTCCATATCCTGTAGCACAGGCCAACACGACCCAGCAAACACAAGCTCCCCATACTGTTCTGTTGACAGAATTGTAGAAAGCTGCTGTGTCTACCGCTAGTGGGTGTCCATTGTTGACATCGTACAGACCATACACAACAGCCAGTGCAGAGGCTGTAGCTATGGCCCAGCCAAATATAACTGTTACCTATTTAAAAAATAATTAATTAACTGATAAAAAAACTAAACCCAAGGTAAACATTTAAAAATTTAATCTTTGCTGTAACTTGGCCAACTACATGTACATGTATTTTATACCAACTATATGACGTGTCCAATAAAAAAAAAAATTCAATAATATTTCTCTGATTTTGCTTAATGTGATATATTAAAACAGAAAACAAAACAGAAAAAAAATCATAGCAATTAAAAAACAACCAAAAACTCCCCCAGAACAATTCACTACATACATGTATTAAATGATTGATCAGGTAACAGGTAACAATATATGAAATTTATTCTAATGATAATCTTAAGTGAGTGAGAAATTCTTAAGAGTTCTTTTGACAAGAACATACATGTAAAAGTTGAAAATATTTATGATCCAACCAATAGATTAAAAAAAAAGAAAAATATTTCCCTAAATTAAAAAGTCTTGGTAGAATTGAATAATGCTAAAAGAACACAACAGATCTGTGATTTACATTATAATTATTTAAAAATGAAGTTTAAAAGCATTCTGAGAGTACTGCTACAGCAATACATGTACCCTACAAGACCCAACTAATTCTTGTATCTCCTAAATGTAACAGTCATCACTCTGTGAAAACTGGGTACATCGCCATGACATTATACTTAATCTGTAACAGAACATGATAAATCTACACAAAATTTCAGTTCAACATGTTGAGGCACTGCCCCCGTAAAAATCTGGAAAAAACCCATTTCTTATTTCCTAAGTTCAAAGGCCATAACTCTATCAAATACAGTTAAATCACTATGAAAGTCACACTTGATCTGTAACAGTAAAGCTATATACAAAATTTCAGCTCAATATCTCAAGGCATTGCAAAAACAAGTCTGCAAAAACTAAATTTGTATCTCCTAAGTTCAAGGGCCATAACTCTCAAAAATGGGTAAATCGCCATGAAATTCAAACTTGATCTGTAACAGTACATGATAAAGCTTTATACAAAATGTCAGCTCAATATCTCAAGGTTTTGGGGAAAAAACATCCGGAAAACTGTAAGTGGGACATATGGATGGACAGACAGACAGACAGACAGACAGACAGACTTAAGGACGGAGATAATACCTATAGTCCCCTCCAGTTGTACTGGTACAGGACTAGAAAAACCAAAGCATTTATTTAGTTCTAGTGTATGATTTTTTTAAAAGAAGAAACACATCTGGCACTCAAGTCTTTACCAGCAAACCTGCTAGGTTCTACAGCAGTCTGGTTCAGACAGCCTTCAACATTTTGCTTACTTACTCTGCTCATTCGGATTCTGCAGTCTGTTCTGTACAGGATATAACCAGTCCAGATACCAATTATGTATGGCCCCATTCTACACCAAGGTACCATGTATATAGCATCAAAGGCAGTATTCCTTTGAAAAAAAGAAAGAAAAAGAAAGAATAAACTCCAGGGAGCACAATCTCCATGCCATATTTTAAATTATTATATATTGTTTAAATATGTATAACAGTGTTCTGTTGATTGCTCTCTGTATAATTAAACATTTGACCTGTTAATTCCATACCAATCCAATGTATTCCTCCTTAATATTGTCCAATGTTTGACAGACATTTGACATCAACTGGACTGCAATACAAAGAAACCTAATTGCCCAAGATGGCTGCCGTGTATTGACGTGCATTTACTACGCTCCCGGTAGCCTTGAGTTTATACCAATTACAACGCTGGCTATTTCCAAGGTTTGCTGTTTATTTGATGTAAGATATTGTTGAGCTTCCCCGTGTTTGTAATTTCACTGTATTTTATAAACTCTGTACATAAATGGCTACAATAGTATGTGATCACTGAAGCGAAGCCCAGTGTGACATAAGCCAGTGAGCAATTGACAACACACCTCGATCGTGATGAAGTTTGCCTGCCTGCAATGTTAAAAGGTGATGGGTCGAAAAAAGAACCAGCATAAGCGTAAGAAAGTGACGGACTCAACTGATTCAAGTCAAGGTGAGAGTTTTGAACTATATTCAACACAGAACATTACAATGAGTAAAAAATATATGGAAGAGGATTCAAAAACTGCCGCGGGCAGTTCTGATCATACGGAGAAACAAAAGTCAACAGACCAGACTACCATGAAAATGTTTACTACTGATTCTCAGATTCAAGCATAACATAAAAAAAATCAACGCATTGACAGAAATGCTGGTGACAAAAGTAATGTTCAATTTGGAAATAACAAATTTAAAATCAGATATTGTCCAGTCACTGACATCAAAAATAAATGAACTTGAAGGGCGGATGTTTGAAATGGAAAATGAAAATAAACAGCTGAAAGAAGAGGTAGAAACGCTTAAACAAAGACAAGATGATTTTGATAATAAACTGGAACAGAACTTGTATGCTCTTACTCTCACAAATGATAAAGTGAACGATCTTGAGCAATGGACCCGTAATTCCAGTGTGAGAGTTTTTGGCCTAAAAGATACAGACAGAAATGAGACACACATTACAAGTGAAACAAAGGTGGTAGACATGATCAGAAATAAACTGGCGATTGAAGTAAAAGGTACAATTGATATTGTGCTCATAGAGTCGGAAGATTTACACCAAACAGTGACAGGGGCATTATAGTCAAGTTCAACTACCGAAAAGATAAGATCGAAGTAATGAAACACCGCAAAAAACTCAAAGGTACTGGTATATCTATTGCTGAGGACCTCACAATTGTAAACCACCAAATTCTTAGGACAACTAAAGAAAATCCTTCTGTAGAAACAGCTTGGTCGTCAGGTGGAAAACTGTTTGCAAAATTACACAGTGGACAAATTATCAAAGTTACAGCTAATACCAAACTTGCAAACTCTGAGCATCAAAATCAGCTCAACAAAACAAACATTAATCAAACTCTTCCAACCGATATTAACAGAGGACTTACTACAGGTAGTACTAAACCAAATAACTTCTGGCTGGGTCAAAGTTTGAGGTGCACCCAACTTTTGATAGAGAAGTGAACACCACAAGTCCTGTGATTGGTTATAAATGTGAGTGTGTTGGTTGTAAAAAATAATAGTTTCATCTGGGTAAAAAAAAAAGTGCAATTTTATTTCATCTAGTACCAATGTGTCAAGTAGCCTTGTGCTAGAAACATGTATGGGGTACCTGTAAAAAAAAGTACTAGAATTTTGTGCGAAACTAGGGTAGTCATAGACGCTACCCGTTATCTCAGAAACGAGCAGCTTGACCCCCATTTTTTTCTGATTCACTTTAAGTGTAAGGGGTGGTAGTATTTATATCCGTGGCGTTTATGTCGGTTGATACGTTGCAGGTAGGAGTTTTAGCCACATATGTTACTATTGTTGTCTATGGGATTTGATTTGGTAGTATACACCCTATAAGTACTCCTAAAGCATAAAATCATGTGTACTATCTAGACACGGATATGTCAGTTATTTATATTTGTAAATATGTTTACTACCAGACATACGTCATGTTATATTGTACTGTTTGTTTACACTATGATATAATGTAAATGTACCTACCTACCTACCCACCCACCTCCCTCCCTATTTATTTATTTAATTAATTAATTTATATTTATTTATTTGATTTATTTATTTATGTATTTATTTTTTATTTTTTAATTTGATTTGATTTTTATTACTCGCACATTTTTTTCCTATTTTTTTATCTCCTCGATTAGAAGCACAGTTACAAGTGCAAAATTACAGAACGCTGAAATACTGAACACCGTATTCACAACCCAAGCGCTGATAGAGACCTGGAAGTGTGTGTGTTACTCAGTGAATTGCTGTCAGTGTCTGTATTGATACATTGTAAATGCATTATACACTCACAGGCTGTAAATTAAAGGTGACATCTTTACTTTATCTTCTTCTTAAGAAAAACAACTTGCTTCCAATCCCGAAGCCCCCCCCCCCCCCCCCCCCCCTCCGGTTACTTATTTATTTGTTTGTTTATTTCATTGACTGACTGCCGACCCACTAGTTAATCGGCTGGTTGATTGAAGGAATGGCTAATCGATTATTTAATTAATTGACTGGTTAGGAAACTAATTGATTAATTTTTCTAGTATTGTGTTTTTAATATATTTCGAAATATTTTCATTATTATTCATACTTACCTAGTACTAGCACAACAACAATGCTATACGACCCTGAGTTATAACCTCCACTGCAGAATTATCTCCCCTTGCCGGATGTATAACCTACACACGCGCATGGGTAGACCGTATATCCTCGTTATCGATTCAAAGTCCGGAATGACTGAATAAAAAAAGACCTCCCTCAGGGCGGGTGGGAGGTAACGGTTGTTGTGCTAGTACTAGGTAAGTATGAATAATAATGAAAATTAGAAGAAAAAAATTCTAATAGTCTTATTCAACTTACCGTACTAGCACAACAACAATGCTATAACAGACGTGATATAACACCGTTAAAGCACGAGAATTTAACATTAAAGGGAGGAGGTAAGAAAACAAGGAGGACTTACCCATTCAACCAGTAGTGTTCGTCTCAAGTAATGATACAGTGAAAAAGCAACCCACATCATACGAGGTATAAAATGTCAAAGTGACTTTTAAATGGAAGAACTACAACCCCAATTAAAAGTAAACCAAGTTAACAAGGTGAGGAAACCCGCACACCAACTAATGGTAAAAGACACTCGACTGCCCCAGATAGTCAACCATCCACCCCCCACTCTCCAAACAGGAGGTGGAGAACTATCCACCTACATGTATCTCCCAGAAAGACAGCCGCTAGCGACCGGACGAAATAAGGGTCGCCCCCTACTCGTGGCCCTGCGCACCGAAACGACTTGCTGCCCTGCAATGACTGATTGAATCCGCCGAGTTCCGTCCAGACCAACAGCCATATCATGGAAATAAAACCGGTTAAACGTGTATCGACCTTTCCAAAACCCCGCACTCATGACCGTGAAAATGTCCAAAGAATCATGGAAATTAAGGGAAGCAGAAATCGCCCAAATCTCATGAGGTCGAACGGAGAAATTCCGCAGAACATGATCACCCGCCTTCTCATATGCCAGTTTGATGGTTGCAGCAATCCATCTCGACAAAGAATTCTTCGTAATGTCTCCTGGTTGGCGTGTGAAAGAGATAAACAGTCTCTTAGTGTTTTGCCGGAGATTTCTAGTACGCTCCAAATAGAATTTCAAAGCCCGCACCGGACAAAGAAGTCTATCAGAATTATCCGCAGAAAGCGTACGAGATAAACACTGAATGATGGCCGGAGGAAACTCTTCCCCTGGCACCTGGTTCTTAGCCACGAAAACAGGATCAGTACGTAACGTAACTAACACGTCCGTATTGTAATCCACCAAATCATGCAAAAAAGCATGAATCTCACCAATATGATGGCAAGCCGTTAGTGAGACCAAGAACAAAGTTTTCCACGTCAAATGACGAAGACTGGCGAATTTCAAAGGCTCGTAGGGCTTGCCTTTGAGTGCATGCAAAACCAGAAAAACATTCCATTTAGGCAAAATGGAAGGCTTCTCAACCGTGTTTTGCAACAACTTAAGCAAGTCATGCAACACGAGATTCGTTGAGAAATCTTGACATCCACACTACCTCAGAGTAGTAAAAATGGACGACCGGTGACTTCTCACTGTTTGAACCTTCAGCTGTCTTTCCTGGACAAGAGCCAGAAAATACTCAGCTAAGTCATTAACAGTAGGCGACAAGGGATCCACGTCCCTCTCAGTCGCCCAACGAACCCAAGCGCACCAGTGACACTGGTAGACCCTCTCCGTAGACTGGCACTTCGAAGAGGAGACGAGCTCAGCAACCCATTTAGAAAAGCCACGGTTTCGGAGGGAAACCCTGACAACCGCCATGCGTGAAGTCGGAAAACCTCCGGCTTCGGATGCCACTCTGTCCGACACAGTCTCTGACTGAGCAGATCGGGTATCAACGGCAATCGCACCAGCTCCTGCACTAAAACTGACAGGAGCAGAGGAAACCAGGCTTGAGCTGCCCAACTCGGGGCTACGATCGTGACACGACAAGGTTGCTGTCTGATCTTTGCCAGAACCGTGCCAAGCAGAACCAGAGGGGGGAAGGCGTAAAAATCCAGTCCCGTCCAGTCCATGCTCAACGCATCATACTCCAGTGCCAGTGGGGATACAAACACTGGCAACTGACTGTTCAGGCGAGTGGCAAACATATCGAGTTGAGGACTCCCCCACAACTGAAGAACTCGATAACCCACCGTCCGGTGCAACATCCACTCCGCCTGAACAGGGGAATGACGACTCAAAGCGTCTGCCAAGACATTCACGGACAAAGGAATGTGTTTGGCCGATAACACTACTCCCCAGTCGTCACACCATTCCAGAATCTCCAAAGCCGCAAGACTCAATGACAGGGATTTGGTGCCTCCCCACCCATTGAGGTACGCAACAACCGACGTGTTGTCCGACCTCAACAAAATTCGACGATGTCGAATAACAGTCCTGAAATGGAGACAAGCGTGACGCACTGCTTCCATCTCCAACAGGTTGATGTGATGACTCCTCTCCAAAGGAGTCCACACCCCTGACAGATGTTGATCCAAAAGGTGTGCACCGAACCCCTCGAGGGAAGCATCGGTAAACAGGACCAACTCTGGAGAAAGTGGGTGTAAAGGAATGGCCTGGGACATACACTTGTCCACGAGACACTCTTGGATCGGAAGAATGAACCTTGGCCCCAATGGTATCACCAAATCCCAGCTGAGACCATCCCACACTCTGGACAAATGCCATTGAAGCGGTCTCTTGAACCGTTTGAACCGCACATTCAGCACCGCCAGCAATTTGAGATGGCCTATCATCAACACATGGAGCATGCGCACCGACGCACTTTGCTCCACCAGAAGACGTTGTGCCAACGTCATGAAATTGTGAAGTCGCGAATTTATCAGAAGAACGAACGCCTCCACAAGGTTGAAAACCACCCCGAGATAAGTGAAAACCTGCGTTGGCACTAATTCCAACTTGACCCAATTGGGAATAAACCCCAATCAGAGAATCATGTCGATCACAAACTCCACGCCCACGAGACATGCCGTCTGTGACGCCGCCGGAATTAACCAATCGTCCAGGTAATTGTGTATCCGTATACCCAACAGATGTACACGCCCCACCACTGCCTTTACTACCCGAGTAAAGACGTGAGGGCTTGTGGCCAATCCGAACGGCAGAACTTGAAACTCGTAAGCTCTGCCGTCGTAGAGGAACCGCAAGTACTTCCAAAAATCCTGATGGATTGGAATATGCAGGTAAGCGTCCTTCAAATCGATGGACGCCGCCCATTCTCCCACCTGAAGCAAAGCGCGAACAGACTGAACTGTCTCCATCTTCATAGACGGAATAACGACTTAAGAATTCAGCGGCTTCAGGTTTAGAATTGGTCGCCACTCGCCATTCTTCTTCTGGGCGAAGAACAGATGGGAATAAAATCCCAGAGTGCCCAAATCTACCTCCTGGATGGCTTTCTTGTCAAGAAACTCGACAACCATCTTCTCCACCAGTACTCGACAGATGGTACTGCAGGTAACAGGGCGAAGGACGTCAGTGGAGGGGGTGATGAAAATGGAATTCTGTATCCATTGCGGACAACCGACAAAACCCATGGGTCCAGATCTGGCAGTTCGCACCAACTTTGAACAAAATGGCGCAATCTGCCCCCCACAGGAAGATCTATTAATGGAACCTCCGTAAGCAGATGTCGCTTGTCCATGCACCCTCATCCCGGCTGCTTCCCACCCCTGGGCGCCTTTCCCCGAGCGGAACCACGAAAATGTGCCGGCTTTCCCCGAAAACGTCCCTGTTTCGATGAACCATGGGCATTACCCGACTGCATGCCCAAATCAGACACCACAGTGATCTGATAACTGTCAAGAAAAGTCAATTTCTTAACAGGTGGAGACTTAAAAGCAAAGTGCGAACAGACTGAACCGTCTCCATCTTCATAGATGGAATAATGATGTAAGAATTCAGCGGCTTCAGGTTTAGAATTGGTCACACTCGCCATTCTTCTTCTGGGCGAAGAACAGATGGGATTAAAATCCCAGAGTGCCCAAATCTACCTCCTGGATGGCTTTCTTGTCGAGAAACTCGACAACCATCTTCTCCACCAGTACTCGTTTGTCGACAGACGGTACTGCAGGTAACCGGGGGAAGGACGTCAGTGTGGGGGTGATGAAAACGGAAATTCTGTATCCATTGCGGACAACCGACAAAACCCATGGGTCCAGATCTGGTAGTTCGCACCAACTTTGAACAAAATGGCGCAATCTGCCCCCCCACAGGAAGATCTGCTAACGGAACCTCCGTAAGCAGATGTCGATTGTCCATGCACCCTCATCCCGGCTGCTTCCCACCCCTAAGCGCCTTGCCCTGACGTGAACCACGAAAACGTGCCGGCTTCCCCCGAAAACATCCCTGTTTCGATGAACCACGAGCATTACCCGACTGCATGCCCGAATCAGACACCACAGGGATCTGATAACAGGTGGAGGCTTAAAAGTAGACACTGCCTGGCGCTTACGAGCAGTTCGGGACTGAGCAGCAGGGACGAATTTCGACGTTTCTTGGTCCATGACCAAGTTAAAATTGGTCCCAAAAAGTAAGGTTTCCCATACTGAGCGACTACAAAAGTAGGTTTTAACCACACCAGTTGCTCTCAGTCCCACCAGGTAGTGATCCCGACGCAGAAGTAGACTGTTGGCAAAAACATGCCCAGCAAGCTGAGTGACGTGATGAGAGGCTTTAGAAGCTGCCAACAAACAACCCTTAGCCATCAGCGGAAGACCCGTGACTGCTTTATCTAACCCAAATAGGAACGTAACCTAAATGGTTATTGACTTGAAAAAGAAGTTTAGATATCCTCTCCAAAGTCTCTAAATCCGTGAGTGGCACACTGACATTAGGAGATGGGAGGCAGTCTGCCTTCACCCTAGCGGAAACGACCGCTGGATGTGAAAGGAAGGAAGCTCCCAATGTCTTATACAAAGACGTGGACAAAACCTTCGCCGCAGCTAACGCTGCCGAAACTCTTCCACCACCACCCCCAAAATACGATCGCTACCCGCAATCAAAGCATCAATCTCCGCAAGAGATTCATGCGCCTCGTGCGCTAACGGCAAGCCGAAATCTTGTCATGGAGCGTCCATCGCTACAGGCCGGTTTCCAAACGAAACACCCTTGTAAGACTGAACAGCCTCCTCCGACAGAATTGCATCCGCGCACACCAGTCGGACCTGTTCCCATACAAAACCAAGAACCACCTGGTAATCATAATCACCGTCTGGCATACCATCGGCCAAATTGGGAATCTCATCAAGCACCGAACCTGGTGCCGACCCTTCCCCCGAACCACACACTGATTCAGAGGGAAAATCCTCTTCCGAAGAAGAAATTTTCTCAGACGATGCGCCATGCGCTGACCGTAACAGAAACGAAACTGCATGGGCAGGACGATGCGGAACGGCCGAATCTGCAAACTGGTCCAACCCCGGTCTCGCTGGAAACCCCGGCGGTGGAGGGACTGGTGGAGGCGATTCCCCTAGCCAGGCCATGAAATTCTCAAAAAGAGAAACATAGTCCCCCCGAGGGCGACCCGAAACCATCGAACCCTGAACGAAAGGTTCCGCCCACGCAGTCGAGGGATAACGCCTGGAACCTCTACCCCGATCTGACAGTTCCGGATTGACCATCGGTGTAGACAACAGGTGCACCCAAGAAAGCTGCAGTTTCCCTGATCCCTGCTGAAGCAGACAACGGGACTGGTGGTGTCGGTTGAACCGGACCGTCAGGAAATTCGTATACATACGAATCCTGCGCCGAATTCTGAACCCAACGTATCACGTGTGGATTAGCCAAACCAGTTGACATAGCCACATGCGAACGATCTAAAAGCTGATGACACTGTACAGGCGCCCCAACAACAGAAGGGACGCCCACTGGCGTCGCACCCGAAACAACGCTACCCGGCTCCGTGACCGAGACAATGTTGTGCGATTTCGCCAAGTGGCTCGATCACTGAAGTAGCGCCGAAAGACGTGTTGGCCGAAACGGCGCCCTCAGACGCCACGACCAACCCTGCACCAGAAATCTGGTGAGAAAAACGGCGCCGCAAAGCTGACTTCATTCTAGAGCTAATCAACCCCTCCACAGAAGGACCGATAACCCTGCCCCCCCATCAGCAAGATGGGAGTCGGAACTGAGAGACACAGCTGTTCCTGCCACGACTGCACTCCCTCCGACTGACGCCCCCGTTACAACCGTAACTGGCGCCGCCTCCACCGACGGAGGCAAAAGCAAATCCCCAGGTGGAACAGAGCCCTACCTGGAAGAAACCTTTGGCTGAAGCAGGGAGCAACAGTGCCCCCTCCGCCCCCGGATAGATGAAGAAGAAAAACCAACTAACTATTTTTGTAATATGGAAAATCGTAACTATATAAGCAAAACTATGCCAAATGTATTCAAATCAAATGGTCTATTAACTAAAACTGAAACTGAAATTACGAAGGAAGTAAAGCTATTTTATGAAAAACTTTATGAATCCAGACCTATTAATGATGTTAATTTAGAAGAAATATTGAACTTTTCACATGTACCAAAATTTACTGAACAACAAAAGAATAACCTGGAAGGACAAGACAAGACAAGACATTTATTCAGTTATTGAGGCCACATGACCAAGATAACTACTTTTAAAAACAAATTAATTGTGTGCTACGCGTGTACAAATTTACAATACAGGTATAATCAATTTAAACTGGCAGATTTCTTTTTAAAAACAAGGCTATTCCTCTAATACTTTATATTTTGGGTAGATATCAATAGATTAAATTTTCTCTTGAAGGATTTACTATAAAGTATTCTGATATGAAATATTTCCTGCTCAAAGCATAATATGGACATACTAAAAGAAAATAATATTCATCTTCCACTTGATTAAGATTACACTTTAAACAGATAGTTTCATTTCTTTCTATTACTGGATTATATCTGCTTTTCTGTACTTTTAATTTATGTGACAAACACCTAAATTTAGAAACAATTCTCAAGAGATCTTTTGTATTGTGACAAATATAATATATACTTTTCTGTTTGTAAAAGAGATTTATAAGAAGAATATGTCTTTAAAAAATGAGAAGAGTTAATTTTATCATGCCAGTGTTACAAATGAATGTCTTTACATCTCTGTACAAAGCTGGACATAAATAACTTGATATTGCCACATTCTTGAACAATCCAAACATAAGAAAACCCTGTTTGAAACAACAATGTTCTTACATGTGATACCCAATTAATTTTACCAGTTTCATCATGACATTTCAACATATCATAACAAGCTTTGGGATATCTGGATGAATCCATATATAACATTTCACACCAATATTTTATACAACGGCTAAAGTATTTCACACACAAATGATCTCAACCTATTTCCCCAAGTACAGCATTTGATGATACTCTCTTTGAAACTCATAAAAACCTTTAAAAAACCATTACTTTGTACTTAAATAAAAATTCAACAAGATGACAAATGTTCATTCTGTAAATCTGTTCCAGAAACTCTTATTCATTTATTTTGGTTCTGTCCATTAATACAAACATTTTGGTAAAACCTACAGGGATTGTTAAAAAACAGAATGTACTCATATTACACATCTCCATTTTACTGTTACAGATATAATATTTCAAATACATGATAATCATAGGGCAGATGATATATTAAATTTAATTATATTACTTGCAAAGCAGTATATATACAGGATGAAGTATATTGGGGTAGTACCAAATGTACAATCGTTTAAAAAAATAATCACTTTTAATTACAATACTGAAAAGTTTCTTGCATTTCGCAATTGTGACTGGACCAAATTTGATCAACGGTGGTCGATCTACAAACATTTCATTAAATAGTTCGTGCTTTGGGTTAAAAAGATGAGACTGGGTTCATATTTTTTAATATATCATACAAGAATCAACTTGCATTAATACAGAGGAAATGCTTTCATTATTTACAAATATCTCTCTCTCTCTCTCTCTCTCTCTCTCTCTCTCTCTCTCTCTCTCTCTCTCTCTCTCTCTCTCTCTCCTCTCTCTCGTCTAATTCTTATGCAAGTATCTATTTATATACTATTTATTTTATTTGACCTATATTTATTTATTTATTCTGTTGAAAATAATTTTGTCTTTTCTACTCTTCTTCTTTTTGTTCTTGTTTTTGTTTTCTGGAATTCCAATGGTATATTATAAATCCTACAGTTTTATTTGCTCCCAATATAAATCTCACAATATATTTACAAAAGTTAAGCTTAACATTTAATGACATAATTGTACATGAATGTGTGTTTTTATACTAACAATTATTGTTTCCAAATTGTTGTGCAAAATATTGTTTTCAACATGTCTTTATTAGTTAAATGTATAAATATAGCTTTTGATCACTTATTTTGTAAGGTGGTGAATTAGGAGTCCACAATCCTAACACTACCAATGTATTTTGGGGCAATAAACAATTTTAAAAAAACAAAAAAACAAAAGAAAACAAAAAACAAACACCTATTTGGAACATTATTCTTCAATGATCTACACTGTGAACAGTTTTAAAACTTACGGATTATTAGTTGAATTCTGAAGATTGTTTACATCCACTCCAAGACCAACCCCGATATGATCCACCCTAGAGATGATTCCCGTGGTTATCAGACTGGTCAGGAGGAACAGCATGGACATCATGATCCCAAGGAATTTGGAGCTGAAAAAAAAACGTCCTGTTAAGTGGTTGTTCATAACTAGCAACATTTTCACAAGCATTCAAAGTGTGCTGTCATTGTTTAACTGTGAGAACAACAGTTTGCATGTCGCTTGCGCATGTCTAGATTTGCCTAACCTATTTTCTGTCCGTGATTACATATAGGGTATGAATTACATGGCCAAGATGGGTTATGCAAAAAACGAAATTGGTTATGTGAATTAGTTTTGGCATAACCCATAAGTGAAATGTTTCAAATCTCGGAGACCTGACATCTCACATAATAAGTGGATTGAACATATTAAACATTGTGAAAAAAAAACCATGTGGGACAGACAGACAAACAGACACAGACAGACAGAGACAAAATACAGAACCAGTTCAGAAGAGACTGAAAGCACAGGTGAAATTGGAATGTTTTTTTATATTACAAAATGAAAGAAAGGTTTTATTTAACGACACACTCAACACATTTTATTTATGGTTATATGGTGTCAGACATATGGTTAAGGACCACACAGATATTGAGGAGAGGAAATCCGCTGTCGCCACTTCATGGGCTACTCTTTTCAATTAGAAGCAAGGGATCTTTTACATGCACCATCTCACAGACAGGATAGTACATACCATGGCCTTTGTTACACCAGGTGTGGAATGGAGCACTGGCTGGAATGAGAAATAGCCCAATGGGTCCACCAACGGGGGTCGATCGTAGACCGACTTATATTACAAAGCAACTTTTTAAAATATTACACTCTTAAATATGTATACTCACTAGTAGAATGGAATAAGTATAAGTGGACTGAGAACATAAAACTGCATATCATTTGCCAGATACCAACTCCATCCCATGCACTGTCAAAAATATAATAATATTCATAACATAGGATATACATGTACATAATATTTTCCATAAAACATAGTGTATGTCATTAAGAAATAAACAAATCTGACAAATATTTTAAACTGACTAATAAACTGAATGCAGTGCACACAAAGTGCCATATTTCAACACCTGGAAAGCTGAAATTAAAGGAAAGGAATCATTAGCAAATTGTCAATACCTTTGTTCATTTTTATACTGTGGCCATTTTGCTGTCTAATGTATGAATATTATATGTGGTCTAGATAGTAACAGGAAACATGCTACTGCCATCACACAGGCGTTTCCTACCAAAAAGCAGCAGCTGTTTTATAGGCACTTTCCTGCAGATAGGGTAGCAGACAGCATGAACTTTGATCAGTGATATACCAGAGAACATTTTGTTCAGTATCGCATTGCGACTGGCTATGCAAGTTTCAGAGGTCGCTACACAATTTTAAAACATTAACAGTAGTTAACAGGCGAATGCTTTACCACTGGGCTACGTCCCGCCTGCTACAGTAACTGAAGACATGGAACATAACAATGCATATGCCTGATTATATTGTATATACTTCCCTACACCACACACATTTCACAATATGTGTACTTGATTATACACTACACTACACTACACTACAACGACGACGACGACAACTACAACTACACATGACAACTACAACTACACACAACAATTACACATGACAACTACAACTACACTACACTACAACGACAACTACACACAACAACTACAAACGACAACTACAACTACACATGACAGTAAACTACAAAAGTTTAAAGTTGTTTTGTTTAATGACACCACTGGAGAACTTTGATTAATTAATCATCGGCTATTGAATGTCAAACATTTGGTAATTCTGACACATAGTCATCAGAGAAAACCCGCTACATTTTTCCTAATGCAGTAAGGAATATCTTATATTCACTTTCCCACAGACAGGAAAGCATATACCATGGCTTTTGACCAGTTGTGGTGCACTGGTTGGAACAAGAAAACACACAGTTGAATGGATCCACCAATGTTGCTTGATCCGGTGATGCCAGCACCTCAAACGAGCACTCAACCGAATGAGCTAAATCCAGCACTACAATACAGTACACGGCACTACACCCTATATTACACCACACTACAGTACAGTACATGACACTACACCCTATAATACACCACACTACAGTACAGTACACGACACTACACCCTATATTATACCACACTACAGTACAGTACACGACACTACACCCTATAATACACCACACTACAGTACAGTACACGGCACTACACCCTATATTACACCACACTACAGTACAGTACACGGCACTACACCCTATATTACACCACACTACAGTACAGTACACAGCACTACACCCTATATTACACCACATTACAGTACAGTACACGACACTACACCCTACAATACACCACACTACAGTACAGTACACGGCACTACACCCTATAATACACCACACTACAGTACAGTACACGATACTACACCCTATAATACACCACACTACAGTACACCCTATAATACACCACACTACAGTGCACGACACTATACCCTATAATACACCACACTACAGTACAGTACACGACACTACACCCTATAATACACCACTACAGTACAGTACACGACACTACACCCTATAATACACACTACAGTACAGTACACGACACTACACCCTACAATACACCACACTACAGTGCAGTACACGGCACTACACCCTATAATACATCACACTACAATACAGTACACAACACTACATCCTATTATACACCACACTACAGTACAGGATATGACAGAACAGTACAACTCACCACACTACAGTACAGTACACGACACTACACCCTATAATACACCACACTGCACTACAGGATATGACAGAACAGTACAGAACACACTACAGTACACCCTATAATACATCACACTACAGTACACAACACTACACCCTATAATACACCACACTACAGTAAAGTACAGGACACTACACCCTATAATACACCAAACTACAGTACACAACACTACACCCTATAATATACCACACTACAGTACAGGATATGACAGAACAGTACAACTCACCACACTACAGTACAGTACATGACACTACACCCTATAATACACCACACTGCAGTACAGTGCACGACACTACACCCTATAATACGCCACACTACAGTACAGTGCACGACACTACACCCTATAATACACCACACTGCACGACACTACACCCTATAATACACCACACTGCAGTACAGTGCACGACACTACACCCTATAATACACCACACCACAGTACAGTGCACAACACTACACCCTATAATACACCACACCACAGTACACAGCACTACACCCTATAATATACCACACCACAGTGCAGTACACAACACTACACCCTATAATACACCACACCACAGTACACAACACCCTATAATACACCACACCACAGTACACGACACTACACCCTATAATACACTACACTGCAGTACAGTACACGACACTACACCCTATAATACATCACACTACAATACAGTACATGACACTACACCCTATAATACACCACACTGCACTACAGGATATGACAGAACAGTACAGAACACAACACTACATCACAATGCAATACACTACACTTCAGTACAGTACCTTACGCTACACTACACTATAATACACTGCATTACAGGATATGACAGAACAGTATAGCTCGCCACACTACACCATAATGCAATACAGTACACTACACTACACTACAGTTCAGTACAGTACCTTGTGCTACACTACACTATATTAAACTACACAGATGTTACCATTTGATTCTTCTTAACGATGTTATTGATGTACAAGAGGTTGGTCCACCAGGTCCCCTCGCACTGGTTTAGCTCAAAGCCTGCCTGGGGCCACATGGGTCCTGATGATATGTAGGGCATCAGGGGAACGTACACCATCATGAGAAGCATGTATGGTGGAGTCAGTCTGAAATCAGTAACAAGTAGTCAGTCATGTCACAACAGGTCCTAATCTAGAACTGAAAAGTAGAGGAAATTCACTTCTTTCTTCTCAGGAGAAAGAGGAGAAGTTTGATAAAAAAAATGGGTGACGACTTCTCCCTTCACAGGAGAAAGGGGAGAAGTTTAGGGCTAAGTGAACATTATCGGTATATTTAGCATTTTCTGGCATTACTGAGAACCAATCAATGTTTGACTGATCAACATCAAATGGCATGACATGCACTGATGTACGTACAGTCTCGCGCCTAAGTAAAACAACAAACTGTTGAGTGAGTTATGACACAAAACAAGTTAGTGTCTTGACATTTGTTGTGTCATTTTGTTTTTGAAATCAGATTAGGTCCAAAAATATTACAGCAATTTCAACTTCTCACTACTACTACCGGTAGTATACATGCAGTTAACTCAGCAGCTTCAACAAACTTTTTTGTAAAAAGAAAAGTGCCATTTCGCAGGCTAGATTAGGGCCTGTATGAAAATCAGATCACCTAAGAGAAAAGGACAGCTAAACTGGTAGAGTTAGCAAGAGTTAAAATACTGTAAATCATGAAATTAATGTGAGCAAGTAATTAATGCGAAAAATGCGGCGAACACATCGACACAATAATAACTTGACGCATTTTGTTTAGTCTCATTCCCAATACAAAAAATGTGCAGGATTTTACTATAATACTTCTAAATAAAACAAAACTTTTATAATATAAAGATGAAACACAATACAAAAACTATTTTTGTTAAACGTCTTTTTGTGAATACTTCAAGAATCTTTCTTTCGTTTCGATGTTGCCATTCTATTTTCACTTTCCTGGAATATCATAGCGGTTATATAATAGTGATGTTCCAAATGTTTTATTTTTAAAAAGCTCATTTTGCGATTTGAGTATTTTTCAAATTTTCTTACACTTCTGGATTACTGTATACATTTAAACTATTTTGAACATTTGTAAAATTATAATCAACAAATTTTATTACTAAATATATTCCTTTAAAAATTAAACAGTAGAAAATTATATAACCGTAACCAACAATCCGTGCGTATTTCTTCAAACCATTTCGCTCTACTCTATACATGGCATTTAATTTAGACTGGTCGCAAGTTGTCACTGTTGCAATATATCGCATTTGTTAACGTCTATTCCTGTGCTGCGCATCAAGTGTATAAAATCAGTCTAAAACATTTGCTAGAATAACAAGTCTGCGTTCGCGTGAAATATTGTGCCCTGTAATAGCGACCCGTTTACCTTTTATTCCTACTGGTGAATTAATTAGAAGCATTCACCACACAAAAGTGCGAGGCATACCCTTAACAATAAGGTGTAGTTATACTAATTACACTACTTTAAGTAATTAGGGCTTCCTGGTCGACCCACCATGCGATTAGCTTCAGGTTATGTAGTAGCTGTGAAAACAACTACTGACTTCTTTTAACATGAACGATGAAGCCCAAACAATATAATAACAACACAACTGTGGTTTTTATGTGGTGGACTTTTGCCTGACGCATTAATAAAAATACGCATTTTTGTTCACTCATGTACGGACGCAATAATATCATGACGTATTAATTACATGATTTACAGTACTATTATAATTTATAGTGGTTTAGCCAGGCAAATTTCTTAAGTGTGTGCAAGGCTGTGCTCATACATGCATGCATCGATCTATCCATACAGGTAAACATGCATGTATGCATGCATTCATCCATCCACACACATCCATCCATCATGGAAACATCTCAACACAAATATATACCGTACTTAATTTACTTCAGATATTGAATACAGAATGTGAATTTTATAATTTATGAAACTAATATCGAGCTGACAAACAATATGTAATTTTATTATTTACCTCCAAAACCTGTGGAAATAGAACATGAGCCAGTTCAGCTTCAAACCCTTTTTAACTCTTTTCATCTCCTTGAAGGTCAAATATGCCACCAGAAGGCCACTGAAGAAAAAAAACGGTTTAACATAAAACTGGTACTGAAATTGTTTTTAGAAATATGATACTGTTACCCCAACTCAGGAGTCGACATACATCTTTTTATCCAGTTGGCAGAAAGGTACTGGCCCTCAAAAAAAGATTATTACCTCCCAAAAATACCACTGGTCCCAACAGTTAATTATTACATTGTTGCAAACAGTAATAAGAACATCTGTACCTATTAAAAACAGGTACATGTATCTGACCAAAACTACATCAATAAATACAACAACAAAAAAACCCACTATTTTAATACAAAAAAATTAATAGTTCTAGTATGGAAACACTGATTCACCAATAGTTGATTTTAATTTTTATATGCATAGAGATAAAAGTGGGTTATGAGAAAAAAAAACCTCCAGAAATTTAAATACTGGTGGTAGAGTGCTAACACTTGCAGTATGGTTAGGGTTGAATAATCATATTTAAAATGGCAGCCTCCATTCAGAATGTATACAAAGAATCAGCCGAAACCATATGGTGAGATTTGTATGAAGAATATAGGACATTTTGGACTAACAGCATGATTTAAAATACAGAATTCTGGATAAACCTGGAAAATGTTCATCTGTATATAAAAAAAACCTCTTGCTTGTAATGGAAAATATTAGCTACTGTACTAACAGAAATAATTTAGCCATAAACTGACTGCTGTGGGGGGGGGGGGGGGGGGGGGGGGGGGGGGGGGGGCGCAGATGTAGCTCAGTGGTAGAGTGCTCATTTGAGTCTTATGGGTTGCAGGATAATCACTCAGGATTTCCCCCATCTCAACCAGTCGCCCACCACTGATACCTCAAAGACCATGATATGTACTGCCTGGTCTATGGGAAAGTCCATATATAGTTTAACCTTAGAATTGAAATTAATTTCAGATTAATATTAATTGAAAACTAATTTCAAATCCACAGTTTAACACTTGAATTAGAAACTCCTTTGAAATGAATATTACACTATTGAAAATTGATTCCAAATTCAGTTTAATAGGAATTAAAACTCATTTAAGATTATTAGTAACCATTTGGAAACTGGTGTCAAATTCATCAGAGTTTCACATAGGAATTAAAACTCATTTGAAAGTACAGTAAAATATACTTACAACAAACATGCTTAGAACGAACAACTGCACAGAACGAACTGATTGTAAAGTCCCGTTTTATTTCCGTATACATTAATAACCAACTTACACAAATGTGTACAGCAAACTACTGCTTTTATGAACTAACTATCATGGTCCCTTCACGTTCGTTATAATACGAGTACTTTACTGTACTATTAAAGTATTGGAAACTGATTCCAAATCCATTTTAATATAAGAATTGAGATTCATTTGAGATTAATAATAAACAATTGGAAACTGGTTTTAAATCCACAGTTTAATATGGGAATGGTTACCTCAGAGTGAAGAATGTATCAACTGACACAGTTCCATTAATAATACACTGGAAAGTGAAGCGTTTCAATTCTTGACCAAACTCTAATATGTTATCTGTAGAATGGAAACAAAACAGTACAGTACAGTAATTAGCCTGTACATTTAATCATTTAAAGGCATACTGTCACAGACCACCGACCTATTTAATGGTCTAACAAAGTATTACCTGAACAACAATAATTTGATTTGTACCTAAATGTACTTTATTCAACCATCTTCATAACCACCATACTCCATTTATTAATGACATTTTGTAAAAATAACTGAATTATGGCAATGGTCCATAATTCAAAAACTAAAATTGCCGAGAGGGATGACATGGATTTCACTCCATCATGGTTCAGTTAAAGGGACACACCCTAGTTACGTTTATTTGTTAACCATTACGGCGTTGTTTTTCGCTATTAAACCCCATTTTTCACAAATAAAATTGCACTTTACTTACATTTTATTGTTTAGAATACACATTTCCATTCACCTGAAGTGCTTTTTGGTAATCCTGATGTTTGTAAAACCACGAAATGTATTTTTTGCATTTTTTCACAAAACGTGTTGTCGAGAAAAAAACGTTAAGCAAGCGAGGTCCAATCTATTTTTAATGTCACAGACGTTGGTATATCACGTGACCGTTATCATTTTGGTTCGGTTTGTTTTCTCGTGCACGGTTCGCGCAATCAACATCCGATTTGTTGTTGTTCATTTGTGAGATTTTTCTTCACAGTTCGTGAACATTTTCAGTAACAATAAAGTTCAGACAAGTAAGTGTCTCAATACAAAACGTTACAAACCCTTAAAACCAATAATTTTGCTAAGTCTTACGATATCTGGAGAGGGGATACAACCAGGACAGAACAGTTGGAACATGTCCAGGAGAGGTGAAATGAACGCACCCCAAGTCTGTGAAATTTGTCGTGACGTAGGCATTGTTGTGCTTCTACCGGTGACATCAGAATACTAACTTTCAAAATTATTTCAAGCAATTGGGACATGGGGATTCCCATGGTATTTATCGATATAAAACCTGCTTTTTCACTCCATTTGATAAAAACGTGATCTAAGTGTGTTACAGGTTTGTAGATTAACCAAATTATAATTTATTTTCGCTGGATGGAACTAGGGTGTGCGGCTTTAAGGTGATGCGATAGCTAGATTTGGTTTCCAACAATTAATGTAATTTTTATTTATTATTTTATTTTCAGAGAAATAAGGTCCTTAAATCCGTGACAGTATGCGTTTAATATCTATTTAAATCAAACCCTGTACCTACAAAAAAAATAAACGAAATCATAATAAACATCTAAAATAGACTGTTACAACATTTAGCTCAATAGTACAACATTGATCACGAAGTGGAACTGTGTAAAGGTTTTAATAAATAATATTGGCCATGACATGGGTTTGTACAAAGGAAGACTATTTGTAAAATAGGGTCACATCACATGAGGAAGTGGGTACACATTAAAGGGCCATGTCACGGGTTTGTACAAAGGAAGACTATTTGTAAAACAGGGTCACATCACATGAGGAAGTGGGTACACATTAAAGGGCCATGTCATAGGTTTGTACAAAGGAAGACTATTTGTAAAACAGGGTCACATCACATGAGGAAGTGGGTACACATTAAAGGGCCATGTCATAGGTTTGTACAAAGGAAGACTATTTGTAAAACAGGGTCACATCACATGAGGAAGTGGGTACACATTAAAGGGCCATGTCACGGGTTTGTACAAAGGAAGACTATTTGTAAAATAGGGTCACATCACATGAGGAAGTGGGTACACATTAAAGGGCCATGTCATAGGTTTGTACAAAGGAAGACTATTTGTAAAACAGGGTCACATCACATGAGGAAGTGGGTACACATTAAAGGGCCATGTCACGGGTTTGTACAAAGGAAGACTATTTGTAAAATAGGGTCACATCACATGAGGAAGTGGGTACACATTAAAGGGCCATGTCACGGGTTTGTACAAAGGAAGACTATTTGTAAAATAGGGTCACATCACATGAGGAAGTGGGTACACATTAAAGGGCCATGTCACGGGTTTGTACAAAGGAAGACTATTTGTAAAATAGGGTCACATCACATGAGGAAGTGGGTACACATTAAAGGGCCATGTCACGGGTTTGTACAAAGGAAGACTATTTGTAAAACAGGGTCACATCACATGAGGAAGTGGGTACACATTAAAGGGCCATGTCACGGGTTTGTACAAAGGAAGACTATTTGTAAAACAGGGTCTCATCACATGAGGAAGTGGGTACACATTAAAGGGCCATGTCACGGGTTTGTACAAAGGAAGACTATTTGTAAAACAGGGTCACATCACATGAGGAAGTGGGTACACATTAAAGGGCCATGTCACGGGTTTGTACAAAGGAAGACTATTTGTAAAACAGGGTCACATCACATGAGGAAGTGGGTACACATTAAAGGGCCATGTCACGGGTTTGTACAAAGGAAGACTATTTGTAAAACAGGGTCACATCACATGAGGAAGTGGGTACACATTAAAGGGCCATGTCACGGGTTTGTACAAAGGAAGACTATTTGTAAAATAGGGTCACATCACATGAGGAAGTGGGTACACATTAAAGGGCCATGTCACAGGTTTGTACAAAGGAAGACTATTTGTAAAACAGGGTCACATCACATGAGGAAGTGGGTACACATTAAAGGGCCATGTCACGGGTTTGTACAAAGGAAGACTATTTGTAAAACAGGGTCACATCACATGAGGAAGTGGGTACACATTAAAGGGCCATGTCACGGGTTTGTACAAAGGAAGACTATTTGTAAAACAGGGTCACATCACATGAGGAAGTGGGTACACATTAAAGGAGCAGACTATAAAATTACCAGGGCGTATTAGGTAAACACTATTATAATGATTCATTGACTTGACTCTATAATAGTGTTTTCCCTAGTTTGTTTTAGCATGGTGCAGCACCATGCCTCAGTAGTCTAGCACCATCTTGCCTTAATCAGCACCATGCTGCCCTGAGATTAAACAAGGCTTTTTCACTAATTAATTCTAAAACTGCCTTTATAAAACACCCAAAAAGGTATTATTAATTAATAAAATATGCCTTTTATATCTTTTGCCATTCATTTATTAAAGCAAGCACATAAATTACATTAATGTTTATTTCAATTAATTTTTGTGTATTTTTAATGAAAAAAAAGTGCCCTGAAAATTGTGAAAATGCCCCAAAAGTGTTTGGTCTACCATGCCTTGCCAAATTTCTAAGGAAATCACTATATAATATATTGAAAAAAATGTCCTTACATTGATAATTGTGAGTCTACTTTATAAATAATCTACCAAAAGTAATTAGTAAATACTCAGTGTATAGCCAGTGTAGTTATGGAATAAATATACAGAACTTCACATACGTTGTTTTTGCTTCCTTTTTATTGTATGAGTTTATTTTGCTCAAGAATATATACCAAGAGACCACGTAGGGGTCGAGTGGTATGTTCTTTCGCAAAATAAACGAGTGCAATAAATAGGAAGCAAAGACAACGTATGTGAAGTTCTGTATTTATTACATACCTTTTTTTATAATGTCATAACAACACTTTGTTAAATCTATAATCAAAACTCCTTTCATGAATTTTCTTAATGTTAAGAATCATACTCGGCGTAATTTGTAAATCATATATGATGTCAGTAAATAAAAGGCGCTAACTGCAGTAAACATTAAAAGGGAATTCCCCATTTAAAAGTTCTGGTTTCAAAATGTCTTTATCACTATAGTAAGATTGAATAAGTATGTAATAAATATGAATTTTAATACAAATAACAAATTTTTGTCAGAAGTAGAGTGTTCACTTGAGTCTTATGGGCCACATCTCTACACCTTCACTAAGACAGAAATCAGAGAGAATTAATTCACTGACCCACAACTCCCAGGCCAAAAACCATACAGTGGCCGAGGATGACCCACGTCATGCTGATGAAGCGAATCCCGTGAATGGCTGTCAGGGTTCCCTTCGGTTGGCTCGTGTTCAACAGCTTCTTGGCATTGGTGTAAACAGAAAATGCCAGGAATACTTTCACACACACAGCTACAAAACAAAAACAACAGTATGCAACAGCAAATAAATTGTATATAAATCAAAAACAGTATTAAATTAAATAAACATAATAACAGCTTTCTAATAGACGAATTACAAAAGTTTAAATTAAATAGGAGTCCATATTGTTTGTTTTGTTGAGTTTTTTGGGGTGGGGTTTTTTCAATGTTTATCCATACAATTTGATTTGGGGAAAAAATTCCATCTTTACATAAATCCTTTACGTTTTACAAATATACATACAGGGGCCGGCATGTTGTTTCTTTTCTCCAAGAAGTGGGGAGCTTTCATTTTCACTGACTCCTTTGCTTGCATTGATATGTGAGATAATATCTCCATCTTTAACCAGGTGACTAGTCAACCCCTCCGTCTCCACAGACAGTCGAGCCCTCATTGGCATCTGGACAAACACCACATCTAGGAATGTGCCAATTAGCATCACAGCCACAAACAGCATCGCTATAACCCTGAACAGAACACAGATAGTAATAGTAATAATAATTATCAGTGATAAAAATGCTTGCATTATAAAACCATACACTAATGTTTCAAATTCACTTTGGAAAAATACAAGTGAAAAATAAAACAGTGTATTATATACATAGCAATGAAATATATAGATCCACAAAAACCATAAAAGTAATCTTTGGTGAAAAGTAATATTTTCACTGTATTTTAGTTACTATACAGTGAAAATATAGAAATCATATTTACTTTTTTGAACAGGTTCTTGATTAAATCATCTCCCTTGTAAATTATTCTGTTTTAGTTACTGAGGCCAATGTCACTTCTTTATGTTTAATTAACTTTGATGATTACCAATAAAAATCAACTGAACAATTGTACCTATAAAAAAGGGATATGAAGTGCAATTACAATAAAATATCTAAAACTGATTGAATATGAAGCTAAATAATGATGACCCATTGAATGTAAGTTAAAATTAAACTTGGAATTCAATTGGTTTTGTTTTTGTTAATTATTATATATGTTTTTATTACTCACAGAACTACTGTTGCCTTTGTGTCTAACCGACGATCATCAAGATTGCATTCAGTATGCCAAACTTGGAGACCTTTAGTGATGTTGGTTCCAATATCATCAAGTACTAAAACAAAATTTTAAATAGTAAATAATATAACAAGAAACAATAAGGAAACTGTTATGTAATCTTGTCTGCCACCCACTTGGTAAACATATAAACAAGCAATCCAAGATTACTGCTAAAGCAATACATGTCCCCTACAGGGCACAACAAATTTGTGTATATCCTAAGTTCAAGGGCCATAACTCTGTAAACCAGTGAGGTACATGATACGCCCATCAGGAGTTTGATGGAAAATCATATTTATATTAAGGAATATGTTATGGGTATGATTTAAATCTAATTATATTAAATTTTTGCAATGGGATGGATGAACAGTTTGTTTTGGACCAACCACCATCCCAAGTTGTTCCTACATGTACATGTAGTTTAATGGTCCTGTATGTATAGATCTGTATGCAAGATATGATCTGGACAAGGATTTACTGTTATGTGCAGTAGACTCTGAAAAGTAGGTCACAGTTACCTAGTAATAGTACACGACACACCACCATCCCAAGTTGTTCTTACATGTGAGTTTGGATGGACCCGTATGCATCTGTATGCAAGATAATATTATGGTCCGGACAAGGATTTACCCTTATGTGCAGTAGAATGTAAAAAGTAGGTCACAGTGACATAGTAATAGTATGCGACACACCACCATCCCAAGTTGTTCCTTCATGAGCAGTTTGATGGTCCTGTATGCATCTATATGCAAGATATGGTCCGGACAAGGATTTACTGTTATGTGCAGTAGACCGTGAAAAGTAGGTCACAGTGATCTAGTAATAGTATGTGACAAACTGCCATCCCAAGTTGTTCCTACATGTGAGGTTTGATGGTTCTATATGCATCTGTATGTAAGATATGGTCCAGACAAGGATTTACTGTTATGTGCAGTAGACCGTGAAAAGTAGGTCACAGTGACCTAGTAATAGTAGGTGACAAACTGCCATCCCAAGTTGTTCCTACATGTGAGGTTTGATGGTTCTGTATGCATCTGTATGTAAGATATGGTCCAGACAAGGATTTACTGTTATGTGCAGTAGACCGTGAAAAGTAGGTCACAGTGATCTAGTAATAGTATGTGACAAACTGCCATCCCAGGTTGTTCCTACATGTGAGGTTTGATGGTTCTGTATGCATCTGTATGTAAGATATGGTCCAGACAAGGATTTACTGTTATGTGCAGTAGACCGTGAAAAGTAGGTCACAGTGACCTAGTAATAGTACGTGACAAACTGCCATCCCAAGTTGTTCCTACATGTGAGGTTTGATGCATCTGTATGTAAGATATGGTCCAGACAAGGATTTACTGTTATGTGCAGTAGACCGTGAAAAGTAGGTCACAGTGACCTAGTAATAGTACGTGACAAACTGCCATCCCAAGTTGTTCCTACATGTGAGGTTTTGGTCCTGTATGCATCTGTATGCAAGATATGGTCCGGACAAGAAAAAGTTAACAGACGGACAGAAAATGCCATACCATAATACGACCTATATAATATAATATGGCCATATAAATATGGGTAAATTGCCCTGAAAATCAAACTTGATCTGTTACAGTACACGTACAAACTTTCAGATCAATATCTTGAGATATTGCAAAAATGTCCAGAAAACAAATTTGTATTACTTATAACTTCAAAGGTAGTAACTCTGTCTAAAAAGAGGTAAATTGCAAAGAAAGTCAAACTTGACCTGTAATAATAAGTACTAAGTATGTTGATAAAACTATACACCAAATTTCAGCTCAATATCTTAAGGCATTGTCAAAACAACATCCAGAAAACTATATGTGGGATGGACAGACAGACAAGACAGAAGTGCAGAGATAAAACCCATAGTCCCATCCGGTTGGACTAATATAATATAATAAAGATGAGTTCAACATTACATTTAGAAGAAAAAAAAAATTCTGAATAGTAAAATGTTCTTTTATTCCCATCATCTTTATGTGAAACATATCAATTCCACCTTGCTGATAATGCATTTCGTTGTTATATAGGCAGTATAAATATAATTACATTTAACAGCCATTTAAGTTTTATAAAATTAAATATTTCTAATCAATTATTTCTAATAGCAGATTAAAAACCATAACATTTGTCTGTTAATGAATATACAATATCAAAAGCTTATATCTAACCATTTAGCAATGTATCATGAAAACAGTACTCACTATCTGAGATCATTTGAGAGCCTTATTTTAGGGCAAAATAAGTGATTTATAAACAGGTTTTGATTGACAAAATTAAACTAAACTGGAGATTAAAATATTTATTATCACATATAAAAAGAAAATTAAGTGTCAAGTATCTGAATCTTTGAGGTGACACTCTGGAGCTACTAGGATCGATCCCCGTCGGTGTGCCCATTTGGCTATTTCTCGTTCCAGCCAGTGCTCCACAATTGGTGTAAGAAAGGCTGTAGTATGTACTATCCTGTCTGTGAGATGGTGCATATAAAAGATCCCTAACTGCTAATCGAAAACATATGTAGCTCCCTCGTTTATCTTTTGGCTGACCGTTCAAAAATGTGCCTAACTTCCTTCATTAAAACTGCACACATTTTCTCTTTGGCATTAATCCAATGGGACATTCAAAATTCCAAAGCACCAAACCCACCCTCTGCCCATTACCGACACAGGTCAGGCTGCTGGTGCTCTCTTGCACCTGCCAGCGCAGGATGTCCCCTCTCCCACCCACCTCACCCCACCCTTTTCCTGTCCTGGAGGCCGGCACTTTGGCCCATGGCAGGTGTGCGCTAAAACAGCTTGCTCTGAATGTGCAAATAAAACCCTATGACCTGACCTGACCTAATCGAAAACAGTAACCCATGAAGTGGCAACAGTGGGTTTTTCTCTCTCAATATTTGTGTGTTGTCCTTAACCACATGTCCGATGCCATATAACCATAAATAAAATGTGTTGAGTGTGTCGTTAAATAAAACATTTCCTTACTTCCTCTGGTGCTACAAATCTATGTGACCAGTCAATGAAAGCAGTTTCATGTCCTCATTAATTTACAACTAGTTTGCAAAGTTATCAAATTCAAAAAGGATGTGATATGAAAAGTATCACATACATTGGCGTAGGAAGGTGCAAAAAAGTGGGGGGGGGGGGGGGGGGGGGGGGGGGCGCACTTTTATATTAACACACTTTTACACTATTATAAAGCAAATATAAAGCAATATATCTAAAAAGTGGGGGGCAGATGTCCCCCCCCCCCCCCCCCCCCCCCCCCCCCCCCCCCCCCCCCCCCCCCCCCCCCCCCCCCCCCCCCCCCCTTCCTACGCCAGTAACATAGTGTTTCTGAAAATTTTATAAGCACAGCTAGGCCTTATTCTTACCGTTGTTTAGAATCTGAGTGACGTCATCTGCAGAACAGGAATCTGGGAAGCACGCTCCCCATTGTATTCCAATGAACATGAACTGCATGCCCTGGAAAATAAGAATCATGAGTCCGTAAACAATAAAATGGTTACTTTGAAAATTGTGTTTACATTTTTCTCAAACTTGTGATCCTTGGTGATCCCATCCTGGGGTTTTCCCCAATCCCAACTAGTGTCGCATGACTGCTATATCAAAGGCTGTGGTATGTGAAGTCCTGTTTGTGGTAGACTGCATATATAAAATATTTCTTGCAGCTAATGGAAAAATGTAGCAGGTTTTTATTAAGACTATAATAATGTCAAAATTATCAAATGTTTGACATCCCACAGCAGACGATTAATAAATCACTGTGCTCCAGTGGTGTTTTAAAACAAAATACTTTAACTTTCAACATTTCTACAATCTAAATGCAAATATATACAAAAACTGTTGTTATTTTCAAACATACTTAATAATAAAAAAAACCCAAATATTCAATAGACCCAGGTATTTTGAAGATGAACACAATGACAGGTGTATTACCTGATGTCCTAACAATTCAAATTTAAGTTCATATATAGAGGATACTCTCCGAGTGTCTTGTGATATCATAATTTATCACAAGACACGAGGGGGGTATTCTTTTATCATCTATTATCATTCTTTTCATTTGCGACAGTTGTAAACAATGTCAGTAATGTGAGTTGAATGTCACTATATTTGGCAGCGGTAGACTCATTAACTAGCGGAACTGCAGTGGCATGGCGTCAGTAATGATAGGTTTAGCGCTGAAACAAACATAGTGATGTAACAAAACATTGTCTTGTGATTAAAATTTGACCAATCAAGATTATAAGAAGCGATGTTTCCTGCAAAGAATATCGCAGGAGATATTGCAAATTATAGTGCCAGTGATATCTCCTAAAAAAGCCTTTAAGTTTAATGGATAAATATTGTAACCAATTGTATCATTGAAAGCTGATTGGGTTGGTGCACACTGATTATAACTGATGATCGACAATCAAATTCAAATGGATTCCCAACAGTACTAAGTAAGTCTTCCGATGTACAATGACAAATAACCTATGCAACTGTCTAGCAAAATGGATGATAAATCCTGTTAAAATATTCATTTTTTTTTTTTTACTTCAAATAATGAGTGTATTCATAAAATATGTTCATCCAATCATCAGTCAAAAACATTTAGATTAAAGCCTAAAGTTTACTTTTACTTACCGGATTAGGTTTTTTAAGAGGAATCTTGGCAAGACAGTGTCTTCCACTAAAAGTGTCATCTGGTTTGGTGCTAGCACTGTGACTTCTGTTGTAGTAGATTTCAGCTCGCACCCCTAGACACTCTTTAAATGCACCAGGCCAGATCATGTTGCCTAGTAACAAGCCACTTCCAGGCTTTCCAGCAGCATCCACCACTGAAAATGCAGATATTGAACATTCTTAAACATGGCATTAAAAATGTTTTGATACAATTAAGAGATAACCATATGGAGTTCTTAAATTTGCAGGTGTTATTGTCTATTCAGTATTTAATCCCACAAATGTAATTTTTGACTGAAGGCATTAGCCTGAGGTTAAAAATTAAACATTTGTGGGCATCGAATAGACAATAACACCCTCAAATCTAAAAACTCCATATGGTTATGTCCATTGTAAACTGAATAATTTTTCTACGAAATTAACTGTATATTGGGTATTTCTTGAAAAAAATACCTGGCTACAATCTAACTGTAGACCCTTGAACTGTCAACTTGGTCTGTTCCAATTGCTAATGACATCACTTTCTAATGATGCCATTAGCATTTGGGGTGTTATTTGTATTTGATCCCGGAAAAAGAATGTAATTAACCAATCACAATACAGAAAACACTCGCCATCAGTTTACAATATCATATATTGTTGTATTAGTACCATTTCTAAATATGGTAAAGATGTGTGTAATTATGTGTGTGTCTACATATATACAGAATTCCAAATAGAAAATATTTTAGTTATTTCCAAAATAACTTTCATTTTCTTTTTATGTCAAGCCAAACTGGAATTACTCACCATCCCCCCCCCCCCCCCCCCCCCAGTAAAAATCTTTGTTGAAATGACGTATAGATCAAAGCAAACAATTAAACCATCTGTATGGCAGACAATGATGAATAGCCCTCTCAAAAAGTATTGTCTGTAAAAACATGACTTGTTTGCACTCTATAAACATGCCATACAGTCATGTTTAACACTGATGACAGTTATCTATGGTTACTTATTTCAATAGGTGTCTATTTTTAATACTCTTTAACATGACATCATAGTGCAAAAAACATATCATACACATACAAGAATTTTGTATGATACGACCCCTGTTGATCGAGTGACATGTTCGCACACTTTCTTCTACGTCACCACAAGAAAATAAATTTTGGCTTCAATTCGCAGAGGGGTGTCAGATTTCTTCATGTAGCATTGGTACTGATTAACAACATGTAAGTTTAATGTCATGACTAGACTCGAGAATAATCAAACTGAAGCTCTGTGGCATCAGATTTAGGAAAAAAGGTGTATTTTAAACACAGTAGGCTGAGTAGCTTGTGACCATTTGGTTGTCAAGGACTGCCAAAGCATGGACTAGTTAAACCTCCGACCTCCCCACTCTTGGATCTGGCACTAAAATTCACAGGGTTTAGAACGAAATAAAACACATTAATCTACTGGAATAACAACTAAATCTTACTCTGTTGGACCCATTTAGCCTTGAAATTTAATGGTATTTCCACGAGAAACTCGCCCGTCTGGTTTGCACATTTCTGGGAAACATTTCTTGACGCAAGTGAACTTGCAAACGACCTTGCGTTGTAAAACTTGTGCCAGTTGGCGATATCCATTAACTGTAATGAACGATCTTTTAGTTCCTCGATGTTTGAAATCGCCAGTTCTCTTTCTGTGTCAGTGTTTGCCAAATTTTTGATGTTCTGCAAAAGACTCCAATACATACTTTGCTCATCCTGCCCATTTTGACAGGACACTTCGTAAATGTTAGTTATTAATATAAAACCTAAAACAAGAGATAAATACATAATTGGTGAATAATCTGATTCTACGTGTTCTGGCAATCATGAAAGAGTGACTCAATTTCCTCAAAAACAAATTTGGAAATGTCAATTTTAACCAAACAATTGAGAGTTATGTCCCTTTACAAGGGTTTGTAAAACATTTATTAGGTAATGGTTCAACTTGACAAACCGATTAAGCTGTAAATATTGAAAAAGATTTGACCGTGGACAGTTATTATCCGTAAATAATATACTGACAACTAAATATATAAGTTATTAGCATATTTTCTTGTTGTATTTTATTATTTAGTAGATTTTTTAAACTGATAATAATTGACCAGACCAAGGTCATCTGTGCATGTAAAATTGCAATGTCATTGTTGCAAACAAGTTATTTTCTCATGTATTACAGTGATAAATAAATTGAACATAATCGACAAAACAAACACATACTAATTTTTATTTTATTTTTTATTTTATTTTTTGTTGTCCCAGAAGAATACGTAGTGTTAGGGCTGGGGCCCTAAATCACTACTACAATACATAGCATATATATATATATATATATATAGTAACATATACAGGTAATTACATAGACATATCGAGTATGAAGAAATATTCTCTAAACTCCTCTAGGGCACTGACCTAAATTGAAAAGAAAGATAGAGAAAAAAGAAAAGAAATAAGAAACGAAAAAAGGAACAGTTACTTCGTGCATAATTGCGCATATATGACAGTATATTCAGAGATATCCACATACATAAATGCATACACATATATATTATACATGTACATATATTCACAGATGTACCCACATCTACCAGAAATATATACAGAAGAAATGAAATTAAAAGTATTATATTTGTTCTAAAATGTAGTCTGAATTTACCATACTAATTTTAGGTTTCATCTCCGTCCGTCCGTCTGTCCGTCATATGTTTTCCGGATTTTGTTTATTTTTGGGGGGTTTTTTTGCAGAAGGCTTCGAGTTTGAGATACTGAGCTGAAATGTATAGTTTCATCATGTACAGTTACAGATCAAGTTTAATTTTCATGGTGATTTACCCAGTTATGGCCCTTGAATTAAGGAGATGTGAAAATTTGTTTTCCAGACTTTTTCATAAGACCTTTAAATCTTGAGCTGAAATTTTGTGTATAGATTTATCACATACTTTTACAGATCAAGTTTAACTTTCATGACGATTTACCTGTTTTAATCAAGATAAAATTTGGTATATAGCTTTATCATTTGCATATAGCTTCACAGAACAAGTTGAAATTTTGTGGTGATTAGAGTTATGGCATTTGAATTTAGGAGAGTTAATGTCTATGTATGTAACAGTCAACCTCGACATACATACAATATATAGATATTCACAATCTAATTAAAACATACTAGCCAGTGTCTGGTCTGCCCACTTTTTTCATGTACATAAGCGGTATCGAAAATGTAACTTGTAGGCCCCATGCATATAGTTCAATAGCTCAAAAGGTATCGTGGCAAGTGTGCAAAGTTGCTTGCAATTCAGTGCCATAGGTTCGAGTCCCAGCAACGGCATGGGACAATTTATGAGGCCAGAAAGGATTTAATTATACCCTGCGCCAGTGAGTTAATATCTATGTATGTAACAGGCAACCTCGACATACATACAATATATAGATATTCACACATCAATACATACATAAGACCTTTAAATCTTGAGCTGAAATTTTGTGTATAGATTTATCACATACTTTTACAGATCAAGTTTAACTTTCATGACGATTTACCTGTTTTAATCAAGATAAAATTTGGTATATAGCTTTATCATTTGCATATAGCTTCACAGAACAAGTTGAAATTTTGTGGTGATTAGTTATGGCATTTGAATTTAGGAGATACGAAAAAATTGCCAGGTCCGGTAGGGGACATGTATTGCTTTAGCAGTACTCTCAAAATGCTTGTACTTATTTTGTGTCATGTACATACATTTATACAATCTGATTAAAATTAGCTGAACTGGGTCTACCAGTAGATCCAACTGCATTGCATGGACTCCCATGTCCAGGTGACATTTCATCTATAAATAACAATTTAAATATCGACCAATTACACTTCGCCTTTTAGAGCGTTATTCAGGAGCATACAAATTCTAAAAATATTGGGCGAGACTATTTATGCAATAGGCGAACTTGTTGGTCTATTTCAACATTGAAAAAACAGGGGGAAAAGCGCAGTAATAAACTCTGGATTGTATACTAGTATAAACAGATTTTATGGCTATACCATCACGTTTTTTTTTCCGTCTTGAAACAAATTTTATATTGCAATTAGTTTCCGGCATACTTCGTAATTCACCCAAATCATTTCATATACCCTCGGCATAATCCTGAATGTTTTCAAATTCTTTTCAAATTACTGGCATGATTTTACAAGTAAGGTTTTGATTGGTCGAATTAAAGGTCAACTGGACATGAGATACAACGGGTTGCTGTTCTAATAGTGGAGCTAATTTTAATTAGATTGATACATATACATTATCATACATACATTCGGTACAATAGGTTCGAGTCCCAGCAATAGCATGGGACAATTTGTGAGGCCTGAAAGGACTTAATTATTCCCAGCGCCAGTGCGTTAATGTCTATGTATGTAACAGTCAACCTCGACATACATACAATATATAGATATTCACAATCTAATTAAAACATACTAGCCAGTGTCTGGTCTGCCCACTTTTTTCATGTACATAAGCGGTATCGAAAATGTAACTTGTAGGCCCCATGCATATAGTTCAATAGCTCAAAAGGTATCGTGGCAAGTGTGCAAAGTTGCTTGCAATTCAGTGCCATAGGTTCGAGTCCCAGCAACGGCATGGGACAATTTATGAGGCCAGAAAGGATTTAATTATACCCTGCGCCAGTGAGTTAATATCTATGTATGTAACAGGCAACCTCGACATACATACAATATATAGATATTCACACATCAATACATAAATGGTGCATTTTCTACATCCAGGGTAGCTCTAATACAAATAGATGTCTGGGGGTTTATTTGTGTCTCATAGATGGACCAGTTGAATGCTTTGACAGGGGTTTTTTCCCCCATGGTTGCTAGTTATGACATTAAATACATTTTGTGGGTAGAAAGAAAATATTTAATCATATTGTGACACTGGGTGCAAAAAACAATTAATCATATTCTTTGGGTGCACAAAATATTTAACATTGATTTAATAATCATTGGCTATTGGATGTCAAACTTTTGGCAATTCTGACATATAGTCTAAGAGATGAAATCTCCCACATACCACACCCTTTGATATACATGATGCATTGGTTGGAATGAGAATGCAATGCAATGATTTATGGAACCGAAATCATATGGCTTGTTTTGTCTAACTTGAGGTACAGTAAACACAGCCAGTTGTAAGGATGTTTGGAAATACCTGGCATTGCCAGTTCATCACCATCTTAAAAAGAACAGTCTACAGGTGCTGAACTTGGACGGAAGAAATGTTTTATTTAACGATGTTCTTAACACATTTTAATTAGTTATATTGCATCAGATATACACAATGAGTGAACAAAATCTGCTGCCAACATGCCATGGAGTTTTTTAAATATCTTTTATATGCACAATCGTACAGACAGGACAGTACATACCACAACCTGTTACACTAGTTGTGGAGCACTGGCTGGAATGAGAAATAGCCCAGTGGGGCCTACCAACAGAGATCGATCCTATACCAGTAGTGCATTAGGTAAACATTTTATCATTGGGCCCCATGAACTTTTTTTTTTTAAATTTAAAATCTTTTATAAGCACCATTCCACAGACAGGACAGTATACATCACAACCTGTTTCAATTTTGGAGCACTGGCTAAAACGAGAAATAGCCCAATGTGACCCATCAACAGGGATTGATCCAGTACCACAGGACCACACAAAAACTTGAAATTCTCAAAATGTAAAATATAGACTATATAATACAACTATTTTTTTATTAACCGTTAGGTAACTGACCTCTCATTTGAATTGGCCATGATTGTTGTGAGGTCATGATGAACTTACCATACCACAACTTGTGACAAGGTCAATTGAGATTATTATATCACAATCTGAAAACAACACTGCAGTTTGAATCCAATCAAATATTACAAAATAATTTATTTAAATTTTTACTGTAATACTTTTAAGATTAGCATATACAATAATACATTAAAAGTTCTCATCTTAATGTTTAATTGGTGAGGCCACAGTAACTACTAATGGGACAAATTGTTGGGAACAAAACAATTTATTATGTCCACTTAAAAGTTTCAAGGACAAAATTAATCATGGTCATTGACGGTCCATTTTCTCCACAAAACCTGGTGACCCTAAAATATTTTACTGGCTATGCATGTCACTACTACAATGATCATGGGAATTCCAAGTTATGAAACATTAAAATTATTAAATTAATTTAAATAATAGAAATTTTAAGTTATGAGACTAGTGGATAAATGATAAGAAACACAACAGATAGGTAATCATTGTACTTTACTCACTTCACATAATTATTCACAGTCATTAACAAAGTAAGAAACCGTTACAAACTGTACACTAAAATAGACTTGAAAAAATGTAAACCGAGAAAAAGAGACATGCAAGCTAATTTGTTTGCCATACATTAAGTAATTAGTCTGGTATGCCACAAATAAATTAAATATTTTAAACAGAATGTCAACATTACCAACCGAAGATCATTTGTAAACTTTGTTGTCTTCACAAAATACTTTGTTTTAAAATTATTTCCAAACCAACCATTATCCACGCTACTTACAAACGGATGCAAGGCATAAATATGTCTTTATGGTTTTTCAATATACTGTTACCAGTACTCTAACATTGTTTACAATATTACTATAAAGAACCAGTGTATGTAGTCATATTTATGGGGTGCATGCAAAAATTCTGCATCTAATGAAAGCATAGCTTAATTAGTTATTAAACAAATTCTCATTCACTCTTAATGTGTCACAATCCAAATAATAACAGCAGATTAAACAATATCATAGTGTTATAAATATTATTTATCCAATATTTTATTTTTTTAAATTATTAAAATGTCTATTATATGTAAAACTAACAGCATCAAATGCTCCAAAATGGAGAAAACTTGGTGTTTTCTCTTTTATAGATACATCACCTGTTCTCACAACTAGTGCATATTCCCTACGGTTAGTAAACTGTTCGGACCAGTCTGCTAACCATAGGGAATATGCACTAGTTATGAGGACAGGTGATGTTGAAAAGAAATGTTTGTGCTAATATTTTCCAAGTTCTAGTTATTAAAAATCAAGAAAAGCTTGTGTCATCAGATTTAGGTTGGTTAAAAGGTATGAAAAAAGTAATAAATAAATTAGTGTCCATATATGTATGATAAAATTACTAAAGTATACAGTTTTGGCAAATTAAATAATTGCATATTGTGTTAATGGAGATTCATTAAATCCCAAGGGGTCTATGAATATAAAATAGTATTGACAATATTTACAAAGATACAGTACTAGATACTGGTATACCGGTGATAAATAAAGTTTATACACACACCAAAAATTTAATACCCTAATTATGAGTTACTGACTCAGAGATATTTTAAAAACTATTTAGAGTAAGTCCCAATTCTTCTCTATTATTGACCTTTGAATTGCTACAGAAGTTGTTTCTTACTTAGTTTACTAAATTCAGCCACCATAACAACTAATTTCTAGTCTTATAACAATGCTGTACTAGTTTGAGCAGCAAATGGGAATATGTTTCACTGCATTTTCTCCGACTGTTAAAAGCACATCTTTGTTAGATTTCTATAGTACCCCATCCAAATTAAAAATGCAATAAGAATAGTTACAAAAACAACAATTCAGTTTATCCAATTTTCTAAAATATTCTTTTAAGTTTAAATTGTCAAAAGGTACTCAAGAAACTTAAAAAATATTGATTGGGACTTTATAAGTGGCATAAGGTTAAACATCCATAATTTCCTTTATAAACAAGGGATTTAGCAAGATTATCTTTGTCACAGATTTACCTCAACAGTCCATACAAGCAGAGTGCCTAGGCTGCAAAGAATGACACATAGTTAAAGATCTTTATAGATCTGTTCATTATGGTTTTTCTATTTTAATGGCGATTAAAAGGCTTATACAACATTTCTGCCTTGAATTGAAGACATATTCCAAACATCCATCTTAATATTTACAAAAATAAAAATCTAAAGATTGGTCTAAATACATATTTTACAAAATATCGAAACCCATAAATATTAATATATCTTTCTGATACAATTAAAATAAATAAATAATTTTTACGCGACAAAGAAGACCACCTGTAAAATTAGATGTGGGGGGTTGGGGGGTATTACAGGTGGTCTTCTTTGTCGTGTAAAAATTATAGCAGTCTTGATATTGGTGACAATTTCATTTAATAACAGGTGGTGTAACATTCAATCAGAATGTTACTAATTCAATACTTCATAATCATCATTTCAGTGTTAAAGTTTTTCATTTAAATGCACGTAATTCCTAAAGCTGAATGTAAACTTTCAGTAATCTGCAAGATACTGCTATTTAATAACAGAAATTGAACTTGAAATGAATTACTATACAGTAGTGAAAGTTGTGATACTCAGCCTAAATGAAATTTCAGATCTAAATCTCTATTTACGAATATAATCCACAAGGGGTGTTAAAAGTTAGGTTATTCGAGTTGTCATGCTGAAAACAAAAAAAGCATTTTCTGGTAAAATGATTGTCTTAATAAATGAAGCCAAACAATGTCCTTCACTTTGCAATTAAAACATGTTTGAAATATAGGATGAAAGAATGTGCATGGTACATTTTCATACTAAGACTTTTAAAGCTCAAACCTGGGCCAAGTTCAGACAAAGAGAATAGGGAAACTCTAGCCAGTTTTTTTTTCACTGTTCACGTTAAACTGAACATTGACTGTATCTCGTACCAGTAAAATCATTCAAACATTAGCATTGCTTGCTATCTCTAAACGAAGGCTAGGTTAACACCACAACAATAGCTATATAAAAATAGTATATAATACAACTTGCTTTGCTATCGAAAAATGTCCCAGTCTGAGAACAAAAGAAGACGTGTTTCACTTTGCACAATGTGGCCAATAAGATGTTTTGGTTGATTGGTTTTTATAAATGCAGGAAGCACTTGTCATGACGGTCTCTGTCACCACAGATGTGAATCATTTTGAGGCATCTTCACCACCCCGACCCCACCCCCGAGCCGACGATAGTTCATCCCCCCGACTATTCTCCAGCAGTTCTGTTCCGGGTCGTATATCTCAACTGTCTTCAGATATGTGGTTCCATCAAAGCCTCCGATCGCCATCAGCTGACCATTGACTACGGTCAAGCCAACCTGAAAATACAAACAAAAAATAATAACATATAGTGAAACATATTTATTCGCTTAATGATCTTCCCGGATCAGGCCCCTGGCTATCCAGAGACAGGACCCAGGATGGACATGCTCGAAACCTTCATGGTATATGAGCATGACAAAATTATCCGCTTCCCTCCGCTTAATGCTTAACTTTATATTATTAAAATAATGTTAAAACCAAACCAAAAATACTTTTGACAAGTTGTAGCCAAATATCAGAAGGTGATATTGTGTAGATTTTCATTTTCAATAAAGGTTATTTCAAATTTATAACAATTATTGAAAAATCTGCATTATAAACTGATTTTGGGATAAAATGAAAAAACAACATTGAGTTAACTCCCTTGAATTGTGAGATAATTTGTTCAATTTCCCCCAGCTGCAGCTATGTAGACTATACACTAAAAATGATCAAGTATGACATCACATATGAATAACGATGTCATCTTTATTTTCGAATAAAGTTTGGAATGTTTAATGTAGGCATTTTGAAAGATGCTTTTGGGCAAAAGAACGAATAACACTTACTTATTAGGAATGCAAAATATACAGTAAAATAGAAGGAAACCGTAGAGCTCATAGGTAGCAATTTTATTAGAAAGTTTACCTTTGATGTCTTAATAAAAAAAAGAGAAAGTTTGCTTTGTTTAACGACACCACTAGAGCACATTGATTTATTAATCATTGGCTATTGGATGTCAAACATATAGCCATTTTTGACCCGCTACATTTTTCCATTAGTAGCAAGGGATCTTTTATATGCACCATCCCACAGACAGGATATCACATACAACAGCGTTTGATATACCAGTCATGGCGCACTGGCTGTGATGAGAAATAGCCCAATGAGTTCACCGACGGGGATTGATCCCAAACCAACCGTGCATCAAGTGCTTTACCACTGAGCTACGTCCCGCTTTATGTATTAATATGCAACTCTAAATTCCTGGGGGTGGGATTTAGCTCAGTGGTGGAGTACTCACATGAGATGTGATGGGGTGCAGATTCAAGTGCAAACCGATCCCCCCCTACTCCCCACATCCCAAACAATGCCCCACGACTGGTACATCAAAGGTCATGGCAGCTTTATCAGTAGGAATAGTCAACCTTTCTCTCGACTAAATGTTGAAATAACCATGTTACACATGACATAGCTGTATTTTTAAAATGTGCTGAGGTGTTGTAAACAAATATTCCCTTTCTTACTAATTTCCAGTTTGATGAATATTTTAAAAATATTTGGATTTATGGAACCAAAAGCATTCTGTATTACTGACCGACTGTCCATTTTTTGTTTTTTAAATGGTTTGTTCAGAGATTAAAATGGACACACAAGCCAAGTGAAGTTGTTAAAATGCCTTGTGTTCGTTCCTCAAAGAAAAAGGACAGGAACACACTGGGCAGCATGACAATCTGGAGGACTTTCATCTTTGGGGATTCTTTTTGATGTAGTGTATTACTGCTTCTGTGCTAATTAAGGAGCAACATCTTCTTTCTTAAAAGGATGCTTGCTTTGATGCTACATTACTTGGTAACCAAGCTTGTACAAAATTACAAAATATCATCTAAAACACGCACCCCACTCCTACGAGATGTCATGGCAACGACCGGCTGCCATGTATTGGTCTGTGGGTTGTATCGCTCAGCACTGCTCAGTTCTGTTGTATCATCCCTCCCACCGACAGCGTAGATCATGTTGTTATACACGGCCACACCGAGGTGTTTCCGCCGCGTTCCCATCGGTGCTACTGGAGCCCAGCGATTGCTTCTAGGGTCGTATCGTTCAACTACAAGAGATTAACCAGTCAAAATAGTCATACCAATTGTACAATGACTAAAAACAATGTAATTAATCTCTAATATAAACTGCAAAATACAGCCAGCCCGGAAGTTACAAAATTTGAAAATTGTTCTAGATTTCCTTTTAATAAAGTTGTTTTGAACTATATAAAAATTGCAAGAATATTTTACAAAACAAAAAACTATTCAGCTTTTTCAAAATATATTTCTTCTAAAAGTACCGTTTCACATTGACAATCGATTTTTTAATCTGACATGGAATTTAAAAAATAATAGGCAATAACACAATATAAATGGCTAGTAAGCAGTTACATGTTTGCTATTACTTTCAATCTATAAAAACAACTATTTTTCTCTATTAACAAAAAGCCATACCAATCTAGTATTCATTTTATACATATACTTATGCAGGGCTCACACTGGATAACATTTTGTTTTAGCAAATTTAATTTATATTTGAAGCATTCTATTTTCTTCAACAACAAAAAAAAAAAAAGCCTTATAAAACAAAATTTTAATCTCTAATGTAATGTAGCAAATTATGACCCATATGGTTAAAATTATCTTGGTACATATCAAAGTGATACATCATCGATTGGCGCACTGCAGCCTCATAGGAAGATCAACTAAACGAGTTTAGTGATATAAATTAAGATCAATTACGGGTAATGAATAGGATATTAAACTTGCTACCATTTCATATCATGTTTATGTCCCTTGTGAAATAATTTTCACTGTCACTCTCAAAAGCTCATGACAACTGAACATTATTTCACTCGGGACATAAACATGATACGAAATGGAAGCTTGTTTAATATTCTATAAAACCTAAATGTTTTAGCCACTTTGTAAAAAAATGAGCAATTGGCTAATTTGGCTATGGGCAGGGTGAGCCCTGACTATGTATTGGATTCTGTATTTATTTTACACACCACTGTTGAGAGGACACGTCCCATCACTGCCACCGACTGCATACAAAAAGCCCCCTAATACTGCCACCCCAACACCGAGCCTCCGAGTACTCATCGATGCAACCTTCGTCCACTTGTTTGTCTGAGGGTCGTATCTGTTTGATAACATAATCAATTAGTCAAATGATAACTACATTTGGGTACCAGAAGTTATCCTAATAGCAAAGCAGTAACAGCTATTACCCATTTTCTTTTAAGGGTCATCACAATTATTAATATTTTCATGAGAGTTAAAAAGCATATTATTACGCTTTTTGGCTATCCATTCCCCACCTCCTTATGCATATCATTCACCCACTAGCATACATTTTGTTCAATCAAGAAAAAAAAGATAACTGTGAAAAGTCCCTTAATAAAAAGGTCATATTATTAATAAATATCATTGCTAAAAGTAGAATATAGTGTGAAAAACCTTCTTTTTTTTTTGTTACAAAAAATTATGAAACATATATTTCACATTTTTAAAAGTTCAATAGCATTTTATTTTTAAAAACTATTCAAGTGAAAAAACCTGCCACATCCATGATTTAATGTATTATGGTACGATAAACGCGTGACCAACCTTTCGACATAATTGAGACAGGACACGCCATCCTGGCCCCCCACGGCGTACAGGTAGTCTCCCAGCACAGCTACTCCAACGCTGGTCCGACATGAACTGGTGGGAGCCACGTCACTGCTCCACTGGTTCGTGTGAGGGTCATACCTGAAACCAAATCAACACATGTGAAAGGTTAAAGTTTGTTTTGTTTAACCAACCCACTAGAGCATATTGATTTATTAATCATCAGCTGTTGAATGTCAAATGTTTGGTAATTTCAACATATGGTCTTAGAAAAGAAACCTGCTCTATATTTTTATTAGTAGGGATCTTTTATATGCATAGACAGAATAGCACATACTACGATATACTGGTCGGGATGCACTGGCTGGAGCAATAACCCAATGGGCCCACCAATGAGGATCGATCCTAGACAGGCCGCGCATCAGGCAGGCGCTTTACCTTCCTGCTCCTCAAAATCACAGAACCAGGATCAATATAGATTCTTCTTTAGGTAAACAAGAAGAACAAATTTAAACTAAAAATTCCACCTTCTTGTGCTTTTAACGGGTCGGGAGATGGGCACTTAACAGTAGATCTAAATGTAAAAGTTTAAAAAAGAATGGAAACAACAAGATTTAATACCGACATTATTCTTAAGAATCAGATAATTCATCTTTGTTTTAACACATACATTGAAGATTCAACTAGAAAGGCATTTATGGAATACTGATGTCTTCACTTTAAACCTCTCACCTCCAATAAACGTAATCAGTGTAGCTTGTGTAAATGTGAAATATTAATACTGATCGAAACGCTAAAGAATTAAAATTAAAGATTTCTTTAACAAAGTTTCATTAAACTTGGACTTGCAATTTTTTTTTAGATAAATGTAAAAACATTAGATCTAAATGTACAAGTTGACTATAACAAAAGTAATACCTATATCTCACATTTTGGCTCTGTGAAAGAAAGAAATGCTTTATTTAATGTCCCACTCAACACATTTTATTTACGGTTATGTGGCATCAGACATATGGTTAAGGACCACATAGACATTAAGAGAGGAAACCAGCTGTTGCCACTTCATGGGCTACTCTTTTCGATTAGCAGCAAGGTATCTTTTATATGCACCATCCCACAAACAGAGTAGTACATACCATGGTCTTTGATACACCAGCTGTGGTGCATGGACTAGAATGAGAAGCTCTGTGATGGCAAGACAGCGGGTAACATGTTTATTGAAGAATCTCTCACCTTTCAATACTATTTAAATATGACTGTCCATCATGGCCGCCAACTGCATACAGAAGGTCGTTTAACACCGCTACACCAACACCACATCGTCGTTTACTCATTGGAGACACCAGCCGCCATTCGTTAGTCTGAGGGTCATACTTCTCAACACTCGAGATTGCATCACCGCTACACCAACCACCAACTGCCAAAACAAACATAGCACAGTTTTACATCAATGAACAGTAAAAACATCTCAAAACGACACACATGATGTCAGTATTGGTGTGATCCCTTATTTTTTTCCATCAGTATATCAAACTCTTTCTTTTTTTCATTTGATCTTACATTCAATGTTATTAAACACATATACTACACACACAAATTCTGGTTGTAATTACAACATATATGTGAGAGAGAAAAATATACATACACAAATATCATCGAATACACTTCTGACCGTAAAGACTATTTTCACATCTTTTTCTTATTCATTTTTAAAATCTTAAAGAATCTTCATTCAGCAAAAAAAAAAAGAAGCCAAAAAAGACAATGTTAGAAGCTTTGGTTCTGTACAAAATGTAATCCCTTAGGCTCAGTGTCCATCAATCATGAGACTAGTTCAAGAAGAGCCATCTGAATTTATATCTATGATATCAATAATGGCAATATCTTATAGGACTTCTCAAATTTAAGTTAGGGTAGCAAGTAATCACTACCTTCAATTGTTTTCACGGCGAGGTCAGAAAATCTCATGACATTACCGAGTCATCTTTACGTAATTTTTCGTTGGAAAGGACATCAGATCTACACCTACATCTACGGCCTCGGTGGTATCTTGGTTAAGCCATCGGATATAAGGCTGGTAGGTACAGAGTTCGCAGCCCGGTACCGGCTCCCACCCAAAGCGAGTTTTAACGACTCAATGGGTAGGTGTGAGACCACTACACCCTCTTCTCTCTCACTAACCACTAACAACTAACCCACTGTCCTGGATAGACAGCCCAGATAGCTAAGGTGTGTGTGCCCAGGACAGCGTGCTTGTACCGTAATTGGATATAAGCAGAAAAGATAAGTTAAAATGAAATGAAAGATCTACACACCAGCAAATAAGACTTCACCACATTTGATAGGTTTTCTGGGTCGTGTTCTCGGGCCTTGCATGAGGGGTCGTTCCTGAGGCAGGAGGAGGTAATTCTTGGCTTCATCGACAAGGTCTCGGCAGGCTTCGTCGCTTTTTATGAGCAGATCTGATCCAACCGTTCCGACTAGAAACTTCGGACTCATCAGAGGTAGTCTGACATGTTGGATGACCTGAATAACATGTCAAGTACAAATCATGATTTTCAACACAGTCAAATTTCCAAACATACACACACAAAAATCTTAAAGAGGCATATCACACATAAATGTTTTTCAAATTTATGCTGGCCCATACGCAGGTGGGGGTGAGACGTGTGTACGCATACACACACACAAATTACCAAAGGTCCACATTTTTTCTATCAAATTTAGATAACATAAACGTTTTTGTTTTGTTTTTAGTGTTGTTAGTTTAGTACCATCACAAGGAATTCGCACCCCCCCCCCCCCTTTAAAAATCCTGTGTATGGACCTGTTATGACATGTACCATATTATTATCCATATGGTTCAACATAACCGAGTTAATAATAATCATACGAAGCACACGTGTAATAACAAGTGCAATGACGTAATTTTGGGAAGCAATGTCATAACATGACGTTCCTTATCCAGTCCTAGCTCAGACGGTGCATTTGAAATATGACGTCATTTCACCATCTCCTTCTAGTTGTGGCTGAAACATTTTGAGTTGGATCTTGTTATTCATAAAGAAAACAATAATAATAATATGGATAATAAAGAAATTATTACACTCGCATGTGAGTCGTACTGATTTTATGAAACTCGTATCAGGATTCTGCTCTCGCTCGGGCAATACAAAAATCCTGACACTCGTTTCGTAAAACCAGTACGACACACAAGCTCATATAATAATCTCTATTAATGCCACTGGCGAGCTATTATATTTATAAGATTATAGGTTAACAAAAATTGAAAATGGAATGATAGTCATTTATTAAAATATTATGCTCTCACTGTTGGAAGATGGTTTCTACGTTCCTGGATGTTGTACTTGACCCATCCCATGCAGGCACTGTACACTTGTTCCTCACTGCGCACGTTCAGTTCGTCACTCGAGATGATATCCACCAACTGGTTTACAGGGAGTAACATAAATTCTTCACTTTCCATCACCTACAGGAAGAATGCAAACAAATACAGTTAATAAAGTGGCTAATAAAAACCTGCAAGTGTCTAAAGTTCTGGCTATTAAACTTAAAGTCTATTTTCATCTTAAGATATTTATAGAAACTATCCGACACCCATTTGACAAACATACTAAGTTTGTTTTCTTTAATGACACCACTAGCGCACATTGATTTATTAATTATTGACTATTAGATGTCAAATATTTGGTAATTGTGACATACAGTCCTAGAGATGAAACCCACTACATTTTTCTATTAGTAGCAAGGGATCTTTTATATGCACCATCCCACAGACAGGATAGCACATACCACGGTCTTTGATATACCAGTCGTGGTGAATTGGCTGTGATGAGAAATATGACAAACATATAAATAATTTAGCAGGATCAGTGATCAACCTCATAAACAAAACAGCTTGTTTGTTTTCATAAAAATTTATTAATAATTAAATATTATCAGCATACTTTTACTGAAACTATACAGGTATATGCAATCTTTCATATAACAAGTAAAGATATATATAGTTTGTAAATTCACATGCTCAATCAGGCACCACAAAATTAATTACTGATCAAGCCAAAGCACACACTTAAAATTTTATTAAAAAATTGGAGTTTGTCGGAAAGTGTGGGATTTCATGGAAGCAATATTACTTTCAATTTTAACGTGGCATGACTACAGGCATGACGAAAGAGACACAATATTTTAACTTAATAAAAATGCATGTATAAGACACCCCCCCTCCCCCCCCCCAAAAAGTCAGTCTCTGGTTAGACGAAAGTTCCAGAATTGATGCGGTGATTTTTTCCTTCTTTTTTTTAAAAGCATGAATTGCACAGACAAGGTGGGTATATTTGATACCAAAATACGGGGCGTATTTAAATTGAAATTTAAGAGTGCACGTCCTAGTTCATGTGCGATGACATTTTGGCTCCAAATGCGGTTTTACGTCATAGCAAGAAAGCCTGGCAAAAATAGAATAATAATATAAAAAAAAAAAACATTGACGCACGAGGGTCAAAATAGATGCATGCTGACCAGAGACCAGAAATGTATTTTGTTTGGCCTAATGTACTCTTTATATTTATTTCGTCATCCGACATACCAACTATTTCTCCAGTGCACCACGATTGGTATATTGAAGGCCATGGTATGTACTACCCTGTCTGTGGGATGGTACATATAAAAGATCTCTTGCTGCTAATCGAAAAGAGTAGCCCATGAAGTGGCGACAGCGGGTTTCCTCTCTCAATATCTGTGTGGTTCTTAACCATATGTCTGACGCCATATAACCGTAAATACAATGTGTTGAGTGCATCGTTAAATAAAACATTTCTTTCCGAGATACCAACTTATATTTGGAGGAAAGATGGAAATTAGCATGATCAATAACCAACTCTTTACCTCCTGAAAGTTATGCTGCGTAAATTTGTCAGCAATTCTCAACAGGTCTCTGCAGGCATGTGTGTCGGCGAAGGCACGGATACCTAAACAATTGGATGGATCGAGCTGGCGCTTTAAAAACTCGCAGCACACGTCCTGTATTTCCGCCAGCTGCAGGAGACACGCGGCTGGCAACAGTGTCTGAACGTTGCCTTCCTCCACCGTGATGTTGGACGTGTAACAAAAGTCAATCAGAAGTTCCATGGCCGTCTCATCGATATCGCGAATTGTCACTTCAGTCTGCCGGCTCTCGGCTAGCTCGCCCGTGAACATGGCGTGGAAGTACGGACTGCAAGCCGAGAGGATCACGCGGTGTGCAAATATTTTCTTCTGTCCCACTATGAGAACGACGTCACAGAGTTCCCGGTGTTTTCGCAGGACGTTGATGGCTTCCAGGGTGTGTCGTGGGTGTTTGTCGGATGTGTATGCAAGTCTAGCTGGAGAAGGAGGTCGATCCATTGCAGTCTCAAAACGGTTCATGGCAATTTGGTGTGTTGCCTGCTTTAATAGGTCAGTAGACATCTTGAAAGTAATTCTAAAAAAAAAGCAAGAAAAAATCAAAATTATATTATAAATTATAATAATAAATGCAGTTCATGTAGATCAGTAAGATTATTTATTGTAAACATTTTGCCTCTGAAAAAACAACAAAAGTCCTTATTGTATACAAACAGACTCAGAGCAAAATTAGTTTATGAATCAAGATAAACCTTGACTGTAGCATTAATATGCAAAATTATTTTTTGTAACTACAAAGTTTGTTTGTTTTGTTTAACGACACCACTAGAGCATATTGATTTTTTAATCATCGGCTATTGGATGTCAAACATATGGTCATTTTGACAGTCATTAGTATCAAGGGATCTTGTTTTGCAGTTCTGAAACACCCACCCCCACTCCCTCTAAAATATATATTACTGTGTATATTTCCTCTGTATAAACAAAACAAACATTACTTCATTGGTATTAGAAAAATAATGTTTGTTAAAATTGTTTACCACTACTAGGGACTAGAGCATATTGATTTATTAATCGTTGGCTATTGGATGTCAAACATTAAAGGTAATTCTGACACAGTCTTAGAAAGGAAACCCACTACATTTTTCCAGTAATTAATAGCAAGGGATTTTCTTTATATATATACATATATATATATATATATATATATATATATATGTGTAGTACCATCCCACAGACAGGACAGCACATAGCCTTTAATATACATGTACCATATACATGTACAAGAAATAGCCACATGGGCTATATCAAATCCTTATTGATAAAAAGATTTTGAAGGAACAGCCCCATTAATGATAATTTTTATCCCTTTCCCCACTACCAATAATATGCTCTAGTTCAAGAGGAGTATTTCTACAATCAAGGTTTTAATTTTATCTTGGTGAACTACATGTAATGCTGAAAGTAAATGTCGCGGGACACTTTGTTCAGTATCGCATGACAATCCACTACACAAATTTCAGAGATCACAACAGAATTCTAAAATGTTAAATAGTAGTTGAGCACAATGTTTTTAAAGCACAAGCTGATTTGGCAAAAAAATGTTATGTACTTGTTAAATAGTGAACAGTTCAATGATTTTGAAACTGGCATTTGATAATGCAAAAACAATCACCTATACAGCATACAATGATATATATATATATATATATACTTGCAGTTCTAAAAAAGTTCCTGTGCACCAAATAATTGCATATAGAATATAATTTACTTGAAATCTGGTCATAAAACTTTCAGTAAATGAATGTATAACCACTCCCTTCCATGAGTATATATATAATGAATGCAGGGTTCGAAGTATAGTTATACCAGTCATAACAGCAAGTTCTGTGGTTACCCACCTTACTTGCCATTGTTTCCTGAAAATCAGACATTGTCAACAGAATGCCCTTCCCAAACATTTGTATATATATTATATGTAATTTTTTTTAGTAAAATTATCATTGGTAACTAATATAATAAAGGGCATCCATATCTAATAAATTACATAGGCTAGAGCTCAAGGCACATGAACCATGACAGGCCCAAAAACAGGGGGTGCAATGGGTGCGTATGTACGCACCCACGGAAAGACTTCCATATTTTCCCCCCTATTGGGGTATTGAATTAGCCATATCAACTGGGTATTGCATTAAACAAATCCGGGTCGTTTCGCCCTTATTCCTATTCGACCCAGAGTCGTTTCGCTCTTATTCCCGTTCGCCCCGAGTCATTTCGCCCTTAGAATGAGTAGTTTTGCCCCTATTGTATTGGGGGTGGTACTAGTATGCAAAATTAGGTATATACAAAATAATTTTACCCATAATTTTGTCGTAATAGTCACCTAACAGGCAACAAAGTTGTAGACTTAAACGTGAAGTCTGAAACAAAATGTTGACAACTACAATAAATTGCTCTTTGTTACCTTAACTAGTTATCCTCCAAATTTTAATGTGTTTGGTTAAATCGTGTATTTTTAATTATTAAGCAAATGTGTTACCAGTCTGCCGAAACTCCCAGTCGAGCACAGAAACAGAAATGTTAGAAACTATTATAATGTTGCCACATACTAACAATCACTTTATAACTATGTCATTGTGTAGGCTAGTCTTTGTACTTATTACTATAAAATACATTAGACCCGTAGAAACTGAGATGGTGTAAGGGGAGGGGCTCTTTAAAATATTGCACATAATAACATATACATATAAATGGTGTTTATGGTTGATAAAGGGTTACAAATTGATAACATATATCTAATTTGCAACTAGAGTCACTTAAACAAATTTATTCATCATTCACAATCGACATGTAGGTATTCCCTACATAAGCATAAGGGCGAAACGACCTTGTAAAGAGGGTGACACGACCCGGTATGGGGGCGAAACGACACGGGGTGATCGGAAATAAGGGCAAAACGACCTGATACCCATTAAACACTACAAATGACATAGTACTAGGCCTGAATTCAAACTCCAGACCATTGGGACTAGCCGAGTACTGTATCCACTTGGCCACGCAGTGGATCAACAAGTGAAACAGCATTTTAATATTTATAAATCTCATAGGGTGTATTTTGACGGAATGAACCGAACGTCTACAGAATAAAACGAAGCATTAGGCCAAAATAATGCCTCATTCTGTCTTCTGTGCTATATTTCTTCCAAAAGTACCATCAAAAGCACCTTTGTAGAGGAAATTTTACACAGAATAGTCAAAATATCAAATTTTTCAAAGGCAAAACATAGCGATACTAGATTGCGAAATATAAACATTATGTTGGTTTTATAGAAAAAACTGTTTTAAAAGGTACTGTATATAACTATCGCTAGCCCTAACCTTAAAATAATTCTAACAAATATTTCTTTAAAATTGTTAGGGGAAAAATAAGGACGACTTGCCCGGGCCTGCATGAGGATTAAACATTTTTGTGTGAGAACTTGATAGAAAGTAAATTGACTTGGTGTCACTCATTTGAAGGAAAAGTTTGTCTTGGTGCCCCTCCAACTTCCCTTGATATTAAACTATTAAACTGAAAGAAACACTTGCCATGCACCCCCCCCCCCCACCTCCCCTTGAAAAATAAAATTAAAACCCTGTGAATGAAATAGAATGAAGACGATTTGATTGGATTACCAAAATTGGGATCCGTCAGTCCCTCCGAAAAGACAGGAAAGTTCTCAGTACGATGGATTTTACGCTGCTGACATTAAACGACTTACAAAGACGAAGTGAAAAAATAAATCGGTTACATAGTTGGCTACAAATATTTTAGAAAAACAATAACAATCCGTTATTTTCCCTGAAAGTTACATAAAAGGACACTTCCTGTCAAAGCGAAAGATTCATTTGAGGTAATATCCTGGGAAGTTAAAATGTTTATTGTTAAACGAAATTAGGCAAACGAAATCATATGAACAAAAAATGTAATTTAATTTTTAAAAATCAGTGGTATCCAGTAGCTTGTAGATATTTAAATGCATGGGTGTACATGGGGGGGGGGGGGGGGGGGTCGATGGGTTCGATCGAACCCCTCCCCCCCGAAATCGCTTTTTTAAATAATTTATCTGACATTGATATCTGACATTATTATATTTACTCAACATAGAAATATATGCCCAATATCTCTCCAATCTATTTTGGAACCCCCCTTTTCAAAATCCTACGCCCATGAAATGCCCATATAATAGATTCGCAAAGTATATAAAAAACTGATCCATGTATAATAGTAGTGGTCAATCCTCTGTAGAAGTCATGTGCAGTATTTGTTTAGTTGTCCTGTCACAGAAGTAATTTTAGGTTTAACCCTGTTAATTGAACTGGGTTGTTTGTTTCTTTGTTTCTGGTAGGTGTGTGTGCGCTAGCGCGCGTGCATGTGTTTGTGTTTGTGTTTATAAAAGTTTTTAATGTATAGTAGGATAAACTAAACTACTTTTCATTAAAAACATATTCTGTTTAACGTTTTTGATTTTCAAAAATAAGTGACTTAATGACATTAGTAAAAGTTGCTCAGTGTGTCTCAACAAACAATAGGTCTTCCTTTCCTGTCTCTATACAAAATGATTATTTAAGTAAAAATATTCACTAATTAGACTCATATTTTTTACTTTTTAACTTAAAATCAGTTTGTGGAAATTATAAAATAAATATAGCCATGTTCGTTTAATTGATTTTTCCAGTTTTGTAATACTTGTTTTTACGACAAATTATCTTTTCAAAAATATATTGATTAATATTTCAGTATATCATACTAAACTTGTATTGCTTATACTATATATCTATGACTCCGATATGATATATACTCACAATATGTTATTATTAATAATAATTGCGATATATAAAAAAAATTGGCTAAATCAACCAATAAAAAGAACGTTTACAAAATGTTCATGACGTCATTTGTTTGGGAGCAACGGAGACCAGTGCACTTTCATTTTGTGACTTTTGATCATGCACCTCTGAATGCTAAAACAATCATTATGACACCGGATGGTGAAGTAGTAGAAGAGGAGGAGACAGCAAAGGAAGTTTTACTTCCAGACACGACTATTGTCACTCACTGTATTTACAAGAACGACTTGATACGATTTACTGAATGTTTTGAAAATGAAGAAGACCCGTACAAAGAAACAGTTCAAGATTTGATGAATGAGCGTGATGATGATGGGAAATCGCCTTTGGACATTGCAGCCATCTTAGGAAGAAGTGATTTGTCGAGAGAACTGTTAACTAGAGGAGCTTTGCTTGATAATATTTCAGAAAAAGGTTATTAATTATAATTTATTACCCAAACATGCACTCATAATTTGGAGAATACACATAATTTCTCATGAAAAGTTATGCATTGGTGTCAGTACAATATTATTACTTGATTTAGTGCTTATAAATCCATGACTTTGCAGGGTGTGCAGTTTACAGTCGCCTGATCGCCCATGATAATCAAAATAGCATCGGGCAAGTCAAAACCTTATCACGTGTCGCCTGCCTGGCGACTGAAAATTTCTGCATATTGTATTGTGTATCAAAATGCAAATAACTAATGTCTGTAAGAGATAGGAAAGTTATTTTTTATTTATTGTTTTCAACTGGTTTCCTATTGGCATTTGCGCAGCTAAACCCATATAGGACATATTATCGAACAGTCGGAATTCCTCGGCCGGTTTTGATTACATCCTCTGGGAAAACCTCGGCCACGTAAATGCATTCATAGGTTCAGTCAGAAGGGTTATAGCTAAAACGGAACTGTGCCAAAACGGCACCGTGCCAAAACGGCACCAAGCGAAAACGGAACCAAATTGGACAAAACGTAACCTGCGTTGGCTAAAACGGCACCGAAATTTATGGCTAAAACGGAACCTACGATGGCTAAAATGGCACCATAATTGAATTTTATTTGAAGAATAGTAAATAAGACAAAAAACAACAACAAAACAACTTAACTCAAATGAAAAGTTATTTATTAAAAGAAAAAATAAATGTTTTTGTGTCACTTCTGATAGTTGCACAAACAATCTTCAGGTCAGGTAAATTTATTTACGTGCTTCCATCAGATAACTGTTCAAGCACGCTCCCATTGGGAGCCGCCTCTGACAAGAGCCAGACGCCAATCTTGCTGAGGAGAGCTCTTGTGAACTTTTATTTTTCTCAATAAAATAAGTCAAAACAAAGAGACCACCGGAAGTTGGAACAAAATGTGAGCTGTGTATGCATTTCTTAATTTTATAAGTTATATATATTTATATATGGTGCCGTTTTAGCCAACAAAAATGGTTCCATTTTGGCACGGTTCTGTTTTAGCCTTTACCCAATCAGAACACCTCGGCCATGTTTAGTTACAATCGGAACAACTCGTCACATTCTGCTACGCTATGTTTCACAGAAAGATTTTGTTTAGGAGCCTGAAGTTTTCTGAAGTTAATTGTGTTGGAAAGTTTTCATTTATTACGGAATATACCGAGTCTTCTATACCAAACACCCAATCGTCACTGCAAAGATGTCAACAACAGCTATCATTGCCTGTGCACGTGCGAGTGTTGTTAAATAATGATTATGCCTTTAACTTGTGTTGTGTGTTTATTTCTCTAGTGGATGTGATTATTGTTGTATAGATTGCTGTCAGCTTAGTATTTTTTCAATTCCTCGTCATACGGCCATTAAAGCAACTTATTCATTCCAAGACTGAGCCTTGGTAAAACAATCCAGATGTTTGTGTGGGTTCTGTGACAACATAATAATTATAATTTAATTACAACAGTTTGTAATAAAACTAAAACAAGTTCTGTTTCCTTCTTTTGTGTTGTTATTATTGTTTGTATGATATGATAACATGTTTTTAAAGTGCAATTTAAGTAAGTTTTTTTTATTTTATGAAATTTGGTCACAGGCCATTCAAGAGTTGTACGGGCGAGTCAAAGTGTTGCTGTGAGTGGCCCGATTGGCCATTCAAAAAAAATCCCAAGTGCATACCCAGGACTTTGTCAGTACTGTATATGACGTCATCACTTTTTGCTAAATATATGTAAAATTTTTAGGCCTAAATAGAATAACAAACTTGGTACCATTTATTATCAAATTTATGTCCCTTGTGAAATAATTATATATGCATGTATATATTTTTTCTTACTAGGTTACTGCGCTTGGCATTATGCAGCAGCCTGGGGTAGTGTGGATGTTCTAAAGGTTTTGTTTGACTTCAGTGCCAACTTTCAACAAAAAAATGCATTTGGTGAAAGAGCGAGAGAGACTGCTTTAAGATACAGCAAGACGGAATGTGTAGACTTTCTCGACTGGGCAGGTAAAGGGACAAAATGTAGTTTTTGAAATTATGAAATTTTATATTCACTTCAGTGCAAATCATAAAACGTGTCATTTTTTAAAATTAAAATATAAATGTATCATGATGCATCCTAAAAGCAAATCCTAATTTGCTACATCAGTCTTGTCACATCGTTCTACTATTGTTTTGTCTAAAAACTGTGTTAAAACAGTAAAACCATGTGTAATTATTTTATTAGATTGAAATTAAAAACATGACTGAAATGTACATATATTTGCATTTGATATAATTACCATATTTGGTTATACATTTTTGTAATCACTTAAAACAATCTACATATATGTATATAGAATTTGGCATAGACTTCCACTTCAGTTACGTTGTATCTCTTAGTGTGTTAATAGGAATTTTTCTACAGAAAGTGGAGTGGGACATAGCCCAGTGGTACGTTCAGTCTGAGATTGATTGGGCTAATTCTCGTCCCAACCAGTGTACCTCAACTGGTATATCAAAGGCCATGGTATGTGCTATCATGTCTGTGGGATGATGCATATAAAAGATTCCTTGCTACTAATGGAAAAATGTAACATGTTTCGATCCTCCCTAATACTATATGTCAAAATTACCACGTTTGACATCCAGTAGCTGATAATGAATAAATCAATGTTCTCTAGTGGTGTCATTAAAGAAAGGAAACCTTTTCCTTTTGTTTTTTGACAGAAAGCAGTTTAGTCTGGTTCTGGACATATGATATATGAGAGCTTTGTGGCGTGAGATCATACCAAGACAAAAATATACTCCATTTTGTATAATAACCACATTTATTTGAATACTTTGAGTTGCTAGTATCTTTTTTGTTTATTTGTCAGACCTCGACGTGAACAAATAGTTGGAAGTGATTAATCGATCCCCTAATTTAGATTATGGGAAGCCATGTATAATATTACCATATTGATAACATAAATTCACGTACTCTCCTTGAACTAGTCTCAGGAGAGTGATGGCTCCTCTTAAGTGTTGAGGTCTACTTCTAGTTTAAAGTGAATCAGTATAAATTTTACCAAATTGAAGTTGATGTATTAAATATCTTATCGTATGCTGTAATAGGTCATTCTGACAAATGTAATGGTAGTGTTCGAAATAGGCACTTGTCCGTTTGTCCTGACAAGTGAAAATCTGCTTGAACAAGAAAAATGTACCTCAAAGTTTGTCCAGTGGACAAGTAAAAAATGTTCAATGCAGTTTAGTTTTGAGAAATCAAAAATACGGTCCTTGTACTTGAATGAAACAAAACATTTATTGGGACAAGTGAAAATATCGCTAGGCAAGTAGATTTCTTGATGTACTTGTTTCGGTGGACAAATTAAACATTCGGCATATTTCTATTGCTGAATGGTCCATGTAAACATTCCCAGTAGCTCAGCTGATCCTATGTTCATTCTTTACCAGACACAACTGAACACCACTAGGTTTTTTTGTTGTTGTTTCTTTACTTATTTACTGACTGACTTACTGACTGACTGACTTACTTACTGACTGACTGACTTACTTACATGTACATGCTTGCCTGAGGTGCTTTCGTTGCAGGATCAAACCTCCTTGTTATGATTGTTTAGTTTTTTTCACATTCCAACCAGTTCCCCATGACTTGTTTATCAATGGCCATGGTATGTGCTGTTAGGTCTGTGGAAAAGTGCATATAAAAGATCCGTTGTTTGACATTCCATAGTCGATGAATAATTAATTAATGTGCTCTAGTGGTGTTGTCAAACAAAACAAACTTTATAGGGTTTTGTTTACTTAATTATACTAAATTACTTTTTCCAGAGGCAAAAATTCATCTTATTGACCTTATCAAGACAGTGCAAGAGAGTGTAACAGATCTAACCAAGACCCAGGGAGTCATTACCAAAGAAGAAAAGGTGACATGATTCATATTTTTATTAAAATAAGTCTGGGATTTATATTATTCCATGTGTTTCCCCACATAAGATTCTTGATCAAGGTAGGACATACTTTTGAATGGTGCAAACATTAACATATAAACATTAAAGGAGGAAATATTTTATTTAATGACGCACTCAACACATTGTATTTATGGTTATATGGCGTTGGATGTATGGTTAAGTACCACACAGATAATGAGAGAGGAAACCCGCTGTCGCCACTTCATGGGTTACTCTTTTTCGATTAGCAGCAAGGGATATTTTATATGCACCATCCCATAGACAGGATAGTACATACACTAGTCTTTTTTTCTTTTTTTTTGTTGTTTTTTTAATTTAACGACGCACTCAACACATTTTATTTACGGTTATATGGCGTCAGACATATGGTTAAGGACCACACAGATTTTGAGAGGAAACCCGCTGTCGCCACTACATGGGCTACTCTTCCGATTAGCAGCAAGGGATTTTTTATTTGCGCTTCCCACAGGCAGGATAGCACAAACCATGGCTTTTGTTGAACCAGTTATGGATCACTGGTCGGTGCAAGTGGTTTACACCTACCCATTGAGCCTTGCGGAGCACTCACTCAGGGTTTGGAGTCGGTATCTGGATTAAAAATCCCATGCCTCGACTGGGATCCGAACCCAGTACCTACCAGCCTGTAGACCGATGGCCTGCCACGACGCCACCGAGGCCGGTTACACTAGTCTTTGTTACACCAGTTGTGGAGCACTGGCTGGAATGAGAAATAGCCCAATGGGCCCACCGACGGGAATCGATCCTAGATCAGTCGCGCATCATGCCAGCGCTGTACCCCTGAGCTACATGTATGTCCTGTCCCCCTTGCATCACATGGATTCTTGTTAGAGGTGGCTCTCTTTTTGTTTTGGAGGCAGGATGTTGTAGAGCACTCTCATGACGTGCATTGTGTTGCAGGATCGACTTCTCTATGGACCTGATGTTTTGTCCCATCCCAATCAGTGCCCCGTGACTGGTACATCAAAGGACACCTTAGTGGATAGTGCATATAAAAGATCCCTTGCTGTTTATCATTAGGAGTCGCCTCTGTGGTAGCAGCAAAATTCCTCTCCTTTCAAAAACTGTATTTACGTATATATTTATCTCATCTTAATCTACTTAGCATTGGTTTTACATCAGAACCATTTCACAATAATTATCACTATTGAAAAATGGTAGAAAAAAAGAGAACAGTAAAGCTTACCATCACCATTGTATGTATTGTCCTACAAATACTTTTGAAAGATTAAAATACGGTATTTACTTTTTCTATATAGAATTATTGTAAGACAATTCTTGAATGTTACGTCTTAATGATTGGATTAACAGAATAATATGAGTGTGTTTTATTAATATTATTTATGATTGTGAGAAAATCCCTGAATGTCTTTAATGATTGGATTGACAGAATGGTAATAGCAGTGTATTTTATTAATATTATTTATGATTGTGAGAAAATCCCTGAATATCTTTTATGATTGGATTGACAGAATGGTAATACCAGTGTGTTGTATTAATATTATTTATGATTGTGAGAAAATCCCTGACTGTCGTAATGATTGGATTGACAGAATGGTAATACAAGTGTGTTTTATTTATTTTTTAAAGTTTAATTCTGAAAAAATTGCTGAGTGTATTAATGTCTGTGTTGTCAGAATATTGCCGTTAACTGCTGTAAAGAGAAGAATGAGTGGCTGGAGGTGACGACGGATGCCACCACACAGGACTTCATCTCACAGAGAGAGAGCATGGACATCATTGTAGCACCCATCATGCAGAAAATCAATGATCCACGTAAGTCCTTTCTCAGAATTGGAACTGATTGATTGTTACTTTCAAAATGATAATTACATGCGAGGATAACAATTCAAATGTGTCTCTACTGTCATTTTCTGTAGAAAACAAAATTCGAATAAATGTCATTTACCAGATAAAGCCCAGATTTTGTAGTTGTCAAAATAGAAGCAACTTTAAAATTGTGCTTGTGGGTGTATCAGTTTTTTAGTTACACTTAGTACTGGAGCAGTATACTTCATGAACATTAAATGTCCATTGGTGGTGTTTTCCCTAGAAATTTGGCAAGGTTTGGTACACTAAACAACTTTTGGGACATTTTTACCTTTTTTTTTTCATTAAATATAATTAGTTTTTTTATTAAAATAAAAATAAATGTAATCAATGAGCTTGCTTTAATAAATGAATGGCAAAATATATAACAGGAATATTTTATTAATTAATAATACATTTTCTGATTGTTTTATAAAGGAAATTTTGGAATTAATTTATTGAAAAAGACTTCTGTAATCTCAGGGCAATATGGCACAGATTAAAGTAAGATGGCACTAGACTATTGAGGTATATGGACCGCACCATGCTAAAACAACAAGGTTCGCACATGCTTGAAAAGGCCCTAAATTTGAATGGTTGCCCTAAAACATCCCTATTTTGATGATCTAGCCCTAAAAAGCCCTATAGTTTACGGGCACATTCACAAAAGACCCTAAATTGGGCCATATAAGCCCAGAAATCAACATTTTTCTACTTCTGGAAAAATTAAACAAATTACCAAAAATACATCGATATATACTTTCATTTGTTGATCTCTGTGCTCGCACACACGTTGGTGTGTAAACAATGCCAAATTGATACCAACGATTCATTCGTAAAGCATCGTCAATGTTCGGTATTGTTTGTAACTTTCGAGGAGTGCTTGATTGGTCATTCTAAAAAGAAACGCGTTTCTAAAATACTAATCAAGTCTTAATCTCAGTGCAAACTAAATAAAACAGAATATTCAAAAATTATCTGACATGAATCGGACATTTATGCCTATGTGGATTCTATGTATTTATGTTCATGAAAACGTGTAGAATATCTGTCGATTCTGACGGCCTGCTCGAACACTCCCATTATTTTGTTGAGTTCGAAGGTCATTGCAAATGGTGGAGAGCAAAGTTTTTGTCCTAAATTTTACTTACATTGACCCTAAAAAGCCCCAAAATTTAGGCTTGAAATTTCTGTATGAACCATGAACAAGCTAGGGAAAACACTTATAGACTTGAGAAGATGGCAGCAACTGGAGGGGCTAGTTATTTTAATTCACCTTTCAACTGAGGAAAGGGGACAATGCATCATCTTCTGAATTAGGGAGGGTGCCTTCTGTCCATTCACTTAGTATAAATGTCTTTGAGAGTATGAAAATAATATGTAATAAAGGCATTGAAAGTAAAGTTATATCATATATAATACATGTAGTTCTCTTTCATTGTAAATATAATGTTTAACATTCTTTTTTTTCTCCCAACAGCAGAGAAACCGGAAAAGAAATAAGTCATATAGTGAACAGGATGTCACAGCAAGACAGAATGAGACTTTGTTAATTTGTGAAGGTTATTCTTGTTTAATGTTTTAACTTATTGTGACAAAAAATTAAAAACAAAAATTGGTATGAATATTTGAAATTCATGTGTCTATAAATAATTGTGAATATTGAAAATATTTGTGATTATAAAATAAATGATTTTGAATACTGCAGATATCTATGCATTTTTTATCCTGAAATTATATTTCTGGCCATGCTGATTTCCCAACATATAATATTATCTTTAGTGATGAAAGCAAATGTAACTGACTGCATTTAATTTGGTATTAGACCGGCCTCAGTGGCGTCGTGTATATTAGCTGCCAGTATATAACATTAGAACATTTAAAATATGTAACCGACATTGTGGTTAGGCCATCGATCTACAGGCTGGTAGGTACTGGGTTTGGATCCCAGTCGATGCATGGGATTTTTAATCCAGATACCGACTCCAAACCCTGAGTGAGTGCTCCGCAAGGCTCAGTGGGTAGGTGTAAACCACTTGCACCGACCAGTGATCCATAACTGGTTCAACAAAGGCCAAGGTTTGTGCTATCCTGCCTGTGGGAAGGGCAAATAAAAGATCCCTTGCTGCCTGTTGTAAAAGAGTAGCCTATGTGGCGATAGCGGGTTTCCTCAGCGGGTTTGACATCCAATAGCCAATAAAATAAAAAATCAATATGCTCTAGTGGCGTCATTAAATAGAACAAACATTACTTTTACTTTACTTTAATTTTGTATTAATAGAATGGCATAATGTAAGAGTATAATTCAGTAATTTTCTCGGTCAGTAAATCATTCATCCGAGGTGTTCAGTAGTTGGATCAAACCTCCACGGTTCACACATTTTCAAATTGTTTGCATTTCTTTTTCACCATCTCAATCAGTACTTGGTATATCAAAGGCTGTGGTATGTGCTGTCCCATTTTTAAAAAGTTTGTTTTGTTTAACAACACCACTAGAGAACAATGATTAATTAATCATCGGCTATTGGATGTCAAACATTTGACAATTCCGACATATAGTAAAGATGGAATGTTTGTTATCTCTGTAAATGTACTACACATGGGCACTGAATATTTCACATTCAGTTGGTCACGAAAGTTAGGATATAGATTAAACATTTGTTATGTCTGTAAATGTGCTACACATGTGCACTGAATATTTCACATTCAGTTGGTCACGAAAGTTATAATTATATTAGACTAAACATTTAAAATATTCTAAACAGTTCAGATCCGCTGAGATGGGAACATTTTGTTCAGTATCGCGCCGCGATTCGGTATGCAATTTTCCTGTCATGGACAGAACTTTCTGGTGAGGTCAGAGGTTGCACCGATGACAGGGGTGCTTGAACAGTTCTCTGATGGAAGCATGTCAAAAATTACCCACACCTACACATACGCAATTTTCAGAGATCGCTACACAATTTTAAAACATTGAACAGTAGTTGCTAATCAATTTTTAATTGATTAGAAATATCGCTGATAAAGATTTTGAAAGCAAAATGTTCCCTGCTGAGCTCTTTTGAGAAGACCGGCCTCAGTGGCGTTGTGGTTAGGCCATCGGTCTACAGGCTGGTAGGTACTGGGTACCGACTCCAAACCCCGAGCGAGTGCTCCGCAAGGCTGAATGGGTAGATGTAAACCACTTGCACCAACCAGTGATCCATAACTGGTTCAACAAAGGCCATGGTTTGTGCTATCCTGCCTGTGGGAAGTGCAAATAAAAGATACCTTGCTGCTAATCGGTAAGAGTAGCCCATATAGTGGTGACAGCGGGTTTCCTCTCAAAATCTGTGTGGTCCTTAACCATATGTCTGACGCCATATAACCGTAAATAAAATGTGTTGAGTGCACCGTTAAATAAAACATTCCTTTTTTTCTTTTGAGAAGATAAAAATGTGATGGTGTCCATCTTAAATGGTGCCAAGAAATCAAGTTATAATTAACCAGGCAAGCTATTGACAAAAACCAGGCAAACAAATGAAAAAAAGCAAAACTAGTTTATTACTCATTTATTTCACCAATCACTGCATGACACTACAGGCAAAACATTTAACTGACAAGTTAGAACTTCCTGCTGCATCATGGTTTAAAATCATCAGTAGACATAAAATTCTAAAATTGTGATTTACTGAGTCATGGTCATAAATGTCAAAACATAATTATGAAAAGGAAATAGAAATTCAATCCAAAATGTCTTGTATTATTATACAGTGTTAAATCAAATTTGAAAAACAGCTAAATTATATTCCATCTAGAAGACTGTTTGACAATGGGCCACATTTACAAAGCCTGTTTATATTTTTACGTGTTTAACTACCGCACATACATTTACAATACTTTATCCTGCAACCACTGTTTCTACTGACAGAATATGATGATGGATAAAGCAGTCATATCCTGCTAATAGCAGATGTCACACGCATAGCTCCATTACAAAATTGCTCATTTGACCTCTAGGTCATCGTATAATGTTTCTAAATAACATAAATAATAGCTTTTCCCCTTAATTTTAATCGTCTGCAGGATAAAGATAATAACTAGTTAATGATGTCTGATATCGACTTTATCCTGTTCAGGCTGAATGAGACATTCCGCTCAGCTAATTTCCCCCATTCTTGCCTTCACAGGATAATGCAGATATCCGATGTCATTAACTAGTTATTCTCTATTAAACAGCTGCATTTTATGATAAACAGTCTGCATAAATTTGGCCTATTATGTTTACTGGTAGGCTAGCCTTAAAAGTCCCAAATAATTTTGCTTTAACTTAATCAGCACAAATTGACTCAACTGACAAAAGTACAAGATGGACAACGACAATTACTCAGCTGGAATAGTTTTTGAGAAAAACACATTTCCAAATATATATGTACATGTATCTTTTGACACAATAATATATGTAGGACTAAAAACTTGCTTAGTGTTATCCTTAAATTATTCATGTAAATAAAGTACACATTGAATGTCTCAATAAAAATATGACTATATATGTGTTTCAAATAGAAAAAAAAAAAAAAAAAAGCAACTTCAAAAACTCTGAAGCTGTATTTAAATATCACAAGCTGGTGAATTATTTATTGTTCTCCATGTTGACATACATGTAGATGCATAAAATAATACATTACTTGTTTTTCTTCAGTAAATGACTTAAAAATGTTTTTTTCTTCTAATAAATTATAGCACTAAAACATCACAAATACATTCACCACCTAATAAATATATTTAGTCACACATAATAATACACATATAATTGTTAAAGCATGTACAATGTAGTGTGTGGAATACATTATCACAGATAATAAAACGAAATTAACTGAGATTTACAAATTTTATACAGTAAATATTCAAGTGTATTTTATCAGAATAAGTAATATAATTTAGTCACTACCGTAGTCTGGAACAGGTTTGTGTGTGTTGAAGGGGTCTGGACCCCTTTAATCATGATGAAAAATGGGTATTTTTTCCTTCATTTTAAAGTACATTCACCACTAATTTACAACTTCCATTTAAGTACTAGTACATGTACATGTAGTTGCATGTAAAGCCCCCTACACAAATTCTTGGGGATCTGTGCCAGGTAGTAAGAAAGTGATATTCCAGGCTTTAAGGTTCATCAAATTAAACATACCTTATTGCCTGGATCAATGATCACAGCTGTTCTGAATTCTTCATAACATGTTATACTAGTGAAGGCTCGAAACTGACGGGAAGGCTCGAAACTGACGGGAAGGCTCGAAACTGACGGGAAGGCAGCTAATGCTGCTCAAAATTCTTATTATGCTTTCTGATAATAATTTTCACAAGCAGATTTTGTTTTTCACTTTCTTTTTGACAGTACTCCAGATATATATAGACAATTCTTAATTTTCAGGAACAACAGTACCAGTATAAATCTTATGATTTTATCAATGTTGGTCTCGAGGTTTTTGCATTAATTTTTAAAAAGTTACATTACATGTCTAATTTTGAGAATAATTTATAACATTTGCTTCCATTTTGAAATTTATTAAGCAAAGATTTTTCATCCTTGCTAGTGGGTGTTTTCTACCACTGGTCTAGCAGAGTATAATGGACAAAACTTCTTAAAAGCAGTTCACACCAGGGAGGTATGATTGACCTAGTCGGAAATAAATACTACAAATACTACAAAAACTGAATTCACATTATATTAAAACAAATTGAATAGGTATTAAAACTATTGAATTATACACAAATTGATTATGGTAGCATCCACTAAGTTGGGACTTTTTTTGTTTTTCAACTACTCATATAAATATTATACATTACTAGAAAAATAACTTTTGCTACACAATATATTTCTGACCATCAGTGTGAAAATAAACTGAATCATTATTGAAGGGCAGGGTGTTAATTTTGATTTCTATGCATTTTTAATTTATGTTTAAAAACAACAAGAAAAGAAAGTATGTACAAAAAGAAAAAAAAATGTAAATAATACAACTTTGTGAATGCTACTTTATCATATACATAATAAATATATATGCCAAATAAATCATTGCAAACAATATTAGATATCAGAAACAAAACATATTTTCTAAATGAATAAAACGTTTACGCACCACAGAAAGTACTTGCCAAAACATAATGACCGATTATATAATAATCGGTAATAAATATACTGGAAGTTAAATAAGAGTGTCAAGAAATAATTAAAGGCCATTTGTTTCAGACACTGTAGGAAGCATCAACTGAAATGTTTTACTTTCAGGTTTTTGACAGGGCATATTTAGCCCTAATTATAAATGCTGCAAACATGAAATGAATACATTTTTATCATACACTATTTGAAATGGATAAATGAATGGAGATTGTCTGAGATCCCACCCCAGTCTCTCCCACCAAAGACATATTTTCACTTGGGATCCCTAAACACACATCAAGTCAACTTTCAGATGCTTTTCTTTACGTTTTTACACGAAGGTTGCAGGACTTGTAAATAGTTACTATGACATGGCATTATAATGTAAGTCATTTCTTTCTGCTTATAAACATGCATCACACATACTGTTAAACAGCATGAATATCTTGGTTAACACAGGCAGTTAAAACAAGAATGGATTAAAGAAAAAATTGTACAGGACCGGACCCTGGGTCGGACGTGCTCGAAACCTATGTGGTATATGAGCACGAGAAAGCCTTACACACACGCACGTAAGTGTACCCCCAACAGAAAACTGCTGTTTATCATTAAAGCATTCACACAAACAGCATGCTGTCTAAACTAATTGATTTTGCTTCAATGTTTATTAGGCACCAAATTGAGTGCTTGTTTGTCTGTAATACCAAAAGCATTTCTCCCAAAATTTTTTACTAATATCAACTGGCTGTAAAAATTAATGTCTTTTGTCAGTGGGGAAGCTGGGATGAAAATTCTTTGGATTTTCCTGGAATTCAACACAACCCCAAAACTTATATAGCATCCCCTACTTTTCAATTTTGCAATTTTCAGACTTAATGTCCAAAATCATAGTCATTCCTTGGGAACGAGCATACGATGAGGGGTCCTTGGACTGTTCACTAACACCACCCAACTTCTAAGATGATTTTGAAAGGCAAAAGGAACATACCCCATGTAAAGTTGTATCCTAACCGGATGTGGGCGACGCAAGTGATGCGAGCAATTTGTTCAGAAACCATTGATTTCAATTGCGTAATCCTAACCACACACGTATGGCGTGATAGATTGATTTAGTCGAGTGCACAACAATACTGATAGGAATTGTTTCTATTTTTCTCGCGCGACAAAAATATTTTAACCAATCAGATAAGTTTTACTTGGCGATTTCCACAGATGAAGATAATTTTAAAATTGGCGACTGTTGTTATGGTCGTGTCTGGTTAGAATATAAATATTATTGCGTAGCTTGCCTCTGGTTAGGATACAGCTTTAGTATCTACACACATTGAAAAATAAAGTATAATTTTTAATATATATATATATATGTACATACTAAGCTACATGGCAATGCTCCATATTTATCAGTTCTTAATCAAATAAAAGATTAGGCACACTGAAAGACAAGCATTTAAGTATGTACATGGATACAATCTGTACCAATATTGGCTGTAACAAGTTACAGTCAAAAAACAATTCCAACTAACATACGGAACAATATCTATCACTGACATATGATTAACCATTCTGAATCACTCAACTACATGGCAACAATGGGGATCACCAAGAGCTATCACAAGGTTTGAAAAATAATTATCTATGGTTATCAAGACACACTAAATCGACTCTATATACATATCCATCAGCATTCTCCGATATATCTGCCACCAAACTGATTCTGAATTTGACTTCTGTGTATAGAGTAGCGAGTTTGTCAAGACTAAGAAGGCATCATCACATTTAGACAATACAAACTCATTGTTTTCTGTCGAATGACTGTCTACTAAGTATACCACTAGCAATCAATATACCAGTGACAACCTTCTTCAGATACAAATGACTGGTACCATTACTTTTTAATTAAGATAGAAAATTAATGCAACTGCTTGCCACTTTGAAATAACCCGCCATGGAATCGCGGACTGGCTATGCCAGAACCTGAATCCATGGTGGGCGTGCCTGAACCGTAAAGATGTGGGCACGTTAAAATAGTTCCCTTCCCTTTGAAATATAATTACCAGTGCCGATCGAAGGAAACATTGAGTTCACATGTTAAGTGTTACGTAAATGAGATGAAGGCCAACATGGTCTCAACAACTCCTTACTGTGTATAGAAGAGAATGTGACATCAAATTCAGTTTCAATTTGTGGCAGATCTATGTTAATATTTTATTAGCATATCATCAGCAATCACACACATCTGTAAACTGTACTGCTAAATTGTCACCACAAGGATACTAGATACATGGTCTACAAATATAGAACTCTAGTGGTTTCATATTGCCTAGATTGAAAATTATAGCAATGATTATTTAAATATCAGCACCTGTAAATAAGGAAGCCAGAAAATATATATATTTGTCAGCACAAAGCCAGGATCATGTTTATAATAGCAGCAGTAATTATGTTTACTATTTGCCCTTTGTTTTACATATACAGGGATCAGACTTAATTTGTTACCTACAGCAATTTTGAAGTGATTTTGCTGTAGGTAAAATACTTACCTATGGTAATTTTTGCAACAAATATAAAAACCAAAAATAAATATTTCAATGGATGGCAATAACGTTTATCCAGCGGCATAAAACTGCCGTTGTGAAAGTCTCGCACCTTTGCCAATTCAAATCGCAACTACATGTATAACAATTGCTGTCAGTGCCAGAATTAAGTTTGAGCTCTGTATATACATGTGTGTGTGTGTGTGTGTGTGTGTGTGTGTATATATATATATATGTATGGCAGTGACTAAGATAAATGTTAAAACAGAGAATAGTTATTCTCAAAATAAATTAGTGCAAAGTGATTTGCAAAATATTATATACTAACATCATACAAATTTTGTCAGGCACATATACAAGGATTTGCAAATGAGACTTGTTTTTTTTTTAAACTGACCTAAATTATTATTTTTTAATTTTCAAATGGCCTTGCAATATATTATTTATAAAACTGCACCTCTAATATGTGCCTGCTTGTTCAACTTGCATAAATCAATATGCCAAACTAACTGTATAACATACCTAAAATAGATGTAGGCCCATCCAAACCATCTCTTATAGCATATGTTACAATGCCTTTTAGGAAGATACCGGTAATATATGTCCTACCACAAAAGCCTTTACCTCAAAAAACAAAACAGCATATATACTAAGTCATTTTTTTTTGCAATTTGATACTACAGTGTACACCTGCATTGTACTTTAAAAGTAAGCTACAATCAATGACAGTTATGCATTTCATTTTGCATTGAAAATATCCTGTTGCTTATACTGATGAATGACAGATCAATTAAATACATGAGGACATTGAAAGTCACAAGTTTGAAATACATATTATAACACATTACTATCAATGCAATATAAGCAATGATCTTTTAATTTTGTAAATAAAAAATGCACATTTCTAAGTAGAATGGTCTACAGTTATGTCCAAACACTGTTATCCATTAATAATATTTAATGATGCAGTTTCAGTATTTTAAGTATTAAAAGAGATCATCCATTTACCCCCCCCCCCCCCCCCAAATTTCTCCATTCTACCAGATTTCACAGAAACAGGGCCCAATTTGACAAAACATCGTACGCCTTGTTTTGAACGTAAACGTAAATCTACGACTAAATCACAATTCTTATTACTATTATAGTTCAACAAATATAGTTAAAAAGTACACATATTTCATGTTCCTTTGTCCTTAAAATGCTCCATTTTCTGTACTGATGTAATTTCAAGGGTTAAATAGATGTCAAACACATGTGAATGAATGTCCGGTATAACTGCTAGTTGCAGACGTAAACTTACAATGTTTAGTGAAATGGGCTGCAGATCATCAAAATCATAGAATTGAAAGTCTGTTACCTATTATCATAACCCACTGTAACCATAGTTACAGTTTCTGCAGGGTACCAAAAATCACAAGGCATGGAACTTAAGTGTTTTACAATAAATTTAAAACCATTAGGCCTGTTCTTCAAAACCCTTTAATATTTAATACTGATTTCAATGCAAGTTATGTACAACCTTACTGTTTATCACATCAATATTCAAAAAGCAGTATGCTTCACTGTTGTTAAATTTTACAATATATGATTTAAAAAAATGACAGCAAGTCTTTTATGTTCCATCAAGGTAGGGAACATTTTGTTCATAAAATTCGACAGTTGGTGATCAATTTAAAATTAAGTAGCAACTACTAGTTAATGTTTTAGGATTGTGTAGCGATATTAAAATTTGCGTAGCAAATCTTGACGTGATACTGAACAAAATGTTCCCTACAAGAGAAGTTGACAATACCTGTAAAAGCAAAAACACATAAGGTTTTCTTTGAAACTGTCATATGTTTATATGTTGCATTAGTGAATGGTGTTACTACTTACAAGATTAGGTGATTGTACCTTTAAAACACTCATGTTGTTTAAAACTGTCATATGTTTGTATGTTGCATTAGTGAATGGTGTTACAACTTACAAGATTAGGTGATTGTACCTTTAAAACACTCGTGATGTTGTTTAAAAGTGCCATTATGTTTGTATTTTGCATTAGTAATAGTTACTACTTGTACAACATGGGAAGGTGATACAGCACCTTTAAAACTTTCAAATATATACATCATAAATGAAGGAATGAATGTTTAATGGCACCTCAGCACAAACAATACATCGACTATTGGGTGTCAAAGGTAAATACAAGAAAGAAGACATTTATACATGATAAATACATGGGGCCTAATTCACACAGCTCTCTTAACCAACACTGAATTATCTTTGCAAATCTTTTTGCTTTGCACTGTGAGATCACAAATTTGAAAGAGTTTATCCACCCCTGATTATAATTGGTCATAATATAAAAAATATTTTTTTTTTAACAAACACGAAAGGTGGGTATGTACGTATAAGTTTTAACTGTTTTTAAACAACACTTATTACTGTATTATAACTTTTTTTCAAATCTTTAGTTACAATAGTAACTGAAGAAAACAGTAATATTTCAAATATAGAAATGAAAGATCATATAACATTTTCTGGTGTGTTTTTTTTCCCCAAATATACAGTAAAATAGCATTCTCTTATGAAAATAAAACCACAAAATATAGAAGTTTTATTTAGTGGGTATATTGCACATAATCAATAGCTCAATAATCAAAGTATAGCAGCCTACATATAATCTATAATATGTTTACCAGTGTGAGAAACTCAAGTCAAACTGATACCAATTAGATCCAGGTCACTCGGTTTAACTAAACTGTACTGCATTATGGCAAGTAAAGGTCACGGGTACCAATTATATGTGTTTGATGACTCATCAGTTCTCAAGGCATCAGGCATTATAATTCAATGTTAAGGAATACAACAAAACTATGAATCACCAAGCCTGCATTGTGTTCATTTTGTTGCTCTATCGAACACGCAAATCAAATAGATCTTCATTACAAATAAACAGAGTGAGCCCAAAATTAGCTAGCATCATGTTTAGCTCTGTCATCATGTAACTAAAAAGAATCCATTAATTATATATTTATCAATATACATGTCTATGTACCAACAACAGTCAACAAAAACATGTCTATTTAGGAGTTAACTATATGGAGTTTTTAAGACTTGCGTGTGTTATTGTCTATTTGGTCCCTGAAATGTCATTTTTGAATGAAGGCGTTAGCCTGAGGTTACAAATGAAACATTTGCAGGTATGAAACAGATAATAACACCCCTAAATCTAAAAATTCCATATGTTTATGTCCATTGTAAACTGAATTGCTTTTCTACAGAACTAACTGTATATTTGGTATTTTTTAAAAAGAAAACCTGGCTACAATCTAACTGTAGACCCTTGAACCGTCAACTTGGCCTGTACCAATTGCTAATGACATCACTTTCTAATGACATCATTAGCTTTCCAGGTATTATTTTCATTTGATCCCCAAAAAAGAATATAATTAACCAATCACAATACAGAACACAGTTTACACTTGGGAGCAGATCAAGAAGGTCTGGATATCTCAACTGCTCCAACAAAACAAAAAAACAGTACAAAAAAGCATTTGTTCCACTTATTTTAAAGTGTATTCACTGCTACCGTTTAAGTAGTTGCATGTAGAAACCCATGCATAAAATCCTTGACCCACACCTGATGTTATTAAAAGTCCTTATAACTCCATCAACAGGAGTTTGTGGGATTTCTTACTAGTTGCAAATGAGATTGTTGTGGGTAGATGTCTTTGCTGAAAACATGAACAGTGTCTCTTATTCAACAACATAAATATATTTCTCAATATCTCATAAATGTTGATCTCCATTTGCACGGTTTAGATGTGATGACCATTAGCCACCTCGGAAATACTGACCACTCTGTCAGTCTGGAAAAGATGACCATTCACTCACCATAGAACAGATGATCAAAATAATTATTTGTCCCGAACATCACAGTAAATGGATTCAATCCAAATGAACTTCAGTTCGCTAGTGAAACAAATGCTTGTTAAACAATTCTACCAATTAGGCATTAGTTCACATGGTAAATATGGCTTCACAAGCTAACCATAAGTACACTAATTAAACAGAATCGCTAGCTTTAAAAGATGGATTCTTCTTGGAAAAACACAGATTCACAAGCTTAATATGGGGTCTCCTGAAAACATAGATTCACAAGCTTAACATAGAACACAGGTTCTTCTGAAAACAACAGATTCACTAGCTTAACAGGGGTCCTCCTGGAAAACACAGTCACACAAGCATCACATGAATGTACTAGACGAACACCACTGAGATTTAATGGGAACTGGACAATGTTCAGGATCTATCTATGTTGATTAGATTAGACTGGTTCTTCTAACTAACTAGGCTGATGTGTGTTTATCAGTTTGGTCCGGCAGCATCTAGAGGAATCCACTCCAGCATCTTTGCACTGCGATCTGCTGGAGACCTCCCACCAGTGTGATTAATACTGAACAGATGAACAGCCTACTGAAGGCATCCCATGGGTCTACTGGCTTGAGATCACAATTTGCTTTGAACAGATGAGATCAGGAGAATCACATTGGCATCAGACTTAGTCGATTCTGAAAAACAGATAAGAACTTCCAGATAATTCAACTGGTGATAGAAATAAACAGAATGTTGCATTGGCCCACTGGGCAAGTACATCTAGAAATCTACTAGTCTCAATGAATGATTTGTTTTATTCAAGTACAAGGACAATGTCTTTTTATTGATGGCTTGATCCAGCCTTAGTATACATTCATCGTCACTGTACAGGCTATCATCTGACAACTTACCCCATTGGCTTGATCCAGCCTTAGTATACATTCATCATCACTGTACAGGCTATCATCTGACAACTTACCCCATTGGCTTGATCCAGCCTGAGTATACATTCATTGTCACTATCGCTGGTATACAGGCTATCATCTGACAACTTACCCCATTGGCTTGATCCAGCCTTAGTATACATTCATCGTCACTGTACAGGCTATCATCTGACAACTTACCCCATTGGCTTGATCCAGCCTGAGTATACATTCATCGTCACTGTCGCTGGTATACAAGCTATCATCTGACAACTTACCCCATTGGCTTGATCCAGCCTTAGTATACATTCATCGTCACTGTCGCTGGTATACAGGCTATCATCTGACAACTTACCCCATTGGCTTAATCCAGCCTTATTATACATTCATCGTCACTGTACAGGCTATCATCTGACAACTTATCCCATTGGCTTGATCCAGCCTTAGTATACATTCATCGTCACTGTTGCTGGTATACAGGCTATCATCTGACAACTTATCCCATTGGCTTGATCCAGCCTTAGTATACATTCATCGTCACTGTTGCTGGTATACAGGCTATCATCTGACAACTTACCCCATTGGCTTGATCCAGCCTTAGTATACATTCATCGTCACTGTCGCTGGTATACAGGCTATCATCTGACAACTTACCCCATTGGCTTGATCCAGCCTTAGTATACATTCATCGTCACTGTCACTGGTATACAGGCTATCATCTGACAACTTACCCCATTGGCTTGATCCAGCCTTAGTATACATTCATCGTCACTGTCACTGGTATACAGGCTATCATCTGACAACTTACCCCATTGGCTTGATCCAGCCTTAGTATACATTCATCGTCACTGTCACTGGTATACAGGCTATCATCTGACAACTTAGCCCATTGGCTTGATCCAGCTTTAGTATACATTCATCGTCACTGTCTCTGGTATACAGGCTATCATCTGACAACTTACCCCATTGGCTTGATCCAGCCTTAGTATACATTCATCGTCACTGTCACTGGTATACAGGCTATCATCTGACAACTTACCCCATTGGCTTGATCCAGCCTTAGTATACATTCATCATCACTGTACAGGCTATCATCTGACAACTTAGCCCATTGGCTTGATCCAGCCTTAGTATACATTCATCGTCACTGTCTCTGGTATACAGGCTATCATCTGACAACTTACCCCATTGGCTTGATCCAGCCTTAGTATACATTCATCATCACTGTACAGGCTATCATCTGACAACTTACCCCATTGGCTTGATCCAGCCTTAGTATACATTCATCGTCACTGTCGCTGGTATACAGGCTATCATCTGACAACTTACCCCATTGGCTTGATCCAGCCTTAGTATACATTCATCGTCACTGTACAGGCTATCATCTGACAACTTACCCCATTGGCTTGATCCAGCCTTAGTATACATTCATCGTCACTGTCGCTGGTATACAGGCTATCATCTGACAACTTACCCCATTGGCTTGATCCAGCCTTAGTATACATTCATCGTCACTGTCACTGGTATACAGGCTATCATCTGACAACTTACCCCATTGGCTTGATCCAGCCTTAGTATACATTCATCATCACTGTACAGGCTATCATCTGACAACTTAGCCCATTGGCTTGATCCAGCCTTAGTATACATTCATCGTCACTGTCTCTGGTATACAGGCTATCATCTGACAACTTACCCCATTGGCTTGATCCAGCCTTAGTATACATTCATCATCACTGTACAGGCTATCATCTGACAACTTACCCCATTGGCTTGATCCAGCCTTAGTATACATTCACTGTCGCTGGTATACAGGCTATCATCACTGTACAGGCTATCATCTGACAACTTACCCCATTGGCTTGATCCAGCCTTAGTATACATTCATCGTCACTGTCGCTACAGGCTATCATCTGACAACTTACCCCATTGGCTTACAGGCTATCATCTGACTGTACAACTTACCCCATTGGCTTGATCCAGCCTTAGTATACATTCATCGTCACTGTCGCTGGTATACAGGCTATCATCTGACAACTTACCCCATTGGCTTGATCCAGCCTTAGTATACATTCATCGTCACTGTCGCTGGTATACAGGCTATCCTCTGACAACTTACCCCATTGGCTTGATCCAGCCTTAGTATACATTCATCGTCACTGTCGCTGGTATACAGGCTATCATCTGACAACTTACCCCATTGGCTTGATCCAGCCTTAGTATACATTCATCGTCACTGTCGCTGGTATACAGGCTATCATCTGACAACTTACCCCATTGGCTTGATCCAGCCTTAGTATACATTCATCGTCACTGTCGCTGGTATACAGGCTATCATCTGACAACTTACCCCATTGGCTTGATCCAGCCTTAGTATACATTCATCGTCACTGTCGCTGGTATACAGGCTATCCTCCGACAGGCTGTTTGACAGGTGTGAGCTAGAGCTTGACCTGGAGGTGGTGTTAGCATTAGGCCTTTGAATCGATGATAAGCAGGCAGTCACTTGCTCGCCCTCAGCTTCTTCTTGTACGATTTCCATTTGCTGCTTCACAAAGTTTATAAATACCTAATAAAGAAAAGATGTACAGAATTATCAGAAAATTATGGATATCAAGCCCACCATATTAGCTATTACAAAAGGTTCCAGCAAAATAATTAATAAAGGTGATAACCCAAATATAGATTTTAAAACAATTTTTTCCAACAGAATAATAAGGGAGATAACCCAAATATAGATTTTAAAACAATCAATTAATTATGAAAGAACTTATCTTACACTATCCAATGTGCTCTGACAGACAGAACTTTTAATAAAATCATAGTATAAAATATTACATTTTCCAAAGTATTTGTACTAATAGAATTTTGAATCAAATTATGGAATAAAATCTTACATTGTTCATAGTATACAGACTTATGGAATTTTGAATCAAATTATGGAATAAAATCAAAGCATTCGTACTAATGGAATTTTAAATCACATTATGAAATAAAATCTTACATTGTCCAAAGTGTTCTGACTGACAGAATAGTCTTCTATGGGGAGATCCTGCCCCGCATCCTCAAGTGTGGTGAAGATAGCAGACAGAGAAAGACAGTTGGAGGTCAGTTCATACTGCATCATGTTGTAATGGTGTTCCTGAAAGAAATGTTCATCAAATATTACTTTCATGTTTCATAGAAACATTCAGGTGCATCAACATACTTAACCATCTGATAGAATTTAAAAACAAACAATTTAACTGGGATTATCAACCAGTCAGTAGTTTACAAATTATTCCGTTGCATGTTTGAGTAGACTAGGTAGTATTACTGGACCCCCACAATACCCAAGAAAAATAATTGATTTTTTAAATTTTCACTTGTCTACTAGATAATTATAAAGCTAGATTATGTGTGCCGAACTTACAAAGCCTGTTTTTGACTTATACAAGTGTAACTACATGTATGTACTATACTTAAACACCTGTGTTTAAAATCTCAATTTGACTGAGCAGATTTTCACCTATGCTGAACAAACAAGGTACTTGAAATGCTACAATTACTTAAATTATAATTTTTATTGTATTAAATATTTATAAAATTATATTAAAATTGACAACTTTTACCCTCTAAAGTGAACTGCAAGAATTTGTCGGGTTTTTTTTATTTAATTCAACTGTGGATCTAAGGAGGAGACATGTTGTTTCTCTAAACAAATATTTAAGTCTCCCTTTTTTTTTAAACAATTTGTTTATATTTTTCAGTTGATGAATAACAAACTTTCATTGAAGTACCCTTTTCAGGAGTTGATCTATGTGCTGCTTTGTCCTTGGTCCCTTCCCTAAAATTATTCCTGGGTTCAGCCTTATAATTATAGCTACAGTGTAAATACCGTGACCAACAAACCTTGAGTACAGCCTGGGGTACGTTCCTGGGTTCACCCTTGTAATTATAGCTACAGTGTAAATACCGTGACCAACAAACCTTGAGTACAGCCTGGGGTACATTCCTGGTAAAGAATCGCTCTATACTTCTTCTGTCTCGGTCGTAGTTGGGCCCCTTGACGCGAATAGTGATGGTGTAGCCATCGCCGTACTTATTCTTCAGGTGCTGGATGCTGCCAAGACACTTGAACCTGCCGTTCACCATGATGGCCAGTCTGGTACACAGCACTTCACATTCCTCCATACTGAAACAGTTGTATAACAAAACTGTTATAATGTTCTACATTTTCTCTTTGACCTTACTAAAACAATTTTCATGTTACAATGTGGAAATGTTTTCTCTTTGACCTTAGTTATAATGTTCTAAATTTTTTGCTTTGAACTTACTAAAACAAGTCTCATGTTATAATGTTGTACATTTTTCTCTTTGACCTTACTGAAACAGTTCTCACATTTAAGTTGTTGGAAAGATCACTAAGCAAAGAAATCCTCATTAAGTTTTCTTTTCTCTCAGAATTCTATATATATATATATATATATATATATATATATATATAAGCTATTCAATGACTATCCTTATACAGTGAAACAAACTTATGTAGTTATGACCTACGTAAGTAGTCAAGGGGTGTGGGGGTGGCAAAAACAGACTCCTTTAACAAAAAACAGACCCATTCCCTTTTTGAAATTTCTTGAATCCATCCAAAGTAGTTATCAGTTATCTTTCATTATTTACACCATTTTACTGGGTAACTTACCCATAACATCTATGTCATAAAACCATTTGGTATTTACCATTACTAACCCAGTTAATAATGTTTTGCTGTCAATGGGTCATTTGTTCACAAGTCAACAAGAACTGTGTACCTGAACTAATCGTGATGATGTTGGAGGCGACTTTAGCACTAAGACTGACTAAATATTGAATTAAATTGTTATTTCAGAAGAGTTTTAGCATAAATAGAATTGGCTACTCATGTTTTTTAATATGTAAAATATCAACCTTGTCTAGTTAATCAGTATTTGTCTGGGCAGAGCCGTGACATATCGATTAACATATACTCGACTGATATGTTCCACATTAAAAAACACTCATGATGAATCCTCTGTATATTACAATCGATCACACATCCTGAAATTACGACAAAGTTATCATGTATGAAACATATGACACAATAGGTAAAATAATGCATACTATTACATGTTCTGAAGTAATCCAGACATTAGTTTGCTCATTAACTGAACATGTTGAAACAATCTATTGTAACTGGCATTACCTATGAGAAGTGAGCACCACTGATCGGCCGTCTTGAATCAGTCCTAGGATAAGATCCCAGAGAAAACGTCTGGAGTGGGGATCCATTCCTGTTGTCGGCTCATCCTAAAACAGTCATTACAGGGTACATTAACAAATTGTCACTTTTCTATTATAAATGTCACTAGATTTTAAATCCTCACATTGTTACCTTCTATCAAATATGAATGAATGAATGTTTAATGACAGTCAAATATGAAACAAAAGGTATTTTTCACCAATTCCACAAAAAATATCTTAAAGGTTTATGATTAAGGCACACTTGTAATGACATTTAAATTTTTCTAATTCAATATTTTGATAATTTTCATAATATTCTTTTACTGGATTTCAAAAAATAACATCAGGTATAATAAGTACTCATCAAAATTAACTATATATTTTAAAAACCGAACTTCTTTAATTATAATTAAACAAAATCTCTAAAGCATCTTCATAAAACAAAACTACTGGGCATTTATTTTTAAAACACCTACCAAGAATATTACAGGTGGGTGGCCAATCAGAGCGATTGCTGTAGAGAGTTTGCGTTTGTTTCCACCACTGTAGGTTCCGGACAGCTTGTCTGCATACTTCATTAAACCAAGCTTTTTCAGCGCCCAGTTCACAACCTGTGGAAACATTAAATGATTAAATGTTTTTATCTCGCCTTATGTAAAATACTCAAATTTCACTGGTTATTTAGCAGTGCTAGCCCTGGGTGACCAGAACAATTCATTAAATCATCTATTTAAACTTCAATAATTGCAAAAACCCAGTTATTTTCTAATAAAATAACAAATATTACATGAAATTTATTCTTTGCTTTGAAATTTCGCAACTGGCAAACTTGGCAAGTGACAGAGCTGGCACTGCCTGGTAAACTTGGCAAGTGACAGAGCTGGCCCTGCCTGGTAAACTTGGCAAGTGACAGAGCTGGCCCTGCCTGGTAAACTTGGCAAGTGACAGAGCTGGCCCTGCCTGGCAAACTTGGCAAGTGACAGAGCTGGCCCTGCCTGGCAAACTTGTTAAATGTGAGTATATTACCATCTTTTCGTCTTTAGGCGTGACGCCTCGCACTCTACAGTAGAACTGGAGATGCTCCCTGGCCGTCAGCTCGTCGTAGAGAGAGTCAAACTGAGGGCAGTAACCGATGCTCTTCTGAACCTTCTGCATGTCCTGAACAACGCTGTGGGACCAAACAGAGCAACAACAATTAACAATCAGTTACTGATATAGTCAATAAACACTCAATACAAAACAAGAGAGAAGTGTTTGAAGTCTCAAAACCAAACTGTAATGAGAGTAGCAACGCCATGATGGTTCATATTGGAATTCTGCATTAGTGAAAGAATAGATGAGTGAATGAATGAATGAATGAATGAATACACAAATGAACAAATTAATTCATAAAATGAACAAATCAATGGATGAATGAATGAATAGTACAAAAATACATCAACTTTTAGGAGTCAAAGATAAACCACTGGCATAGGAAACGGGAGGCAAGGGGGCATGTGCCCCCCCCCCCCCCCACACACACACACTTTACAGCAGCAGTGATGGTTTTTATATATTTATACAATGGCATGTATTTATATATACTCTTCAAAAGAAGAAACGCAAAACCACATTGTCGTAACATTTGGAGAATTGATTTAATTATTGAATGGTGAGTCCGATAATTACCAAATGTTGAAGGATTGTTCACAATTCACTCTAGTCCACTGTGAGTAAGTGATAGGACACACCACCAAGGTCAAGGTCATCTGGAGTCAATACCGGGTGTGGCCTCCGCGTGTGTTGACAACTGCCTGGCACCGCCTGCCCATTGAAGCAACCAGAGTATGGATGACGTCCCGGGGGATGGTGGCCCACTCGGCCTGCAAGGCTGCTGCCAGCTCGGGCAGGGTCTGGGGCTGTGGTTGTTGCTGTCGGAGGCGTCGGTCCAACTCGTCCCATAGATGCTCAATTGGGTTCAAATCCGGTGATATCGATGGCCAAGGAAGGACATTAATGTTGTTGTTCTGTAGGAAAGCCGTTGTGAGACGTGCTGTGTGAGGCCTGGCGTTGTCATGTTGGAACACTGCGTTGGCGTTGGCCATAACTGGAACGATGTGTGGCCGGAGGATCTGTTCAATGTAGCCCTGTGCTATTCAGGTTGCCCTGCACGTGGACCAGGTCAGTTCTGCCAGTGTGTGAGATGGCTGCCCACACCATGACACTACCCCCGCCGAATCTGTCCACTTCCTGCACGCAGTTTGCCACATAACGTTCACCACGACGCCTATACACGCGACATCTTCCATCATGACGTCGGAGCAGAAATCGGGACTCGTCACTGAACCACACCTGTCTCCATCGCAGTTGAGGCCATTGTCGATGAATCTGGCACCACTGCAGTCAGAGTCGACGGTGTTGTGGTGTTAAGATGACACCTCGAACTGGACGTCTGGCACGAATTCCTACCTCATGTAGGCGGTTCCGTACGGTCTGGTCGGATATCCTGCGCAAACCTGGTATTGCTGCGGCTGTGGAGGTGGCAGTAGTCAATCGTTCCCGAAGGTGGCGTACCCGGATGTAGCGGTCCTGCCCGGGGGTAGTGACCTGTGGTCGACTGGATCTAGGGAGGTCACGTGTTGATCCATGTTGCTGGTAACGGTCCCACAGTCTGGAGATGGTGCTTGAGGACACATGGAATGCCCTGGCAACGGCCGTTCTGGATTCGCCTGCGTCTAGTCGGCCGATGGCATTGTTTCTCTGCGGTTCACTGAGACGTGGCATGTCCTGGATTGTCAACTGTCGGCCAGATACAGAGGCCAGGCAAGCGAACACCCTGCACTTTTATACTGTCGGTGTTCATGTTGTACGTGCAGACAACGCACGTGCAGTGGTGACATGGTTTGCACGTGGCTGCGTTTTTGCGAATATTCACATTTTGGAACTTTATTGTACAGTAGCTGCGTTTTATCGAATGTAACCGTGGGAATGTGTTTGGGACATGCAATGACCTTATATTCACAAAGCATGAACCGGTAGGAAACATAAAATCGGAGTTATAACCCATTTGTACCCTTTTGCGTTTCTTTTTTTGAAGAGTATATGTGTATATATATGATCCAGACCTTATGTAACAAGAGAAATGTGTATGTTTTACCTATATCCATCAACATATGCATTTCCAGATGTTGGCAGTAGGTCACCTGTAAGCATTTTAAATGTGGTTGTTTTTCCAGCTCCATTTACACCCAGGAGACCAAAACACTGAAATTAATGACAGCAAACAAGAATCACATTTGGTGTCATTGTTAACAATTACATATTATAATTTATAACACTTGTTTTCAGAAATAAGATAATATTAAAGGCTGTTTTTTTATAATTAATACAATTTTAAGAATCTTTTGTCAATTCTTGGAATTGAATATTTTAATGAGATGAAAAAGTAAAATTTTGAGTGTACCGGTAGATATTTTGCATAAACTATAGTTTAATAAAAAGAGGACATTTTCCCAAATAAAAATAATTTTATTTGACATATGTATATTTAAAAATATATATACATTCTATAATCAATCTATATTACATACAATATTTCCTTTAATTATCAATACAAGATTTAATTTTATCCATAAAAAGACATATTTTCTTGTGTCATTATTTGAATAATAAAACAATAGTCACCTCTCCTGGTGGAACACCAATGCAAAGTTTGTCAACAGCAAGGTGCCTGCCAAGCTTCCTGGTCACATATACCTAAAATATATCAGTGATTTTAATGTTTACTATTTTTCATTTATTAATACTGAGATTCTCAGTGTATAAAATCAAGAATTATAGAAACTGCAGAAACACCAAATTCAGAGCAGAAAATCAAGAATTATAGAAACAATAGAAACACCCAATTCTCAGTTCAATTCAATTGCTTAATACCATTACTGTCATTTAAGTATATATATTACAATGATAAAGGAAAGATCTTTTGTTTTACGACTCCTCAACACATTTTGACGACAGTTCTTTGATACAAAATGATTTCTAATGCTATAAAAATTATTACTGACAGTTAAAAAGTTTGTTTTGTTTAACTACACCACTAGAGCACATTTATTTATTAATCATCAGCTATTGGATGTCAAACATTTGGTAATGTTCACATATAGTCTTACAGAGGAAACCTGCTAAATTTTTCCATTAGTAGCAAGGGATATTTTAAATGCAACCATATGTCTGACGCCATATAACCGTAAATAAAATGTGTTGAGTGTGTCGTTTAATAAAACATTTCTTTCTTTCTTTCTTTTATATGCACCATACCACAGACAGAATAGCACATACCACAGCCTTTGATATACCAGTCGTGATACACTGGCTAGAACAAGAAATGTACTACTAACAGACACAGAACATGCACATCTTGCTACCTTGGTCAAGTTTTCGAGTCGCAGCAAATCAAAGCGGCCATTTCCTTTGAGAACCCGGCGTCTTTCTGCAGCCACATCCAAGTCTTCTTCCTGAACTGTAGTATTGGATGTCTTGTGCTTTCTACAACAAACACAAACATACAGCATCACAGCAATGAGACATGCGTTACTTTTTATTATTATCCAAGAGGAAAACACTTTAATAAAGTTGAGGCGTATGGCTTTTAGTTCATATATATCCTTGAAAATCGGACCATTGCTAAACTGGATTTTTCTCAAAGCAAAATGGGGTTTTCTACAGATCATTTTAACATATATTGTATATGATTGTATAACATATTAAAGTACCATAATAGAACAACATATACTAGTAGTTAACAATAATAACATCAAATCCGTATCACATATAATAAATTTACAGCAATTTAGTTTAAAAGAGTAAAAGCATTGTAAAAATCTAAATCAATTTACAACTCATATTTTGGTCACGAGATAAAAGATTATTTAATATTCTGAATTATGGTTATTAGGTCCAATAACCAATTTAAACATATGATATAGGAATTACAAGAATGATTATATAATTTTTTTTTACCTAGGCTTTATGAAGAACCTGTATTCACACAATAGGGTGATGAGGAAGAAGATCAATCCCACTGTTGTCATGGCAACCAGCTTGTTTGGAATGATACCCCATTCCATTGGTGACTTCATCTTGTCGTACTGACCTATACAAAACAGAATGAAATCAATTAAATATCATGTTTCTTTTCTTTTTTTTCTTTGTTTTTCATGGAGGAGCAGGTGCAGTATGTTTATTGAATATGGGCAGATCGAAGAAATTCAGGTGCACTTTGTCAGTGTTAAAAGCAACTGATGACTAAAGAGACATTCATGTGCACCATGTCAGTGTTAAAAGCCACTGATGACTAAAGAGACATTCAGGTGCACTATGTCAGTGTTAAAAGCCACTGATGACTAAAGAGACATTCAGGTGCACTATGTCAGTGTTAAAAGCCACTGACGTAATGACTAAAGAGACATCTGTTATATATAATCGGCATTATGTTTCATGATAAATGCTATGGCATTACATCTTAAGATCCTTTATATTTTTTATCACTAATTAAGTCTTCTTGTCAACAAACATAATGATCTAATAGTTATTTTGACAGTGAAATAAATACAGTCAAATACTGTAAACATACAATTAGGTACATAATAAAGCATATATACTCACGGCCAAAAGAAACTTTACAAATGAAAACAAAATTTAGTCTCTGAAAACATCCATATATCCTAACGTAACCAGTTGCATAAATAATCACACAAATGTAACCAACTTTCTACAGTATATTTGAAACATAATGTTGCATGTTTTTTATGCCGAGCAAACAAAATATCGAATTCACGTTTTCCAGGACCTACAAAATTCACCCGTGCAATAATGGTATTAAAATGAGCCAGGATACTGGTAGGGTATGCATTTGATAGAAAACCACCAAAAGAATGCCACGACTTACTATAGAACATCGCGAGCGAGCCATAGGCATGATACAAATGGGGGCATCTAACGCTCATGTCGCAAGGACGTTTGGATGTTCTAGAGTTGCTGTTGGTAACCTGATAACTCGATACCAACAGACAGGTCGGACATTGGACAGGCCAAGAACTGGTAGACCACGTGTCACAACTCAACAGGATGACCGATACCTACGAATATTACACCTACGTAATCGTTTTCTGACGGTGACGTCATCAGCGGCAACGGCATTCGGCCACCGTGTGAGTAGACACACCGTGTCAAGAAGATTACGTGCTGCTGGTATCAGAGCCTACAGATCCTACCGTGGGACCACATTAACAGACCAACACCGTCGGCTTAGACTACGATGAGCCAGGCATGTGAGGCTTTAGCTGATTCGTGATTGGCGAAGGGTTCTCTTTTCCGATGAGAGTAGGTTCTACCTGTTCCGTGGGGATGGGAGAATAAGAGTGTATCGGCGTAGAGGAGAACGTACAGCCCGTTGTTGCGTTAATGAAGTCGAACCTTTCGGAGGTGGTAGTGTGATGGTGTGGAGAGGCATCTGTGGCAATCAGACCACTGAACTTGTCATCATTGATGGCCATCTGAACGCTCAACGTTACAGGGATGAAGTGCTAAGACCAGTTGTTATGCCATTCCTACAGCAACAGCCGCAAGAGAACATGTTCCAGCAAGATAATGCGAGACCTCACATTGCGCGCATTGTAGGACTTCCTCTATCAGAACAACGTTGCCATGGCCTGCACGGCATCTTTGACTACCTTGATCGCCAGATTCGACAGAGACAACAATCCCCACTCAACAGACAACAACTGCAACAATCCCTAGTTGAGGAATGGCGACGCATCCCGAATGACGTAATCAGAAGGCTGACTACATCTATGCGAAGACGTGTGCATGCATGTATCCGAGCTCACGGGGGTCACACACGTTATTAGAGACAATGTCGAGTCTGAAATACCTCATTTTGCTCGACTTCATTGGGTGACATTTCAGTGTAAATTTGGTTTTTGACCCCACGTGTAACTTTCACATTATGACGTAACTGTTACCTGCAGTCACGTTGCTTTTGTTGATGATTTATATTTGGTATTGAACTATTAAATAATATCACAAATAATGTTATTCTTATTATTTACCGTTTCCCCACAAATTCAAATATAATATTTGTAAAGTTTCTTTTGGCCGTGAGTATATGTTTCTTATTAGTAAAATACCACACAGATAATTTTGCATAAATAAAATGCAACACAGGAACAGATCTAAGGGGGTGGCCATGTGGACCCAGTCTCCCTTCTTAGGACATCAATGGGGGTGACAAAATGTTTGGGGTTTTTCACTTATTTTAAAGTGCATTCAATATAGAGCCTCCATTTATGAACTTGCATGCAAACCCCCACCTGCAAAACATTCGGCATGCACACCTACAACACTGACATTTTTTTAGTTTGTGTTACATACACCAAGGTGAAATAACACTCCACTGATGCAGATGATCTCAAGGATTCAAGAGGTTCCTTTAAGAATTCTGATCTGACACCCGATCCAGATTCCAACCCACCTGTAATCCTAGATCCACCCTTGAATACTGAATGAAACCAGACCAGTAACAGTGACATGGTAAACCAGTATGGAAGAATGATCAACGCACCTGTCTTGAAGAACTTCTGATCTCACCCCCCATCCCACCCACCTGAAATCCTAGATCCACCCTTTAATAATAAGTGAAACCAGACCAGTAACAGTGACATGGTAAACCAGTATAGAAGAATGATCAACGCACCTGTCTTGAAGAACTTCTGATCTCACCCCCCACCCCACCCACCTGAACTCCTAGATCCACCCTTGAATAATAAGTGAAACCAGACCAGTAACAGTGACATGGTAAACCAGAAAAGAAGAATGATCAACGCACCTGTCTTGAAGAACTTCTGATCTCACCCCCCACCCCACCCACCTGAACTCCTAGATCCACCCTTGAATAATAAGTGAAACCAGGCCAGTAACAGTGACATGGTAAACCAGTATAGAAGAATGATCAACGCACCTGTCTTGAAGAACTTCTGATCTCACCCCCCACCCCACCCACCTGAAATCCTAGATCCACCCTTGAATAATAAGTGAAACCAGGCCAGTAACAGTGACATGGTAAACCAGTATAGAAGAATGATCAACACACATGTCTTGAAGAACTTCTGATCTCACCCCCCACCCCACCCACCTGAAATCCTAGATCCACCCTTGAATAATAAGTGAAACCAGACCAGTAACAGTGACATGGTAAACCAGTATAGAAGAATGATCAACACACCTGTCTTGAAGAACTTCTGATCTCACCCCCCACCCCACCCACCTGAAATCCTAGATCCACCCTTGAATAATAAGTGAAACCAGACCAGTAACAGTGACATGGTAAACCAGTATAGAAGAATGATCAACACACCTGTCTTGAAGAACTTCTGATCTCACCCCCCACCCCACCCACCTGAAATCCTAGATCCACCCTTGAATAATAAGTGAAACCAGACCAGTAACAGTGACATGGTAAACCAGTATAGAAGAATGATCAACACACCTGTCTTGAAGAAGAACTCGTTCTTGTACTCGTTGAAGGCCAGATCCATGAGCCCGCGGCCCAGACAGTAGTTGGGAAACATCATAAATATGTACTTTATTACCCTGTGGATCTTCCCCAGGTCCTGAAATCATACATGATGCTGTAATACACATGTTATTACACTGTCTTGTATAACAAATATTTATCCTTAGGGGTTTTTTTTTGACAACACCAGATCACATCGATTTATTAATCATTGGCTATTGGATAACAAACATTTGATAATTTTGACTTTAGTCTTCAGAGGAAACCTGCTAAATATTTCCATTAGCAGCAAGAGATCTTTTATATGCACTTTCCCACAGACTGAACAGCACATACCATGGCCTTTTTATATACCAGTCATGGGGCACTGGTTGGAACAGGAAAAATTCAATCAGAGAATGTGTCCACCAAGGAAGTTCGACCAAAGCACCCCAGGGGAGCACTCTACAGACTAAACTAGATCCTGCCTTTTAGAACAGATTAAAGCCAAAATGACAGTGCCATTCAAATTAAAAAAAAATACATGCCAATACAAATTAAACTAGTCAGAAATTGATATTATGACATGCGTAATATCTTAAACTTGTGTGTAAAAAAAATAAAATAATAATTTGTGTTATACATTAGAAAATTTGTCCCTGCTTAGTTAATATAGCTGGTAGTTAATGTATGGTATTTAATAAACCAATGAAATAACATCATTCTTAGACTTCGGTATCAACTTATTTATGTTACATGACATTCATAGCAGCCTATAAATTAACTTTCACCTGCTATTTCTATTCTTAATATCTGTACTGACTGACTGACTGACTGACCTTGTCGTATGAGAACATCTCGAGGAGAAAGCTGGACACAATACAGGTGATCCCAGTAAACAGGTTGATGACAATCAGACAGATGTATGCCGTGCTTGGCTCGTTAAACAGGAATGAAAATGGATACATTACAGGTATGATGGACCACCTGAAAACCAGGAATAAATTTTTTTACATGACATGAAACCAAATACAGTGAAACTTGTCTAAACCAGACACTGAACTAACTGGAATCCTGTCAAAACTGACCATGTTTCATGGTCCCAAAATTTTATAAATCTTTAAATGCGACCATCTAAAGACCGGGTCCTGTCTAAATCAAATAAATATTATGGGCCAAATTTAGGAAGCCTGTTTTTCTTAAATGCAGGTGTTTAAGCATTGTAAATGTATGTAGTTACATGCGTGTAAGTCTAAAACAGGTGTTTTAAGCATTGTAAATGTATGTAGTTACACACATGTAAGACGTAAACAGGTGTTTTAAGCATTGTAAATGTATGTAGTTACACACGTGTAAGTCTAAAACAGGTGTTTAAGCATTGTAAATGTATGTAGTTACATGTGTGTAAGTCTAAAACAGGTATTTAAGCATTGTAAATGTATGTAGTTACACATGTGCAAGTCTAAAACAGGTGTTTAAGCATTGTAAATGTATGTAGTTACACGCGTGTAAGTCTAAAACAGGTGTTTAAGCATTGTAAATGTATGTAGGTACACGTGTGTAAGTCTAAAACAGGTGTATAAGAATTGTAAATGTATGTAGTTACACGCGTGTAAGACGTAAACAGGTGTTTAAGAATTGTAAATGTATGTAGTTACATGTATGTAAGTCTAAAACAGGTGTATAAGAATTGTAAATGTGTGCAGTTACACGTGTGTAAGTCTAAAACAGGTGTATAAGAATTGTAAATGTATGCAGTTAAATGTGTGTAAGTCTAAAACAGGCTTTATAAATTTGGCCCTAGTTCTCCAGCGTGATCCGGTTTAGCCAGGTTTCACTGTATATACACTGTATGTCTTGTAAAATTATTAAAACTTACCGTGATATATTTAGATAATTAGTTCAATAATGTTCATGTAACATACAATTACATGTCACTGGGATAATTTATGCTATGATCCACATACAAAAAAAAAAAGATTATGTGACCTCATTAAGTATTCCTGTTTCCAATTAGCATAAATTGTCTAAATTTAATTAATTTTTTTTGTTAAGTAAAATTAAAAAACCCTCTAATATTCAAATATGCATCAATGATAGGCTATGCGAAAAACATAAAGAATTAGTATCAACTTTAAAATGAAAAAAATAAAAGTAAAAACGTACCCATACAAGAGGAAAAGTGCAACAACTGCAGGAATGTTTGTTGTAGACACATAGGCTGGTATTTGAAATATCAGCAGTATCAAAATACACATGAAAGCAGGAATCACGTAATTACACTGCAAATAAACACACAAACAATTATTATTAACATTTTAAGACACACATTTTTCATCTGCTAATATGACAAACAGGACAATATTATTTTTATAATTATATATAATTGTTACCAAATTTGGAAAGGGCATGTCATTAATTATATTAAATTAAATGCTCAGGGTTGAAAGGATGAATGACTAGTTAATAATGAAACATTTACTTTTAATAATGAAATTTAGTTGAGTTAGAAATAAAAGAAACTTTTAAATGCTAGAAATAACCACTACAAACACTTTCTGAAGTGATCAGATTAAGCCCACAGCTTAAACTGATGGAAAATGCCAGGTGTGTGGCACAGCTGGTCACAAGAGAAAAACACCTGTTGTGATTGGGGAGACAAGGACTGAGATGTGGAGGTGGACAGCAAAGTAAGTTAACAGATAAGAAGAACTGTCAGATTAGGACATGTTTTATTCAACAACGCACTCAACACATTTTTATTTACGGTTATATGGCATCAGGCATATGGATAAGGACAACACAGATATTGAGAGAGGAAACCAGCTGTCACCACTTCATGGACTACTCTTTTCGATTAGCAGCAAGGGATCTTTTATAAGCACCATCCCATAGACAGGACAGCACATACCATGACCTTTGATGTACCAGTAATACACTGGCTGAAGCGAGAAATAGCCCAATGGGCCCACTGATGGGGATCGATCCCAAACCAACTGCGCATTAAGCGAGCGCTTTACCACTGGGCTAAGTCCCACCCCCTGCCAGATTAGGAAGAAATAAAATAAACATTATTGTGGGATAAAAAAAGAAAAGAAGAAGAAATACCAACTTACCATATCCCACACATAGTTTCCCAGCCAGTACATGATGGGGTTGATACCGGTGACAAACTGTAGATGTTTAGACTTCGTCGACTTCTCGTAGACAAGAAACACAACAAAACTGGCAGGTACAAATGACATAGCGACAATGATGAAAATAGCTATCAAAACATCAGACCCTTCCATGCTGCAAGATAAAAAAAAAAATTATTTATTAAAAAAACAAAATGAAGACATGCCGGTATCAATAATAGAAGTAATATGATTAAAAACCAAATTGATCATTCTATGTTCAATTTAGAACTTGGATCATTTAAAACAATGTCATACAATTTTTAGCAATGTGTTACAGATGAGCATACTGTACATTACAAGACATTGTTTTACAATGTATTTGAGGCTGGATGTAAGCAAATATGGAAATATTTGGTAGTAAACATCATAAATAAATATACTTACACAGTTTTTAGATTGGCAAGTTCATTGTTGGTTTCATTCCATGGATGATTGTACAGCGTGATACCTGGAAATGAAGTTTACAATGTTGTAAGAAAGCAGATGCAGAATGCACAAAACAATGACTTCTGGAGAGTGTTTATGTATGTGCACTTCTGCAACGATGTTCTCTGCAGTGTTTAAGCAGAACAACAAAATGTATTAGCATTTTATCAAATTTAGTCAGAAGATCTGTAGCTAAATTTCATGTTTCAATTCGCCAAAGAGACAAAATGGTGGTATATCTACAAAGAACATACAGATTTAAATTAGCTTTTTGCTGAATCAATTACGAAATATATTTGCCAAATTCATCTTTAATTCACATTTGGTAATTTGGCAAATGACAATTTAATCCCCGTGTCGGGTCCACCTAGCAGTACGCAACTCACCATAAATGATAATTTAATCCCCGTGTCGGATCGACCTAGCAGTACGCAACTCACCGTAAATTGAAGGGTTTCCTTTTTCTGATGGAAGGTTAGCTCGGAGTATGGCGTTGTTGATGGTGTTGAGGAATGCAGGCATGGAGTGGTAGCCCTTGTGGTTGAACCACACCTAGACACAGGATAACAAGAAACACATGTTAACTACATTAGAAACAGAAGATGAACCACAGCTAGACACAGGATAACAAGAAACACATGTTAACTACATTAGAAACAGAAGATGAACCACAGCTAGACACAGGATAACAAGATTAGAAAAAATGAACCACACCTAGACACAGGATAACAAGAAACGCATGTTAACTACATTAGAAACAGAAGATGAACCACACCTAGACACAGGATAACAAGAAACACATGTTAACTACATTAGAAACAGAAGATGAACCACCTGGTGGAACAAGATACATGGACACTAGATACAGATGAACCATAATAAGTCTAAAAGTGACTGTGTTAGAGATCAAATGTTAATTGATCAATATTCAAATGAAAACGTTTTTAAATATGTATTAGCAAAAACTGTAAAAAACCCAATTACCCTGCATAATATACACGGTTTTAAAGCATACAGAAAGCTTTGAATTACAATACTATCAGCTGTCTTAACAGTAAAACTATAATTTAATAAATATTAAAATTAGGTTCAAATGCTTTTCACCGATTTTAAAACATATATATATTTGTACATGAAGTATCAGTTCATCAGTGAATTTCTAAGTCATATCCTTGTTTATGTATTTAAACTACCTACGAATCATAAAGACCAACCTTGGCAGCACTCCTAACAGCAAGTTTCCTAAACAGTGTTGGAGAATTCTTCCCAAAGTTTTGAGGAACAAAATGCTGTTCTAGTCCAAATGCTAAAGCACCATACCTGCAAAATAAGGAAATAAGACAAAAAGACTTTATTTTGTTGGTATTCTACACTGTATCACAAAGCTATAAACCATGATTATGTATCGCTTGTTGACAATATACTGTCTTAGTTTGTATATAAATTAAATACAGTGAAATCTGTCTAAACTGGACCGTGAACAAACCAGACTCCTATCAAAACCGGTCAAGTTTTATGGTCCCAAATTTTCTAAATTCTTGAAAAACTGTTATATGTAATATATCAAGGTCATGTTGACTGCCTGTCCTTTATATTCATACTGGTTGGGGACAGGTCTTACTGTAACAGGGTTTCTGTGAATTAAAAAAAAAAAAAATAATAATAATTCTCTATTCTAAAATGCAACCCTTTAAACACCGGATCCCTGTCTAAATTGGATAAATATTAGGTCCCCGGTGTGATATGGTTTAAACCGGTTTCACTGACCTTACATTTTGTAATATTAATGGACACATCATACATACCTGTTTTGTAATAATACTGAAAACAAAAACATAAGTTGAGATCTAGATATAAGCATTGCCAGTTGATCAACTCATTACATATTAAAATGTTATTATTGTTTTGAAAAAGAGAAAAACGCACCTATGACGTCTGTATTCCGATGTGGTGTATAGTAAGTAGTTTTCCGTTCTCTGGCCTGTGATGTTCAGCAGTATGTCCTGTGTGACAACGTGGAAACTCGGGGGCATCAAGTGATGTTTGTCAGAGCAAATAAAGCCTGTGTTATCACTGGAACACTTGCAAGATGGGTAGAAGTGGTCCGTCAAATAGCTTGGAACTGCAGAACAATTTTGTAAAATTAATACTTCATGTTAAAGAGACATTCCTATCATTGTGAAATGTTTTCAGCTAACAGAAGTTCTGTAATCATTGAAATTACAGATTAATTTCTTTTCATGCTGAGAATACCAATGTCTGCATATCTGATATGTTTCTAGTCATTCCATATACTTATAGTAGCTAAAATTGGATTTTACTTCTTAATATATACTTTTTTAAAGTATGAAATTATATGACAATGGCTATAAAGTCATGTTAGCATAAAAGAAAACAAATTCAATACAACATACTTATAGAAAGAAAGACATGTTTTATTTAACGACGCACTCAACACATTTTATTTACTGTTATATGGTGTCAGACATTTGGTTAAGGACCACACAGATATTGAGAGAGAAAACCCGCTGTTGCCACTTCATGGGCTACTGTTTCCGATTAGCAGTAAGGGATCTTTTATATGAAAGAATTAGTCCCCAAAAGTGGGATTTGGTACCAACTTATTTTTATAAGATATACAGGTGTTTTCTTTAACAATTTTGATTACAATAAATTAGATACTTATGAATAATAAATAATTATTATTTAGCTATTGACTAGTGTAATAAAAGCAATGTTACTAAGAGCGTATAATCATCAGATCACCTATTAATTTACCATTTCAGTTGTTGTTTTTTAAAGATTCAAGAACCTTGATCAAATTTAAAAATGATGAATTAAAGCCAAACCTAATGGATAAAAGGAGTTGTTCTGATCCCCAAAGTCCTTCATCCTGGGCGAGTGTTGGGGAATGTGAAATCCTGGCGCAAACACTTTGGCACACTGAGGTTCATAAAACTTGGCTAACAGCTCTAAATAACCATGAATCTCGTTGAACTTAATGACATCCAAGTCGTAAGAGCTGTTGAGAGTTGACTGGAAAACACACGTCGCTCCAACGCCAGCCGGTAAAAACAATGTCGCTATGAGTTTCTCCGCTCCAGCATCCTTCGAGTGAAGATCAGCAGTCATTCTGGCATTGGTGAAAGGAATGAAATTCCCCCTGGGTCGGGTCACGTTGTAATACTGCGAAGGACTGAGTTCAAGAATGGGCAGGTCGTCAAGTGATGGTGCAGCTAGTGCGACAGTCATTGCTATGGCAACAAAGATGGCTGGCAGAATGATCTGTGAGAAGAGACTCCTCCAGTTGCGCATGATGTAGTGGAAGCGTTTGATGATGACCGCGCGGAAGTGGTTCAGCAGCAGCAGCTTGGGGCTCAGCATGTGACTTCCGCGGCCCTCGAGAAGAATCCGCGGCTCACCAGACGTGCCTTAAGATTAAAAAAGAACAAACAGAAGTCAACAAGTTATTGCTTACAGAATCAAAAGGAAACAAAACCACATTAACATATGCACAAAATCTCTGGATAAGTTAAAGACAAGGGGATATTAACTCAAAATGTGAGATATAGGTATTACCTTTTTGGCAAGTGCAGAGATGGCGTCAACTTTTGCGTTAAAGTTTAACATTAAAGACCTTCTTCAAACAGAAATATATTAAAGGATGTCAGTTTTAAATTGTTACCTTCTTGCATAAAAGGTATTGGTCCCAGATTATCCGAGTGCACACTGAATGCATGTGGAACATTAATCTCCTCCAGGTCAATCAAGGGTGTGTCAGAATCAGTGTCACATGAAGCAGCAGTGTCAGCCACTAACGAATCATCTTCTGCGTCTCTCAAAAGGTTTGTTAAAGAAGATGCACTCTGATTGGTCAGCAAGTTGCTTGGACTTTCTTCTTGATTTGCATTGGATGTTTGCACAGAAAATGTCTCCAATTGCTTTTCAGCTTGTTCATTTGCTAATTAAAAAGTAAATATAAAATTAGTTTATTAGCATCTGAGAAAATAATTAAAACAATTAAAGCTTCAATAGATACGTATCTAAAGCATTTATTATAAATACAATGCATATATATTCAAAAAATTATTTTAAGAACGTGTTTTGTGGTTAAAGAACATTTAATGTTTAATATATTTGTTAAAGGGTTTTAAAAAGACAACAGTTTCCTACATTATTATTATTAGATATCAAGTCATAAGGAAGCATGTAAATACCAGGTCTGATGTTTCTAATTATTGCTGAACCTACTGTGTATGTGATATCAATATGGTCTATGTTAAACCTCGCAAGAAGTTATTTCAGCCTCTTTTTTTTTTACACAAATATAAAACAGTCACCTTCCTTTGAATTACCATAACTGAGATGATTATAGTATTTCAGTAGTTCACTAGCTGGTTTCAATAGCAATTACCATTTCATTGGATATTTAGTTTTTAAATGATCTTTCCAAAGGCAAATCCTTGGTGATTCAGGGTTAACAACCCCGTTTTGTGGACAGGTACTGTATATCCGTCATCAAATTTAACACACTAATACTTTCCATCACTCCTATTTTATAATTTTCTTGTCACATTTTTAACATTTCAACAACAAAAAATCCAGTAAAATTTCACACACCATTCAAATTCCTGTAGCATTTTACAACCCCCGTTTTCAACTTGCTGTAAACGTTTGCACCCCTTTCGCCTTTTTAAATTCAGGGGCATAGGCTGGGGGGGGGTCAGGGATTCAGATCCCCCCCCCCCCCCCTCCACCGCTGAAGCAAATGGTCTGCTTTCAGAACTAAAACATACAGGTTTATACATATAATATGGAGTTTCTAGTGGTGCAAAACCAAAATAGAAAAAGGATCCACTTGGTTCATATTCGAACCCCCCACCAAGTCCAGATAATGCTATGCCCCTGAAATTCCTGTATCTGCCACTGCTTTACCTTCTTCCTGAAATGCTGATTCCGTGATTGTGAGGAAGACTTCCTCCAGGTTTGTGTCGACGATTCCGTAACCTCCCACGTATAGGTCATCCAGGCCAGACTCGAACGCCAGGAACAGCTTCTCAAAGTTCCGCTTCTTGGCCTCCTCATTGGGCAGAATGTACTGAAGCTCTCGCTGGGTCTCATTTTTCAAGTAGGCGGTTGGCACGTATTTCTGAATGAACTCGGTCACTTTGCTCTCCTCACATTTCGACACCAGATTGTGTGTTATATTGTGCTCAGGTTTCAGCTCATCGGACGAATCTAAATGCAGTAAGGAGTAAAATATATATACATGTATATATATGAATTGATGAATGCTCAATATAAAAATTCTAAATTTAAATTAAAACAGTATAAAGAGTTGTGTAAGAATATATTAAAATTTCAACTAAAATCCAACATCTTGCAAGAACTTCAAAGTAAGCTAAGAGTGGAATCGAAACGATTCCATCACATTTCATCCTTCCAAATATATTTTTCCTCATCGATCCAAGATGATTACACTCCACCAAAATGTGGTGAAGCATCAATGTATATAGACAGTGCTCACACTAAAATGGGAGGATCCTTCTTTAGAATATATGAACGTGTCAAGAATACATGACCTATTCAAGCATGACACCAGGTCAACATGGTGAAAATGCCATTGGTTAGAGGCCAGGTGAAGTTGAAATGTTTATTATCCGATGAACAGCACTGAAGTAAAGCGTACCTGAATCCTGATTCTCCTCGGTTGTCTCCTCCTTCACGATGGTCAGGTGGTAGCCTTCACCAATGTTGTTCTTCAGGAAGATGGACGACCCACAGCACTTGAGCTCACCGTTCGAGATGATGGCTATCCGGTCACCCAGGATGTCGGCCTCATCCATATGATGTGTCGAGAGAATTATTGTGCGATCTGAAATTAGTGTCAGCAAGTCAGCATGAAGCACACTGATAATGAAGATGATTAATAAACTAAACTTTATATTAAAAAATGCCTCTGGAAAGATCTCCGATGGGATCAATCCTTATTATACTATGCTAAAAACCATTTTCAGTGTTTTCAAGGTCATACTTAGGGGTTAAATTAACATAGCAATAACAGAATTTTAGATTTTTTAAAATGAAGAATATAGTCATTCCCATTAAATAAAAACAAGCATATATCTGCCATGTCCAAAATAATTTTCAATTCCCTTTAATATACAACAAATTCTTACACATTTTAGATTTTTACTGCTGTAATGAAGAATATATATCTGCCATGATTACAAAAACTTTAAATTCTCAATAATATACAATATTTTTTGTTACATATTTTAGATTTTTACTGATGTAATGAAGAATATAATCAGTCATAATCAAAATAAACTTCATTTCTCACATAATAATATTAATATACAATGCATTTTACACAGAGAAGCAGCAATGAATCATTTAAAACCCTTTGCTGTCATAGACAAACAATGCAGAACACACCTTGTTTGTACTTGATCAGCAGGTCCCAGATGGCTCTCCGTGCGTAGGGGTCAATTCCTGCTGTGGGCTCATCCAGAATGACCGTTCTTGAGCCTCCAACAAACGCAATGGCCACCGAGAGTTTGCGCTGCATGCCGCCAGACAGACAGTCCACTTTACTGTGACGTTTGTTAGGCAGGGCCAGATCAACAAGCATCCTGTGAAAATCACTTACAGTTAGAGCTGTTCTTTGTTGTTTTAAAACATATTTATTCACAGGTCTCCTATCCTGTGAAAATCATTTATAGTTTGAGCTTTTCCTTGTTGTTTTAAAACATTTATTCACAGGTCTCCTATCTTGTGAAAATCACTTAGTTAGAGCTTTTCTCCTTATTGTACACTATATAGTTATTGGGTAGGTTTATCTGCAATGTAGAGAAATGATACTGAAACATTAATTGGCAATCCTCCTAGAGACGAAGTATGAAAGTTTGTATTATCCTGAAGAGTGGCTGTCACCTAACAGTAATTCATGGAAGCATACCATCATGACTGTGTCGATATTTTCTTTAGACTTTATCTTGTACACAGATATGAACTTGAATGTGTTGATGCATTAAGATAAATACATATACATACACCTATCTATAAATAATGGCAAATTTAACAATATAACCTCTGAACAAAGATGGTGTCCTTTTGGTAGAAATAATGATGGGTTTTTCTTATTGAAGTAACATGTATTACTTGAGTGTAAAAAGTATACAGACTTAAGAAAAAAGTTTCTTTTTTATTTTATCAATAAATATTCACATTTACCACCTTCGATTATTTTGGTGAAACTAATGTCATCTACAAATGAACTATTGCTGTACAATTTGTCATTGTTTTATTATCAGGTATCTGTAATAAGAAAGCCAAGTGATGATGTTTTGTAAGTTAACCACTTGCATACAACAAAATATATATGGTTTTTTGTATATTTTGGGCCTGTGGCCTTAATATTGAATAAACTTGTTCTTGTTCTATGAAACACAGTAATATTCATAGACCAATAAATGATCCATACCTGTCTATCTCTGCTTTGATGTCGGTTGGCTTCATCCCCTTCAGCATGGCATAGAACCAGAGATGCTCTTCCACAGTAAGTCTACATGAAAGACATCAGTCATTTGCTAAAACTACATAATAATGTATCAGGCTTCTCAAAATAAACCAACAACAAGTTTATTGGGTTACAGGTACTTATGCACTAGCAATGTTTTACAGTAAACTGTTCCTCTACAAGAAAGAAGAAGCAAGATTTAGTTTAGTCAGTTCAGTAGAGATCAAGTGTAAATAAAAAAATATTTTAAAATAATTTAAAGGTGAACTTGTGAGAGAGCGAGAGAGAGCGAGAGAAAGAGAGAGAGAGAGAGAGAGAGAGAGAGAGAGAGAGAGAGAGAGAGAGAGAGAGAGAGAGAGAGTGAGTGAGTGAGTGAGTGAGTGAGTGAGTGAGTGAGTGAGTGAGTGAGTGAGTGAGTGAGTGAGTGAGTGAGTGAGTGAGAGAGAGAGAGAGAGAGAGAGAGAGAGAGAGAAAGAGACAGACAGACAGAGAACTCTGTACATGCCCCTATGCCACTTGGGTTTCAGGCATGTCTATCCAGGGTCCGGTCTCTGGCATGGCCAGGGACCTGACACGGGACAGAAGTTATGAACTTGTCAGAAACATTATTGAACAGTGCTTATCGATATTATTCTAGATATTATTCTACATTTTTAATCCATATCTGCTCATTAAAACCGAAACTTCTAAGCCACAGTTATTTATTACTCACTTATCAAAAAGCACGTTGTGTTGTGGACACATGCCCAGACTCTGTCGGATTACATCCATGTCAGTTCTGATGTCAAGACCGTACACTGTAGCATAGCCCGAGGATGGTGGAATCAATCCAGTCAATACAGACCTGTAGACAACCAGTGACATATCCATGATATAACACAACATAATAATCTAATCTAAGATTACATTACTTAGAGTGTATTCTTACTCTTTAAGAGATTTTAATCTCAAAGCTATATAATACATATCACACTTTAAAATCTTTTTGTGAGGTCATGTAAAATACTATTAGTGAGAAGATAGAGTGAAAATTCTAACAAGTCTTTGATATCGAGAAACGTCCATATCCATATCGTTTACTTATATTCAAAATATGCTATTATATCAAGACTATTTTGTTCATATATGGCCATGGCAGCCATTTGTAGCAAACCATGACATTTATGGACAAATTTACAAAATAAACCAACCATTTGATGCAACAGTTGTTTTGTCAAATATAAAATTTATGTTAATCTCTGATGTGTGACAAAATATTTTCACTCACTTAACACATTTTGTATTTTACAGAATGTATTAAAAAATATTATATGTATTTTCCTGATTGAAAAGTTCACATATTTTAATGCATATGGACTGACCCAACTGTTCACATATGAGGGCCTCTCCTGTAACATATAATTTACGTCCACACTCATAGCAAAAGGAAACAGATCCTTGTATTGGACACAAGTAGAAAACTACAATATATTCTTTGCATCCATACATATAATAACATGAAAACATGTCTTACATTGTAGTGGTCTTGCCGGCTCCATTGTGTCCCAGGAACGAGGTGATTTGTCCTTCGTAGAAGTTCAGAGTCAGTTTATTCACAGCTACTTTCTTGCCCGTTTTGTACACCTGGATGTCAACATATACAGGTTACAGATGTACATTAACACATGGACTAATAAAAGAAGTTATTACAGTGAATTATACATTAACTATTATGCACTTTGTGGAATTAAACTATGTACATCTAACATATACTAAGCTCACCCTGTCCATTGCCAAATTAGTCAGTTGCTAATTTTTTACTTAAAGTGGCTACAACATTTAGTCTTTGGCTAATAAAAGATTCCTTAAATTAACCATATTTTAATGGTTTTCTAGAAAATACTCTATTAGTAAATAAGTGAAAATTGGCTAAACAAAATTAGTGCCAGGGTGAGCCTTGAATAAATAAGTTGAACAGTGAAATACAGAGATACAGTTTTTACAAACCTTGGTAAGGTTTTCTATTCCAACACCCAGTGGAATATGTACTGGTTCTGGTTCAAACTTCCTGGCATGGTCTGTAGTAAACAATGATTATGTCATTATGCTGTAATAACCACAAAATCAGGTATGTCATTATGCTATATTATCTAAAACTTCTGAAATCTTAACTAATAAAGTCCAAGACATCATTTTGGATCTTTCTTTTTCTAGTAAAATATGCAATAATAAATATCTTGTCCAAATTCCTGTTTACAATACATAAAATGTTATAATGAATTATGTAAAAGGACCGTAACAATATTAAATTTAATAACCTTATATGAGTTGACTAATGAGTTGAGGCTAAAACCCATAAAATATTAGCAAGTAGGTAAATTTCTAAGAAAATCTGTCACCAAATTCAAGTTTCATTTAGCCAAACAATAAAAATGGTAGCATATCTATAAACATTAGATAATTTTCGAATTTGTTTTTTGGCAAATTAGTAACGAAATATGTTTGCCAAATTCACACACTGGATTCATTTCAGGCTGGGATGCTTTCATTTCAGGGTGGGATGCTTTGTTTGCATCTTGATAAGAAATGTTGATAATTATACGTTCATTGAGGCATGGAATCAAGATGTGCTTGTGAACACAAACACACACACATACACACACATGCACGCACACACACATACACAAATAAGTACATTGGTGCAGGTTCAGTGTCCACTAATCAATGCAAAATGCACGGGGAACAGAGAATGAATTTTAACAAGTCATAGGGGTGAAAGAGAACTGAATGAACAGTTCTGAATGCTTAAATATTAAAAACATTCTTGAGATGGCAGCTTTAAAAAAGGAATGTTTTATTTAACGACGCACTCAACACATTTTTATTTATGGTTATATGGTGTCGGACATATGGTTAAGGACCACACAGATATTGAGAGAGGAAACCCGCTGTCACCACTTCATGGGCTACTCTTTTCGATTAGCAGCAAGGGATCTTTTATATGTACCATCCCACAGACAGGATAGCACATACCATGGCCTTTGGTGTACCAGTCGTGGTGCACTGGCTGGAGCGAGAAATAGCCCAATGGGCCCACCGACAGGGATCGATCCCAGACTAACCGCGCATCAAACGGACGCTTTACCACTGGGCTACGTCCCGCATCCCCCCCCCCCCCCCCAGCTTTAAAAAACCACAAAAGCTTTCATACCAGGATCCTGCGGGCCCATGGAGCAAGCTTCATCTTCCTGTGACAATGACATGTAGGCATGGTTACCACGGCGACAAAGGTCTAGTAAGCTGGGACAATCTTCTGTATGTTTTAGTGAACCTCCACACCAGTAGGATTTCATGAATGGGAAGTACCACGGTTTAGGCAATCCAAATGAACCTGAGAAAGTCAAACAATTCATGAAATACAAGCAATACACAAAACTAACATGCATATTAATTATTAGAAGGTAAGTTGCATAATAATTTGTAATACATTATTTGTCTACATTTAGTCCAAAATTGGGGAAAATATTAGATAACCACATAGATTTTCTTGTCTAATATCCATCACAGTGAATAACCCAAAATAGATTAAATTCTCTTAAATGGATGATATAAACCAGTGGTGTTACTTGTTTGAAAATTAAAACATTGTCTTTTCTCAATGAACATCTCATGAAGTTTAAAAAACACAAACAAACATTCATCAGTTTGGTGTTTACTTGTGAGTGAAAATTATGTAACTAATCAATGACACAATCAAAACTACCTAGAATGTAAACAACAGCCAGCTGAAATGGAGACTATTTCTTCTAACATAACATATAATCAGAGAGTAAAAAAATTTATATTTAAGAACACAATTCAGTGTAAGACTATTATACCTGGTAATGAATCGATGAATTAATGAATGAATGAATGAATGAATGAATGAATAAAATCAAACAATCAATCAAAGAATGAACCAAAGTTAAAGTTTGTTTTGTTTAACGACACCACTAGAGCACATTGATTGATTTATTAATCATCGGCTATTGATGTCAAACATGTTAACATGTTATTTTGAAATAAAACTCACTACATTTTTCCATTAACAGCAAGGGATCTTTTATATGTACCATCCCACAGAAAGGATAGCACAAACCACATCCTTTGATATACCAGCTTGTGGTGCACTGGCAAGAACGAGAAATAGCCCAAAAGGCCCACCAGTGGGGATCGACCCTAGAACGACCAAGCATCAAACGATCGCTTGACCACTGGGCTACGTCCTGCCCCAAACAAACAAATCAACAAATTGACAAACAAATCAACAAATGAACAAACAAATCAACAAATCAACAAACAAATCAACAAATGAATGTATAAGGACACCCCAGCATGAAACAAATATCGGCTATTATGTATGAAGGAAATGTTTTATTTAACGACGCTCAACTCATTTTATTTACAGTTATATGGCATCGGACATACGACTAAGGACCACACATATATTAGGAGAGGAAACCCGCTGTCGCCACTTCATAGGCTACTCTTTTCGATTAGCAGCAAGGGATCTTTTACATGCACCATCCCACAGACAGGATAATACATACCACAGCCTTTGTTACACCAGTTGTGGAGCACTGGCTGGAACAAGAAATAGCCCAATGGGCCCAAAGACGGGGATCGATCCTAGATCGATCACACATCCCGCCCCAAACAAACAAGTAAACAAATTAACAAAGAAATCAATAAATGAATGTGTAAGATGCCCCAGCATGAAACAAATATCACCTATAAGGTATGAAGTAAGACTGTACCTGGGAAGACGTGTTCTATGCCCAGCATGAAACAAATATCACCTATAAGGTATGAAGTAAGACTGTACCTGGGAAGACGTGTTCTATGTACCAGCATGAAACAAATATCACCTATAAGGTATGAAATAAGACTGTACCTGGGAAGATGTGTTCTATGCCCCAGCATGAAACAAATATCACCTATAAGGTATGAAGTAAGACTGTACCTGGGAAGACGTGTTCTATGCCCCAGCATGAAACAAATATCACCTATAAGGTATGAAGTAAGACTGTACCTGGGATGACGTGTTCTATGCCCCAGCATGAAACAAATATCACCTATAAGGTATGAAGTAAGACTGTACCTGGGAAGACGTGTTCTATGCCCCAGCATGAAACAAATATCACCTATAAGGTATGAAGTAAGACTGTACCTGGGAAGACGTGTTCTATGCCCCAGCATGAAACAAATATCACCTATAAGGTTATGAAGTAAGACTGTACCTGGGAAGACGTGTTCTATGTACCAGCATGAAACAAATATCACCTATAAGGTATGAAGTAAGACTGTACCTGGGAAGACGTGTTCTATGTACCAGCATAAAACAAATATCACCTATAAGGTATGAAGTAAGACTGTACCTGGGAAGACGTGTTCTATGTACGACCATGAAACAAATATCACCTATAAGGTATGAAGTAAGACTGTACCTGGGAAGACGTGTTCTATGTACCAGCATGAAACAAATATCACCTATAAGGTATGAAGTAAGACTGTACCTGGGAAGACGTGTTCTATGCCCCAGCATGAAACAAATATCACCTATAAGGTATGATGTAAGACTGTACCTGGGAAGACGTGTTCTATGCCCCAGCATGAAACAAATATCACCTATAAGGTATGATGTAAGACTGTACCTGGGAAGACGTGTTCTATGCCCCAGCATGAAACAAATATCACCTATAAGGTATGAAGTAAGACTGTACCTGGGAAGACGTGTTCTATGCCCCAGCATGAAACAAATATCACCTATAAGGTATGAAGTAAGACTGTACCTGGGAAGACGTGTTCTATGCCCCAGCATGAAACAAATATCACCTATAAGGTATGAAGTAAGACTGTACCTGGGAAGACGTGTTCTATGCCCCAGCATGAAACAAATATCACCTATAAGGTATGAAGTAAGACTGTACCTGGGAAGACGTGTTCTATGCCCCAGCATGAAACAAATATCACCTATAAGGTATGAAGTAAGACTGTACCTGGGAAGACGTGTTCTATGCCCCAGCATGAAACAAATATCACCTATACGGTATGAAGTAAGACTGTACCTGGGAAGACGTGTTCTATGTCCCAGCATGAAACAAATATCACCTATAAGGTATGAAGTAAGACTGTACCTGGGAAGACGTGTTCTATGTACCAGCATGAAACAAATATCACCTATAAGGTATGAAGTAAGACTGTACCTGGGAAGACGTGTTCTATGCCCCAGCATGAAACAAATATCACCTATAAGGTATGAAGTAAGACTGTACCTGGGAAGACGTGTTCTATGCCCCAGCATGAAACAAATATCACCTATAAGGTATGAAGTCAGACTGTACCTGGGAAGACGTGTTCTATGCCCCAGCATAAAACAAATATCACCTATAAGGTATGAAGTAAGACTGTACCTGGGAAGACGTGTTCTATGCCCCAGCATGAAACAAATATCACCTATAAGGTATGAAGTAAGACTGTACCTGGGAAGACGTGTTCTATGTACCAGCATAAAACAAATATCACTTATAAGATATGAAGTAAGACTGTACCTGGGAAGACGTGTTCTATGCCCCAGCATGAAACAAATATCACCTATAAGGTATGAAGTAAGACTGTACCTGGGAAGACGTGTTCTATGTACCAGACAAGCAGCAGGTAGAGGAAGGTGTCGAAGATGAGCATCAGTGCGACCATGAAGAGCGTGAACTCGTCATCCGTGACCGGAGACTCGGAGATGTTCGACCACTGCACACCGATCCCCATCTCCTCGTAGTACGCAAAGTACTTGGAGCCCAGGCCAAACGCCGTTGTGGAGAACAGCGACTAAAACGATGGAAAAACATACATTATCATAATAACAGGGCCTAAAATGATGAAAGGAACAGTAATGATTGAAAAAGGATACAATAATGAACAGCATTTTTAAAGTAACAAACTCTAAGGTACTTTTTATAATTTTCTCAGGAGTGGGTGGAAGCCAGGGACATGGCACAGGCATCCTCTCTTGTGGATTAAAATGTACGATTTTTAACTCTATATAAATAAGGATAAAAATCTAGCTTATGCCCCACCCCCACTAGAGATTGTGCCCCCCACTTCAGATTTCGTTCCTATGGGCCTGACCTACCTTACATTCCACTAGGTACAACTCTGAACAACACTTTCAGATACACTTGAAATATATCTGATCATTAATAATAATAATGACAGAGCTATTTATTAACATTTAGCCCATAACATATTTAACCTGTTTACATATAGTTTGGGTTGTTCAAGTTGATTTTTATAAATAATAAATAAAAATTGCAAAACCATTATTTGCCTCTTCTTTCACACTACTCTTTTAATTTTTGTTACTCTTTTTAAAACACTGCAGTCACTCATATAGTACTATGATGGATGCTAACCTGTGGGGCTCTGCAAAAGATCTATGCCTGACAGCCCTTTTTGCGACTCTCATGGGACAAAGGATATAATACAACCAACTGAATGCTTAAGAAGACTAATATTGTGATACTGTATTATTTGTAATTTGGAGAGGTCCTGACAAGTTGGATAACCTTTTTCCAATTCTTCTGTGTATATTAAATACAATAAAACTGTTGACAATCAAACATCTGACTTACGGCGAGTGTTTTCGCATAAGCTGGTATTTTGTCTCCTGCAATGTCTTCCTTGATTGCGATGTACATGTACGGAACATACGACAGGAAGTAGATGATGCCTGCACACGCTGCAGCAACTTTAGCCTTCGAGTACAGGACACTGATCAAGAAACTAAAAAAAAAAAAAAAAAAAAAAATGAATGAATGGATAGATGTATGTATGGATGGATGGATGGATGGATGGATGGTTGGATGGAATATAGATGGATGGATGGATGGATGGATGGATGGATGGATGGATGGATGGATGGATGGATGGATGGATGGATGGATAGTGGGTGGATGGATGGATGGATGGATGGATGGGTGGGTGGATGGATGGATGGATGGATGGATGGATGGGCAGATAGAAGAAACTACAGCATGAACAAAATACCCATTGGCTTTCAGACAAAAGTAATGAATATGTAAAGTTGATCAAACAAATTTGTTTGATGATGTGAGTACACAACAACTTAATTCCACTTACCAGAAGGAAATCACAGCCACCACGTAGAGCTCCAGCATCGTAAAGACTACCAGTGGGTCACTGTGGGCCAGGATCTTACCAAACTTGAATATGGCTGTCAGAGTCACCACTGTTATGGTCATCTGGATGAAGGTGGTCAGAAACCAAGCACACCAATGTACAGCATTGCTTAAGCCCATCATCTTCATCACCTGAATACACAAGTATATTCATGTTTTACATTAGTTTTGGTGTAGTACCAAATTATGTTGAATTTACAAAAAATATCTGTACATGCCACATTAAGAAAAGGATACATACCAGGGGCCTAATTCACAAAGGTCTCTTAGGCTCTGCTAGACAACAAAGCAAAGTTGCGAGAGTTTAGTGAATTAGGCCCCAGGACTAACCAAAGTGAATATATTGTGTTTTTAAAAAAAAGTAAAGTTTGTTTTATTTAACGACGCCACTAGAGCACATTGATTTTTAATCTTATCATCGGCTATTGGACGTCAAACATATGGTCATTCTGACACTGTTTTTAGAGGAAACCCGCTGTCGCCACATAGGCTACTCTTCTTTACGACAGGCAGCAAGGGATCTTTTATTTGCGCTTCCCACAGGCAGGATAGCACAAACCATGGCCTTTGTTGAACCAGTTATGGATCACTGGTCGGTGCAAGTGGTTTACACCTACCCATTGAGCCTGGCGGAGCACTCACTCAGGGTTTGGAGTCGGTATCTGGATTAAAAATCCCATGCCTCGACTGGGATCCGAACCCAGTACCTACCAGCCTGTAGACCATATTGTGTTTTATGTCAGTCCTGTAATAGTATCTAATGGTGCCAGAGCCCTAAAGAGTGTAATATAACATTCAGGGGAGGAAGCAAGACAGGAATTAGGACAGTAATAAAGGGCCTTGTTTACACTTCTATAATAAGTGTACACAACACGTACATGATGCCGATGTGTATTTCACAATGAATCTAAAAGCTATTGTATTTAATGGTTTGCATTTACCATAGTTTGACACCCAATAGCTGATGTATTTTTCGTGCTGGGGTGTCGTTAAACATTCATTCATTCTAACAGCAATTGAATTTTCAAAATTGTTTCTTAGGGAGAATTCTCCCCAATTCTCTAGCATTCTCACCCCCTAGTGAGCCTCAGTTCATAGAAAACTATTTGGCCAACTCTTTGTATTAACTCTTTTTGGCAACCCCCCCCCCCCCCCCCCCCACTCTCTTAAAAAATAAGTACATCAAAATGTTTATACTGTAAGGAATATTTTATCAACATTATTTTTTAAACATTTGCTTGAATTAATCCCAAGTGGTTTGATGACAACAGGTAATGTGGTAAACCCATGAAAATGCTGATAAATACTCTAATAATTATAGCTATAACAGCCAGGCTCACCTCTTTCAACCGTTGTTCTTTCTCGTAAACAATGCTCTGAACCAACATGGCCACTGTATACACCCAGGATATGGTCAAACAGAGTGGCATCACGTGCTCTATCATGAACACAAAGCTGTAAACAAAATGTATATAACAATGAATAATGTTTGAGAAAGTCACTAGCCCTCACCCCTCCTGTCCCGGAACTGCCTCCTGGCGATGTCAGAGATCAGGTCCAGGATTGACGTGCCTGAACCTCTTTTGTATATTGGCATGTTAAATGAGTTCCTATTTCCCACTAGCCTTCACAGAGGCTCTGGTTAGTGTCCTATGTATTATAATATATTAACAGTTGATAATTTTCACGAGCCCAGACCAAACATTGACTAGCTTGGATCAAAGGCTAGTCAATTTGTCAAAACCTGAATAATATGATGTTAACTACCTTTGATAGTATTTCTTGAAAAAAACACCCACTATATTTAAATGTTGCTCATTCCAACCAGTGCACCACAACTGGTCAAAGACTGTGGTATGTACTTTCCTGTCTGTGGGAAAGTGCGTATAAAAGATCCCTTTCTGCATTAGGAAAAATTTAGTGGGTTTCCTCTGATGACTACATGTCAGAATTACCAAATGTTCGACATCCAATAGCCGATGATTAAGTAATCAATGTGCTCCAGTGGTGTCCTTAAACAAAACAAACAAACCAACTTTAAATGTTGTGTTTGGAAATAATGTCATTCTTTGTATAAAATTTAAGGAAATATATGTGTGTGTGTGTGTGCAAAATTCAATTAAAATCAAATTTAGATATGTTTTGTATACAGAGATGCCAACCCTAGTTGTCATGGGGATCCAGGCCTTCAAAAATAGGAATCCCACCCACCAAAATAAGAATGTTATCAGTGATAGCTCAGAAGCGAATTTTTTAACATTCTGGCAAATATCGGGGCTGTTGGGAAGACCAATTGCTAGACTGGTTTATTCTATATCGCCACGCTTGCTACGCTCGCTATTCGGATTCCATACTTTTAAAGAACAAGGCAGGAAACCAATATACGATTGTTGAAGGTGAAGCAGGAAAAGGTTCCATTTCTCTGGTGTTAACAACATTTGTGCCTTCCAAAATACAATCCAACACTAAAAACGCGAAATTACTATTTTCATTCTAAAAATCGGAATTTCGAACAAGACAATAGTAATAGCATAATCTATGCTTTAAATTCGTAATGGTTGGCATCTCTGTGTATACATGTAATAAAGTGAGTTATACGTAATAGTTAAAAAACAACTTACTGGTCATACATGTAACATGGATACGGGAACTGCTGAATGAAGGTCCCTGGTTCTACCACATCACGACCGGTCTGAATGTCTATGATAGCTCTCTCCACAATATCCTAGAAAATAAAGATCAGTACACTGATAAAGTTACCACTGCAGAAGATGGGAAAACTGGAAGATGAGATAATGTGACAGATAATTTTGGAAAACTGATTTTGTGAGATGAGATAGAAAAATGAATTAGAAAAGGAAAGAAAAGAAAGTAAAAAGAAAGGTAAAAGAAAGGATAGGGAAAAAGTAAAGGAAAGAATACTCTACTGGTCTGTAATATGAGATATCAAATCTAATGCCATCACAAAGACTGCTGTTTTTAGATGTAATACACAAACCAATACAGAAAAGAAACCCACTAGATGCTATAATACATATTAACAATAAGGCAAATGAAATAATGAATGGCTGGATGGGCTAAACAAACTAATAGAGGAAAAAACCTCAAACTAAATGTTACAATAATTTACACCAGAATATAAGGAATACTGTATGAGTGTAGACTTGTCAATTCACAATAACCAAAATAACTGAAGGTCATAACACTAATAGTAATAACACAAGTTGGCATAAGAGACAGATATAGGAGTCTGGTGTAGGACTCTCATTACCACCAATCAGGTGGCTGGGATGTTGTAATCTTTAAATGACAGTTTATTTTTGAAATAAGAGACTGTTATGTTATGTAGAAAGTCCACACTCACACGGTATCATTCCCAGGTAAGATTTTGAAGTTTACAAAACAAGTTACCTGGATCCAGACAAATCCAAATTCATAGTACGGATATGCATAATAGCCTGGGCCTGGGTACCACGTCTGTGAGCGGACAAACTTGGTGGTCGGGGTGAACGTCGCGTTCTGTCGGATCTTATAGCGAACGTGTGGTGGAAGCTTCCCATCACGACCAATGTTTTCAAATACAACACCTGTACACAATAAAACAAAGGTTAAAGATTACAAATAGTCATATCAGTCACAAATATACACACACATAAAAATAAAAAAAAGGTTTAGAAAATATTTAATTTATTTCCTTGTATATGTAAAAAAATTAAAAAAAGGTTTAGAAAATATTTAATTAATTTCCTTGTATATGTAAAACAATATTTACCCTTTTTTTTATTGATAAATATCATATAAGGATGAATTTAACAAAGATATTTATTTTGAAATATTGTGTAACTTTTCTAAACAGCTGTCGATGTTTAACAGTTTATGAAAAATGAAGGTGTTTCAGCCACTTGTGCACATGGTAAACCGTGACCGTGTTTTAAATTTTAAACATATGAAAAATAAAACATGCATCGATCACCTTCCTTAAATTTGGGTCCTCATTTGTTTTGTCCTATTATATCTAGAATGAACACTACAGTTATAAATCTGGGGCCTAATTCTTTAAACTCTCGCAACTTTGCGATCTCGCAGTGCAATGCTAAACAACTTGCAAAGAGGATACTTTGTTGTCTAGCAGAGCCTAAGAGAGACTTGTGAATTAGGCCCCTGTTGTTTTGGCGTATCGTATAGTATAAATCCACAGGTTTTATTAGTGGAACTATACCTGCTAGGACACTGACATTCTCAGAGTAAGCCTTTGTCAAGAAATAGTCCACCATGGCCGTTTCATTGGGGAATCCTTGGAAGACGTTCAGACTGATTCCATCAATCATGTGGAGCCACCCACTGGCCGCTTCATCTATCACTTTCAGCAGACGGATGTACTGTGTGTTCGTCGGAATCGTCTTGTTCAGGAAGGGAGATAACTGCGGAATCTGAAACATCCAGCCAAACACTCCCTTGTGCTCGCGCAATGCCTGCTGCATCTGCAAAACAATGTGTAATTTTTAAGATAAACTACAAATTAATTTAATTTAATTACACTATGATTTTAACCAATAAGAGTTAACACCAGCTTATTAATAAAAATCTTTTATAACAATGTGGGTGTTTTGCCTCTTTTGGTATTTGGTGGCTACCAACACAGTTGGATAAGTGTACATTTCAAAAATGTTTATAGTTTTTGAGAAACTGATCTATATTTGTGAAACTATAACATTAACAGAAATGCTGATGCCATAAAAGGCGAGTCAAAAATGCAAGATTGAAAATTATCAGAAACACTAAATATAGAGACACTGAGATCACATAGTTTTCCAGTCAAATAATCTACTTATAATCATCTAAAAAGAAACCATGCATAAAATATTATGAAATCCACTGGAAATTTGTGATCATCATACATACCAATGAACACCGTACATGTATGTCTGATGGGCTATATTTAATAATAACTCCAACTCAAGTTGTGAATATAAACAGGTTGTATGTTAACTACCACAGTTGTTACCATTCTAATGGAGTCAAGGTTGTGGGCCGTTTTGGGTTTCTGAAGATACACTTGCAGCTCCTGTGACACATTCAGCCATTTCTTGGAGTATTTCCCAATCAAATCGACAAATGCAAAAGTAGCATTGGCCTACAAAAAAACATTTCATTGAAGTAAAAAAAACTTGACAATATCAGTATGGCTTTGCTTCAGATTGAGTGGCACTCACAATACTCATAATAATAACAATGAAAATGACAAAATATATAGGCTGTTAATGGTTAACACATCTGACTTAAAGCATCTCAGCAACCTAGAGAACGTTTTAACAGTGTAATGGGGAAATCTAAGGAATGGTACTGACTTCCATCTCATTAACTACTAACCATTAACCCGTCAAGGACATACATTCATTTCAACTTATTTTCGTGCTTATATCCAATTAAGGTTCAAGCATGCTGTCCTAGGCACACACATCAGCTATCAGGGTTGTCTGTCTAGGACAGTGGGTTAGTGAGAGAGAAGAGGGTGTAGTGGCCTTACACCTACCCATTAGCCCTTAAGAACTCGCTCTGGGTTGGAGCCAGTACCGGGCTGCGAACCCTGTACCTACCAGCCTATAGTCGGATAGCTTAACCACTGTGCCACCGAGGCCGATGAAGGACATACAGCAAACACAGCTGAGATGTGTGTACAGGACAGCATGCTTGAACCGTAAATGGATATAAGCATGAAAATAAATTGAAAGAAAATGAACAAAATGCACGGGAAAAGGAGTATGTGCCAAATGTAAAAAGCCTGCTTTTTAATCTTACATATGTGTAACTACACCTATTTACAATGCTTAAACATTGGTGATAAAACCCCAGACTTTGTAAAATTGGATTTGTTTAAGAACATTACTTTAGATGAGCACTACCACTGAGCTACATCCCACTAGTGAAATACCAGTTAAAATACCTGCTGTATGACGTCGTCCGCCGATGTGTTGTCAGGAGCGTACAGCACCTTGGGATTGCTGTACAAGATGTGGAAGATAATGCCTAGCATCCTTGCCTGTCTGGAGGACAGAACAGTCTCATCTAAAATCAGAAATATTCAGTCAGTTAATTAGTCGTGTTAATTCATACTATAAATTGTTTCAACAGGTATTCTCTCATCTATCTTAATTGTGAATAAGACACCTCTCAGCCTGGATAGCTCACTATTTAGATAGCTATTTTTATTTAAAACTTTAATACATTAATTTGTGGAGATTGCCCCAGACAATTATTGAACAGAATTTCCAAAAAATCTAATCAAAACTCTAGGACAAAATAGACTTTGAAATTGAGATGGACTTTGAAATTTTCAATGTGGAACTTTAATTTTTTATATTTTTTTTACATATATATATTTTTTTATCCCACTGCCCCCTTTCCTTTCTCTCCTTTGAATTCCATCTCATTTCTTCCCGATCTGGCAACTCCTCCTATCTTACAACTTCTTTCATTGTCCACCTCCACATCCCAGTCCTTGTCTCTCCAACCGTGACAGGTGCTTGTCTCTTGTGGCTATTCATGCCACACACCTACCATTCCCCATCAGCTTTTAGCTGTGGGCTTAGTCTGACCACTTCGGGGAGTGTTCAGTAGTTACTTCTGGCATTGTTATGAGGCACTTATAATCACCTACTATGCACCCCTCCTACCGGTGGTCCTTAGTTAGTGCCGTGGGTCAGACTAGCTTTATTAGCGGCAGAGGATGAGGATGCCAGGTGGGTGCAGGGAAATACACAGAGACTGCACCCATGGAGGAAGTTGAGACAGGTAGGCGATGGTGTGGACAGCTAAGAAGACAGAGTCGGTGGAAACTGACAGAAAGGGTCAAAACAGATTGAAATCGTGGGAGAAATTGGAAAGTTTTTTTTTTATATTAAGATAATGAGAATGATAGGCAGAAGGTGATAGATGAGAAAGATGAATGAATGTGTGAGCCAGCTTTGACAGGATTTGAACCACTGTCATCAGCTTGATTGTCCAGCAGCTTATCCACTAGACCACAGAGCTCACTTTAATTTTAATAACAATAAAAAAAAGTGATAATTATTGCAAAATTTGTCTCCTACTCTTACCGAGAGAAACACAATACAGGTTTTAGAAAGATTCATGCTAAACTACGAAGAGCAGGGCTTTCAATTTTTTTACTTTTAAAATGTCATAATAATTCCAACATTCAGAAATTTAGACATCGCTCTGAGAAAAATCCACCGATCCATCCCAAGTTCTAGAACTATCTAATCAAAGTAAATTAGGGTTATTAATTACCTTCTCTCTCGGAATCCTCATTGTCACCGTTGTCCAGTGGGTTCGTGATCGGTCGGTGTGGAGTTCCGCACACTGTCTGCTGCATGAATGACCAGATCTTCATCAAACCTTTCGGGTGTTTCTGCGGATCGTGGCCACCCGGCGGAGGATGCTGTTACATATATATATATATATATATATATATATATTTGTGTGTGTACATTTTGATTGTAATATATATATATATATATTACAAGCAAAATGTACACACACAAACTTCACACATTCCGATACTTAATAATTAATTTTGACATGTACATGTAGTTATTAAAAATTCTCTCTTTTTTCAAGAAATAAGAAATTTGGAAGACATTTCAGGGAGTTTTCAAGCAAATTGGAGAAAATTTGGAGTGTTTTCTCTTTTATGGATACATTACCTGTCCTCAAACAAGTGCACTCCCTGCCCCCTACGGCTAGTAGTCTGGTCCAAACATCCCAACAGCCAATGGGATGGTCTAAATTCTTCTACTGCATACTCCCTCTAGTTCCGCTCACATGACTGTAACTTCCTTCTTTTTCCATAAGCGCATCGCACGGAGAACAGGAAGACTACTAGCCATGGGGGGTGGGGTGGGGTGGGGGGTGGGGGGTGCACTTGTTTGAGAACAGGTAATGTGAAAAGAAAATTATGAAACATGTGTACATGTGTTTTACATTTATCTATAGATAAACATTGATATAATTCTGTCACAAAGGTGCTGGATCCCTAATATTAAAGTTTGTTTTGGGTAATGATACCACTAGAGCACACTGATTCATTAATCACTGGGTGACAAACAATTGATAATTCTGACATTTAAGCTAGTTTTAGAGGAAACCCGCTACCATTTTCCATTAGCAGCAAGAGATCCTTTATATTTTTACTTTCACACAGACAAGACTGCACATACCACAACCTTTGACAAACAAGTCATGGGGCACTGGTTGAAACATAAAAAAACTCAAAAAGAGAATGGATCCACTGATAGGGTTTGATCCTACAACCCAAACACCTCAGGCTGTATATTACAACAACAAAAACAAAAATGAATTTAAAATCAAGTCAAACCTTTGATGAGTCTGTATCAGAAGAGTTGCCGGCAGCATGGCTGCTGTTGCTGTTGGTGTCAGTGGAGTTGTTCATGTCCTGGGCACTAAGTGGCAACATCGACACGAGTTTGGCTAGCACCTCTAACTCTGTTTGGAACTGTACAAACCGGTTCACCTAAAATTAAACAGCCACGTCATATATGTCAGACTTCAGTGCAGTCAGACCGGTATTAGTGGAAAGATGTGGATACAAACAGGGCTGTCAGATCCAGTATAGTAAAAGCTAAATTCCAATGTATTAATATGCTCTGAAGATAATATATGATTTGACCCCAACAAATGCCATCTGACAGTTATGCCCCAATCAATTCAATTATTTAGTTTTTTGGTTGTTGTTTTAAATTCTAAACACTTACAACATTATATCATTTATTTAATACCGGTAATAATAAATATCTACCCAATCAGTTATATTTGTTGCTTATTACTGATAAATTCTAAACCGTGTAATAGTTGATACAGGAAATTATGGTACACAAGACATAAATATGACAATATAATCTATAAGCATTATTTGTACACACCTTTTTAACAAAAAAATTGACCTTTTTCGTCGTCGCTGTCAAATTGACAGCTTTCAGGTGCAGCTGAAAAGAAAGAGAGAGTAGAATAAAACATTAATTTTCCTACTGCACAGGATTAGCTATAGCTTTTGCACAGGGTTAGAAACTTCTGTCTTGCCCTATTGTTTATTTTATTTTTAAATAGGCTGGGTGGTCAGCTATATAACCAATGACATCACGTTATTAATTATTTTTATTTTTGTAATATTAATTTGCCATGTTTTTTTTAAAGTTTTTTTTAATTGATTTTTTAATTTGTTTTTGTCTGTTAATGTTTGAGGGTTGTTGGGGTTTTTTTTGTTTGGTTTTTTTACTTTTTTTAATATTATCATAAACAGATAACACATACACAAAGGCATGTTTTGGTTAGGGTAACACAACCATATCTAGCTACAGTATTTCATTTTCAGGAACCATCTTCATATCACTGGAGTCTGGGATCACACATCAGCAAGACCACATTGATTAATTTATTTTAAAAGACTACCATTAGTCAAAATCAATTAAAAATTATGCCACTACCTATCAATGTAATACAGCAGTACAACAGTGTAATAAGTGTGATTTTGCTGTAGTAATGTGATACTGCTGTATTGTATGCCATTGTGATACTGTTGTATTCGAGTGTAAAACTACAGCACAACAGTATTACATTGCGGTATAACAGTGTACTAATGTTGCTGTATAGTAATACTCCTATGCTGTGTTACAGTGTAACACTGTCATTAATAGTGTGATACTACATACTTCATGAATAAGAGTTTTGTCTGTGACTGATGACTTCAGATAGGCTGATAGCTCATTAAGCTGGTGTACACTCAAATTGCATAACTGGTGTTGAAGATCCTCCTGAAATCAAAGAGAAAAAAACTTTTAACACGAAGCTTTCAAAATATAAATGTAATCATACACTAAAAGTTATTGTAAGATATTTATGTATACAGCGAAAGAAATTATTTGCTAGAAGAACATTCAACATAAAATTACATTTCAACTTATATTTCTGAAATGAGGAACACCATACTGGAAAACCAAAAAATAAAATCACACAATTTTGGCACAAATACATTCTTGTCAACCATAATTAGGTCCACAGTAAAAAATTGTGAATATGGATGTATAGTATTTCATATTTAAATTATACAGAAAAGCACTTTTAGACACATAAATATACAAGGTCTTATTTTAAAAGTTTAAGTTCTTGAATCTGTGCATACCTTTCAAATAGTTTAGAAAGAAGAGAATTATCATTACCAGTTGTGAGACATTTTGCGTCGTTGGTGGGACTAGAAATCGGCGTAAAAAATTCTTATCACAGGCAGCCTTGTGTAGAGAGGCCGGAGAGAACATCACAACCTGCAGAATAAAAACATTTGTATGATTACCAGGCAAGCTCTTCACATTATCTGTAGCAGTGATTATTATTATCATTTATTTAACATAATTTACAAGCTAAAAGATATATTTGAAAGGAAAGGGGCTGTTTTAGTAATCATTTATACAAAACTTGTTTAATGTTGTTTGACATTTTGTACTTTAAAAGATTACATAAAGGTTATGAAAAAAAGGTTATTTAACTGTATATGAAAGCATCTGCAAGGTGACAGTTTATTTAACCTACTCAGGCGTGGATGCAGTATTTCTGAAAGAGGGGGGTCTAAATGTGATGGCTGATCTCTCCTTTTACACAGAATAGTTAATATAATCATGTTTCCCCTTCAAGGTTATGGTCGGTTTTCAAAAGGGGGGGGGGGGGGGGGGGGGGTCCAGACCGCTACTGCTACTGTATGTTAGCCTACAATGATAAAACTCAAGGATCTGCATATTGGACAAAACAACATTGTCTAAAAATAAAATAGCCTTTAGTTAGATGGATACTTTTAACAATGACAGATTGCAACAGAGTAATTATATTATTATTAACTGTCTTATCAAACTCACCTTTAACAATTCCGCCATCTGTTTTGGTGTAATGATAAAAGGAGTGTTATACTTGTTCACAACTTCCATTAAAATGTTTATAATGTCAACCATATTGTTTTTCTCTAATACTCTCGGATTGGTCAACAGCCGCTCTAACACTTTCCCTTCTATATTGTTGATGACCTCATTTGACCGGCTAGGCTGCAGTTCAGCCAGTATACTTCTCATGGTAGATCGTAGCAGTGCCCTCTCAACATCCTGCAGACTGTCACGTTTGAGATTCATGAACGACGCAGCCTGGTCCATTTGTAGAAAGCCTTTTTGAAAACTTCGCTTCCGTCGGTGTAGAGACTGCTGAAGAAAATCCAGATCTTCTCCAAATAAGAATCTATATATCTGAAAATATAGCAAACATACATGTACGTTTTTAAAATATAATTACAAAGTTCCCACTGTTATATTTATGCTATTCTGATTGGACGACGTTGCTAAAAAAAAAAAAATGTTATCTTTCGATAAACATCAAAAAATAAGTCATTACATCAAATCTGACGTCATTACATAAAATTGGTCATGGAATAAACATTAAAAATAGTTTTTTTTAATTTAACGAAATAAGTTGTGTTGTATTATAAAAAATTGTTTGCCATTTTTTTTTTTATTTATTGATATATAACAGTCACAAGTTTAGTATAAAATCGCTACGCTATTTTATACAATTTGTGACTGTTATACATGGATGAATTCACACAAAAATTACAAACAATTCTGATATAATATACTTTTTATAAAAAAACACAGCATAGTGATGTTCTAATGATTGATGACCGACTGATTGATAACTGACCCTAATGATTATAATTATCATGATTAATTGATGACTGACGTTTATTGATTATTATAATGATTGATGATTGATTGTAATGAATATAAACAAATTGACTGATTCTAATGATTGCTTATCATAAACAAATTGACTGATTCTAATGATTGCTTATCATAAACAAATTGACTGATTCTAATGATTGCTTATCATAAACAAATTGACTGATTCTAATAATTGCTTATCAAACAAATTGATTGATTCTAATGATTGCTTATCATAAACAAATTGACTGATTCTAATGATTGCTTATCATAAACAAATTGATTGATTCTAATGATTGCTTATCATAAACAAATTGATTGATTCTAATTATTGCTTATCATAAACAAATTGATTGATTCTAACGATTGCTTATCATAAACAAACTGATTCTAATGATTGCTTATCATAAACAGACTGATTCTAATGATTGCTTATCAAAAGCAAACTGATTCTAATGATTGCTTATCAAAAACAAATTATCAGTTGGATTGTAGCAATGTGATGATTAATTTTTAAATCCACAGACATTTGGTGTGTAAAATGTTAACTGTAATTGTTTCTACAATCTAGATGACTGAATATGTGTATAATCTGCTTAGGTTTGTGGTTTTTTCCATGGATACATAAAAAAGAGATAGATATTGATTAGGTACTAAAGGTAAAATCAGGAACTTCTGTTGGGTCCATCCCTGTTAAACAAACAGCAAGTGGTGCATAATTCATATACACATCTTGCCAATGATACAACTGGAGATTTGATTGGTTCGTGCAAACTGATTATATCTGATGAATGATGCAGGGGTGGGAATTGATGAACTGTAAAAAAGAGGAAATCTAGAGGGGCCCCGGATATTTTTTAAATCCTAGGTTAAAATCTGTGACATCCGACACATTTTGGAGGAAAGGATAATTAAAATGCAAGGAAATGCAATGTTCCATGAGAGGAAAACAGCTGATCCGAGGAAAATTCTCAACCCTGATGATGACAGAAGTCCAACACTACAAACACGGAAAGGTCAAGACTAGAAAATTTGGGTCATTTTCTCTTTTCATGCATACTTAATCTGACCTCAAACTAATGGTACCCCAACCCCCCCCCCCCCCCCCCCCAATTACAACATACTGATCTAAACATCCCAACCATCAATGAGAAAAATTGGTCACAACAATATAGTACTAATGCCATATTTTATTCCATGTATTATACATGTCAAGTATAGTAAACTATTGATTGTCATTCTATTTATTATCCCGAAGATTTCCTTACTTTGTGTTTATTGTCATTTCTAATGTACAGCTTCCTTATCGTTTGATTTTATTGAACAAGAAAAAAGGGGAAATATGACGGTATATAGTCAATCAATATATCAATCAACTATCAAATCAATAAAGCATTGAAGAATGCAAGTATCAGTTACCATCATAAGATAATGCACAACATGAGAATAAGAGATAAAGACAACTTCTCACACAACATTATGCAATCCTATATAGAACATGCCTAATCTCGACAAAGATACGTCTAAAAGACTGCTTGTATAAATATTTAATTCCAACTGAAGGCAAAACCCTAATGACATTAACAGAATCACAGACATTTTACAATTTCAACACACCTCTTTAATGGCAATGGTAGAGTTGAGTAGAACGGTGACATCATCCTCAGGAAGCGATAAATTGGAAGTCAGAAATCGTTTGAATTTATTTACATTGGTCAAGACAGATTTCAGCTGAAAATCTGCAAACAAAATAAAAACAAGTGTAAAGGTTGGTCTACTCTAATGTAAATAGATTACCATTTCCCATCCTAAATAACGTAAATAGATTACCGTTTCCCATCCTAAATAATGCAAATAGATTACCGTTTCCCATCCTAAATAATGTAAATAGATTACCATTTCCCATCCTAAATAATGTAAATAGATTACCATTTCCCATCCTAAATAATGTCAGTGTCCATCTCACTTTCTATAATAAAGCCTCATTCCCACTTAATGAATAATGTCCCAGCAGATACGATAACCACAGAATTATGGTCCAAATCATAATTATCAGTCTTTTATTTTTACAAGAACTATTATCATATTGTCCTCTTTACATTGTTTTAACTCTCAAAACAAATCTGAGTGTCCACCTATCAACCCCATACAGTGTACTACATCAGCCCCCATTCCAAATTGAAAATATTTCATAAGCTGGAAAGCATTGATACAGATTTAAAGTTTATAGAGGGGTGATTAAAAACATTTCTATTTGAAAGCATGACATCCAGTGTTTAAAAAAAAATTCTTCACTAAATAATATAAATATTTTAAGATTTTATAACAAAACCTTACATGTTTTAAAATGAAGTTAAAAAAAAACATTTTCAAATTAATACAACAAAAAGTTAAACAAACTTGTTGCATTTTCAAAACTATCATGTAGAAAAGCAGGGTCGTCAATGATGCTCCGGTACATTTCCGGCAGTTCATCCATCTCCTCGGGAGTGAAACCTGGATCAAAGTAGTGATGGTTATCAGCCACTGCCTGCAGCTGACTCAATAAAGACTTGGTCGATCTGAAATTAATCAATTGGAAATACAGCTTCTTTAACAAAGAACTGTTGACTTTTGATTTCTTTAACATTTTTAACCCAGAAACTAGACTATCAGAGGCATGAGGTTATCTAGTTTAACAGTATTAATGGCACACTGACCCTTTCTCACCCAATTAAAAACCACTATATACTATGTTAATATATTATACAATGGTTGTATGTTAATTTTTAGCCAGTGAATTAAAAACTCTTAATGTAAATACATGTATACATGTACACTAAGTCTGGAGTATATCCATAATGTGAATAAAACTACCAGAAACAAGTAAGCTCATGAACAAAAGAGAAATGGTATTAATGTTAACCCTTACATACAATATATACCTGTATAAGTGTGATAAGAAATAATGTCTGTTAAAAGACACTCCAATACATTATTCATGAATGGCTTGAAGATGTGCACTGTAACTGTAAGACTGGTCTAGGTAGCAAGGAAAGAATCCTTCTGCTGCCACATAAGCTACTCTTACCAAAACAATGCATGTCATTTTACACACACACACACACACACACACACACACGCAACATATATATATAAGGAATAACTGGTTACTGTCTTAAAATATCGGCTTTATCCTGCGAAGGTTAGAATGGCGAATGCAGCGAGGCTCTGCCGAACTGCATTTACCATTTGATCTGAGCAGGATAAAGCCGATATCTTAAGACAGTAACCAGTTATTTCTTTTATCTTGCAATCCTATGCGAATGGTCGGAAAAATTATTATTTATTCCATTTTTGTGTATGCAAATAGAGTATCGTCAACCTCGCAGGGCTTTTGCCATATGACGTCATACAAGATATATGACATCAAATTTGTAAAACACTAGCTACATTCTGTCACATTCAAAAAGAGTTTCTAAGCTCTAATTCATAAATAAATATACAAGTTTTGTATTGTTATCACAAAAGTAAATGTTATTTGTATTTACTGTACTAAAACAAATGATTTAAAGAGTATGTTTATTGAAAATCTAGTCTGAAATACTATAGTCGAGTCTGGCATATGTCACATGACCAAAAATATAGAGATTTATCTAGTCATCATATCTTGCCAATGTATACATTGATAAATATGGGATAAATATATACACACATACAGGCAGAGGAGCAAATACAGCCTTGCTATAACGTATGTCAGGTTAATCTACTTTATATCTGCTTTATTCTTTGAAGATAAAAACTGTACATTCATCCTGCAGGTAATAAGCTAATATCCTACTTGATTGGCCTGTTATTGATTTTATCTTGCACTCAAACAAAAAGACTATGAAAATGATATTTATTCCACTGGACTAAACAGGCCAATATTTGTCTTCTGCTTAACATGTCATGGTGAATAATTACTTACCGTGAATTTGGGAAGTTCATAAATCCCCACTCATCTCGAACTCCGTTTTCACAGAACATCTGCATTATGGACACAATACCAGACGATGGCAATGGCTTGGCTTGGTATTGGACTACAAAAAACAAAACCGTTGGAAACATTATTAACACACATGTACAGAAATCTGTCATTAACATATTTCACAAAGTTGAAGTTTGTTTGGTTTAACGACACCACTAGAGCACACTGATTTATTAATCATCGGCTATTGGATGTCAAACATTTGGTAATTATGACATAGTTTTAGAGAGGAAACAAGCTACATTTTTCTATTAGTAGCATGGGATTCTTTATTTGACCTATCTCACAGACAGGATGGCATATACTATGGCCTTTAATATACAAGTTGTGGTGAACTGGCTGGAATAACATATTTCAAAAGTAAATACTGTTCAAATATAAGAAGTACTAGTATTAGGCACATGTGTAGGAATGTATTCAGGGAGGGTCTAGACTGTGGTGATCAGAGTTTACAAGGGGTCGAGTGATGCTCCCCTGGAAAATATATTGAATAAATAAGAACATTTGCTAGAGCAAGGCGGGGGTTCAACCCCCGAAACCCTCCCCCTGCCACTCATGTGTATATAAATATTTAAAACTTAACATTAATAAACAGAATGCCTGTTCTTAAAAACCTTTCAATGTAAGTTTTCAAAGCTCAGTTTAATATACTGAAAGAATTGTCTTACTGGTTTGGGAGATAGGTTTTTACTGTATAATATTTTCATTCATTGTACTGACCATCCTTTAAAACCCACAGACTGAGCATGGGATAGACGTACCTGGACATTTTTTGGATAGTCTGTTTTGTTTAACGACACCACTAAAGCACATTGATTAATTAATCATCAGCCATTGGATGTCAGACATTTGGTAATTCTGACACAGTCAGACATCAGAGGAAACCAGCTACATTTTTCCTAATGCAGCAAGGTATATTTTATATGCACTTTCCCATCAAAGACATGAAAGCACATACCACAGCTTTTGACCAGTTGTGGTGCACTGGTTATAACGAGAAAAAACCCAGTCAGTTGAATGGATCCACCAAGGTGGTTTGATCCTGTGACACAAGCACCTCAAGTGAGTACTTAACCGACTGAGCTAAATTCTGCCTCCTTTTTTAGATAGAGGCACATTAAATTTTTTTACCTAACCTAACCTAAAACCAAACTGGGTTTAATTACTGTAACCTAACCCACCACTTTTACAATGGGGCAATTATTTGCAAGTCTGTTTATTATGTAAGCTAAGAAAAAAAAAAAAAAAAATCAAGAAAAAGAGAGAGTAGGCAACAAAAAAAACAAATTTATGGCTAAAAGTTGAGTCAGTTATTTTTTCTAAGACAGATGGATTACACTTACAGCAAACAATATACATGCTTAAGGTTTGCTATAATATAATGTTATAATGTATAAACTCATTAATCTATATAGTTGCCATGGAAATAGTTTCCCACTACCAATAAACCATTTTTTCCCCAATTAGATTTATCTTCTGCCATTAAAAAGCTCATCCTGCTATCCTGCTATGGCTGCTATTCCTTAATCAAAGTTTATGACTCCTCTCCCTGTTCTTCAATTATTGGATGCCAAACATTTAGTAATTCTGGCATTAGTCTTCAGAGAAAACCCACTACAGCAACGGATCTTTTATATACTAGTACATTTTCCCACAAACAGGAGAGTACATGCACATATAATAGCCTTTCATACACCAGTATTGAGGAACTAGTTGGAAAGAAAACTGAAAAGTTAATTTGTTTTGTTTAACGACATCACTGGAGCACACTGATTTATTAATCATCGGCTATTGGATGTCAAACATTTGGTAATCTGAAAGTCTATATCCATAGTTAAAGTTAAAAAAAAAAATGTTTTACAACATCACTAGAGCACATTGATTTATTAATCATCGGCTATTGGATGTCAATGGGAAGAAAGCTGAAGTAATTCAAGAACAGAACAGTTACTGGGACCTACTTCATTATCTTGATTAAGCTCTCTTGAGCTATACATTGCATCATTCTAGCATGAAGTTTTGCAATGCACTGCAAGATCGCAAAGTCACAAGAGTTTAGTGAATATAGTGAAGAGTTTACCAAACATTATCATATTTAGTTATGAGCTTTAACTTCCAAGATCAAGCCAAACAGGATAAGGATATAACATTTCATACTAAAATAACTGTCCTGATACCTGCTACGCACATTAACATATTCATGATTAAAAATGGATAGGTTCATAAACACATGTATAGCTTAAAGCGTAATATAAATATATATACATGAAATAAAATGTTCAAGCATGATTGAAAAGGCCACATGTGTCTTTGTTATTGCTGTTTAATTGACAGTGACATTGTCATTTATTATATCCCTAAACACATCACAGCCACTGAACTCCATTTTTTTTTTTTTTATTTGTATTCCCGTAATAGGATTTTAATAATAACCAGACTGTATCATGTGTTCAGCCCAGCCTGTTTGTTTATCACTTTTGACAAATCCAGTGCCCGAGATCAATACTGTTTGTATTCAACAGTGTGGTAATAAACATTATCAGTTTTATCTGATGACCCGTTTGCATACATTACAAGGTTGCATAGTACCAAAGAAGAGAGTACCGTGTCAAAGTTCGACGTGCACCGTCAAATAGTTACGGAGTAAAAGCAGCTGTGGGTGTGATTGGTAGTAATATGTGACATTGATTATTTGTGCAAATACTATTATCCATTGACAATAAATAAATACACTTTTATTTGTTATACAGTTGTTATGCAGTATATACCAGAGGTTGAAACTAATGCGGGGTACCCCCAAAAATGGAACTGCAATTTTCAGCAAAAATGACGGTTGCTATTAAAAACATAAATTAAATCTCTTAAATGATACGTGACCCCCCATTTTCTTGCAGCTAGATTAGATGTGAGGTGCCACACTTTCTATTGCTGTACTTCCTGGGTGTGTTGAAACACTGCTTATATCAGTTTTATTAATCAGTATTATTAGTAAACGTTAACATTATCGGCAATAGGAATTGATTTGGTCTAATGGAACCACAACAGCAGTGGTAGCCCCAGGCTCTGAGGCTGTGTATTAAATGAACTGGGACCTAATTCACTAAACTCTCACAACTTTGCAATATGGCAGTGCAATGCTAAAAGACTTACAAAGAGGATACTTTGTTATCTAGCAGAGCCTGAGAGATCTTTGTGAGTTAGGCCCCCTGCAGCCTTGTACCTATACACTCCAAGTGCTATATATTATGGTAGTCTGAGCAATTTTCATTTCTCAATAGTACATGTATATACATGCAGTTGTTTATGACTATGATTCACAAGTTCTTCTTCTTATTATCATAATAATCACACACATCTTGTAAGTTGTAACATGCAGACCCAAACCTAGCCAGCTAATTTTTTTTATTTTTTTTTAAATTTTTTTATTTTTATTTGCCTTAGCAGAAGTGAGAAGTCAAACGAGACATAATATTTTGAACCTAATCCAATTTTAAAACCAAAATAACACAACAGAAGACAAGACACCGACTTGTTTACTTTTGTAGCTCGAGTCACTTAACACCCTGTCAGTCCACGGTTTTACTCTGGCGTCAGACTGTAAATTGATCAATGCATGTCACACCATTTACAATCGACCAGTCAAGCATTGTTTGCTTCTCAGCCATATTCATTTTAGTAATGCCAGAAAATACTAATTATTATATCTAGGTCCCTACAGGTAGGGCAGCACATACCTCATTCTTTGATTAATAAATACTAGTAATACTAATGTCAGCTTCTTGAGGAAATATATTTATTCATTTTTCATTTTGAAATACACACATGTACAAAGAATATACCTTCAACTTTCTTTTTAAATTAACAACAATGCATTAATCATCCATCACTTCATACAATCATGTTTTTAATGAACATATTCAATTGTTTTGCCAAAGGTTTATAAAGTGGAAGTAGTTGTATTTGCTAATAAACTATTATGATTCAAATCGACTGCATAATTTGGACACTTTCCAGTGGAATATGGAACATGATGAAACATTATGCCATGTACCAATAAATAGTCACTTTACCTATTCTCATCAAGCTTCATCCCTTTCTCCTGTGAAGGGATCTCCTGTGAAGGGAGAAGTCCATTCTTCTTTTTCTATTCTAGATTTGGGCCTATACACTGCACAATATTTTTACACATATGTGTCTTTGTGCACCAGTGATAATATTTATATGCATTTAAGTAATATTGTTATGACAAATAATTTCACATTCCATGATTGTATACATAAATAAGTTATAAGTTAATGATCAATATACAACATTTTACAGGTGCTTTATTCTAGTTAATAACATACACCATAGCCTGTAACCATTACTAATTTCATAAACACACCATTACTGTATGCACTATTCTGTTTATATTGAACAGGTATAATAATTCAAAGAGCTACAATAAAAAAAATAAAAAAATAATGTGAAATCATTTTACCAGTTCACATTACCTGACAGAATTATCTGTTTTTGAAACAGATTCTTGTATTGATCTGATCTATAATGAGGAATGGGTGTTGGTGCATATCTATTATCTAAGATATACGCAGTTGAATCATGACAGATCAATTTCCAGAAAAGTCCACAAAATGAAGTCTTATCACATCAGGATTATTTATTCCTTCTCTGTCTGTATAGGGCTACATTTCATTTCAACTTATTTTCGTGCTTATATCCAATTAAGGTTTAAGCAAGCTGTTCTGAGCACACACCTCAGCTATTTGGGCTGTCTGTCAAGGACAATGGGTTAGTTGTCAGTGGTTACTGAGAGAGAAGAAGGCGTAGTGGTCTTACACCTACCCATTGAGTTGTTAAAACTTGCTCTGGGTGGGAGCCGGTACTGGGCTGTGAACCCTGTACCTACCAGCCTTATGTCCGAAAGAAAGAAATGTTTTATTTAAGGACACACTCAACACATTTTATTTACAGTTATATGGCATCAAACATATGGTTATGGACCACACAGAAAATGAGAGAGGAAACCCGATGTCACCACTTCATGGGCTACTCTTTTCGATTAGCAGCAAGGGATCTTTTATATGCACCATCCCACAGACAGGGTAGTACATACCATGACCTTTGATATACCAGTTGTGGTGCACTGGCTGGAACGAGAAATAGCCCAATGGGCCCAGACTGAGCGCACAGCGAGCGAGTGCTGTAACACTGGGCTATGTCCTGTCCCTAGCCTTATGTCTAATGACTTAACAATAACACCACCAAGGCTGGTATAGGCAGTCACCGTATATTATGTATAGGGCCACAGTGAAACTGGGTACAGCACAACAACAGGTTCAAATAATTACGTGTTTGCAGTCACCGTATATTATGTATAGGGCCACAGTCAAACTGGGTACAGCATAACAGGTTTCAGATAATTATGTGTGTGCAGTCACTGTATGTTATCACAGCTGTGCTTGTCGCTGTGGTTCTCAGCTGGTTGATATATGACCGTAGGTACTGTAAAGATTAACTATGTAAGTGTCTCAAAAAGGGCGGTTGCTCAACACACGGGTAATTATACTGACATGATTTGTGATCACAAATAGTATACCTGACCTCTTGATATGCATGGCCATTTAAGTGCATTTGAAAATATATATACAATGCATTTATAGACAGGACCCACCCAAGACAAAACTGTTTTCTTTTCCGGTCAAAGTTATCTCAGTGATTCCATCATCTATATCCTATGCCCTTTGAAATCAGCTTCTGGGCCACCCTGAATTTGGCCTCAAGTTCAAGATGGCCTCAAGTTCAAGATGGCCACCATAATCCAAAATGGCTGCCAAAATAAGTAAAATCCTTTTTCTGCAGGTTCCATTTGTCCTATCAATTAACGTTTTGTGTCTAACATGGGGTCTAGAATACCCCTATGAGTTTAAATATGCCAAATGAAGAGGTATTTTACAAAACTTGTAAGTAAAAAATTTGGGTCAATTGAAATAACCACATAATTAGTTAAGCTCTTATAAACATCTCATACATGTACTGTTATCATCTGTATAATATATAACCCATTTATGGGTTACACAAAAGTAAATTCAGGTAATTCAAATCCTTTTTGCATAACACTTTTTTGTTTCCATTGTAAATGATATCCTAAATTCAATGTAAAAAAAAAAAAAACGGGTTACGCAAAACTTGATAATTTGCTTGAGCAGAGCACAAACTAACTGATAGTTATTGCAGTTTTCAAAGGCCTGTGTATAACTACAATTCTAGTTTTTTTTACCAGGCAAACAATGGCTTAATAAAGACAATAACAACTTCACCATAATAGTGCAGTGTGCACTTGAAAAACATTTTGTTGTTTCCATGCATTAGAAGCTGTATACAACCAACATTTAAATGAATGATCATTCATGAAAAATTTCTTGCCTGTTTTATACATATAGGACCTAATGTATGCGTTTCTGTAATCCTAGTCCGACTTTATAGACAATATACACATATCTCCATAACAATATTCTGATTTGATATACATTATGCATGCATGAATGTGAGGTAATTTAAGGTATATGATTTTATGTGCTTTTACAGGGCTATTGCGAATTTTTAAAGCAGTTGGCAAATTTTATTTTATTTTGGCGAAATAATGACATGTAATAATTGAATTTTTTTTTAGAAAATAACTGTCAATTTCTGCAATTTTTTAAGTTTAATAGACAATTTGGCGAATTGTTTTTCTCACCCAAAGCTAGCCTTGTTTTATGCAACAAAGGTTCAACCCATACACACATGCATCTTCTTATCTGTAGTGCTAGATAACACAGGGTCAAATCAAGTGGGTGGGCAAGGAAACAGTTGTCCCATCTAGAAAATCAAAACCAAAAGTGCCCTTTTTCATCTAGCAGGAGAAAACCCTATATTACTGTGCCCTGCAGGTTTCTTTTTTTACTGTTCAGCTAGTTATAACAAACTGTATTTAATTCTGTATACCGGGTATTATACCTTTCTCTTATTTTAGGGATCTCTATAGGTCATAATCAACACATTTATGAGTACCGTATACTATCATCAATATTTTTATGAATACACAATCATCAATATTTTTATGAATACACAATCAATATTTTTATGAATACACAGTCATCAATATTTTAATGAGTACACAGCCATCAATATTTTTATGAGTACACAACACTTTTATGAGTACACAACACTTTTATGAGTACACAATCATCAATATTTTTTATGGGTACACAATCACTTGAATATTTCTACAATACACAATAATCAGCATTTTTATGAATGAACAATCACCAATATTACATGTACATTTTTAAGAAAAAATATTGATGTCCCTTATACATTAATTGCGTACCAATCCTCTTTATGTCTTACATGTTTATACCTATATACTTTTACAATGCTTAAACAATTGTCACAATTTGTGTTTAAGAAAAACAGGCTTCGTAAATCCGGCCCAATATTTTTTACATAGATCTTCGTATCTCTAGTTGTATAAAGACATCTATGATTAATCGTGTATACATATCTAGTGTGTATAATATGGTAATAATAATAATAACTTTATTTAATACGGGTGACAGGTTTAGCACAAGCTAATCTTCCACTAGGCCCTCAGCAATACATTGAGACACGGGAAAAGAAAATACATGTATACAAAGTACTATACTATTATAATATATGCATACATACATATTGACTAGAGAAATCTTATATTTAACAGACATCTGTTAGTTGTGTAATACTGTGTGTGTCTTACTTGTCTTGACGGGGTCAGCAGGAAGCTTTTTCCTGATCAGGAGCAAGATGACGAACAGCACCAGTGGAATGAACAGCTCAAAGACAACCACAAACTGCAAAACAAAAACATCAGCGTGAGAACAACACCACCATACACGTTCATTGTTCAACTTCAAGATGAAGGAAGGAAGGAAATGGTTTATTTAATGACACACTCAACACATTTTATTTACGGTTATATGATGTCGGACATATGGTTAACGACCACACATATATTGAGGGAGAAAACCTGCTGTCACCTCCTTTCAATTAGCAGCAAGGGATCTTTTATATGCACCATCCCATAGACAGGATAGCACATACCACGGCCTTTGGTGTACCAGTTGTGGTGCACTGGCTGTAGCGAGAAATAGCTCAATGGGCCCACTGACGGGGATCAATCCCAAACTGACCGTGCATCAAGCGAGCGCTTTACCACTGGGCTACATCTCGCCCCCAACTTCAAGATGAAACACATGCCTGTGCATGTGTAGGAGGGGTTAACTTCAAGATGAAACACATGCCTGTGCAGGTGTAGGAGGGGTTAACTTCAAGATGAAACACATGCCTGTGCAGGTGTAGGAGGGGTTAACTTCAAGATGAAACACATGCCTGTGCATGTGTAGGAGAGGTTAACTTCAAGATGAAACACATGCCTGTGCATGTGTAGGAGGGGTTAACTTCAAGATGAAACACATGCCTGTGCATGTGTAGGAGGGGTTAACTTCAAGATGAAACACATGCCTGTGCATGTGTAGGAGGGGTTAACTTCAAGATGAAACACATGCCTGTGCATGTGTAGGAGAGGTTAACTTCAAGATGAAACACATGCCTGTGCATGTGTAGGAGGGGTTAACTTCAAGATGAAACACATGCCTGTGCATGTGTAGGAGGGGTTAACTTCAAGATGAAACACATGCCTGTGCATGTGTAGGAGGGGTTAACTTCAAGATGAAACACATGCCTGTGCATGTGTAGGAGGGGTTAACTTCAAGATGAAACACATGCCTGTGCATGTGTAGGAGGGGTTAACTTCAAGATGAAACACATCCCTGTGCATGTGTAGGAGAGGTTAACTACTATTTAATTAGTGTACAATTTTTCAACCAGGGCCGGCTCTGGTACTTGTCAAATTTACCAGGTGTGAACAGCAGGCAACGTTTATTTCATTTTGGCGAAGTATTTTTAATTAAAAAAATATATATCTAATAATTGATTTTAATAGATAATTTGGTAAAATTTTCTGCTCACCCAGAACTAGTCTTATTAACCTCAGTTATGTAGGGTTATAAGACAACCAGAAAGCAAAAACATCATAATATACGGGAGGGTGGGGGTAGAAAGAATATAGAGAGAATAACTAGTTAATGACGGATATCTGCTATATCTTTTAAAGTTAAAAATGAGAAATTCCGTGAGGTGCTGACAAGCAGAATTTCTCATTCGGCTTGAACATGATAAAGCAGATATCCAACATCATTAACTAGTTATTATCTTTATCCTGCAGACCATAAAATTAAGGGAAAAGCTATTATTTCAGGGGGGTTTTCAGCCACAATGTACGATGACCTAGAGGTCAAATTTTTTAATGTAGCTATGCGTGTGACACCACCTGAGTGACATCAAAAGTCATATCCTGCTAGTAACAGGATATGACTTTGCTTTATCCGTCATCATATTCTGTCAATAGAAACGGTGGTTACAGGATTAAAAAAAGAAATGTTTGATGAGCTAAGCCCTGAATTATGATTCATGAATCGCACATTACAGAGGATGATAGCCATAAATTTGGGTAAAAACAGTATCTGTCCCTTTGATATTGTGTCTGACAATAACAGTATCTGTCCCTTTGATACTGTGTCTGTCAAAAACAGTATCTGTCCCTTTGATAGTGTGTCTGTCAAAAACAGTATCTGTCCCTTTGATAGTGTGTCTGTCAAAAACAGTATCTGTCCCTTTGATAGTGTGTCTGTCAAAAACAGTATCTGTGCCTTTGATACTGTGTCTGTCAAAACAGTATCTGTCCCTTTGATACTGTGTCTGTCAAAAACAGTATCTGTCCCTTTGATACTGTGTCTGTCAAAAACAGTATCTGTCCCTTTGATACTGTGTCTGTCAAAAACAGTATCTGTCCCTTTGATACTGTGTCTGTCAAAAACAGTATCCCTTTGATAGTGTCTGTCAAAAACAGTATCCCTTTGATACTGTGTCTGTTAAAAACAGTATCCCTTTGATACTGTATCTGTTAAAAACAGTATCCCTTTGATACTGTGTCTGTCAAAAACAGTATCCCTTTGATACTGTGTCTGTCAAAAACAGCATCTGTCCCTTTGATAGTGCGTCTGTCAAAAACAGTATCTGTCCCTTTGATAGTGCGTCTGTCAAAAACAGTATCTGACCCTTTGATAGTGCGTCTGTCAAAAACAGTATCTGTCCCTTTGATAGTGTGTCTGTCAAAAACAGTATCTGTGCCTTTGATACTGTGTCTGTCAAAACAGTATCTGTCCCTTTGATACTGTGTCTGTCAAAAACAGTGTCTGTCCCTTTGATACTGTGTCTGTCAAAAACAGTGTCTGTCCCTTTGATACTGTGTCTGTCAAAAACAGTATCCCTTTGATAGTGTCTGTCAAAAACAGTATCCCTTTGATACTGTGTCTGTTAAAAACAGTATCCCTTTGATACTGTATCTGTTAAAAACAGTATCCCTTTGATACTGTGTCTGTCAAAAACAGTATCCCTTTGATACTGTGTCTGTCAAAAACAGTATCCCTTTCATACTGTGTCTGTCAAAAACGGTATCCCTTTCATACTGTGTCTGTCAAAAACGGTATTCCTTTGATACTGCCAGTCAAAAACAGTATCCCTTTGATACTGTGTCTGTCAAAAACAGTATCTGTCCCTTTGATATTGTGTCTGTCAATAACAGTATCTGTGCCTTTGATACTGTGTCTGTCAAAAACAGTATCTGTCTCTTTGATACTGTGTCTGTCAATAACAGTATTTGTCCCTTTAATACTGTGTCTGTCAATAACAGCATCTGTCCCTTTGATACTGTGTCTGTCAAAAATAGTATCTGTCCCTTTGATACTGTGTCTGTTAAAAACAGTATCCCTTTAATACTGTCTGTCAAAAATAGTATCTGTCCCTTTGATACTGTGTCTGTTAAAAACAGTATCCCTTTAATACTGTCTGTCAAAAACAGTATCTGTCCCTTTGGTACTGTCTGTCAAAAATAGTGTCTGTCCCTTTGATACTGTGTCTGTCAAAAACAGTATCCCTTTAATAATGTCTGTAAAAAACAGTATCTGTCCCTTTGATACCGAGTCTGTCAAAAACAGTATCTGTTCCTTTGATACTGTGTCTGTTAAAAACAGTATCCCTTTAATAATGTCTGTTAAAAACTGTATCTGTCCCTTTGATACTGAGTCTGTCAAAAACAGTATCTGTTCCTTTGATATTGTGTCTGTTAAAAACAGTATCCCTTTGATACTATCTATGAACACTACATTTATCCTATAACTTACCCATAATATCCATGTCATAAACCCATTTGATATTTATCATTATTAACTTGGTTAATAATGTTTGGCTGACAATGGGTCATTTGTTTACAGTCAACAAGTCTTGTATACCTGAGCATAACGTTTTTATGAGATTTAGTTGAGGACGTGATGTCAACCTACATTTGTGCTAATCGAATTGACGTCATGATTTAGTATTTTCTAATTAAAATGTTATTTTAGAAGTAATATAGGATAAATAGAATTCACTAGTCATGTTTTTAATATATAAAATATCAACCTCGTCTAATTAATTGGTATTAGTCTTGGCAGAGCCTGGACAAATACCGATTAATATAGACTATATTGATGTTTTCCATATTAAAAAAACATTTGTGATTAATCCTCTATATATCCACCCATGATATATTATATAAATGTCAAACTTGAATTATTAATCAATGAATGACACTCCAGCACAAAAAATACCCCAGCTATTGAATGTCAAACAAAGGTAGTTTTAATTTACAAATGAAATAAATCTCTATTAGGGAAAGTGAATTAAATTATTGAACATATTGTTGAAAACAGATCAATGTCATACAAAGAATAAACAGAAAATTCGGTTAGAACTTAGTGCTCACACTTGCCTACTAATTTAATTTATAGCTGAGGCAACGACAGAGTAATGTACACACACTATTGATTAAATGCCAAGCTATAGCCTAGAGAACCAGTACAGTCAATCTGGTGAATAAGCAAGATACAAGTACACAATGGACACAACATACTTGTGGTACGTAGTGTATATACATACCACGGCTGTGCTTACACGTATGTATAAAACTGCACATTCAGCTAAAAACTCAAGAGTCATTAAAACAAAAGTTTTATTTTGCTGAACGACACCACTAGAGCACATTGATTTATTAATCATCAGGCGCTGGATGTCAACTATTTGGTAATTTTGACATATATTTGTATAAAGGAAACCTGCAAGGGATCTTTTATATGCACCATACCACAGACAGGATATTAGCACATACCATAACCTTTGATATACCAGTCGTGGTGCACTGGCTGGAATGAGAAATAGCTCAATGGGGATCGATTCCAGATTGCACATCAGGCGAGCACTTTACCACTGGGGACCGGCCTCGGTGGCGTCGTGGTTAGGCCATCGGTCTACAGGCTGGTAGGTACTGGGTTCGGATCCCAGTCGAGGCATGGGATTTTTAATCCAGATATCGACTCCAAACCATGAGTGAGTGCTCCGCAAGGCTCAATGGATAGGTGTAAACCACTTGCACCGACCAGTGATCCATAACTGGTTCAACAAAGGCCATGGTTTGTGCTATTCTGCCTGTGGGAAGCGCAAATAAAAGATCCCTTGCTGCTAATCGGAAAGAGTAGCCCATGTAGTGGCGACAGCTGGTTTCCTCTCAAAACATGTGTGGTCCGTAACCATATGTCTGACGCCATATAACCGTAAATAAAATGTGTTGAGTGCGTCGTTAAATAAAACATTTCTTTCTTTTACCACTGGGCACCCCACCTAGTAATTCAACGTAGGAAAGAAATAGTTGTTTATTACCTCAGTAAATTGTTTACTCATTCACTTTACATGTGTCACATACAGAACTGCAACATTCAGCCTTATAGAATTAAAAAAATAAAGGTCCTGCCACTACATAGGCTACTACTTTTGTACAGCAGCAATGAATAAAAACTTATATGTTATACATATGTTTCAGAGATAAAAGCACACACAATGATCTTTGATGTAATGACCATTAAAAAATAGGAAAGAAACTTCACAGGCTATCACTTTTATGTAGGCTAATTTTATAGCTAATGTGTTTTTCGAGAGAACAGCACATACCATGACCTTTGATGTACTAGCCATGAAGAAATTGAAAATAAACCATGTACACTTTCGAAAGTTTGTTTTGTTTAAAGACACCACTAGAGACATTGATTTATTAATCACTGGCTAATGGATGTCAAACATTTGGTAATTTTGACATAGTTTTAGAGAGAAAATCCACAACAGTTTTCCATTATAAGCAAGGGATCTTTTATATACACCATCCCATAGACAGGATAGCACATACCACAGCCTTTGAAAGAGGTTTTATTGATATCTTTCACATGTTCTCCAATAACCAAGTTATATTCCCTCCTTTTCCTTAAATCTTTACTTAAACCAGAAAACAATTCTAAAGGTTTTTACTCCTGGACTTTCTGCTTTGATATGATGTCGGCTTTACAAAGTGTTCATGTTTCTTAGGAAAAGGAAGGAAGAGAATGTTTTATTTAATGACGCACTCAACACATTTTATTAACAGTTACGTATATGGCGTTGGACATACGGTTACGGACCACACAGCAATTGAGGGAGAAAACCTGCTGTCGCCACTTCATGGGCTACTCTTTTCGATTAGCAGCAAGGGATCTTTTATATGCACAATCCCATAAATAGGATAGCCTTTGATATACGAGTCGTGGTGCACAGGCTGGAGCGAGTAATAGCCCAATGGGCCCACTGATGGGGATTGATCCTAGACCAACCGCGCATCGAGCAAGCGCTGTACCACTGGGCTACATCCCACCCCTCTTAGGAAAATGTCAACACGACTGTTTACTCTTGTGAACTTGATTTCTTGTTTTTGAATCTGAACTTGATAAAAAAAAAAATTAAAGTGCACTCTTGTAGGTTTTTTTTTTTTTTTTACTGTTGTGGATTTTTCAATATTGTACTTCACTTTTGCATTGATATTTGACAATACTTAGTTTTGCAGAGTTGTTGTTTGTTAGAAAAGTGGAGACTACTTTTTTTAACGCTTGTAAATTTTAGTTTTTGTTTTTGACCCTTTTTTTTTAACTCTTGTAGACCGATTTTGTATTTATTTTACACATGAACTTCGCATTTGCATTGATAATATATATACTCTTCAAAAAAAGAAACGCAAAAGGGTACAAATGGGTTATAACTCCGATTTTATGTTTCCTACCGGTTCATGCTTTGTGAATATAAGGTCATTGCATGTCCCAAACACATTCCCACGGTTACATTCGATAAAACGCAGCTACTGTACAATAAAGTTCCAAAATGTGAATATTCGCAAAAACGCAGCCACGTGCAAACCATGTCACCACTGCACGTGCGTTGTCTGCACGTGCAACATGAACACCGACAGTATAAAAGTGCAGGGTGTTCGCTTGCCTGGCCTCTGTATCTGGCCGACAGTTGACAATCCAGGACATGCCACGTCTCAGTGAACCGCAGAGAAACAATGCCATCGGCCGACTAGACGCAGGCGAATCCAGAACGGCCGTTGCCAGGGCATTCCATGTGTCCCCAAGCACCATCTCCAGACTGTGGGACCGTTACCAGCAACATGGATCAACACGTGACCTCCCTAGATCCGGTCGACCACGGGTCACTACCCCCGGGCAGGACCGCTACATCCGGGTACGCCACCTTCGGGAACGATTGACTACTGCCACCTCCACAGCCGCAGCAATACCAGGTTTGCGCAGGATATCCGACCAGACCGTACGGAACCGCCTACGTGAGGTAGGAATTCGTGCCAGACGTCCAGTTCGAGGTGTCATCTTAACACCACAACACCGTCGACTCCGACTGCAGTGGTGCCAGATTCATCGACAATGGCCTCAACTGCGATGGAGACAGGTGTGGTTCAGTGACGAGTCCCGATTTCTGCTCCGACGTCATGATGGAAGATGTCGTGTGTATAGGCGTCGTGGTGAACGTTATGCGGCAAACTGCGTGCAGGAAGTGGACAGATTCGGCGGGGGTAGTGTCATGGTGTGGGCAGCCATCTCACACACTGGCAGAACTGACCTGGTCCACGTGCAGGGCAACCTGAATGCACAGGGCTACATTGACCAGATCCTCTTGCCACACATCGTTCCAGTTATGGCCAACGCCAACGCAGTGTTCCAACATGACAACGCCAGGCCTCACACAGCACGTCTCACAACGGCTTTCCTACAGAACAACAACATTAATGTCCTTCCTTGGCCATCGATATCACCGGATTTGAACCCAATTGAGCATCTATGGGACGAGTTGGACCGACGCCTCCGACAGCGACAACCACAGCCCCAGACCCTGCCCGAGCTGGCAGCAGCCTTGCAGGCCGAGTGGGCCACCATCCCCCGGGACGTCATCCGTACTCTGGTTGCTTCAATGGGCAGGCGGTGCCAGGCAGTTGTCAACACACGCGGAGGCCACACCCGGTATTGACTCCAGATGACCTTGACCTTGGTGGTGTGTCCTATCACTTACTCACAATGGACTAGAGTGAATTGTGAACAATCCTGCAACATTTGGTAATTATCGGACTCACCATTCAATAATTAAATCAATTCTCCAAATGTTACGACAATGTGGTTTTGCGTTTCTTCTTTTGAAGAGTATATATAGAGGATAATAAACGAGTTACCAGTTATTATCAAATTATTTCACGAGGGACATAAATTTAATAATAACTGGTACCGGGTTTGTTATTCTATTTATTACCAGCTATTTGGGTTTTTTAAAAGCCTTTGTTTTTTATATAGCCTACATCGGCTACACGTCCATGTATATAGAAACGATGTAAACTACTTTACTGTTCTGGGTATTTATTCACGATTCACAGATAATTTTCAAATCCCAAAGTTCTATATATTCTGTAAAAAAATCTATAATGAATTGCATTAAACTACCATTTTTTATATCTCAGTGAGAAATTATGATTTTTATTTCCCCGTTATGATTGCCTGCTGGGGTAATAAATAGAGACAGACAGAGACAGAAACAGAAACAGAGACAGAGACAGAAACAGACTTGCAAATATGGAATGAATGGAAATCTATGGAGTCTTCATCAATCTGCAACGAAATCAATTGACAGATCTATGGAATCAATCAGAGTGTTTACTGGCCTCCCAGGATCAACCTTTAACAATCACTGTTGATCTATACTGCAGCCATTCGTAACACTTCCTACAGTGGTGCAACCGTTACAGGTAATTCACCATTTAATTAGAATGTGATATTAATATCGTTTCAAGCCATTATCGATTACGTCAGGTTCTGTCTAATACAATGCTAATAATTGTTAAAGATTTAAACTACAACTACATGTATACTAAGACAACAATGTTTAGCAATTTCGTACTACAGTACAGGGGCCTAATTCACTAAACTCTCGCAACTTTGCAATCTCGCAGTGCAATGCTAAAAGACGTGCAAAGAGGATGCTTTGTTGTCTAGCAGAGCCTAAGAGAGCTTTGTGAATTAGGCCCCAGGACCCCGTTCCACGAAGTGATCTTAGCACTCAGATCACCTTAGTGCATACGGTAGCTATGCACTAAAAGTGATCTTAGGGCTAAGATCACTTTGTGGAATGGGGTCCAGTACTTTAAAAGTAAGCTACATTCAATAGGGTGAGAGTTATGCATTTTATATTGTATTAAAAATGTTATGTTACTTATACTAACAATGACCAGTGCACCACAACTGGTCAAAAGCTGTGGTATGTCCATTCCTGTCTGTGGGAAAGTGCATATAAAAGATCCCTTGCTGCATTAAGAAAAATGTAGCGGGTTTCCCTTGATGACTGCATGTCATAATTACCAATGTTTGAAATCCAATAGTGGGGCTAGCTCTGGCTGAGCAAAACATTTTGCCAAATTGTCTATTAAACTTCAAAAATTGCAGAATTCAACAGTTATTTTCTTTAAAAAATGTCAATTATTACATGAAATTATTTCGCCAAATGAAAATAAAATTTGCCAACTGCTTTCAAAATTCGCAACTGGTGAATTTGGCGAGTGCCAGAGCTAGCCCTGAATAGACAGTGTTTAATAAATCAATGTGCTCTAGTGGTGTCATTAAACAAAACAAACTTTAACTTTATACTAACTTTATACTTTGCAATCCACTGTTTTTTATTTAAGCACATTTACAAAAAATTTGATACCCGACATATGGTTATTACAATACTTGTTTTAAAGAATGAGAGGAAAACAGCTGCTGTCATGTATGGTAGTACTCTCTATAAAACAGCAGCAAAGGGTCTTTTATGTGCACTTTCCTACAGACAGGACAGCACACATCACCAGTGCCTTTGATGTACAAGTTGTGAGGCCTTAGCTGCAACAAAAGAAACTTAGTGGATCCATTTCAAGCAATTGATCCTAGGACTCATCACACATCTAACGTTACCTACCAATAAACTAGATTCTAAAAACAAAAAAAAAACAAACAGTACTTGTTGTAGATCTTTCATGGGTAAATGAGGATAGTCAAAGTTTGTTTTGTTTAATGACACCACTAGAGACATTAATTTATTTATCATCGGCTATTGGGTGTCAAACATTTGGTAACTTAGAGATGAAACCCCTACAATTTTCCATTAGTAGCACCATCTCATAAACAGGATAGCACATACTACTGCTTTTGATGTACCAGTCACGGAATGAGAAATAGCTCAATGCACCCACCGACAGAGATCAATCCTAGACCACCCGCCTTGGTTGTGTCGTGGTTAAGCCATCGGACATGTGGCTGGTAGGTACAGGGTTCACTGCCCGGTACCGGCTCCCACTCAGAGCAAGTTTTAATGACTCAATTAGTAGGTATAAGACCACTACACCCTCTTCTTTCTCACTAACCACTAACAACTAACCCACGGTCATGGACAGATAGCTGAGGTATATATGCCCAGGATAGTGTGCTTGAACCTTACTTGGATAGAAGCACGAAAATAAGTGGAAATGAAACGAAATCCTATACCATCAGGTGGGTTGACCGTTGTGCACACACAATGATTGATAATGGATAGTCAGCGTAAATGGAATATGCTCTTAAATGGGTTGACCATTGTGTGAGTGTGAGTGTGATATATTTTAACATGCTCCTGTACCACTGAGGTTTCGAGCATGTCTATCCCGGATCCAGTCTCTGGATAGTCAGAAGCCTGATCCGGGACAGAGACCATTGTGTACACACAATGGTTGATACTGGATAGTCAGTTCAAATGGAATGAATGAATGAAATGAATGAATGAATGAATGAATGAATGAATGAATGAATGAATGAATGAATGAATGAATGAATGTTTAACGACACCCTAGCACGAAAAATACATCAGCTATTGGGTGTCAAACTGTGGTAAATGCAAACAGTGATTGAATGAATGTTTAACAACACCCCAGCACGAAAAATACATCAGCTATTGGGTGTCAAACTATGGTAAATGCAAAAACAACAGTTCAAATGGAATATGCACTTAAATACTCTTAGATGGGGATGTCATTACCCCAGTATCATCTACCAACAACCAATAACCCTCTGAAGCACTGGCCAGGATATATATTGGGGAGCATTGACATGTGATGCCCAAGAACATAGTCAATGAGTCATGTTTTGGGCTGACAGGAAAATATATAATGTGGAGTGGGGAAACAAAAGAAGTGTGATTGGGGTGGTGGAGTCACTGCTCATGTCCTCACCCTCTGCCTGTGCCAATGGAAACAAAAGAAGTGTGATTGGGGCGGTGGAGTCACTGCTCATGTCCTCACCCTCTGCCTGTGCCAATGCTCTGCACCAGTTAATAGTTTTTGTGATTTATCACATAGTAAATCTACTGATGTTAATGTCCCATATGTCAGCAAAACAGCATAGTTTGCTCAACCATCTGTAGTCTGATGCCATATAACCGTAAATAAAATGTGTCAAATGTGTTGTTAAATAAAACATTTCCTACAACCATCTGTAATAATGCTGACCTACAGACATGCTAGCCGGTAGATACGGACAGTATTATCAACTTGAACTATACCTTTTACCTGTAGTCTTTGTTGCCAGTGGTCAGGTAAAACAGATTAACGAGATAACAGCATATTTGGGTGACTGATCTTATTTGTCAGCTGACGGGACAGTTCACAAGGAGAATCACAATTTAATATATAGTTTTTAGCAGATTAACTTATGGAAATATGAATTTTATATTGAAGAAAACTATGTTTACAGGCATTGTAATTCTTTTCTTTTTTAAAATTAAAAGATAAAGTTTGTTTTGTTTAACAACACCACTAGAGCACATCGATTTAATAATCAACGGCTACTGGATATCAACCATTTGGTTATTTTCACTTAGTCTTAGAGAAGAAAACTGTTACAGTTTTCCATTAGTAGCAAGAGATCTTTTATATACATCATCCCACAGGCAGGATAGCACATACCATAGCCTTTGATACAGATGTACCAGTTGTGGTGCACTGGCTGGAACGAGAAATATCCCAATGTGTCTTTTCTTTTTTAGGTTAATTTATCAAATTTAAATTTTATACTGAAAACCCTGTTTAGCACAGACAGTTTACCAACATTATATTACTTTAACTTTTAAGATTAATTTATAACATTTTTGTGTTTATAATAAAGGAAGCTATTTAAAAATGTTTTAGCAGCATGTTTACAGGCTTCATGACAAATGTTAAATACAAAAGTTGAAACGTCTATTCAATACTTAATCACTGTACATGGCAGATGAGTTTTACAGCATAATAAAAACACATCTGGTAAACACATTTATTGCTGACTAAATATTTAGCCCCATTTATTGCTGACTAAATATTTAGCCCAATTCGTTTCGGACAAAAATTGCTTATCTTTCATGAGACATATATTACTACTATTAATATACCAGTACTTTTGTGATGTGATTTTTTCATATTTTTCTTTATGACATGCTCTGTTAAACAGAAACCAGTAGAACTAGTGCTAAAAACCTGCATAAACATGAAAAATGTGTTGCTCGCATAGAGTAGAAGAAATGCCTGTACGTAAAACAACTGATGACTTTTTCACCTCGATGTCTTCTGTTAGCTTTAGACATCCACTTAGAATATAACATGTATTGTGTACAATTATAAAGACTTCATTCTCCTCTATGCATTGTGATCAGTGGGCATGAAAGAACAAACAATAGTGCCCCAAAGACACAATGTATACATTGCTGTTTCATATCTTATAGCAGGCAACACGTCGAAGCATGTTGTTAATATAAGTGTATACCTGCCCATGTATACACTATGTTTAATACCATAATTGATTCCAATTATAGATCTATCCATTACTTCTAAATTAAGACATTTTATTTCCTTTTAAATTATTTTCGTGCTTATATCCAATTAAGGTTCAAGCACACTATCCTGGGCACATACTTCAGCTATCTGGCTATCTGTCCAGGACCTAGGGTTAGTTGTTACTGGTTAGTGAGAGAGAAGAGTGTGTAGTGGCCTTACACCTACCCAATGAGTTATTAAAACTCGCTCTGGATGGAGCTGGTACCGGGCTGCAAACCCTGTACCTACCAGCCTTATGTCCGATGGCTTAACCACGACACCACCAGGGCCGCTATTTTTGCACAAATACATTCTTGTCAGCCAAAATTAGGGCCACAATCAACAATAGTGAACAGATGTATAGTATTTTTAAAAGTTTAATTTCTTAAATCTGTGCATATACCTTTTAAATAGTTTAGAATGTAGAAAAAAAATTGAGCCAAAGAATGGCCACTCACTACTAATGATGCTTGAATTACATGTTAATGTTGTTATAGTAGTATACTGAGTTCATTTTTGGTTTCAAAGAAAAGGAAAAAAATATGGCTTTACTACACCTCAGCAGCGTTATGAATCAGTTGGAATTTCATCATCGATCATTGGCTATAATTCAGTTTGCATCAACTGACCAACTTTCAGTTATACAATTGGTTAGAATTATAAGAACTCAAGAAGGATTTGAATTATTAGAACTAAGTACTTATTGACATGTTGGGCGGGATGTGGTAATGTACTCGCTTGGTGTGCGGTCAGTCTAGGATTGACTCCCATCGGTGGGCCCATGGGGCTATTTCCAGCCAGTGCACTATGACTGGTATATTAAAGGCCATGGTATATATTATCCTGTCTGTGGGATGGTGCATATAAAAGATCCCTTGCTACTAATGGAAAAATGTGGCAGTTTTCCTAAGACTATATGTAAAAATTACAAAAAAATTGACATCCAATAGCCGATGATTAATAAATCAATGTGCTCTAGTGGTGCTACTAAACAAAACAAACTTGTTTAACTATAGTCATGTTAACCAGGACTTATTCAACAAATTACTTATTGTACCTACTGGTATTCAGTACAGTAGTGAATCTAGGGGGGTCCGGACTGGCCATAAATTTGAGCATGATGTGTTTGGCAGTAAAAGGTGCGCTGTGTAAAAGGAGAAATCAGTCATCACATTTGAACACCCTTTCCCTTTCAGAAATCCTGCATCCGCGCCTGCAGTATCTCTGTTCTTTATCAAAACAACACAAATCCCAATACATTCATAGCAATCCTGCATCTGCGCCTGCAGTATCTGTTCTTTATCAAAACAACACAAATCCCAATACATTCATAGCAATCCTGCATCCGCGCCTGCAGTATCTCTGTTCTTTATCAAAACAACACAAATCCCAGTACATTCATAGCAATTCCTTCAGCTAGGAAAATTATGGCCAACATTTTCTGCAACAATTTTTAAAGCTGATTATTACATCAGTAGAGCTGAACCAATCAGTTTTCGATTATAATCGATCATTGGAAGATGACTACACCTCATCATGTTTTAAACTACGGTCTGTGTTATGTAACAAATGGCCAGTTTGAATGGCTGCCACATACAATGTATGTTACTCCTACCAATACAAATTCTGTTTAATTAAATATCTCGCCTACCATGAACTTGGTAAATTAAAAAATAATTTGTTTTTAAACATGATTTTCAAAATTAATCTAGTTTTTAAAAATTAAACAAATAAATTTGACTTTTAAAATTAAACTGTTTTTTTATTATATTTTAACACATTGAACAATATTTTTTGTTTAAACATGAGTTGAGTTGAACATTCATGGAGGCAACTATAAACCAAGTTTTATTGACCTAGCTAGCCTTACAGTTTGTGTAAAAAATGGAGATAAACATTGGAGTTATATGCAAAAGCTGACGTCACCACAATCACAATTTAAGTACTGTAAGATAAAGGATGATGAAACTTGAAAAAAGAAAAAGAAAAAACGGGTGTATCCTCAATCAACCAGACATTGTTATTTCCACTGTACGAGGCTAGCTGTAACAATGTGACACTTAAAAGTGTTAATTTAGTGAGCGATGTACATGGATAAGTATGGTATTAAACTGAAAACTAAACGTCTTCATAAGGTTCAAAATTACTGACATCAAAACTTAATTTTTTTAAAAAGAAAACAGTTTGGGTTTTTTATTGGTTTTTTGTATTGGGGTAATGGGGGATTTTCGAAAATAAATGCTCACAAGTTGACTAATTTTCATTGAAAAAATTTAATCCCACAAAAATAAGTCTTTTACAGTAATACCTAGATATATTTCACCTTCTGTCTTTGTTAAGGCAACAACAACAAAAAAACAAATGTAAAGGATCTTTTATCTGTATTTATCAGTGGTGTCATTAACAAAACAAACTTTGACTATGTATCAATAAACAGGACCATATATAGCATAGCTTTGATGCATCAGTTATGGGGCACTAATTGGGTTGCTTAGAAAAAGAAAAAAACCTGTGTCCATTGAGAGCAGTTGATCCTGTAACCCACTGTGCCTCAGGTGACCGCTCTCTCACTGAGCTACACCCTGCCCCTTCTTTTGGTCTCATCACATACTTTCATTAGCACTCAAAATTCCATGGTAATTTCAATGGTGAATTATCACAAAAATTTCCATTGCTCTGGTCAAGTGCTAACGAAACGGCGATCACACCTTAAGTAAACTTTGCGGGTACACTGCAGCCGGTGAGGATATTGGTAGGTTACAGTGACATTATGTACACCTGTGTATCCACTGTAACAAACATTACAAACGCATGATTAATACAGTTGGTAGCATGTGTGTGGGTAATTATTTCTAATTTAAAAAACAAAATTATGTTAAATTCAAGTTTAATACTCAAATACAGTCAAACCTGAGTTAAACAGACACCAAATATAAAAGGGAGTATCAGACGTTATTACCCATATTGGCGGAGAGAAGTGGAGAAAAGTTTGTTTTGTTTAACAACACCACTAGAGCACATTGATTAATTAATCATCGGCTATTGGATGTGAAGCGAGCGCTCAACCAACTGTGCTAAATCCCACCTCAGAGAAGTGGGGAAAGAAAACCCCATTTCTTCCCCTAGATACATGTATGTGTTGACGTCATAAACAGTGCTTCACTATAGGTGTGTAATTAAGTGTAAGAATAGTTTCCATGGTGGCAGTCATGTCACGAACTAACTTACGTCATCAGCGACACGTATGTCACAGCTATGACACATCGCTTTCTCTTGTGCTCAACTTGCAAACTTATTTTCAATAACAGTATTGTTTGCAAATCTTCCATAAAATTATAAAGATTGATAATGGATAATAAATAGAATACCAAACTTACTACTCGGCAATATAATTTATCTTACACTCATGAACCGATGTTGTCTTTCCCTCACCAAAGACTCAGGAAGGACAACATCAATTCACTTGTGCAAGATAAATGGTATTGCCTCATAGCTCGTTGAGTAGTCTCTAATGGCCGTGTATGTATTACATAAGGTAAATGTTTAATGGTAATAAAGAAAACAAATCGAATCATTTTCAGTGAATTATTTTTTATCACTTCTAAACATTATGGGATGATTTACATGCAGTATGTTGATGTCATCCATTGTATTGATCTTGGTCAAAATTCAACCATTTACAAACTTTGCAATTGGTTTCACACCACTTTATTTGGTGAACAGAAACGTTTTTTGGCAAGTATAAAATAATTCATGAACACCCTATCGATGCGGTGGTAACATGTTGTCTTGTTATTTTTATACCAAGTGTCATTATGACCATATATCACACATCTAAGGCTGGCCTTTCATTGATATTAATGTACCAAAAATGCTGTGGTATGGATTATCCTGTCCATGGGATGGTGCATGTAATCTGTTATAATTTATAATATGCCGTTATAATCAAAAAGCTAGTAGAACTGGGGCTGAAATGGGTTTTCTTTTTAATTATCTGTGATCCTTAATAAGGCCTCTACGAGTGCCCACTAGATGATAACGAAACTAAGTCATAAAGTACAACAGCATTATATATCTTAATTCCAGTGCTGAACATGGACACCAAATCATGCCATTGCATGTACTGCATTTAGAAACCAGTTGATACATTCAGTGTTGTGATGGATGGGTGGCCAGATTAAAAAGAGACGCTAGCGCATGATCATATAATTACATTGTATTGTGTAACTGGTATCGCTGATTAGTTACTGCTGAAATTAATGCCCTACACTGTCCTACTTGCAAGTGTACCCTGAGTCCTGTGAATGAACTGGAGTCTTGCTGGACTTGGGCCCGTGCCTGAGTACTTGAGTACTCGTGGAGACCCTTATCATTAACCCTACGACTGACACAATATATCTGTAGCTAAAACGTGTCGAGTGCATCATTAAATTAAACCTTTCTTTCCTTTCTTTATTGATATATTTTTATACTGCATTACTAGCCACCTGAGGCGGGATTTAGCTCAGTTGGTTGAGTGTTTGCATGAGGCGCCTGAGTCGCAAGATCGAACCACCTCTGTGGATCCATTTAACTGACTGGATTTTTTTTTGGAAAATTATTTACAGGGGCAGATCCAGATAAAAATGTTAAAAATGGCAAGTTTGAGTTTGATGTAGGCAAATTAACCAAGCTCCCAACTGGAACAAGATCTGTAGGGTGTTCAGGGGAGGGGGTGTGTGGTGCTCCCCAGAATTGGTTTTAATAAAGATGCTCTAGAATACATTTTCTGGGCAATTTAGTGTTTTAAATAGTGGATGATGAATTTAAAATGGGCACCTCAAATGGGCCAGGAGTCATGAGGCCGCCAATGATTTTATATGAAAAATTGACCTCCATGACATTAAAATGGTAATCATTTGAAAAAACTATTAGGATCAGCAAGCTATATTAGAGGTCCGTCAGGTAACTGGAATAAAACAATATTTTATGCTATGTCTTATATCCTGTTGAAGTTGAGATGACACATGACATAATTTTTATAAATGTCCCTAGGTGCTGAGGTTATATGACTTGAAAATAAGTCGGCTGTGTAGATAACATCTGTGCAGCTAACTGCACCAGTGGTAAGGGTACAATGTGTATCAAGTATTTAGTTCCAGCCAGTGCTTCACAACTGGTGTAACAAAGGCTGTGTTATGTACTATCCTGTTTGTGGGATGGTGCATATAAAAGATCCCTTGCTGCTAATCAAAAAGAGTAGCCCATGAAGTGGCAACAGCGGGTTTCCTCTCTCAATATCTGTGTGGTCCTTAACCATATGTCTGACGCCATATAACCATAAATCAAATGTGTTGAGTACAGCATTAAATAAAACATTTCATTCATTTATACTAAACCAAATGAAGGAAATGTTTGTTTTTTTATTTAACAACACACTCAACACATTTTATTTATGGTTATATGGCATCAGACATATGATTAAGGACCACACAAATATTGAGGGAGAAAACCTGCTGTCGCCACTTCATGAGCTACTCTTTTCGATTAGCAGCAAGGGATCTTTTATATGCACTATCCCATAGACAGAAAAGCACTGGAGCAAGAAATAGCCCAATGGGCCTACTGATGGGGATTGATCCCAGAGTTTATATTATGTCAGGTGATATGGGAGAATGAAAGTGTGGACTCTTAACACAGGTGGCTTCTTATTACAGGTGACCACTAAAGCAGGTTTAACTGTAAATACAAACTGAGGTACAGTTACATGTACCGAGTACTGATCACTCATTGAAAAAGAGTACCTAGAACAAACTTCACAAATACCCTAACGACGTAACGCAGTAGTATTAAGTACTATAGATGCTTAATAGTAGATATTTAGTCAGTCCGTTTGCATCAAAAATTTGTATTACAACATATTATTAAGTTTTAAACCCATACCAATTCAAATGTAATATTTTTGTTTTTTAAAAGTCTATGTAATAAAAACGTTTCTTAACAAATTACCATCAAATTATAAAAATTAAATCTCATTTTTAATAGTGGTGAAGACAAAATGCTAGAACAGCTAATTGTATACTGCTTTACTTGAAGTGTGTGTAAATGAAGTAATTGATAATGCACTGAATGGAGACTAAATGTTGAAAAAAAATAGTTTTATTTAACGACGCACTCAACACATTGTATTTACAGTTATATGGCATCAGACATATGGTTAAGGACCACACAGATATTGAGAGAGGAAACCCGCTGTCGCCACTTCATGGGCTACTCTTTTTGATTAGCAGCTAGAGATATTTTATATGCACCATTCCACAGACAGGGTAGTATATACCACAGTCTTTGATGTACCAGTCGTGGTGCACTGGCCTAAATAGCCTAATGGGCTCACTGACATGGATCGATCCCAGACCGACTGCGCATCGAGCGAAACTAAATGTAGAATTGCACAAGCTTTAGTTTAGCTGTTCCATACCTGTATCAAAAAAGAAGATTTAACCTTTGCAGTTTTGATGGTTTTGTAAAGACTTTTTTTTTATTTACACTGATTGTATTTTGTTAAACATTATTTGAGTTGGTATCCATGGGTTTAAAACTTAACAATATGTTTTTATACAAAGTTTAACTTCATTCATTATAAAGTTACATGCCAATTCATCTATTCCCTTTTGATAAAAGCAGACTACAGTTTAACTGATTTATTCATGCATGCAAATGTGAAGAAAATGTAACAGACATCACACCTCCAGTATCTTCCATGACAACAGAAGGTGAATATTAAACAAACTGACGTTTACGTCATCATGTGAAAACTGCATCCTGGTTACGGTGACGCAGGCAGGGCTTCTAGAATTTGCACAAAACCTACAAGCTATGGGATCAGTGATTTAATACATTTACTAGCCACAATTAAAAACTGACCTTCCCTACTTTACTTTTAAGTTAATACAATTTTCCTAAATAGTAATAATCAGATCATTATGTCACCTAAAGAGGAAAATAGAGCTTTAAAAAACTAAGATTGGGGTTTTGGGGTGGGTGTGGGGGGGGGGGGGGGGGCAGGATATTCAAATTTACAAATAGATTTAAATGCAGTATTTGACAAAAAAAATTCCACTAGCTGTTGGGCACAGCGATAGTAGTTATTTACTAGCCCAACATTGAATCTCACTAGCCATGGGAGTGCTTGGGGCTACCATAATCTAGAATCCCTGGGTGATGTAATTAGACTGGTGAAGATAAGACATCAAACACAAGTGGACAAAAATTAATCTAGAAGATGGAATTTGCGTTTCACCAGTAATGATAATAAATATATGATTTATGTAATATATGTATATATCTTTTATTATTATTATTACATGTATTATTATTATGCCATGATAAAAAAAAATTCTTTAATATTTATCGTTATATATAACAAAAAGTAAAATTAATATTTAGCACAATATCTAACCATGTAGTTTTGTCTTCAATAGCAACATAACATGGTATGTTGGTCTCTTACGACAGGTGACATGTTTAACAGAGGTTGCCACTTGAACAGGTTTTTTGAAATTGGGTAAATATGGAGATACATGTACTTACATGGAAAATACCAACATGAGCAGACTAATTTCTGATAAAATTGACAATAATCTATCATCTATGTTTACAAATATATATTACTGACTGGGTATTAATTAATATTATTTAGTTATAAAACAAATTTTCATTTTGTTATTTATATTAATTGTATTTTCTTACATTGGAATGGACAAAAATGTTTTTCAATGTAACGGTCAATCACATATAAACCGTAATTTAATATAAATATTTTAACATCATCAATATTATTGAAAGACTGGGTACATCAAAATATTTATTACTTAAATAAACAAATAATGCCCAAGTTGGTAACTTCCATACTGCAGAGTCCAACTGACGTAGTCATATGGATAGACCTTTCTGTTCGATAAAAGTATAGACCTACACTGTGGAATATAAAATATATTGGTTTTGATACCTACTTTCAGGAAGAATGATACTATGAACAAATTAATGAATGTCTTCTCCAAATGGTTTACACCCACCCATTGAGCCTTGCGGAGCACTCACTCAGGGTTTGGAGTCAGTATCTGGATTAAAAATCCCATGCCTCAACTGGGATCCAAACCCAGTAACTACCAGCATGTAGACCGATGGCCTAATCACGACGCCACCGAGGCCGGTACAAATCTTGATCTAGTCACAACCTATTCATTAATGAGCAAACATGCTTACAAATTCTACTATCATGCTTCAACCATGGCAACCAGAACTGATCTATATGAGACTAAAAGGTAACTGGACTTAAAAACTAAATAAAATGGAAATAACTAATTCAGAAAATATTCAACAAATGTTTGAGAAAAACAAAAGAAGTTTTTTCGTTTAACGAAACCATTGGAGCACATTGATTAAATAATCATCGGCTATTGGATGTTGAACATTTGGTAATTCTGACATGTAATCGTCAGAGGAAACCCACTACATTGTTCCTAATACATCAAGGGATCTTTTATATGCACTTTCCCACAGACAGGAAAGCACATACCACGGCATTTGACCAGTTGTTGTGCACTTTGTATGAAGTCACAAATGTTATGAACAAAATCACTGTACATTGTGTGTATCAGGTATGTAATGTTACAATATGTTACAAGCCCTGCGATTGCCCACGGCAATTGGTAATGCTTTAGAGATTGTTGTGGAGTTTTTAATTCCATGTGGCACTCGCTTTTTTTTGCTGTGGACCACATTAAATGTTTTCCACAGCATGTTTTTTTTTCTGCAAATATTTTCTTAATTACAGGAGTTGCTAATATTCTTATCAAAATCATCATGTTCTCACTTTTCAGTCCCAGTGCCGCACACATACTGCTGAACATTATAGATCTGAATAGAAAATTATGAAACTCAAAGAGACATGTTTTACACTCCCTCGGTGAGAGTCATCAATTTTATATAGCATATACACAACTAGGATAATTATAATTTATACCTGAGAGAATGCCAATGTGCATTAATAGGTTATTTTTTCAATCAATGCAATACATTAGCCTTCAGATATATTCTATATGTGCCAAATAAAAAAAATGGTCTGCAGCTGGCCTGCACAAACTGCATTGACAACTGTCATTTTGACACTGATTATGCAAATATATTTGATATTACAATTCAGTATTACAACACTTGTGTAAAACTAACTCATGTTATATGGTATTAATTACTCTGCTACAATATAAATATCATTAACAGTAACTAGTCAGTTGTTATCTGTTGCTTAATCATTTTAAATGTTAACCATGCCATTTAAAAGTTGAACCATGTTTAGCATTATTTCTTAAATAGGTTATGCTAAATATTTTGGTACAACCCTTTTTCAGATTATGCAAAATAGCAATTAGAGCAAGCTGGTATATACATAAGTTTGATATCAACGAACTGTTAAAAAACCATGTTCGTAATAAATAAGTTTTGTTATATTATTTCCCCCACCCCCTCTTGCTATGTACGTCAGTGATTTGTAAATATGCTGCAGTATGCAAGCAGTGTAGTGAATAATGTAGCCTTCCATTTATCATTTTCACACCCACTATTGTGACTATACTGTTTCAGGTGCTGATCAGGAGGGGGTGCTGGGGATTTTTGGTGGAGGGGATGCATTGTTTAGGTTTACTGGTTGGATCTAGGATTGATAGTCTTATTTGTGTATTACTAAATGTTGTGCCCTTTATTTGGCTCTATCACTCCCTAAAAAAAAAAAAAATCTACACCACCTCTAACATATAAATCTCACTACAACAATTTCTTGGTCCAATGTTATTGTTGTCGTAGTGGTTTGTTTTAACATATTCAATGTGAAAATGTAAACAAAAGCAGGGTTTATTTTGGTGAACTGGTTCACACAAAAGGCACAGCCTCTGCAAGCCAGATCTGTGTGAATCAGAATAGGCATAGATCACAGACATCACAAATCACCAAACAATACTCACTGGGCTCCGTTTCTTGAGTGTAAAGTTTTTCCACAATAATAACTTTAGTTGGTGAAAAAATCCCATATTGAATCACAATACTGTTGACAAAGTGAACTGGGTTATTGAGAAATCCAGTGCCAAGCGACGTCGAACGGTTTTCACGCTGTCAGTGTAACAATCTACTCTAGCACTACATGTTAGATTTATCCACTGTCGAGACTGCTTTATGCATCTACGAACAAGTCTTCACATTCTCCATTTATTCCTCCTTTCCATATCCAGCTCCTATTTTCGCTTCCTTTAACCAGAGCAGTCGGACATCATTGTGGCATATCGCCTATTACTGTCACGTGGGTTCGCATCTTGTCTTTTCATTGGCCGAAATCAGTAACTAAAAATAGATAATAAATATCCACGTGAATTTGTTTACATGCGACAGCTGATTCGTTAAGTCGTGTTCCTTATTTGGAATCAGAACAAAGAGTTTTATACAAAGAACAAGTTTCGTGAAATGTGTTTTACCTAAAATGAAAGTAAGGATTTTTTAAACAGAATAAAATGTAACTGTTTCGTTAAGTAAAAAACAATTTTGTATTCAAATAATAATAAATTAAGAAATAATTTAAGTCAGGTTCAAAGCCACATCTGCTGCATTTAATAGCCCATCAGTTGACGGTCAGAACTCATAAAAATATAGGTGACGTCATGCGGTGTTTGTTAGTTGTTGCAACTCGGTCCTGTCTATCTGATTAAATCAGCAGTTTCTATAAATATTAATTATCTAGTTAGGCCTCGGTGGCGCAGTGGTTAAGCCATCGGACTACAGGCTGGTAGGTACAGGGTTCGCAGCCCGGTACCGGCTCCAACCCAGAGCGAGTTCTTAAGGGCTCAATGGGTAGGTGTAAGGCCACTACACCCTCTTCTCTCTCACTAACGACTAACCAACTAACAACTAACCCACTGTCCTGGACAGACAGCCCAGATAGCTGAGGTGTGTGCCCAGGACAGCGTGCTTGAACCTTAATTGGATATAAGCACGAAAATAAGTTCAAAATAAATAAAATATATATGAAAAAACCCAAAAAACATTCAGAAAGTCGGTAGGTTAACGTACCACTAGAACACATTTATTTATTTATTTATTTATTTATTTATTTATTTTATTTTATTTTATTTTATTTTATTTTATATTTTATTTTATTTTATTTATTTATTATCGGCTATTGGATGTCAAACATTTTGTAATTCTGACGTGCTAGTCTTATAGAGAGTTAATTTGCTACAATTTTCCATTAGCAACAAGGGCTCATTTATATGTACCATCCCAGACAGGACAGCACATACCTCGACCTTTGATATGCCAGTCATAGTGCATTGGCTGGAACACGACCGACTGGTATCAGGCGATCGCCTTTTCACTGGGCTATGTCCCGTCCATTACTCCAGTACTTAACCTAAGCTAAACAAATTAGTTTGTTTTGTTTAACGACACCACTGGAGCACATTAATTAATTAATCATCGGCTATTGGATGTCAAACATTTGGTAATTCTGACTCGTAGTCATCAGAGAAAACCCGTTATATTTTTCCTAATGCAGCAAGGGATCTTTTATATGCACTTTCCCACAGACAGGAAAGCACACACCACAACATTTGACCAGTTGTGCTGCACTGGTTGGAACGAAAAAAAAACAATCAGTCGAACGGATCCACTGAGGTGGTTCGATCCTGCGACGCAAGCACCTCAGGCGAGCACTCAACCGACTGAGCTAAATTCCGCCCCCTTAACCTGGGCTAATTTTTTCATTAACTTGTTTTTCAATATAAGACTTCATTTTTTACCTCCTTGTATTTAGTCCAGCGCGATTCTAATTTTGCTGTACTTTCGTTTTAAGAAGAATCCTTTTTTTAATTTTATTAAAGTGTGAATCTGAGTACTTACATTACATGCCTTCTGTTTTTTTGTTTTTTTTAGGTCTGCGACTATAGACTAGGTCGTTTTCAGCGCTCGTTTTACATCGTTTAACTTCTGCATTATACTTCATCACACGAAGGTTCTTCTTTTTTGAATTTGTGTATTTTCAGATGATGGTATTCAATATCAACTCAACAACGTCCATAAATGGAGAGTGAGGGATGGGGGGGGGGGGGGTGCATGATAGAGTATATGTATACATATGTCCTGGGAACGGGTTCCCAAAGCATACAATAATGGTGAGAACGGCCGTTGTTTTGTTAGAAACAGAAAGAAAGAAAGAAAGAAAAAAAAAACCTACAAACCGCAACAAAAAAACAACAACAACAAACCCTCCCCCAAAAAACAAAACAAACCCAAAACAAAAAAAACAAAAAAAACACACACACAAGAAACAAATAAAACAAAACAACACAAAGCTAGACGAAACCCCACAAAACAAAGTTAGTGGACAACTGGTAGGTATGGATCCAATAGGTGTTTGCTTTTGCTGATATACTGAATATTCACCCAATGACCACCTACCCTGTCCTGACACAAACTCGTTCACTAGGCTATTTAGTCCAGGAGCTTATTTCACTTAAGCTCTCGCAATTTTGCAGTATTGCAGTTCACTGCAAAAAGACAGGCAAGAACAAAGAAAAAAAAAAGAAGTGTTTTATTTAACGACGCACTCAACACATTTTATTTACGGTTATATGGCGTCAGACATATGGTTAAGGACCACACAGATTTTGAGAGGAAACCCGCTGTCGCCACTACATGGGCTACTCTTCCGATTGGCAGCAAAGGATCTTTTATTTGCGCTTCCCACAGGCAGGATAGCACAAACCATGGCCTTTGTTGAACCAGTTATGGATCACTGGTCGGTGCAAGTGGTTTTCACCTACCCATTGAGCCTTGCGGAGCACTCACTCAAGGTTTGGAGTCGGTATCTGGATTAAAAATCCCATGCCTCGACTGGGATCCGAACCCAGTACCTACCAGCCTGTAAACCGATGGCCTGCCACGACGCCACCGAGGCCGGTCCGGCAAGAACAATGCAATGTGGATTAAGAGAGCTTAGGCGAGCTTTGTGAATTTCAATTAGGCTCCAGGTGAGACGGTTAATGAGAGGATGCGCAAGCAGAAGACCCTATCTTTCTAATTAGCAGAATGTTGGTGGTGGTGGTGGTGGTGGGGTGTTGACATGTTTTATGTTTGTGTCTGGTGTGAATTTTATTGTATAAACAGTTTCCATTTTGTATCAACGATGGAATGGGTAAATTCAGATATGCATGTATTTTGTGGATGGCACAAATTATTGGCGTATATATTCGCTTCTCGCTTTTAGAACAGATCCTGTGGGCTGGGGTTGGATGGTAGGCAATGTGTTCCAATACAAATAACCTACATAATATATATTTTTAAATTTTATTTTATTTTATTTTATTTTATTATTTATTATTGGGGGGGGGGGTAGGGTGTTCGGGTCGCATGACTGAACCACCTCGGTGGGTTCATTCAACTGACTGGATTTTTCTCGTTCCAAACAGTGCACCACATTTGGTCAAAGGCTTTCATGTCTGTGAGAAAATGCGTATAAAAGACCCCTTGTTGCATTAGAAAAAATGTAGTAGGGTTCCTCTGTTGATTACATGTAAAAGATCATTTGCTATTAATGGAAAATTGTAGCAGCTTTCATCTCTTAAGACTATATAAAAATTACCATATGTTTGACATCCAATAGTCGATGATTAATATATAATATATCAATGTACTCTAGTGGTGTCCTTAAACAAAACAAGCTATAACTTTACTCACTTGGAATGTTATAACTACTGTACAGCTCAATGCGTTTTCGTCCATCTAGGAAGTTCTTCGTCAGTTTCCTTGAGCAATTTTGACTTGAATGGAATTATGCACTTGGTGTACATAGACATGTTATTTCAGGGGCGGGACGTATCCCAGCGGTAAAGCGCTCGTTTAATGCGCGTTCAGTCTGGGATCGATCCCCGTCTGTGGGCCAATTGGGCTATTTCTCGTTCCTGTCAGGGCATCACGACTGGTATATCAAAGGCCGTGGTATGTACGTGCTATTCTGTCTGTGGGATCAATGTACTCTGGTACTGTCATTAAACAAAACAAACTTTTACTTTACTCACTTGGAATGTTATAACTATTGTACAGCTCAACGCGTTTTCGTCCATCTAGGAAGTTCTTTGTCAATTTCCTTGAGCGATTTTGACTTGAATGGGATTATGCACTTGGTGTACGTAGACATGTTATTTCATTATACAAAAACATAATATGTATAACAAGCAGGCCCACAGGAACAGGAGGGAAGGGCGGGGGTTGGTCGGGGACGAAAATGTACGGTTTTTCTTCTACTCGGTATAAGCGTGCTTGAACCGTAATCGGATATAAGCTCGAAAATAAGTTTAAAATGAACGGGTTTTTTTTTTACCGGTGGTGTCGTGGTTAAGCCATCGGACATAAGACTGGTAGATACAGGGTTCATAGCCCGGTACTGGCTCTCACCCAGAGCGAGCTTTAACGACTCAGTGGGTAGGTATTAGACCACTACACACTCTTCTGTCTCATTAACCACTATAACAACTAATTATCCTACTGTCCTGGACAGACAGCTGACGTGTGTGCCCTGGACAGCGTGCTTGAACCTTAATTGGATATAAGCACGAAACTAAGTTGAAATGAATTGTCTTAGCACTAAATCGTATCCGTACGAGTGTAGTTCTATGGTAGAGCGCAGGGCCGTAACCTCCGGGGGGGGGGGGGGGGGGGCAGGGGGGCAGTTGCCCCTTGAGAATCTCTTCTCTTTTTTTCATTTATTTATAAAAAGTAGTGCCCCTCCCCTAGGATTTTGATCAGGGTACGGCCCTGGAGCGCTCGCCTGTTCTGCGATGGGCCCCAGGGAAAGTGCTAAGCGCATCTGAAAAAAACCCCCACCCAACACAATCTTGCTGCTAATCAGTATGAATAGCCTATGTGCTGCTGTGGGTTTCTTTTCTACCAAACGTTGCAGGTGTATCATCTTAAATATCAACAGCCATAGTTCAGAGTATATCGGGTGTTGTAAATTTTTTTATTTCTTCGGACGCACAGGAATAATATCTGGAAAGTGGGGGCACAATCTCTAATCGAGGGGCCATAGTCTTTATGGGGGGTGGGGGAGCATAAGCCAGATTTTATCTTTATATAGCGTAGGGGAAAAAAAACCCCGTCATTTTCGTCCTCAACCAGGGGGGATAAGCTACCGCCCCCCCCCCCCCCCCCGGTTCCTACATGCCTGTTATTTCCCTTCTGCTGCACATGAGGGCCATTTGTAACAAAGACAACACTTCATACTATTTCTGTATCTATACATCATTATATTCACTAGTTTTCACACAGCCTGTAATTATTGTTGCTATACGTATTTCCCCACCATCACTGCTGTATATGTTACTGTATAACCGATTGATTTTCAGAAACAGACGAACAGTCATTATCTTTTTTCTCCGCGGCCAATACATGGATAAGTCCAACAACAACTATTTAATTAGATGTGCAGGTTCGCACTAATTGTCTGGAAATGAGCGGTCAGTACGTTTCTTGACCTTCGTGCGGTCACTGAACATTTGGCCTGCTACTTGTAGAATCAACTACTAATTGGTAAACTGATGGTGTCGGGTGCAAATTGAACAATGAAGATGGGTTTGATCTTCTGCACGCAAAAAAAAAAAAAAAAAAAATTAAAGAAAAGAAGAAAAATAATAATAAAAAGAAAAAAATAAGAAAAACATAATAGCACCATTTACTGCAGTACTAGTTCAACGAAATATAGACTGTGTGAAAATGTGTATACTTGTTTTGTGAGGGACAGAATGTAGCCCAGTGGTAAAGTGCTTGTCTGGTGCGCATTCGGACTGGGATCGATCCCCTTCTGTGGACCCATTGGGATATTTCTCGTTACAGCCAGTGCACCACGACTGGTATGTGCTATCCTGTCTGTGTCATGGTGCTTATAAAAGACCCCTTGCTCTTAATGAAACAATGTAGCCGGTTTCCTCTCTAAGACAATATGTCAAAATTATTAAATGTTTGACATCCATTAGCCGAGAATTAATATATTAATGTGCTCTAGTGGTGTCGTTAAAACAAAACACACTTTTTTACTAGTTTTGTGTATGTATGTTTGTATGTATATACATGTGTGTGTGTGCGTGTGTGTGTGTGTGTGTGCGCGCGCGCGCGATTGTGCACCTCCTGTACCACCCCTCTGCATAAGCATGCACCCACCCATATATTCGTGGACACCCTACTTGATGGGTTGTTTTGTAAACGCTGTTGACAGAGATAAAAGTCACAAAATAAAAAGAAAGAACAAAATTCTGAATTTGGTTAAGACAGACCTGTTGACACCCCTCTTTTTATATGAATCGTATGCTATATATTCTTTTCAAGGGCGGATTCTAGGGAGGGGACTCTAATGACCTGCCCCCTCCCCCAAACAAATTAAAGTGCCCCTTTTTAACAATTTGCTTGCATTTAAAAAAAATAAAAATTGAAGAACACTTTTCATGGAGATGGTCCATGTACCCTTTTACATTTGGTCTCCCTAAAAATATTTCCTGGGTCAACCCTTGCTTACCATCTTCACTTGAATCCGACTATACTAGTTATTAGGCTTATATATCAAACACAGGACATAAAATAACAATCATTTGAGAAACTCACAACTCTAATCAATTTTTGTAAACTATTAAATATTTCAACTAAATGTCAGATATTTCATGCGCAAAATGTTTTTTTCGACGACACATAGTCAAAGGTAATTGCATTGTAGTATCACAGTGATACTTTTGCCTTTTAAAGAGTTTCAGTTGCCCTAGACGGTAATTGCTATTTTGCATCAACCCCCCACCCCCACCCCCAAAAACAAAAACAAAAATCCTAAATCCGCCTATGGAAATGTGGACATAGGACAAGCTCTCTAGTTTTTTGGGGAAAATTCCGGAAATTTTATGTTTATATTTTCATGCAATGAGCTAAAAACTCGTCCTATAATTTAAAATAACAAATGTTTTATCTCTGAAGATTTGTTCCGGGTGGGGGCGAGACGTAGCCCAGTGGTACAGCGCTCGCTCGATGCGCGGTCGGTGTGGGATCGACCCCCGTCGGTGGTCCTATTGGGCCATTTCTCGTTCCAGCCAGTGTACCACGACTGGTATATCAAAGGCCGTGGTATGTACTACCCTGTCTGTGGGATGGTGCATATAAAAGATCCCTTGCTGCTAATCGAAAAGAGTAGCCCGTGAAGTGGCGACAGCGGGTTTCCTCTCTCAATATCTGTGTGATCCTTAACCATATGTCTGACGCCATATAACTGTAAATTTTATACAGTGTGTTGAGTGCGTTGTTAAATAAAACATTTATTTGTTCCGGGTAGACAGCCACCCCCCCCCCCCCCCCCCCCACCCCACCCCCACATACACACACACCAACCACCATTCGCCCCCATACGCCGCTGATAAGCCAAGTCGTGGCAGGTTACATGATACACTTAAAGGATTCGGTGATCAAAGTCCACACACCCTACATAAACATATTGACAGGATGTGAACCTAACGTGGTCTTGGCTTAAATCGCATCTGTTTTAAATATACATGAACGATTAATAAATAATATATAAATTCATTAGTACAAAATATAGCATTACTAATTTTATAAATAATAGAGTACAAAATAATTAAAAACACTGTCCTTCCAAAAAAAAAAAAATTGCGCTTTCCATCCAAGTATATACCACAGTACTTTATCTACCAGAGTAAAAATGCAATCCATTAAAAATAAATCACAACCTGAAGCCCTACACTACGCATCAACAAACATAAACTACCCCATAAAGTAGACTTTTGTTGTTTTTGTTGTTTTGTTTTGTTTTGCTCTCTCTCTCTCTCTCTCTCTCTCTCTCTCTCTCTCTCTCTCTCTCTCTCTCTCTCTCTCTCTCTCTCTCTCTCTCTCTCTCTCTCTCTCTCTCTCTCTCTCTCTCTCTCTCTCTCTCGATATAATGTTAACCAACAAACGTAAAGCAGCATCAAAACCACTTTATATTGCCTGTAGATATTTCAGGTTTAGAAATACAAACGGGAGAGACGTTCTTATATTACTGGCTTCAGGATATTCCGGGTGAGTAATATTGGATAATGTTATAACGGGCTTTCTTGATTACGCTTTAAGACGTGGCTAATAAATCCATGCACTTCAAGTTACTCAATATAACATGCTGAGAGAGATCAATTTTATATTGCAAAACAGAACTTAAAATGTCAATTCCATATATATATATATATATATATATATATATATATATATATACATGTATATATTAATATAAAATTAATATTAATTTTTAAATTTTCTTCTGATTATTAGATTAAAATACTGGTTAGAGTGCTAATTAAATTAGCTGACATGCACGCGCCTAAAAACAAGTAATGCTAAAAGGATATATTATGGTTTGGTATTTAAATTACTGTCCCTCCCTCTAGCTAACCAGAGCAGTGAATACGCATGCGACAGAGTGAGGCGCGTGTGCAGGAATTTTATCTGTGTGGTGTGTGTGTGTGTGTGTGTGTGTGTGTGTGTATGTGTTGGAGGGATGGGGGTGGTATGGAGGGAACGGGTAGTGCTAGACTGTGGACAGCGAAGTTTTTAGGTGAGGTCGAGTCATACTCTCCCAGAAAATATATTGAAAAAAAAGAGAAAATTTGCTTCATCATGGAGAGTTCGACCACCTCCCCCTCCCTCCTCCACGCACGCGCCTGAAAGTGGCGACTATAATGACTTTTATTTAAGACGATTATATCTACAACAGCTTGCTCTGAATGTGCACGTTAAACAATTTTCCATTCCATTCCATACGATTATATCGCTAGCCTTTTCACTCTTGTATATCTGTTACTGCAGTATGGACAAAGAGCAAACAACCAATACGCTCACTGTTATAAAGACGTGTGTACTGGGTGTCTGGTTTGGCCCAGGTGAAAAGTTCGGGATGTTGGTACTGGCCAGTGACTATCATGATTATTTGAGATAAGTCTCTACCTGGATAACCCACATATTCCCGTCGCTCGGTTCAGTTTAAGTCAGGTGGATTGATTTGGTTTAACAAAACGTCAGGCTGGATACTCGCTGGTATTTATTACATGCTCGTACTCCCAGAGAATGGGTGTGGGGAAAAGCATGGGTGGGATAATAGGGACGCTTAAAGGGACATACCCTAGTTTTTAAACACTAAGGTATATTTTGCCTATTGTAGCCGTTTTTGATAACTGAAATCATACTTTATTTCGAGTTTATGGCTTATATTATCAATTTCCGTACATTCGAAGTGTTTTTGGTCATCCCGGTGTTTTAATATCACAAAATGCATTTCTCATATTTTTAAAAACGCACGTGCGTATGAGAAGTAAGTTGTAGAGTCGAGTGTTAGTCTATTTTTAGAAGGTATTTCACCATTTTAAAGTCACAGACTCATGTTTTACTCAGTTGTAACGTTATCCAAATGCGTTACAGATTTGTAGATTAACTAAACTTACTGTTAATGTTCACAGGTTGAAACTAGGGTCTGTCCCTTTAACACACAATCAGACATGAATAATATAATGATTACACGTTCTCTCTCCCTCAATCCCGGTCATAGTGTTTTGTAATTCTAAAACCAAACCCCTTTCAAATTATATTATGCTAATTTTTAAAATCAGATTTTCCAGCTTAGGCCTATATCCAATCAATGTTGAAGCTCCCTATCATAAGCGCCCACAAATCAGAAATTTGAGCTGTCCATGACCTTACACCTCTTGAATGGACCGTGGAAGGTCATCTCGTTTTGGAGCCAGTCACGGGCGTACGGGCTCCAAATTTTGTAGGGGGACAAATTTTTCATGTCAACTCATTTTGTCCGAACGTCGCCATCGTTTTTGCAGGAATGCTTACGGAGTCGATACCGGGATGCACACCCAGTCTCCACCCTTCTGTCGGCAGTAATAATGGAAACATGCGTGTTATAAAACTCTATAAACATTTTTTTTCCTCAGGGTGTGGGTTTTTTCTAGCCTCAGTTAAACCACAAACATTACAAACACAAAATATTAAAATACCACATGGTTTCTGTAATCAACAACAACAGCGACCGCTAACTTGTGTAAACTTCTCTAGTCATCATCCGTTGTACGTACGTAGTTCAAGACGTAGTTCACAATACCCATTGCGCCGTACACTGGCGACTTCAAACGCTGTCGCCGCCGTCGCTGTAGGCGGTCTTACAACACAGCGAAAATGCACTTACATTACAAACTGTTTTATCAAGTTAGATCTCGGTGTTACAGTTTGTACGAGGAAGACAACTGTAGATATAACAGAATATAACAGTATACAGTGACAGTGGTCAACTACAACAATACGGAAATTAATGGTGCGGTATTAAAGTCAAGCGTTCACAATGTACTTTAAAAAAAAAGAAAAAAAAAAAGAGAAGTTTATTCAATGTTTTGTGTGTATTTCTTCTTCTTCCCTTTCTTTCGAATAACAAACATAGCACGTCAGTACATACGATATATTATAGTATATGCATATATACCACATACGAGCAATGACGTCACACACAGATGGCGATTTACCAACCACATGTATGTGGTGCAAGCATTGAAAATACATCCTGATGCTAACAGTGCGTGCTACTACATAAATGATAAATATCCAACGTTTGTCACATGTCAAACCGTTTAGAAATACAATAGCTTTTAACCTTTATTTTCCGTGTATTGACAGATCTGTTATAAAGGTGAAAGTATTAATATTTTGTTGTTGATAAATTAGATAAAGCCTTTTTTTAAATTTAATTTTTGAGAAAAACAACATGACTACGTAAACTCACTACTGATATTTTATATAATGGGGCAAATCGTCGAGGGAAACACTTAAAGCTGCCGTCTTGGTCTCCACACCATTTCCTAATGCAAAATACAAACACACAGGTCTACTGTTTGATAAACATACGTGACACCTACTGTTTGATAAACATACATAACACATACTGTTTGATAACATACATGACACCTACTGTTTGATAAACATACGTTACACCTACTGTTTGATAAACATACGTGACACCTACTGTTTGATAACATATGTGATACCTACTGTTTGATAAACATACATGACACCTACTGTTTGATAACATATGTGATACCTACTGTTTGATAAACATACATGACACCTACTGTTTGATAACATACGTGACACCTACTATTTCATAAACATACGTGACACCTACTGTTTGATAAACATACGTGACACTTACTGTTTGATAACATACGTGACACCTACTATTTGATAAACATACGTGTTTGTACTATAGAAATCAGTAGAAAAGGTGTCTCGTCTTTCTGTCGCTCATGGTGAAACAACGCCATACCAGTCTGGCACAGAAGTTATTCCATCAGGGTTATGATGTCCAGGGACTCCTGAGGGATTTCAAAACGTTTTATGGTAGACATTTGGAGAAGTTATATCTACTAAATACGATGCATCACTGACCAAAATGATGGCTTATGCTACTCCATATTTTGAACTTATGCGTACCTTTTCATCTCTTTGGTGAAACTCTTGCACAATTGTTTTTATCGTTTTAGATAAGTGACGGACTTGACAGCTATAGTGGCAGTCCTCATGGCAACGGCGGGGCAGATTATGAACACCATTCGCAAACACCTGGTATAATCACTGTTTTGATAGTGATTCATGAATGTATGTCATAACAGCTGTACTTATTCCAATGAGCTCTGTCCTGTGCTAGTTTTGATTTAATAAACTAATATGTAGTGGCAGTCCTCTTTGTGACGTTGAAGGATGTATATTGATCAGTAAAGGTTCTCCTCGGGAGTGGCTGTTTTCTTAGGCACTAGATATAGATTCATAGAAGCAACCACTATTTTGCCAAATGTTACATACAATGTTAAATACAACAGAGTGAAAGGGCCAATCATGGATAGACAAATATTCATGGAAGCAACCACTATTTTGCCAAATGTTTCATACAATGTTACATACAACAGAGTGAAAGGGCGAATCATGGATAGACAGAGATTCGTGGAAGCAACCACTATTTTGCCACATGTTACATACAATGTTACATACAACAGAGAGAAAATGCAAATCATAGATAGATATAGATTCATGGAAGCAACCACTGTTTTGCCACATGTTACATACAATGTTACATACAACAGAGAGAAAAGGCGAATCATGGATAGATATAGATTCATGGAAGCAACCACTATTTTGCCACATGTTACATACAATGTTACACACAACAGAGATAAATGGCGAATCATGGGTAGATATAGATCCATGGAAGCATCCAATATTTTGCCAAATGTTACATACAATGTTAGTTGTTGCAACCTTTTGACGCCTATGCAAAATTCAGCTTAGAATTGGTAGAGAGACAACTAACAGCATACTGGAATTGATATATTTTAATGTTTTGTTTAGTGCGTATTAAAAACCGAGTGCTATGAAGCAGCATGGTAGAGGTTATTGATAAATGAAAGAACTAGAAAATAAAACCACATATGTCGTCTGTTGTTAAACATAGGCAGTGGGTTACTATTAAAAAAAGGCGTCGTAGACTTTCGCCTCATTAATTCATTTGTTGTCGCACATATTTTTATCGTAATTATCGACATCAGTTGGCAATCAAATAACGAAGCACTGGATATTGTCAATAATACAGGCGTAAAATAAAGCAATGAAATTCAGAACTTGTGATTTAAAAACCCAAACACCAAAAAAGAAAACCCTACTCAATCTGACAACACAATAGACGTGAATTAATGGAAGCAGAAATCTTGATTTTGAAATTAAAACCGCTTGGTTACTTATGGTCTTCTTTGGCGTTGCCAGCGAGTTTTTCATAGAAATTCTTATGATTCATCAAAGTTAATTATTGCAGATCCTCTTGATTTTTGACGGCATTGTGTCTTTCGAGTTCCACAAAAAATAACAATCAATGAGTTCTTGGAATTCCAGAAACGAAGCGTAATCTATCACAGCAGTTGTTAATCGACCATAAGCATCGCAAAATATAAGCAAATATATTGCAGGGCCCAGCATAGAGGGGTGCAGTGTAGAAGGGGTGTAGTGGGTATGTAGGGGCAAATGTCCCTAGAAAAATGCTATAGCTGGGGTGGATCCAATTTTGTCATGCCTTGGTTTAATTGGTTGTTTTTTTACTATCCACACCAGAAAGTTTTGTAATTAAAAACAACAAAACAAAACAAAACCCCCAACAATCCCCCCCGCCAAAAAACTGCCACCCCCCCCCAAAAAAAAACCCCAACCCCAAAAGACCCCAAAACAACAACAACAAAAACCCCCAACAAAACAAAACCCAAAACAAAACAAAACAAAACCCAACAAAAAAAAACAAAAAAAACAACAACCCCGCAATGTACAGTATATAATATAAGGCTCCAATTGGTAACCATCCATAAGCATTGTGAAAATATTATGCAAATGTTTCATCTGAGCTTTTGAAACGCTTGGTCTTTTTCTTTAAAAAGACGAAAGAGTCCGGTGATACAATACATTTTATAACACAGCGTAGGTTCGAATCCTGCCAATCGACACTTTGTGTTTTAAGCATAGCATAGCATAGCACAGCATAGCATAGCATAGCACATGTTCATAAATCAACGCTAATATATTCGTTCCTCGTAACACGAGGAACGACGAGGAACGAATATATTAGCGTTGATTTATGAAGATGAGCATAGCATAGCATAGCATAGAAGGGCAGGGCGTGGCACGACAAGACACATTACAGCGTATGAACAGCAATAGTGATAGTGTAGCATATAACGTAGCATAGCATAGCATAGCACAGCATAGAAGGGCAGGGCGGGGCACGGCAAGGCAAAGTACAGCATACCAACAGCAATAGTGATAGTGTAGCATATAACGTAGCATAGCACAGCATAGAAGGGCAGGGCAGGGCGGGGCACGGCAAGGCAAAGTACAGCATACCAACAGCAATAGTGATAGTGTAGCATATAACGTAGCATAGCATAGCATAGAAGGGCAGGGCAGGGCGGGGCACGGCAAGGCAAAGTACAGCATACCAACAGCAATAATGATAGTGTAGCATATAACGTAGCATAGCATAGCATAGCATAGAAGGGCAGGGCAGGGCGGGGCACGGCAAGGCAAAGTACAGCATACCAACAGTAATAGTGATAGTGTAGCATATAACGTAGCATAGCACAGCATAGAAGGGCAGGGCGGGGCACGGCAAGGCAAAGTACAGCATACCAACAGCAATAGTGATTGTGTAGCATATAGCATAGCATAGCATAGCATAGCATAGCATAGCAACGCATGGAAGGGCGGGGCGGAGCAAAGTACAACATATCAACAGCAATAGCGATAGTGTAGCGTATAACGTAGCATAGCATAGCACAGCATGGAAGGGAAGGGCGGGGAAGGCAAGGTAAAGTACAGCATATCAACAGCAATAGTGATACTGTAGCATATAGCGTAGCATAGCATAGCACGACATGGCTCGGCACAGAATTGCACAGCATATCGTAAAGTAGCATAAAATTAACATAGAGCATATAGCTTAGCATAGCATAACACAAAAGATAAAGCAGAGCACAGCATAGAATATTTCATGTAATAGAATATAGAATAGTATTGCATAGCATTTCATGGCATGGCATAGTGTGGCATAGCGTAGCGTCACGTCACGTAACGTAGCGTAGCATATATAGCTATGCACAGCATAGAACCACAACATACATTAATTAATACATGTATGATAAAATAAAGAAAGGAAGAAAGAAAGAAATTAACTAACTAAATAAATAAATAAATAAATAAATAAATAAATAAAATAAATAAATAAATAAAAAATAAATAAATAAATAGATTAAACATTAGAGTGCTTCAAATGCCAATTGTATATTTCTTCTTATTACAACAGGTTGACCAGAATCCTTTGAAGCGTTATTCCGTTAACTAAGGACATTTATATATATTATGTAGGGTATAATTAATATTTAAAACGTGTCACGGTTATTTGCCGTAGGGTGAAATATAGATTGCTGATAACAAAACCATTAGGCCTTTCTTGACTGTACGGAGCATCTCATCCATAACTGATTTATAAATCAATCGTGTTTGATGACCCGAAAACACACGAAAGGTGAGCGGGAGAGGTGTCAAGGTTTTGGTAGTAGGAGTTTTATAATTGTTGCTTTCATCTCCAGTATCGCACGGCAGATTCAAATTTATGTATAGTATGTGGCAGAGCAGGTATGAAAAGATTTTCTCTGCGTTAATAAATTGAAGAAAGGATTTCAACTCGGGATATTAATATAAAGCGATATCTGATGATGCATGACAGGTGTGTGACATGGACAAGAGACAAACAATTTCTTGGCCGTAACTAGCAGAAGAGGAATGGGAATCAAGATACAATTGGACTGACCTGGTGTCATAGCTCTTAACCTCAGTTCTTGGAGAAGGACATGAATATAGAGAATAACTGGTCTTAATACATCGGCTTTATCTTACGAATGGCGAAGAATGCGAAGCTCTGTCGAGCAGCATTCGCCATTCGACCGTAGCAGGATAAAGCCGATATCTTAAGACCGTAACCAGTTAATTTATATTTATTATATAACATTTAGTGAAATATTCTAAAATATGAGTGAAATAAAAGTGCTATCAGTCACTCAGTGACGATAACACATTTTAGAATGAAATTTTCACTATTTCACTCTAAAATGTGTAATCGTCACTGTAGAAAGTGTTATCTTCACTGTAAGGAAGCCTGAACTATTTTACTGCTGGCATTTTAAACATGAAGGTAAATTGCCAAAAGTTATATAATAAATAGAAAATTTCATGGTTTTTTGTCAAATATGATTTATATATCATCTCGTGAAGTTTGCAATCATATCACACGAGACGCTCATTGACAAAAACATGAAATATCCTCTATATATCTGCAATCCACTGCTTTGGCTCCTGGTAGGATACTAATAACGCAACTTGAAATGGTCGAAGAATAATAGAAAATAAAGTACTAGAGCACATCACATTGATTTATTAATCATCGACTATTGGATATCAAACATTTGATAATTTTGACATATAGTCTTAGCGAGAAACCCGTTACGTTTTCCCATTAGTAACAAGGGGTCTTTTATATGCACCACCCCACAAACAGGATAGTACATACCACATCCTTTAATATACCAGTCGTGGTGCACTGGCTGGAACGAGAAATAGATCAATGGGCCCACCGACGGAGATCGATCCCAAAGTAACCGCGCATCAAGCGAGCGCTTTACCACTGGGCTACGAAGAATAGTAGCAGTGCCTATCCCGATTATCATGTCATCACGGAGTCTGCAATCTATTGCACTTCAGGCGGAAAGTCCTACAAGCTACAGCCCGCTCCCGAAATGAGTATCAGTTCCTGGTGAACTGACTGTAACAAATTACACATACACTAATTAAAACGGGACCGATGCAGGAGCGAGAGCAATTTACAACCAGAGTTTACAAATGGCACCTACGGTGGTTCATAGTACCATACGACGTAATATATTAGTAATATATTATACATGTATGCTATGGTAATCTATCAAAGAAAATTACATCCCCTGACTGTATCATATACAGTCATTAATTAGCGCTGGGGTTTTCTGACACTTCGCACGAATCTAGGTATACACCCTCCACATGTGCACATGTGTACCCCAGCACAAATAATACATCGGCTATTGGGTGTCATACAATGGTAATGAAAATAAATAAAGTGATGATCAACATCAATATAAAAATTCAAGACTTAAACAAAAACAGTGTAAAGAACTGTGCAAAAACACAAATATCACAGAATTTTACGGATACTGAATTTTACTCAAAACTTTGTGCTGTATTGGCCATTCTCAAAGAGAATGTTACACCCCTGCACCACGGTGAGGTTACAGCACACGCAGGGGTGCTAATATGAATACATGTTGTTATCCAGATTCGGACATTTTATAATTTTTAATTCGGGAAAAAGCCAACCTGCACCCCTACGAAAATGGAAGCCCGTACGCTTATGATTATCAGCATAGTAAAAAATGAGCAAAATGTATGGAAAACTGGTCTGACAATAACTGATTGATTTATTTGTTTTGTTTAACAACACCACCAAAACACATTGATTTATTAATCATCGGCTGAATGCATAACAACATTTTGTGCAAGTACACCTTGAAAAGCAAAACATTAATATTTCTTTGGACGAATATACAAACTTATCTAGAGCACAATGATCTTTCGGGTAAATGATCTGTGGGTCACACTTCACACAACTTACATGTTCTTCTGTTCGTTCAACCATGACAGACGGGAAACTTACTAAAAAAAGACATGGCGCTGACACAAGTTATCTATGTACACCGACCTCGGTGACGTGGTGACTCCATGGTGAGGTGTAGGGTCACTACGTCAACGCCCTTTTCACAAATCACTAAGTTAAAGTTATCTATATACACCGACCTCGGTGACGTGGTGACTCCATAGTGAGGTGTAGGGTCACTACGTCAACGTCCTTTTCACAAATCGCTAAGTTAAAGTTATCTATGTACACCGACCTCGGTGACGTGGTGACTCCATATTTTAAGTTAAAGTTATCTATATACACCGACCTCGGTGACGTGGTGACTCCATGGTGAGGTGTAGGTCACTACGTCAACGTCCTTTTCACAAATCGCTAAGTTAAAGTTATCTATGTACACCGACCTCGGTGACGTGGTGACTCCATATTTTGAGTGTAAAGTCATCTATATCAACGTCCTTTTCACGTCGCTAACTCCATGGTTAGGTGTAGGGTCACCACGTCGGTGACGTTTTCACTCCATCACTAAGTTAAAGTTATCTATATACACCGACCTCGGTGACGTGGTGACTCCATGGTGAGGTGTAGGGTCACTACGTCAACGTCCTTTTCACAAATCACTAAGTTAAAGTTATCTATATACACCGACCTCGGTGACGTGGTGACTCCATAGTCAGGTGTAGGGTCACTACGTCAACGTCCTTTTCACAAATCACTAAGTTAAAGTTATCTATATACACCGACCTCAGTGACGTGGTGACCCCATATTTTAAGTTAAAGTTATCTATATACACCGACCTCGGTGACGTGGTGACTCCATGGTGAGGTGTAGGGTCACTACGTCAACGTCCTTTTCACAAATCGCTAAGTTAAAGTTATCTATATACACCGACCTCGGTGACGTGGTGACTCCATGGTGAGGTGTAGGGTCACTACGTCAACGTCCTTTTCACAAATCGCTAAGTTAAAGTTATCTATATACACCGACCTCGGTGACGTGGTGACTCCATGGTGAGGTGTAGGTCACTACGTCAACGTCCTTTTCACAAATCGCTAAGTTAAAGTTATCTAGGGTACACCGACCTCGGTGACGTGGTGACTCCATATTTTAAGTTAAAGTTATCTATATACACCGACCTCGGTGACGTGGTGACTCCATGGTGAGGTGTAGGGTCACTACGTCAACGTCCTTTTCACAAATCACTAAGTTAAAGTTATCTATATACACCGACCTCGGTGACGTGGTGACTCCATGGTGAGGTGTAGGGTCACTACGTCAACGTCCTTTTCACAAATCACTAAGTTAAAGTTATCTATATACACCGACCTCGGTGACGTGGTGACTCCATAGTCAGGTGTAGGGTCACTACGTCAACGTCCTTTTCACAAATCACTAAGTTAAAGTTATCTATATACACCGACCTCGGTGACGTGGTGACCCCATATTTTAAGTTAAAGTTATCTATATACACCGACCTCGGTGACGTGGTGACTCCATGGTGAGGTGTAGGGTCACTACGTCAACGTCCTTTTCACAAATCGCTAAGTTAAGTTATCTATATACACCGACCTCGGTGACGTGGTGACTCCATATTTTAAGTTAAAGTTATCTATATACACCGACCTCGGTGACGTGGTGACTCCATGGTGAGGTGTAGGGTCACTACGTCAACGTCCTTTTCACAAATCGCTAAGTTAAAGTTATCTATATACACCGACCTCGGTGACGTGGTGACTCCATGGTGAGGTGTAGGGTCACTACGTCAACGTCCTTTTTCACAAATCGCTAAGTTAAAGTTATCTATATACACCGACCTCGGTGACGTGGTGACTCCATGGTGAGGTGTAGGGTCACTACGTCAACGTCCTTTTCACAAATCGCTAAGTTAAAGTTATCTATGTACACCGACCTCGGTGACGTGGTGACTCCATATTTTAAGTTAAAGTTATCTATATACACCGACCTCGGTGACGTGGTGACTCCATGGTGAGGTGTAGGGTCACTACGTCAACGTCCTTTTCACAAATCACTAAGTTAAAGTTATCTATATACACCGACCTCGGTGACGTGGTGACTCCATAGTCAGGTGTAGGGTCACTACGTCAACGTCCTTTTCACAAATCACTAAGTTAAAGTTATCTATATACACCGACCTCGGTGACGTGGTGACTCCATGGTGAGGTGTAGGGTCACTACGTCAACGTCCTTTTCACAAATCGCTAAGTTAAAGTTATCTATGTACACCGACCTCGGTGACGTGGTGACTCCATATTTTAAGTTAAAGTTATCTATATACACCGACCTCGGTGACGTGGTGACTCCATGGTCAGGTGTAGGGTCACTACGTCAACGTCCTTTTCACAAATCACTAAGTTAAAGTTATCTATATACACCGACCTCGGTGACGTGGTGACTCCATAGTCAGGTGTAGGGTCACTACGTCAACGTCCTTTTCACAAATCACTAAGTTAAAGTTATCTATATACACCGACCTCAGTGACGTGGTGACCCCATATTTTAAGTTAAAGTTATCTATATACACCGACCTCGGTGACGTGGTGACTCCATGGTGAGGTGTAGGGTCACTACGTCAGTCTTTTTCACAAATCACTAAGTTAAAGTTATCTATATACACCGACCTCGGTGACGTGGTGACTCCATGGTGAGGTGTAGGGTCACTACGTCAACGTCCTTTTCACAAATCACTAAGTTAAAGTTATCTATATACACCGACCTCGGTGACGTGGTGACTCCATAGTCAGGTGTAGGGTCACTACGTCAACGTCCTTTTCACAAACCACTAACAAGTTAAAGTTATCTATATACACCGACCTCGGTGACGTGGTGACTCCATGGTGAGGTGTAGGGTCACTACGTCAACGTCCTTTTCACAAACCACTAACAAGTTAAAGTTATCTATATACACCGACCTCGGTGACGTGGTGACTCCATGGTGAAGTGTAGGGTCACTACGTCAGTCTTTTTCACAAATCACTAAGTTAAAGTTATCTATATACACCGACCTCGGTGACGTGGTGACTCCATGGTGAGGTGTAGGGTCACTACGTCAGTCTTTTTCACAAATCACTAAGTTAAAGTTATCTATATACACCGACCTCGGTGACGTGGTGACTCCATGGTGAGGTGTAGGGTCACTACGTCAGTCTTTTTCACAAATCACTAAGTTAAAGTTATCTATATACACCGACCTCGGTGACGTAGTGACTCCATAGTCAGATGTAGGGTCTGTAGCAGAGGGTTACTACGTCAACGTCTTCTTCACAAACCAGTTAAACGTTAAAAGTTTGTTTTGTTTAACGACACCATGTGTGTGTGTATGTGTTGTGTCTGTGTGTTGTGTGTGTTGTGTGTGCTATGTGTCTGGTTCTCTCTCTCTCTCTCTCTCTCTCTCTCTCTCTCACTCTCTCTCTCTGTGTGTGTGTGTATGTGTTTGTGTGTGTATATCTGTGTGTCTGTGTGTGTTTGTCTGTGTGTGTGTGTGTTTGTCTGTCCGTGTGTGTGTGTTTGTCTGTGTGTGTTTGTCTGTGTGTGTATATGTGTTTGTCTGTGTGTGTATGTTTGTCTCTGTGTGTGCATGTGTGTGGTGTGTGTGCGCGCGTGTGTGTGTGTGGTGTGTGTGCGAGTGTATGTGTGTGTGTGTGGTGTATGTGTGCGTGCGTGCGTGTGGTGTGTGTGTGTGTGTGTGTGTGTGTGCGTGTTTGCTCCCCTGAGGCTCTCATGTCGTAGAACCGAACCACCTCAGTGGACCCATTCTTTTACCCCCCCCCCCCCCCCCCCCCGTCCAAACCAATGCACCACGACTGGTATATCAAAGGCCGTGGTATCCCCTGTCCTGCCTGTTTTGGGTAATTGAATTACGTGCACCCGATAGCCTGCTATACACGAATATAAATTAATATTGTCAACATATATTGTTAGATCAGCGATAAGAATGACCTAGTTACTTCTTTTTTGTTTCATTTTTGTGCCTAAAAACCCGTGACGCCACTGACGCGAATATTATATCTGAGAGAGAGGGACACACACACACACACACACACACACGTCTAAACAATGTACATGTATTGAATATTATAATTACAATATTACAAAAAATGTGTGGGATATGTCTACACATGTAATATGATAAGAATACACCAACAATTGAAAGTATTAGCGAAAATGATTCATTATGCATTCATAATGCATTAATAACGTGTCACAGATAGTGAGTCCGTCACGATCTAAAACCCCCACCAAGATTCGATATTTCAATGGGGTTCTTCAAGCGATTATAAAACGGTTATTTGAAAATCCATAGCAGTGCAATACAGCTTGCACGTGATACTATTATTATATCATGTTACAAACGTTAAAGGGATATACCCTAGTTTCAACCCGTGAAAATTAACATTAAGTTTAGTTAATCTACAGACCTGTAACACATTTGGATAAAGTTACAGTTGAGTGAAACATAAGTCTGTGACTTTGAAATGGGGAAATACCCTTTAAAAATAGACTAAAACTCGACTCCATAACTGTTACTTCTCAGACGCACGTGCGTTTTTAAAAATACGAGAAATGCATTTTGTGATATTAAAAACACCAGGAAGACCAAAAACACTTCGAATGTATGGAAAAATTGATAATCTAAACAATAAAGTCTATGTAAAGTATGATTTAAGTTATCAAAAACGGTTATAATAGTCAAAAATACGCGTTAGTGTTTAAAAACTAGGGTATGTCCCTTTAAGCTGTCGAGGGCAACTGATAAATAAATTGATACGAGAGAGAGAGAAAGAGAAAGAGAGAGAGAGAGAGAGAGAGAGAGAGAGAGAGAGAGAGAGAGAGAGAGAGAGAGAGAGAGAGAGAGAGAGAGAGAGAGAGAGAGAGAGAGAGAGAGAGAGAGAGAGAGAGATTGTTTGTTTGTTTAAAGGGGAACTAAAGTCAAATATTGGTCCTATGTGTTGAAAAGATGCATACCCGAACTACTAACACATAATGACCGTTTAAAAAATGCAAAACGCGTAATTTTATAAGTAATAAAAACGTCCCGTAATTATTCCTGCTAACTGGGGGTAGCCATTTTGTTTCGTTTTCGTTGCGTTCGGTATTCTAGCTGGAGGGGAGGGGGACAGGGAAAGAAAGAGAGAGAGAGAGAGAGAGAGAGAGAGAGAGAGAGAGAGAGAGAGAGAGAGAGAGAGAGAGAGAGAGAGAGAGAGAGAGAGAGAGAGAGAGAGAGAGAGAGAGAGAGAGAGAGAGAGAGAGAGAGAGAGAATTTGAAACAAATAATAACAATGCACCTACCATCACCACCGATAGCAGTTAATTAAGTTTTGTGATCAGTTTGGGTGGACAACTATTTAATTATTTAGTGATACATTTATATCTGTGTGATTAAGGTAATTGTATTTAATGATAACCACACGCTGAGAATGAGCAAATAAAACACTCATGCTACTAAACCCTTCCAAAACCGATAAAAGTCCATTGACATCACACTTATATCTCTTTAAGACTCAGTTCATAATTCTGCGTTTGTTGATAGAATTAAGCGTAAACGAAATTTTTACAGTGTGTGTGTGTATATGTATATGTATATGTGTGTGTATATGTATACATACATATATATAAATATTATACGTTTATATTTGTAATTTTTAGTTTTTCTTTAAATATAAAACATGGACCTCCAAAAGAGTACATGGGTTTTTTTTAAGGTAGGGTTGGTAGGGTTTGAGGACGGGAAGGGTTATCAAAATGCAACGGTAAGAAACACAGCCTAAGCCAGTGCTAAACTATACAAATAGACTCTATATATTTTGCTTCGTCTTAAAAAAAACACCCCCCACTGTTTGGACGCAAACGGACATACGATGTAATGTTACCTTCACTATACAGGTGTGTGCATGAATGTATGCATAGTGAGAGTCTAGACTCTAACGGGGCGGGACGAAGCCCAGTGATACAGCGCTCGCTCGATGCGCGGTCGGTGTGGGATCGATCCTCGTCTGTGGGTCTATTGGTCTATTTCTCGTTCCAGCCAGTGCACCACGACTGGTATATCAAAAGCCGTGATATGTGCTACCCTGTCTGTGGGATGGTGCATATAAAAGATCCCTTGCTGCTAATCGATCGATCGTGGGGTGTAGTACACGGCGAACATACTGTCCAGGACTATGTGGGTTTTTGGGTTGTTGTTTTTTTAATTAAAGAAAATTCGCTTCAGCAGAAAGGGATTTCGATTAGCCCCCCCCCCCCCCCCCCCCCGCGGCTGCACTACACAGTATCGGAACTTCAGAGCTGATTTATTGTATTAAAGCCCAAAAGGCGGACATACAAGGAAGTCAGCAGTTGTTAATATACACTAATTATTTTCCTATTTGGGGAAAAAAATCACCGCAGGGTCCGGAGCGGGTAATCGATCATTATCCTATAAACCGGCACGTCTTAGAACCGTTATTTCTAAGATACAATGAACAATGATTTGCGTGAGCTATTATTACCACCGTACCTCATTCATCCAAGTGAGTACTGGAAACTGATTAAATATGTGTACTGTTCTATAACAATGTATCGAAGGGAGGTAAATACATGAGAGAGACAGAATAATAGAATAATAGAGAAATAGACAAACATAAAAGAAAACAGTAAAGTAAAATTTATTTTGTTTAACAACACCACTAGAGCACATTGATTTATTAATCATCATCTATTGGATGTCAGCCATTTGGTAATCTTGACATGTGGTCTTAAAGTTCAGTTTGTTTAATGACACCTCTAGAGCACAATGATTTATTAACCATAGACTATTTGTAATACTAAGTCTTAGAGAGGAAACCCGCTACATCTGTCCATAAGTAGCAAGATATATTTTATATGCATCAAAGAAAATAACGACACTTCTGCCATATGAATTACCTTTTTTGAATAGAAAGTGAAAAAATCTAAAGATGAATAGCGGGAAACGTATGCAATTTGAAATATGAATACACAAAACTAGTTTATTGTGTATTGATAGTGCAATTTTTATTTTGATGTCTTACTTTTAATTGAAATAGCGTGTGATACAAAACGTGATGTCAAAAACTGCTATAGGGCAATTCCACGAAAACATTAACTTCAGAGTAAAAATCCAAAACATGCTTTCTGATGGTAGTTTATTGTTAGTTTTCAAGGCCAAAGGCCCCAGATAACTAAACCGCACTTCACAATTCATACATGTAACCTGTTACCTACTATTTCCGCTACTTAACATGGTAACACGTGTAACATTCAAGGTAACACACGTGACTTAATGGGTAACACAGGTGACATCCTGGACAAAATTTGTCTTGTTCATATTTGTAATATCATCAGGACTGGTTAGAATAGATGGGAGGGGGTGTTTAATTCAGTATTTCTAGCCTGAAAAAAATTAAAAAATTATGGTTGGTGTGAAAATAAAATGGTACGACAATTGATCATCGTTGTATAGTATGTAATTGTTTGACAATATATGTATTGTGTCATTTTAAAAGTAAGCCATGAATTAAAATGAAAATTTCACCATCAATTCGGAACAGGAAGCAGAGGACTCACTGGAAGATTTTAAGCCATCCCATTGGCAATCTAATTAAAATTAGCTCCACATGTGGATCTAACAGCAGCCCATTGGACCTCATGTCCAGTTGACCTTTCATTCGACCTATCAAAACATTACTTGCAAAATCATGCCAGTGATTTGAAAAGAATTTGAAATGATTCGGATGAATTACAAAGTATGCCGGAAACTAATTTTAATATAAAATTAGTTTCAAGATGGAAAAAAAAAACCCGTGATGGTATAGCCATAAAATCGGTTTATACTAGTATACAATCCAGAGTTTATTACTGCACTCCCTCCACCCCCTGGTTTTTCAATGTTGAAATAGACCAACAAGTTCGCCTATTGCATAAAGTCTCGCCCTGATATTTTTAGAATTTGTATGCTCCCGAATAACTCTATAAAAGGTGAAGTGTAATTGGTCGATATTTAAATTGTTATTTATAGATGAAATGTCACCTGGACATGGGAGTCCACACAAAGCTGTTAGATCTACTGGTACACCCAGTAGAGCTAATTTTAATCAGATTGTCCCATTCGCTGTTAGGATGTTCGGACAAGTCTATTTACATAGAGCAAAATGCCATTTGTTTGAGGTCAGGCCAAGTTGAAAAGAAATATGATTTTCTCAGTTCATTGCTGAAGACACTCTTATAGTATTAGCCAGTCATCTTGGATTGTGGTGTAGGGAAATGTCAAAATAAACTATAATTTCTTACATTTATGATTTCAAAAACATACCAATATATACTGACAGAATATTTTATTCATTCTGTATAGATTAAATATTTACACATATTACATAGCATAAAACATGCTCTTTGTTTCATAAATTTAAAGTAAAGAGTCACCAAATATTCCTCTTTGATAAACATTCTGAAATGGGTTCACATTTAGTATCAGTCTTCACACACTTGCATCTTTAAAACAAAGATGTAGGCATATTCTAAATATTTGTTTTATACTGTATGTTTCACTAGCTGGATATATTTTTTTGCACACTGTCCAAACACCATTTGCTAACAAGTAGATACTCGTATTTAAATTTCAATATTTGCTCGAGGCGTCTACCTAACCTTAAATATGAATGTAAACAATACGTTATACTTAAAAAAAGATTTAACATGGTTTATGGAATCAAATAAAACCTTTGATACTGAAATCTTTCAAACATATATATTACAAATCAGGGCCCCGTTCCACGAAGTGATCTTAGCCCTAAGATTACCTTAGGCACATAGCTATGCCCTATGCACTCAAGTTGATCTTAGGGCTAAGATCGCTTCATGGATTGGGGCCCAGATGTAGGCTTAATTCTTGACCCTGTGACTCCTCTGTAATGCAATATATACTGATGGAAAGAAATAAGGGAACACATCAAATTGTAGACCAGTGGTGCACTGGCTAGACCAAATTTAATTCACAACTAGCGTAGTAATGTCTGCATTTCACACCAAGTTGTAATGTGGGATTGAATGTCTGTAGTGTTGAATGTGCTGCCTATATGTTCCCAGTCAACTTCTGACCATATGAATTTTTTTTTTGATGCAGTCATCATTTCTTGTTGCTATGTGATCCTTTATTTCTTTATCAGTATAGAAAGCAATAGTCATATTACTATTAATCATATAACAAAAAAAATAACAAAAAAGAAAAAAAAAAAAAAGAAAGAAAAAAAAAAAGAAGAAGAAAAAAAAGGAGTTAATTTCAATAAAGTGATCGATATGATATAAAATATGGTCAATGCGACTTCCAACCCAAATAAATACAATTACAATTTTTAATAAATAACACAGGGCTTTAGATTGCATCAAGTTGAGGTGATAAATGTGCCCAATATAATGATGCCCAATAATTAAATACAAAGATGCTGATCTCAAAATATTTTACCTCAAAACCACTGAAATATTAAGTTACATTAGATTAAAAGAACCTGAAATTCATTTCTGAATATTGACACTCTACAACAGATGTTAATGGCAGTACTGAACTAAAACAAACGTTCTGCCCAAATTAGTGAGATCTAAAGCCCTCAGGGGTGGGAATTGGTGAACTGTAAAGAAGAGGAAATCTAGAGGGGTCTTGGAAATTCTTGAAATCCTAGGTTAAAATCTGTGCCATCTGACACATTTTGGAGGAATGGACGATTAAAATGTGAGGAAACGTAATGTTCCATGACAGAAAAACAGCTAATCTGAGAATTCCCAAGCCCTGTAATAAATTATCGAAGGTGAAGATAGCTGTGTTTGGTGGGGAAGGGAGGAGAGATTGTTTAAAATAATGAAAAACCACTCCATAACATGCTACATGAATTTACACAAAAACATCTATCAAATCGTATGTAATATTATTTCTAAAATTAAAGATACTCCTGTTTGAATTCTTCGACTTCCATGTCTGACAGTTTCCTGGTGCCATGCAATGGTCAAATTTTCTGTTTAATTAACTGCAAACTTTAAGGATAAAACAAAAAAGCCAACTAGTCTGCACAGAAATAAAATGACAAAAATAATAACCATGTGTTAAATGTTACATTTGTGTAAAATGATAAAATGACTAAGTCAAACACAAAGTCTTATTTATTGGTGCTTTATACATCCAAGAGCAATTTAAACATGGAAGATAAACAGACACAATAATAATAATAAGGGAAATGAATGAATGAATGAATGAATGTTTAACGACACCCCAGCATGAAAAATACATCGTCTACTGGGTGTCAAACAAAGTAATACATGAAATATGAAATGTCTTCTTAGACTGAATCACCATACCATACCATACTACACTGTAGTTGATCCAATACATCACATTAATTGAAAATAAATAATAAGAATAAGCTATCTATTGCACTTATGCAACAATAATTCCATGCAATAAAATGTCTTGACTACCAAAACCTGGTTTATAGACTCAGGTGTTTTTCATTCTGTGTTTGCAAACTTGTATAATTTAATTTAGCTCTATTTCATTAAAAAAAAATTTAAATTGTTATAATTCACTCTGAAATAAACATTAAGGAATAACCAAGACCCAAGTTTCACTAATAATGAAATGGATCTGAACGTGAAAACCTAACGTAGAGCTGTCATGTAAGAGTTGTCACCCTTGCCACAAAATATATTATAACATTTTGTTTAGTGAATTAAAACAAAAAATATATATCCGGTAGACGGTGGTATTTACTTCTCAACAGGATTTTCATTCATAAGTCTTTGTAGCTCAAATATCTCTGACCAGAAAATATCACATTCAACACATAAATGTTGTACAAGTGTTGTTGATTTTCTCCACTTTATTGAGCCATGGCAGATTAATATTACATCCAAGAAAGATGAAAACAAAGCTAATCCATGTCTGTCTACTGTAGAGTTGCTAGTGTCTTAAGGCCTTGAGATAACTTTTCTATTTCTATTGATAACTGGTCCATCTGAAATAAAATAAAAAAAGAAATAGATATACTCAATTTAGCTTTAATTTTTTAGAACAAATTACAACTTCAATGTTATTATTTTGGGGGGTGTTCTGGTCAAATTCATTAACTACAGTAATCAACTCTTTCCCTCCCATTCTCGACAAAACTAACGTAAAAACCCGTCTTGGTAAACTCAGCTGTTCACATTCACAAGAGTTATCTATCTTGATTCTGTGAAGACAAGAACATAGAATAACAATCAAACAAGTTCAATATATTTTTTTGACAACTGTTCATATTTAAGTTGTTACCATAATATCAAAAACAAAATGAAAAAAAAAGAAGATAGATTTTGTAAACTTTATTTATGACATATGGGTTCTATTTCTTTTAAAACAAACTGGAAATTATTTTTTAATGAAAATTGAACATGTTTTAAAGGATATATTCACTGACAATGATGGCTGATACAGACTTTGAAGAAGATCACGATTGGAATTATTCGTCATCGAGTGAAAGTAAAAATAGATTTGATAAAAGAGTCATAAAAAATGACGTTAATGACCATGATGGTAGGTTTTTAAAAAAATATTTAACAAATATTAATTAAGTTCTTGAGTAAATTTTATTAAATAATTAGACTTACTAGGATGTTCCCTAAAATATTCGATACATCAAGATACTGTTACCTCAGTTGTTTTCTTACAATTTAAGTTGGGAAAATGTAGGTTAAAAATTACAAATTTCACATTGGAGACTTGCATCAGTGATGACGTTTCCTGATTGTACACTGAATGCAAAAGAGTTAATCACAAACCTGCTATTTTGTGAATATCAAAGTTGTTTTGGATTTGAGCTTTAGAAAGTATCAGAGTATTGTTATTCTATTTGTTTTTAGTTCACAGATGCCTTCATTTTTTTTTTAAAGATCACTTTACATTTTTCTTCATCCACACTAGGGGAAAAGAGAGCACTATCGAGAATACTGTGAATCAAGAAATGTTAGCGAGCATAAAATGTTAGCGAATTTAGCGAGGTCATACAAGACGCTAATATTTGATGAAGCTAAATTTAAGGAGACATACAACGGACTATTCTGAAAACCTTTTGTGCGGTTTGTTTTGTCTATGATTACCTGAAGACACAAAAATGGTTACATATTATTGATTAAACCAAAAGGATAGCAAACAACAACAGTTAGTTAGCATGCACATTACTGCAATTTTGTACTAAATTCAAGATGTCTGTAAGCTGCATAATCGTCAACATTCGTCAAAAACATTATTTCAGCTGATCCTACAACTTAAGCTTATTCGTTTTTTAGTTTCTGATATGACGACCTCGCTAAAATTCTGTGTCGCTAATATGTCACTTATTTGGATTTCGCTAAATGTTAAGATCATTAATACTTTATGAATTACAGTAGTTTTTCCAAAATGATATCGGTTTTCCGCAAAAAAGATGATAAACAAAACAAAAAAAATCTAACCTTTTCAGAGTTCTGGTTCCTGATGTCTTCTGGTACTTTACTGCAGTAGTCGTCGGATGTCGATGTATCCTGTAGCTTCTTCAGCTGTTTGCCTAGAGTCTCTTGTTTGCCTTGTAACTTCGAGATTTCTTTTCCTACATCAATCAGACCCTAGAAGTAATAATATGGTTCTTGAAATATAGAAATGATATAAATCCAGAAAAATAATAAGATGCAAGTTGGATTACGAAAAAGAAATGCATTAGAGCTTTTATGAAATTCTGCTTTTTCGAGGTCCAAACTACATAAACCAGTTTCCCCTTTTATAATGGGATTAAATTTCTCAACATACGTAGTTTACAATATACTGGTAGTTAATTATGTGTCCATATGCAGTTGACCATAGAGTAGTGAGAAAGACGGTTCCCATATTGATTACATAGTGGGATTGGGAGGCAATTTTGTGTACACCCACAAAGGAACTAAAAGAAAAAAACAGAAAGAAGTGTTTTACTGTCACATAGATCCGATATGGTGACAAAATATGGCTATTTTGCCACTAGATCAAGAGAGACCAAGAAACATGCTTCCACCACATAAGCCACTGTTAATAAAAAGCAGCAAAGACCTTTTATATGTACACATGTAGTTTTTTTTATAGACAAGTCAGCACACACTAGTCTTTGATGTACTGTACTAGTCATACCCCCTCCCCCACACACACCCAGAGTCCATTAAAGGTTATTGATTGAACAATCCATCACATCTCAGAAGGGCCATAACAGAACAGTTCTTTATTTCACTCAGCACCACCAACCAGTAGCATCAGAGGATTGTATACATATAACAAATAAATATACTACTCAAAAGAATTTAAGGGTCAGACGATATTTTCGACATTATTTTCTGAATGTCAATTATATTAGCTAGACCATAATGTCACGCATGGTATTGTTCCATTTTGACGAAAGTGGGTATAAGCAACCCATAAATGAATTAAAATCCACTGTCAATGACACTGTCGACTAGTTCTAATGGCGAAAACATGCTTACATTTGCACGTAAATCAGGGCAAAAGCGAAAGGTCTGCTAAGTGCCCATAACTTGCTTTTTCACAAAGCGCTTCATTTGCACGCTTTGTACGTGTATTCCATGTTCCCAATGCTGAATTTCCGTATAATTGGAGCTTACGTTCGTGTACGGTGCACACTCCAAATTCGACAATGGTACGACGTCAACTGACTATCGAAGATCGAAGAAGGGCTATTGCTTGGCTTCAGGATGGCAATACGCAAAGAAATGTTACTCTGAGACTTTGTGTCAGTCAGAGTGTCGTTGGCCGACTGTGGCAACGGTACCAAGCAACGAATTCTGTTCGAAATCGTCCACGTTCGGGAAGACCCCGAAGCACTACAAATAGAGAGGACCGCTACATCACCAATATGGCTCTACGTCAACGCACAACCACTGCACGCCGATTACGTGACAATCTGCGGACTGCGACTGGAACTCGAGTGTCTGATCAAACCATACGCAATCGTCTGAGAGCTAATAATCTTGCTGCCGTTGCCAGGCTGTTCGACCACCACTCCTACCACATCACAGAACGACCAGACGTCACTGGTGCACGCTTCATCTGCGGTGGCAACGTGTTCAGTGGGAGCACTTCGCTGACGTTAACGTTAGACAACGTCACTGGTTCGGTGGTGGCAGCGTCATGGTGTGGGGCGGCATCTCTATCCACCTCAGGACCCCCCTCTATGTGGTGGATGGCAATCTGAATGGAATCCGCTATCTGAATCAGATTATCCGGCCGTTGGTTCTCCCAGGCCTTCAGCAGATTGGCGGCGGGGCAGTTCTGCAGGATGACAATGCCAGACCCCACCGTGCCAGGGTGGTAACGGACTTTCTCAGACAACAAGGTATCGCCAGGATGGATTGGCCAGCATATTCGCCTGACTTGGCCCCAATAGAGTTCGCCTGGGACGAATTAGGCAGGAGAGTTCGGGATAACCATGCCCCTCCGGCCAACCTTCATGATCTGGGTCAACGTCTTATGGCAGAGTGGCAGGCCATTCCCCAAGAGTTCTTCAGACGTCTGATCAACAGCATGAGGCAACGATGTGTCGAGTGTATTCGCGCCAGGGGTGGATTCACACACTATTAAATGAATGTTCTAATGTGTAAAATCCATGTTTGACAACCTTCAACTTTGACACATGTCATGTGACTTTCTTGTATACAGTGACGTTTATTTGTGGGTTTTTGTAAATATGGAACAATAAATAAAAATTTTGGTGTAGTTTACATCATCAATCTAATACACTCTGAAAGTTATTTGGTTATAAATTTTTGACCCTTAAATTCTTTTGAGTAGTATATATGCTCAAAGGAAAAAGTTATTGTGACATGGATTGTTTGGAGTAATAAATTTGTGAATGGATTTATGGATGTAAACCAGAGAAAATGTGCATGAAACAGCTCAAAGAAATGCAACCAAGCAGTCGTTGCAGCGATAGCATGCTTTGTGCAAAAAACATGGAATATTTGGGACAAATGCTGTCCAATGTTCACCATAAAAGGCCAGACATTCAGTCGTTAATCATTGCCACTCTGTGCAGCCTTCAGAAGTCCAGAAGTCAGTAAAAAAGACAGTAAAGTTTGTTTTATTTAACGACGCCACTAGAGCACATTGATTTTTTATCTTATCATCGGCTATTGGACATCAAACATATGGTCATTCTGACACTGGTTTTTTTTAGAGGAAACCCGCTGTCGCCAAATAGGCTACTCTTTTACGACAAGCAGCAAGGGATCTTTTATTTGCCCTTCCCACAGGCAGGATAGCACAAACCATGGCCTTTGTTGAACCAGTTATGGATCACTGGTCGGTGCAAGTGGTTTACACCTACCCATTGAGCCTTGCGGAGCACTCACACTGGGTTTGGAGTCGGCATCTGGGATCCGAATCCAGTAACTACCAGCCTGTAGACCAATGGCCTAACCACGACACCACCGAGACCGGTCCCCAGAAGTCAGAAAAACACCATTAGTGAACTGTTTGATGCAATTTCGTCATGCCACGCCTCACTGAAAATAACAGATGGTGAGTCATAGGGATGCTTGAATCTGAGACCTCGCAGCGTGACGTCACATGTCAATTCAACGTCCACAGAAACACCATATAGCACTTATGGCAATAATATCAACAAAACAACCAGGTCAGGGACTGTCCCCTTAGCGGCAGACTACCCGTGACAACCCCTTGCCAAGACACATGGATCCGAACCACGTATCTGCGAAACAGGTTGCAGCCATCAACCCCCACAGCCCATACCATCCCTTTCTCCAGTGTTTAGTGGCCTCAATGAGACGACGGTGCCAGGCCTGTATCAATGATGAACGTCTATGCGTAGGTGCAACTATAAACCAAGTTTCATTGACGTAATAGTTTGTGACAAAACTAATGAAAATGCGAAAACTAATGACACTGTCGCCACCGCCATCAGAGAAGTAATACCTATATATTGCCTTTTTACTTATAAAATGTAAGACAAAAGCAACAGTAAAACATTGAGCTTTCCCAAACCTTGAGCATGATGTGCGTTTCACACTTGGCTGACACGGTAGACATGCAACAGCCGACGGGCGGGTCCTGGTTCACGAGGATGACGATGCTGCTAGAGTTGGACAGGGTCTGGATCTTCTCGGTAAACGCCTGCAATGTGTTGGCAGTCTCCTCGTCCGAGCACTTCAGATACACTGGAGGAAACAAACATATCTGGGGTGCAATATAACAACAGAGCTTCTAGAATTTTTATAAAATCCACTAGCCATTGGATCAATGATTTAAAAAATTTACTGCCACAATTAAAAATTCACTAGCCCTACTTTTGTTTAAGTTAATAAAACTTTTCTAAATAATAGTAATAATCAGATATGTCACCTAAAGAGGGAGATACAGCTTAAAAACACTAACATTGGGGGGGGGGGGGGGGGGGGGGGAAGGGGGGGGTTGGAACAGGATATTCATATTTATAAAATAGACTTAACAAGTTAACTGCAATATTTGACAAAAAACATTTCACTAGCCGTCGGGCATGGCAATAGTAGTAATTTACTAGCCCAACATTGAATATCACTAGCCATGGGAGTGGGGCTACCATAATCTAGAAGCCCTGTAACAGTAAAACTAGGCAATACAAGTAATAAATAAGGGCAGAACCGTTTTATAAAAGTTTTACTTGAGTTTTAATTTAAAAGTTGTTAATGCAAAATTTTATTCAGCCTTTAAAATCACTTTTAAAAGGAATGTGATTCCTATTTAAAAAAATAAGAGAGGCTATTTATCTTTAAAAAAGTGAAAATTCTACATTACACCTAAATAAATTTTAATTTTGAGCATTTCAGATCAAATTCAGTCTACTTTGTAAAAATCATTTTACCAAAAGACAAAAAGGAAGCTGAAATCAAAATAAAAAGGTGAAATATCAAATGCTTGTTTTAGCTACTCGTTTAACTTTCAGGTCTCTCTTGTGGGCTCCTGTCTTATTGGCAGGATAATTATGATATGTTACGCTGTGCTAGAAAATGAATATTTCCGAGATGTCAACTTTTAAGTACAACTTGTTTTAATTTTTGTGTACTTGTAAGCAAGTAGGCTCTGGTTCCATTATACTAATGTATGTTACTGACAAATTTAGCTGTTTTTACTAATAATACAAATTTTAAAAACAAGTTAGCTGTAACTTTAATTCAATTTTATTGACCTAGATGGTTAAAATTTTTATGAATTATGAATGTCGACATTTTTTGAAATTGAAATAGTATGAGAAAGTATTAAACTGATAAGTTTTTGATGGCACAATTAACTTGTATGCTTTATTTTCATCATCAAAACATTTTCTTTTATATTCAAAAGATTACAGTATTTTAGATAGGTTTCTCCTCATAAATATGAGCTATGTAGTATTTCGGACATTATTTTCAAGTCAGAAGTTAAAAAAGTTTGTTTTGTTTAATGACATCACTAGAGCACATCGATTAATTAATCATCGGCTACTGGATGTCAAACATTTGGTAAATCTGACACATGGTCATCAAAGGAAACCCGCTTAATTTTTCCTAATGCAGGAAGGGATCTTTTATATGCACTTTCCCGCAGACAGGAAAGCACATGCCATGGTCTTTGTCCAGTTGTGGTGCACTGGTTGGAAAGACTGAAGTTGGACAAAATGGTAATTACGAGCACACTTGAAATCAGCATTAGACCTGTAAAGGGTCATCTTTCAGCCTACAGAAACTTTCGGAAGGTTTTACTGCCGACTGTTCCACTTCGGGAAATAATGCAGGAGGATTTGTTTTCTTAAAAGAGTTTGATTTTGCGTATTTATGTGAAAATGCATATGGTTATGGATAAAAAGGTTCCAAACGTGATAGTAGACTGCAAAAGATTAAAATTCTACATGTCTGGATGTGTTGTAACTGTATTTAGATATAAGCATTCTATTTCTTATAGAATAAGTTATTATACTCAAGGTCTGTTGACACAGTGATATTAATAAAGCATGTATCAGACGTACTAACCATCAGCCTTGGTTTTTGGTGTCAGATTGTAGTCGGCTCGTATTGACCGTATACTCTTCACAATGTTCTGAGCAAACCCCACAGCTGTCTCCAGTCTAGCATCGCGCAGTGTGTACTGGAATTAAAATAACATGCACTATGTTAATGTAACGAAATGTGGTCTTATTGGGGGAAAAAAAGAAGAAGAGTTTTTAAAACAAAAATAAAATACTAGAATAAAAATTGTTAGTAATTATAATAATTTGATGTCAGTGGACTTTTATTACCAAATCAGTTGCTTTTTTTCAATAGTAAATGTACGCTCAATAAAAATTTAAAAAACAAAAATCATACTAACTAATAACAATGTTTAGAGTCTAAAAAACCCAAAACAATCGCACAGATTAAATTATGGATGTCTTTTCCAGCACATACAAACAAAGCAACTCTCTGAGTTATAATACTGGCATAACCATGATCTTAATCTTTGAAATATATGTATAAAATATCAAATATGCATTGTAATTCATTCAAAATTCTTACATCTTTTTCCAGTGGATATGGAGTCACAACTAAACTTGGCGGTTCGTTGCTTTGTCTCCTTGGTAACCTCTGGTACAGCTCTTCCGTTACGAACGGCATTATGGGATGCAGGAGCCTCAGACCCACATTAAGACATGTGTAAAGCACATTGCGGCAAGTCGCCTTGCTGTCTTCGTCACTGCCATACACTATGGGCTTGAGGTATTCCTAGACAGATACAATGGAGAAAAGGAAAGGTTAAATTTGAGGCCTCAATCATGTTTGGTAATAGGCACTGAATTTGGAGATTTATTTTCATTTTAATTCTGTCTTAATTCAGGGCTCAAAATAGACAGTAGCATATGGTCTGCTGTTATTTTTTTATAATAGCATGTCCGAAAGAAATATGATCTGCTAAGTAAAAATATGGCCTGCTGGAACTAAGACAAGTGGAGGGTTTGGGACAGTAGAAAATTACGAGCTCTGAGAAATATTCTAGAGCATTATAAAATTAAAATATAACTGCATCACGACCTCAGCCTCAGTTAAATAGAAGATGAGATGATCGTACATACATCAGGACTCTTAAAAAATTACCTGTGATATTTTTGGTAATTTTAGCAGGTGAATTTTAATTTCAACTGGTAGGTCTATAAAAATGGACTGCTTTTTGCTGGCTACTATTTCGAGCCCTATAATTGTAAATATAATGTAAAACAGATATTTTGGGATTCCATCTTATAATACTATGCTTCCGATGTATAATCTGGGGTTTCGGGAAGCACAGAATCCTGCTAAATTTGCAACTCCATTAATAATTCTGAACAAGATTAGAATATCATAAAACTGGACACTTCTATAGAAATGGTAAATGTGTCACAGAAGACAACTGTCATTCTAAAAGTGAATCATATCCAAAGGCAAACAAAGATTGCTTAAATGTTCTGAGAAAATCTTAGTTGCCTCAGTAAAAAATAAATTCTCCCCCATCTTCCAAGACAAAAATATATATGTATGTTTTGTTTCTGTTACATATCGATCATATTTTATATTCAAAGCCATTTGATATAATTATGTGGTCACTGTCATTAGTAAATATCATTTGCTATATTTACCTCTACAAATTAAAATTTATCTAACCTATATGAAACCCATATAAATGATGTCCTAAATTTAATGTGCAAATACAAAATTAGCCCAGTAAAACTTAAGACTTGTACGACTGATGGACGAATAATCAATTGAGCATGAAATTTTCAGAGGACTGGCTACAGATTTTCAAAGCTATTTCAGTGCTATATCCTGACGTCACTACAACACTAGCCATTGTCTACGGAGGTTTTACAATAACATAGCACTAAGATAGCTTTGACAATATAGGCCCTGATCTACAATACTTGCCAAATACCAGTCGCACAGTTCATACAACCAGAAGTTGTAGCATGCTGTGGTAGCCGTTGGAAAGTCGTAATTTTCAAACCCAGAAGCACATTGTCCTACAGCATAGGACAGACGACTGAGGATCCACCGGTCCATGTCCTTCTCCTTACCACACAACTGAAAAATACAGAAACTAAAATATTTATAAATGGTGCAGTTAAACCCCCCCCAAAACTAAACAAATTAAAGTATATATTTCAACAGACTTTAACAATAAATGGAGAAAACTTGAGGTGTTTTCTCTTTTATGGCTGTTGGGATGTTTGGGCCAGACTACTAGCCGTAGGGTGGGGGAGTGCACATTTGAGGACAGGCAATGTTGAAAAGAAATACATTTATTGTCAAATGAAATGAAATGACCACTGCCTCTATATGCTCTATGTTTGCTGGCAGCAACACACATGCAAACAGGTTAAAGACTAAAGATTCCGTTTAGAAATAAACATTCTACATTCAAGGAATGAAAAGAAGAACAACATTGTTCGTTTTGAGAAAAAGGGCTCTATGGTTTCTTTAAGTACCAACTCATCTTAAAATGTTTACAGAACATAAACATAGTAAAAGATATGTACAAGACAAATGAAAAGAATATCTGTTTAACGATACCGAAGAAAATTATAAACTACAGCCATTTACAATGTAGTAGCACTAATATCTGGTCTAAATTTACAAATACAGATCACAGGATTTCAAATATTTGTATATCTTTTGCATATGTTGCTCTAAATGTACTTGAATAAAAGAAAAAAAGAAAAAAAGAAAAAAAAAGATTCTTTTGTTTAATGATACCACTAGAGCACATTGATTAATTGATCATCGGCTATTGGATGTCAAACATCAGAGGCAACCTGCTACATTTTTCATAATGCAGCAAGGGATCTTTTATATGCACCATCCCACAGACAGGATGGCACATACCACGACCTTTGATATACCAGTCGTGGTGCACTGGTCGTAATTGTACTTGACATTACAGTTGTACAGTAATTCACCTAGTCTAGGTCATGGTCAGTGATTACCTGTGGTGTTTCTGTTGGCTTGAAGTTGTCTCCAAGACAGTTGAGAGCAAATTTTGTTGCATTCCACATCTTGTTGCAGAAAAACCTGTAGCCCTGAACTCGCAGCACATCCAAGTTTATGTCTCTACCTGTACAAAAACATCAATAATTATGCAACCACATTTAAATATTAATTTATTAGCTACCAACCTCAATAGTAGAGGCTAGTTGGTATGACAACAGTTTTTGTCTAACATTATTCTGTCTCATACTGGTAGCCTAGGTAATTTAAGATGCATGCCCAGGATGACATGCTTGAACCAAAACTGGTTATAAACATACAATTAATCATCATTATGTAATGCCTTGCAATATTTGATATCATAGATTTATATACTAACACCACTGATAGATATCTTTGAAATGAGAACCTTAACTTATATCAAGGTCGTTATCAAATAAATTAACATCTGTAGAGCATAATGGCTTGGATTCATTATACATTCCAACAAGCACAGCTATCTGAACTGTGGTAGATAGTTAATGCAATATACTTTGATATAAATTAAAAAAACAGAACAACATAGTTTACCTTGTGATGTGTATGAGATGAGAGCAAACCTCAGAGCATCAGTCCCACATTCTGGAATACCAACAGGATAGTCTTTTTTCTGAAAAAACAAATCCCCCAACAAATATAGGCATTTTGTACAAGATTAAAAGTAAAACATGAGACCTAAACTCATAGTAGTTTTTAATTTATATACAGGGACCAAACCTGCTTTAAAAAAAAAAAACAGAAGAGAGACCTAGGTTGTGCTTTAAAATGTTTAGAGTAAAGACTCAAAAATATTTAATCATGTCACATGCATGCTTGATATGGCGTTAAAATCTCAAGACTGTTAGTCTTGAGTCCACAAGTTTTTTTACGCACAGGCCCAGAAGTGATGTATCAGCGGCTCATATAAAAATAAGAAATGTAAAACATTTTATGCAAATTTACATCTGCACCCCAAAAATGCCCCATAACTGATAAAGAAAGCTCACCATTTCTACAGCTTTATTGTATTTCCCCAGAGAAAGTTACATAAGAAACAATCCGAGATCTAAACAAGGCTCACATTTACAACCAGATTCAAGAATAAAGTGCTACTCACACAAAAACATCAAAATATGACAGCTGTATCTGCCAGACACAGTAACAGCAGCACTGCACATTTTCAGGTATGTCTCAATCTAGTAGTACCTCCAATTTCCATCAACCTTGACTAGCCATACTTAGCAGGGAGGTGAAAAAAAAGAGTAGTTTTCCACCTGCCTTACCCCCAAGAAAGGTGTCCTTTTAACTTGGACATATACTTTATTGTATATCTTAAAGACTTTGTGTATCATTTTGGGCCGATTCTTCTTTTTTGCTGCACCCCCAGTTATCATGTGCAAAGTATAGCCCTACGCTGTATACTGACCTGTCCTTCTTTTGCTTTCTTGATCTCCTTCTCATCGAGGTTGCTCTCAACCAGTTTATCATGCAGTTTCTATCAAAAGAAAACAAAAACCCTGCTTTATTACACTGCAGTGGAAGAGACACTCATGTGATATTTATCGTCTTTTCACATTGTGGAATAGGCTTTTTGAGAGGTCATGATCTCTGATCAGGTGATCCACTGTGTGTTACACAGTACAACTCTGCATAGATGTTCATGCAAAAAGTGTGAGCATAGTTCTTTCAATTCATATTTTTAAATCGGAAATAAATTTGCTATAATATTCTTATGATTAATGTTAGCAGCATAATGAAATTTTTTTTTTTTTTTTTTTTATAATATTGTTTGTATAAACATTATCGACAGATGTGTGCAGTAGGAATGAACAGTTTTACTGATAAATAGCTAAATGACATCATTTTCTCAGTCTTTAACCTGTGCATTTTCATGTCTTGTTTAGTTATTATTTTGGAAATCATTCTGTGTGATTTTTTTCATTGACGTGTGGTGTGATAAATAAAATACTATAATCTCTCTCGTGAGAGACTGTTTATATATTATAATATAAACAATCTTAAATGGGACCTCATTTAGTATTTTCTATAGAACAAATGCTCTGCATTTTATTCAGTTATGACAAGTATAGACATTATAGTAATTTAAAAAAATTAAAACTACATTACAAAGAAGGGTTTCGCTTCAAAAGAATAACCTGTGGAATTGTGTGTGTGTGTGTGTGTGTGTGTGTGTGTGTGTGTGTGTGTATATGTGTGAGTGAATGTATCTCTCACTAAATAATGCAATCCTGTACATTTTCATAACATTAGAATAATGGATATAAAAGTCTAGTAATTAGTTATCTCATCTGTCTGTAACTAACAGGGATATGACTGCTATTACTATACCTAAATAAAAGTAATTTTTAACCATTTCAAAGCAAATCTACTGTATAAAAAATTATTTTACACCATAAAAGATGAAATCAGATAAAAAGCTGAAAAATCACATCCTTGAACTAAAATTATTACCATGAGATATTCTACTCTTGATTAGTGTTTGACATTTAGAAGTAAAAATCAGTGTAAATGTAACAATTTGTCTACATTGTGACTCGAAGAACAATCAGTTATGACAGTGACAGGACAATAATTCTAGAAAATGTAAAGTCTAAGATTAATGTGACCGTATCACCAAAGAACAGATAGAAAAAAATAAAAATAAGTGATAAAATTCAAAATTCTGAAAAAGCCAAAGAATTTTAATTTCTGAACAACGGTATATTCTTTGTAGCATATTTCCAGGGTTTTTTTAACAGGTAACCTAACCCAAGTGACTGTTTAAGCTCATACCTCCAGAGTTATTCCATGTATGACATCAATGGGGTCAATTACATTGCCAAGAGATTTACTCATCTTCCGACCATGTGCATCTCGAACCATTGCATGAAGATACACCTGAAGGACAAATAAACAAACGTCGTTATTAACAATATTATTATCAATGACTATACAATAATTCCAGGTGATATTATAACAAAAAACAAACGTTGTTATTAACAATATTATTATCAACGACTATACAATAATTCCAGGCGATATTTTAACAAAAAACAAATGTCGTTATTAACAATATTATTATGAATAATCATACCATGATACCAGGCAATAGTTTAGCAAAAAAGAAACATCGTTATTAACAATATTATTATGAACAATCATACCATGATACCAGGCAATAGTTTACAAAATAGAAATGTTATTATTAACAATATTAATATGAATGACCATACAATGATTCCAGGTGATATTTTAACAAAAAACTAATTTTTTTATTAACAATGACAATTATTGCAAGTAAACATTTTAATGTATTTAGATTCTTTTTAATTCTCTATCAATTCCATAAAAATTGAAGATTTTAATTATCATGCTGTTGCTCCAATGGATTTAAATTATTTGGCAAGTCATAAAAATAATTTTTTCTATACAAATAACAAGGTTTTAAAAAATTATGCTCACCATAATACTACTACAAACAATCATGGCAACTAAGCACATACTTTCAAAACTCCACTACAAGTGATTTTACCTCTTTGAATGGCAATTTTCCCAGAAGAGTCTGTCCCATCATTACCATGCGGGCCACCCAGAAGAACAGTATGTCATGACCTGTCTCCAGCAGAGTGCCTGGGTAGAATGCCGACAGATCTGGAGTCTGGAATATACAACAAGAAACTTGAATGACACAATCATTCTCAATTAACAACAAGCATCCAAACCTCTGTGAAAAGTGGGTAAATCACCATGAAAGTTAAACTTGATCAATAACAGTACATGATAAAGCTATACACAAAATGTCAAGGCCTTCTGAAAACAAAGTCTGGAAAACAAATTTTCACACTGCTCAAGTTCAAGGGCCATAACTCCATCACAAATGGCTCAATCGTAATGAAAGTCAAACTTGATCTGTAATAGTACATGATAAAGCTATACACAAAATTTCAGATTAATATCTCAAGGCATTCTAAAAAAAACATTCAGAAAACTATGTGGAACAGACAGTGGGACAGACGGACGGACAGACACACAGACAAATAGATGGACGGATAGAAGGACAGAGATGAAACCTATCGGAAACACTGAAACCGGTTGGACAGGTAGGGGACTAATAAGACATAAAAACACTCAATTTAATGCCATAGTAGCATTCACCAAATTCAAGCATACCTTGAACATGATGTTTAAAAAACTTTAAATATTTACCAAATAAAAATAGTTTGAATTTATTAATTGGTGAATGTTCAAGAATTAAAAAAAACCAAAAAAAAAAACCCGTCAGAACCATTATGTATAAAGGAAGTATGATTCTATTAACTTATATATATCATACTTTATTACATTTCCAGTCATAGCAGGAAGCAATCAACAATCCAGCTCTATAGCAGAATATTTAATTTCTTGTATATTCTTGTAATAGTTGTAGTCGCTGTTATTGTCATATCATTATCGTATGTTATTAGGAGAATAATTTCTTGTATATTCTTGTAAAATTTTTAGTCGCCGTTATTGTCATATCATTATCGTATGTTATTAGGAGAATAATTTCTTGTATATTCTTGTAATAGTTGTAGTCGCCGTTATTGTCATATCATTATCGTATGTTATTAGGAGAATAATTTCTTGTATATTCTTGTAATAGTTGTAGTCGCCGTTATTGTCATATCATTATCGTATGTTATTAGGAGAGGGCTTTGTAAGTTGTATAACTTGTGCCCAAATCCATTTGTACATTATATGCAATAAAATATGTTTCAATCAATCAATTGAGCTGTGTTATGTAAACACTTTCAGACTGTTAATACTGTAAAACTTACCTCATCAGGCCAACCAAATATAGAGAAAGGAAACATTGCAGAGGAGAACCAGGTGTCCAGCACATCTTCATCTACACAACAAAATAAATAACAACTGTTTTTATAAACATTGAGGGTCGAATTTACAAAGTAATTTTTCTTAGACACAAGTGTTTAAACTTTGTAAATGTATGTTGTTACATGAGTGTAAACTGTCTGTCATATCCTAACGACAATTTTATTCATTTGGGCTACCACATGACTTAAGAAAAGTTACAATAATAATTGTTTTGTTTGAACAGTAATTTACAGTACATATTAAGATGATTTAGCATATTTCTAGATGTATCATTTAACATATTTTAACCACAGCATTAATTCATCTAGGTTGTTTGCTGATGGTTACACGTTTATTCAGCTGAATCAAATCCAACACTACTAATAAAAACAAAAAAATAAAAACTAATTTCAGGATGAGATGTAGCTAGCGACAGAGCTCTCACCGGAAGTGTGATGGACCATGGGATCATACTGCCCTCGATGGACTCATTCCTCCATTCCGCGGCGGGACATAGCCCAATGGTACAGCACTCGCTCGATGCTTGGTCGGTCTGGGATCGATCCCCGTCAGTGGACCCATTGGGCTATTTCTCGTTCCAGCCAGTGCACCACGACTGATATGTCAAAGGCTGTGGTATGTGCTACCCTATCTGTGGGATGGTGCATATAAAAGATCCCTTGCTGCTTATCAAAAAGAGTAGCCCATGAAGTGGCGACAGCAGGTTTCCTCTCTCAATATCTGTGTGGTCCATAACCATATGTCTGACGCAGTATAACCGTAAATAAAATGTGTTGAGTGCGTCATTAAGTAAAACATTTCCTTCATTCCCCCATTCCAGCCATCAGTGATAAGAGCTCTGGCCTGAAGTGTGATGGGTTGTTGGTTCGATTGCCCTCAATGGACTCGTTCCATCATTCCAACTACTATCCTTCCACTGGTTAATCAAATGCTGTGATATGTTGCTGTCCTATGTGTTGGAAAGTGCTTATTAAATACCTCTTGATGTTATTTAGTAAGAGTAGCCTATGTAGTGCAGTGGGTTTCTTTTCTCACAGTAACGTATTGTTCAGGCACAGAGCAGTCTTGTTTCTTACCTTGTCTCAGTGATATTTTGTCTGCTGAGACGTTGAACTTCTCAGCTGCCTTTTTCCTCGCTTCATCTTCTGTTTGTCCACACACCCAGTAATTGTCATCAGTGTCCTAAATATCACATTTTAATTAGAATCCTAAATAACATGTCAATATCGCTATACTACACTATACCCTACTAACCAGACCACAACACCCAATTATAATAGCAATTTAAAAATAATGTTTTTAGTCATTTGTGGTTAGGAAGGTTTCATAGAAACATATTAACATTAACAATTGTGCACAGTTATCTTGAATAATGTTTAAATAATATTTGTACACACTTTCCTGACTTACTTATTTTTACTCATCTCCAGAATAAAAGGGTAATTTCAGTTATTTAAAAGTTTTTTTTCACTATTATTTAAATACGTGAATCTGCATCTTTATAAAAGCACTATACATTTAAATTTAGATGCTATTTAAACAAGTATTGCAGTTATAATTATGTAGACTGTTGCCATTTACTATGCCACATGGAATGTGACCAGTTATTATTACACTTACTGTTCCTGCTGGTACACTTGGATCGTCGACGGTCACGAAGTAGGCAGGTATCCGATGACCCCACCACAGCTGTCTGGATATGCACCAGTCTCTAAATAAAGAATAAACAAAGTCAGTTAATACAAAACAGCTAGAATGAACGTAAGCGAGAACTGAGGAAATCATGTGCAATTAAAAGATGGGAGATTAAGTATTTGTGATGAGGGAAAACAGTCCAAATTTCCTTGAAATTATATTGCTGCAGGCATTACAAATTACAAATACCGTATTTAACTATAATATAATAAATGTTTTTACGTATGGAAATATAACGAAGCTCATTGTTCAAGAGTCAACCGGAAAGTGCTTAGGTGTTCTCTTTCCAGAATTACAAAAATCTACATTTTAACGTTATATCATTTCATAAGAAGCTCAGGAATTCACAACTTTGAAAACAGAAGAAGAAAAAACATTGTTATATATGGTATGTTATGCCTTATTCTGACTTACCTGACATTACCAAGCCAGTTGTTCCATGTTTTAATGTGCATGTCTGGAATAATACGAACATCACCAGTTTCTACAGCCTAAAAAAACATCACATAAACATTTAATTTATAGTCTTAACATGTTGAAACCATGTGCAAAAACCAACTCAAAATATATTAACCATCATCTCAGAAATTAATTTTTTGAATTAAAAAGAATCCTTGTTCCCAACACCTAGCCTCATAATTGCCGATGCAGTCCTAATAAAATAAGAGTTTTTGTCTCTCCTTAAGGAACTGTAGCATCTTTCATTCTAATTTTACTATTCGTAAACAGGGATAGGTGGCAACATGTTTACTAGTAATTATTACCAACAAAACATAGCTCACTTGACTTCTGGTTACATTAACAGGATAATGGTTTTGCATTTATTTCTGAAATTATTCACAATGTTCAGCGATAGTGTTAGAATATATTATCTGATGTTTATAATAAGTTCTGTCTTACAGAATATGTCAACCAAACACACAGACTCCAAACTAGATGGATGCAGACACACACAAAATTTTCTTGTTCAAATAATGTTTAAAGAAGTAATTGTTTTCTGTATAATTCCCCCCCCCCCCCCCCCCACCCACCCATTGTAATAAAAAATTCTAAAAATTAGTTAGGCAATAATGCTAAAAGACAATATGCAAAATAGCTATCTATAAAGTTCCCTATGGCCTAACAAGGAGTAGACTGGTTTTTAGTAACAGGCAAGCAACCTCACTGACCTTGATGGCAGCTGCATTCATCTCCTTGACATCAACGTACCACTGCGGCTTGAGAAGTGGTTCAATGATATCTTTAGACCTGCTACACATCGGCACAACCATAGGATTGTCTTTTGTCTCACGATACAGGCCTTTGTCTTTCAATGCCTGTAACACTGCTTTTCTGGCATCGAATCGCTTCATACCCTACAAACACCAGCAAATGTTCACATATATTTAGTTATTTAAGATAGTACAGAAAGGCAACACATTCTATATACCTGACAACAAATGCACAACATTTTAAAACTATTGATCAGCCTGCTTATCTTCTTTTTTTTAATATACACACTGTGAAAATAACTCAACTTAAAATAATGATTCATCTTGAAATGAAAGTTGTTTTTAACAAGCTATTTAATCAATTTTAATTGTATCTGACATTCAGACCAAAGAAATTAATAAAAAAAATTCATACAATAAAAATACAATAAGGTTAAAAAAAAAACAGAAAGAAAAAAATAGGGTTTAACTTTTAGTCAACTTACAGCAAACTGTGCACAGTCACTGGTGATGTTTCCCTTGTCATCTATGATGGTGATGAATGGAAGTTTGTGACGCATTCCGACCTCGTAGTCATTAGGATCATGTGCCGGGGTGATCTTCACCGCACCTGCAACAAATTAATCTCAGCATGAGAGGAAAGAACAGAGAATGAGAGAGGAAACCCTCAGTTATTTAGGCTAAAAAAAGAAGGAAATGGTTTATTTAACGATGCACTCAACACATTTTATTTACGGTTATATGGCGTCAGACATATGGTTAAGGACCACACATATATTGAGGGAGGAAACCTGCTGTCGCCACTTCATGGGCTACTCTTTTCGATTAGCAGCAAGGGATCTTTTATATGCACCATCCTATAGACAGGATAACACATACCATGGACTTTGATGTACCTGTCGTGATGCACTGGCTGGAGCGAGAAATTATTTAGGCTAGTGCTACTGAAAAACTACAAGGTATTTTTATTTGCACTGTCCAACTGATAACATGATAAAATTCAGGAACTTTGTAATACCTATTTTCAACAACATAAAATGTGAGTTTTAATCTATAAGAAAGATCCAATATGAAAGGTGCATTGTAATGAAATTAATGTAAACATATTGTTGTATAAATTATGAAAGAAGTTTTTCCGATACAAAACAATCTTTACTGCCACTTTAATTTCCCCTTTAATGTCATGGTTCCAATAAGAATAGACTTTCAAGATCAATAAAAAGTCTGAGACTGCTAAACTAGATTATTAAATGATCAGTCGTTATCAATATCTCACTTAAAACTGGATATAATAAGTATTTTGAAAGTACTGTTAAAGCAAGACATGTTTCCAACAAATTAACATATCTCATAAGTTAAAAAATAGGTAATTCGCTATGAAAATCAAACTTGATCAATATCAGTACATGGTAAAGTTATACACAAAATTTCAGCTCAATATTTTAAGACGTTGCCCCCCAAAATGTCTGGATCACAAATGTTTGCATCCCCTAAGTTCAAGGACCATTTTAAGTCCAAAATTAAGTTAACCGACATGAAAGTCAAACTTGATTTGTAACAGTAAATGATAAAGTTATATACACAGAGGACTAACAATAAAAAAAAGTCTGAGACTGCCAAACTAGATCATCAACAACCCATTTAAAAATGAATATGAAAACTGCAAGAATGCATTATAATATTATTAAAAGCCTGACATACCTGTACCAAATGCCATATCGACAAAGTCATCACAGACAACTGGCATTTTCCGTTCGAAGAAAGGATGTTTGATGAACTTGTTGTGCAGGTGTTTATACCGCGCATCGTCAGGGTGGACCGCAACAGCGCAGTCACCAAGCATCGTCTCAATTCGAGTGGTCGCCACTATGATCTCATCATCTGAACGTGAAAAGCAAAAAATAATAATAAACTGGCTGTTGAAATACATGGCTCCATGCATTATGTAATTTTGAGTAGTGGTCATTACTGAATAAACAGAAAATATCAAAGTTCCTATGATAAGTATAACTTCAAAATATGATGTAAAAACTGGTATTGGGGAAACATATCTGACTTCCAAGCATGTCAAGAAGCAAAGGAGTGATTAAAATGAGGTGTTATTTATTTATTGAATATAAAATTACAACTTCAATATGAAGAAAATCATACAGTTAATTTATACATTTGAGGACCTAACAATAACATATATTTTTTTTGTGTGTTCGTACCTGATCCTTCGACCTTGTATGCAAACGAAACGAGTACACCAAACTCAACCTTTTCCTTGTATCCTGGCACAGCCATCAATGTACGTCCAGGAATGTCTTTCTTGTCTACCTGCAACAAACAACATCATCTCACACTTTAGGAGGTATTGTGAAGGTCAGGTCCTCACAGAAACATTTTGTCCCAAGGGTTGGAATTACCTTATTTACACCTCACAATGGTGGTTAATTCCTTTTTTTGCCCATTTAATTACAGTAACAAAACATTAATTTTGTACGCTATGGTTTTGTTTATTGTAGAAGGATTCATAAACATCTCACCTACACACTCATTTAATCATATGCGGAAACATATAGTCCATATTATGCAATGACATAAAAATTAACAAGTTAACCAGAAATATAAAGATAAAAATAATAATGTAAAAATGTTTTTTTAAAAACAATGATCCAACATGAAATGGCAACTTGGGGAATAAGTAATTCAACAGAATTCCGAAAAACATGAGTTAATACATGATTTGTTGTAAAAACATGTTATGACGTAAGGCATATTTAGAAACAGCCCTGGAGGGCCAGACAGAGTTATCTGGCACTGTGCAAAAACAGGCTAATTCAGTCCAATGGGCAAGAAATAGATATACAATATTGATAGTGAAAAACGAAAAGTGATATTTCCACAGTAAAATATATAGAAAATTATATTTACATTTTCAAAATATATTTACTCCCGGTTTATGAAATTCATGGTAGCCTGGAATATTGTAAATGCAAGTAATCCAGTTAAGAAATGGATAAATGTTCTATTTCTAATACCTCAATGTCTGAAATGGCCGAGTTAAGAGTACAAGACCAGTTGACCAGTCGGACACTTCTGTAGATTTTCTTCATTTCATGCAGACGAATAAATGCTTCTGTGACAGCTCGGTACAATTTCTGAAAAGAAACGGGTGATTAATATTTTGTTGTGTCTGCATTTTCCTTTCAATGTGTATTTGAATTTCACCTGTTAGTATTAATACTCAGTAATTTAGCAAAAAGTGACAAAAGGAAAGGAGACAAATGTTTAATGACATCTTAGCACACTTTAAACAATAGCTATTTGTGGCAAACATATGGTTATTTTAAAACTGTCTAAAGCATAAGTGACAAAAGGAAAGGAGACAAACGTTTAATGACATCTTAGCACACTTTAAACAATAGCTATTTGTGGCAAACATATGGTTATTTTAAAACTGTCTAAAGCATAAGTGACAAAAGGAAAGGAGACAAACGTTTAATGACATCTTAGCACACTTTAAACAATAGCTATTTGTGGCAAACATATGGTTATTTTAAAACTGTCTAAAGCATAAGTGACAAAAGGAAAGGAGACAAACGTTTAATGACATCTTAGCACACTTTAAACAATAGCTATTTGTGGCAAACATATGGTTATTTTAAAACTGTCTAAAGCATAAGTGACAAAAGGAAAGGAGACAAACGTTTAATGACATCTTAGCACACTTTAAACAATAGCTATTTGTGGCAAACATATGGTTATTTTAAAACTGTCTAAAGCATAAGTGACAAAAGGAAAGGAGACAAACGTTTAATGACATCTTAGCACACTTTAAACAATAGCTATTTGTGGCAAACATATGGTTATTTTAAAACTGTCAATAGAAGCATAAGTGACAAAAGGAAAGGAGACAAACGTTTAATGACATCTTAGCACACTTTAAACAATAGCTATTTGTGGCAAACATATGGTTATTTTAAAACTGTCTAAAGCATAAGTGACAAAAGGAAAGGAGACAAACGTTTAATGACATCTTAGCACACTTTAAACAATAGCTATTTGTGGCAAACATATGGTTATTTTAAAACTGTCTAAAGCATAAGTGACAAAAGGAAAGGAGACAAACGTTTAATGACATCTTAGCACACTTTAAACAATAGCTATTTGTGGCAAACATATGGTTATTTTAAAACTGTCTAAAGCATAAGTGACAAAAGGAAAGGAGACAAACGTTTAATGACATCTTAGCACACTTTAAACAATAGCTATTTGTGGCAAACATATGGTTATTTTAAAACTGTCTAAAGCATAAGTGACAAAAGGAAAGGAGACAAACGTTTAATGACATCTTAGCACACTTTAAACAATAGCTATTTGTGGCAAACATATGGTTATTTTAAAACTGTCTAAAGCATAAGTGACAAAAGGAAAGGAGACAAACGTTTAATGACATCTTAGCACACTTTAAACAATAGCTATTTGTGGCAAACATATGGTTATTTTAAAACTGTCTAAAGCATAAGTGACAAAAGGAAAGGAGACAAACGTTTAATGACATCTTAGCACACTTTAAACAATAGCTATTTGTGGCAAACATATCTTAGCACACTTTAAACAATAGTTATTTTATTTTAAAACTGTCTAAAGCATAAGTGACAAAAGGAAAGGAGACAAACGTTTAATGACATCTTAGCACACTTTAAACAATAGCTATTTGTGGCAAACATATGGTTATTTTAAAACTGTCTAAAGCATAAGTGACAAAAGGAAAGGAGACAAACGTTTAATGACATCTTAGCACACTTTAAACAATAGCTATTTGTGGCAAACATATGGTTATTTTAAAACTGTCTAAAGCATAAGTGACAAAAGGAAAGGAGACAAACGTTTAATGACATCTTAGCACACTTTAAACAATAGCTAAACTGTCTAAAGCATAAGTGACAAAAGGAAAGGAGACAAACGTTTAATGACATCTTAGCACACTTTAAACAATAGCTATTTGTGGCAAACATATGGTTATTTTAAAACTGTCTAAAGCATAAGTGACAAAAGGAAAGGAGACAAACGTTTAATGACATCTTAGCACACTTTAAACAATAGCTATTTGTGGCAAACATATGGTTATTTTAAAACTGTCTAAAGCATAAGTGACAAAAGGAAAGGAGACAAACGTTTAATGACATCTTAGCACACTTTAAACAATAGCTATTTGTGGCAAACATATGGTTATTTTAAAACTGTCTAAAGCATAAGTGACAAAAGGAAAGGAGACAAACGTTTAATGACATCTTAGCACACTTTAAACAATAGCTATTTGTGGCAAACATATGGTTATTTTAAAACTGTCTAAAGCATAAGTGACAAAAGGAAAGGAGACAAACGTTTAATGACATCTTAGCACACTTTAAACAATAGCTATTTGTGGCAAACATATGGTTATTTTAAAACTGTCTAAAGCATAAGTGACAAAAGGAAAGGAGACAAACGTTTAATGACATCTTAGCACACTTTAAACAATAGCTATTTGTGGCAAACATATGGTTATTTTAAAACTGTCTAAAGCATAAGTGACAAAAGGAAAGGAGACAAACGTTTAATGACATCTTAGCACACTTTAAACAATAGCTATTTGTGGCAAACATATGGTTATTTTAAAACTGTCTAAAGCATAAGTGACAAAAGGAAAGGAGACAAACGTTTAATGACATCTTAGCACACTTTAAACAATAGCTATTTGTGGCAAACATATGGTTATTTTAAAACTGTCTAAAGCATAAGTGACAAAAGGAAAGGAGACAAACGTTTAATGACATCTTAGCACACTTTAAACAATAGCTATTTGTGGCAAACATATGGTTATTTTAAAACTGTCTAAAGCATAAGTGACAAAAGGAAAGGAGACAAACGTTTAATGACATCTTAGCACACTTTAAACAATAGCTATTTGTGGCAAACATATGGTTATTTTAAAACTGTCTAAAGCATAAGTGTTTAATGGCACACTTTAAACAATAGCTATTTGTGGCAAACATATGGTTATTTTAAAACTGTCTAAAGCATAAGTGACAAAAGGAAAGGAGACAAACGTTTAATGACATCTTAGCACACTTTAAACAATAGCTATTTGTGGCAAACATATGGTTATTTTAAAACTGTCTAAAGCATAAGTGACAAAAGGAAAGGAGACAAACGTTTAATGACATCTTAGCACACTTTAAACAATAGCTATTTGTGGCAAACATATGGTTATTTTAAAACTGTCTAAAGCATAAGTGACAAAAGGAAAGGAGACAAACGTTTAATGACATCTTAGCACACTTTAAACAATAGCTATTTGTGGCAAACATATGGTTATTTTAAAACTGTCTAAAGCATAAGTGACAAAAGGAAAGGAGACAAACGTTTAATGACATCTTAGCACACTTTAAACAATAGCTATTTGTGGCAAACATATGGTTATTTTAAAACTGTCTAAAGCATAAGTGACAAAAGGAAAGGAGACAAACGTTTAATGACATCTTAGCACACTTTAAACAATAGCTATTTGTGGCAAACATATGGTTATTTTAAAACTGTCTAAAGCATAAGTGACAAAAGGAAAGGAGACAAACGTTTAATGACATCTTAGCACACTTTAAACAATAGCTATTTGTGGCAAACATATGGTTATTTTAAAACTGTCTAAAGCATAAGTGACAAAAGGAAAGGAGACAAACGTTTAATGACATCTTAGCACACTTTAAACAATAGCTATTTGTGGCAAACATATGGTTATTTTAAAACTGTCTAAAGCATAAGTGACAAAAGGAAAGGAGACAAACGTTTAATGACATCTTAGCACACTTTAAACAATAGCTATTTGTGGCAAACATATGGTTATTTTAAAACTGTCTAAAGCATAAGAGCAGGGATTCTAGAATGTTTATCAAATCCACTAGCCATGGGATCAGTGATTTAAAAAATGTACTAGCCACAATTAAAAACTCACTAGCCCTACTTTACTTTAAGTTAATACAATTGTACTAAATAATAATAGTAATAATCAGATATGTCACATAAACAGGGAAATAGAGCTTAAGAACACTGAGATTGGGGGTTGGGGTGGGGACAGGATATTCATATTTACAAAATAAGACTTAACTGCAACATTTGTCAAAGACAAATTCACTAGCCATCGGGCATGGCATTAGCAGTTATTTACTAGTCTGACATTGAATATCACTAGCCATGGAAGTGGGGTTACCATAATCTAGAAGCCCTGATAAGAGAGAGTAAAGTGACCTTTGATATACCAGTCATGGGGCATCATTTGAAATTGGAAATAAAATAACTGAGGAACTGAGGTGCATCCCATGCCTAAAGAAGTGAAAAGTGAACAGCTTTTATCTTCTGTTACTTACCGGCTCCATTGTGAAACACGTCCTATTCCAATCATATGAGCCACCAAGTTTCCTCAACTGATGGTAGATCTGGTCTCCCTTCCTGAAATAAAACAATCAATCACAAAATCATTATAGAAATTATTATGCTTTATAACAGAAATCTAACAGTCATTTTTAACAAAAACTTTTGATGTACTAGCATTCAGATTTTTTATTGTATTTGTAGAATGTGAATAGATTTTCATTTACCACTCAACAGACATTTGTAATCCCCTTAGGTTAAACAAATATTTTATTAAACCTCAACACATTTTTAAAGTGCAGCAAACAACAGAAACGGATTGTTTATGTACTTTCCCACAGACAAGAGAAAACATACCCCAAGTGGGACAGTGGTTGGGGGATTGGATCCTACAACCCATCACACCTCAGAGGAGTGATCTATTATGGGGTTATCAACCCACATCAACACTACTAGAGCACAGATTAATTGATCACCGGCTACTGGATGTCAAACTCTGGTAACTCTGACATAGTCTTATAGAGGAAACCTGCTACATTTCTTTTCATTAGTAGCAAAGAATTTTTCATATGCACTTTCCCACCGACAGGAAAGCACATACCGTGGTCTTTGACCAGTTGTGGTGTACTGGTTGGAATGAGGGAAAAACCTAATCAGTAGTTGAATGGATCCACTGAGGTGGTTCGATCCTGTGACACAAGCACCTCAAGCACCCTAAATAATCAGTGCATTATTTAGTACATTGTCCGAGTAGAGTAATCATTTGTCACTGACATACTCATTTTTCCATTTCCAGACTTCATCCACAAACTTCTCTCGACCTAGGTCATGTCGTGACAGTTTCTTCTCTCGCATCAGTTTCTTTTCAACAACGACTTGTGTTGCAATTCCAGCATGGTCACATCCTGGATTCCATAGCACCATCTTTCCCCTCATTCTATGCCTGGAAACAAAAATTGCTTTGCTTTTACCAGCTAATAAAAAATATTCTAGATAAGTCCAATTCACCTGAACTGAACCAGAATAGTGGAATTTTGGTTTTGAAATATTCAATTTCTTAGATAATATTTATATGGTTATTCATATATGTATCTTTCTTCTTCTTTTTTTTTGTAATCAGACTAAAATCAAGGATGCACATTTGAAAAATAACAGAACATACCATCTTACGAGACAATCTTGCACTGCACTTGTCAACGCATGACCAAGATGAAGCTTTCCAGTTACATTTGGAGGCGGAATGACAATAATAAATTTGTCATCATAGCTTGTGTTCTGAGGATCACGGCCCTGAAAGAATCCGGAATGACAGTAATAAATTTGTCATCATAGATTGTGCTTTGAGGATCACGGCCCTGAATGAAACCGACATAAGTTATACAAATATTTATTAAAATATAATGTGAACACCCCCAAAAACAATACAATCAAAATTCAGATACTTCAACCATATAAACTAGTTTGAATTAATGTTTGTTTCTATTACATGTTGCACAGAAAACAAGAGAATATAACACACACACCCCTAAAAAAACCCCCACAAAACACAACCCCCCCAAAAAAAAACACACAACCCCCTAAATATTTTAGCCTCTCCTTTAAAAACAGAAATTAATCAAACTTCCTCAGCTAACATAGCCAGAAGTACTAAAGGCAGATACTGGGGTGTTTAGTATATCAAGTGCCCAAAGCTCCCAATATCGGTATCAATGAAATTATATTTTGCCCAAATATATCAACATGGGTACACAGGGTCATGCGTGTTTGTCAGTGTGTGCATACCCTACAATAACCAACCTGTAATCCGATTTGGATACAAATTTATGTCATGGTCATGACTGTGCTTTTGTGAACATAGTATTTTTATGACAGTAAAGTTGTATTAAGGAACATCATGGTGACACTCACCCCGTATTCTGGTGTAAAATATCCCTGTTCCTCCCACCAATCATACCACACAGCCTCCACGTAGTCAGGGCTATACGCATCAGGCATTGAACATGATGTGTCTGAAAACAAACAAAATAATATTATATACATTATAAAAACACAAGGGCAGACCCAGAACATATTTTAAGAAGGCAGGATTTCTGCCAGATGGTACGGGGGGTGAAATATGTACCCTAGAACCTTGGAAATTAATGTATGTATTTTTGTAACACTTAAATAGATCGTAATATAAGAGAAATACTGTTTAAATGTTTTTAAAGTGCATGAAATGCAGTGTCGAAATTCAAAATATTTTCTAACCAATAATCACCTAGCAGGGGCACTTATGGCTATTTTGTTTGTATTAAGTACTCTTGTGACGGAACATGCTCTTATCTTTTCGCCTGTGGCTATGTCCATTGTGTTGGGGGCTAGTGCAGCTTGGTTACGTAATACCTCCGCACGACCGGGCCTCCTAATACACACCCAGACCAGGTGTGGAGGCCATGTGGAGAGTGGTTACGTAATACCTCCGCGCGACCATGGTATCTCTAGCAAAATGGCGATGATCAGTCTAGGCTTGTAAGAAAATATACCCTCTTGGTCGCTGTGGAAAAATACACATCATAAGATTCGGTCCCTGGACCAGTCTGGGATTTTTATAATAAATAACTAGGATTTTAGATATATCAGGGAGAAACATTGGAAGTATCCAGGGGAATGGACGTGGTCCAACTGAACGAACTATGTTAGTTCAGACCGGACTTGGTAAATATATATTTCTGCTCTGTTGTATAACCTTGATGTGATTGATGTGACTTTAAATATTTTAATACTGTATTATACCAATATTCTTTAGACAGTGTCTCCGGTAATCTGACGAAGTAAATTGTAGGCTTCACTGTTCTAATATTTTTATACGAGTATTTGGTAAGATAAAGCTTAGCCGGTCATCCTAGAGGACCTACGTAAACTGTAGGTTATTGTCTTTATTGTGATATGTACCAGTATTAATTCTGTATTACAAGGTTACTGAATGAGTATTTAAGGGTTAATTAAAAATTAACCAGTTAGGAATAGAGTTGTAATTCCTTTATTAATTAAGTTCCCCTGGCAGCGTTTCTTAATTATCACACGTGTGTGTGTTGTATCTCAAATTATTTTCTGGCAGAAAGCCTGGGAGGGGATCAAATGGGCACATTGACCAATTCCTTAAAAAGGACAGTTCAAAGAAAATTGTAAACAACTTGTTCCAAAAAAGGGACACTTTAATTTTTTAGAGTGGGGCAGGTCCCCTTCCTTGGATCTGCCCTTGAAACACATTAATTCTACAAGAAAAACACATCCCATTACATAAATGACTTGTAACTGATGCATAAAGTTTGTTTTGTTTAACAACACCACTAGAGCACATTGATTATTAATCATTGGCTATTGGATGTCAAACATTTGGTAATTTTGACATATAGTCTAAGAGAGGAAACCCGCTACATTTTCCCATTAGTAGTAAGGGACCTTTTATATGCACCATCCAATAGACAGGATACTACACACCATGGCCTTTGACATACCAGTCGTGGTGTACTGGCTGGAACGAGAAATAGCCCAATGGGCAGGGGACTGGGATTGATCCCAAACCGACCGTGCATCAAGCGAATGCTTTAGCACTGGGCTACAGTCCGCCCGCCTGACATATAAATGCTGTGTGGACAAAAACATATGCTAGCAAAGAAAAGCACTCAAGAAGCTAATGTTCATTTTAAGTTGAAAGAATTAGCTTACCTTTTTTCTCTCCTTTTTTAGTTGGAATGTCGTAAGTAATAACAGATTTCTCTTTTTTCTTCTTTTCTTTCTTCTGTAAATAAAAAAATCAAACCAAATATAAACAAGAATTCCACTGAATGTCTCACCTAGCATAAACATAATCTGGATTCATAACATGTTCATCTTGATGTATGTTAAGAAAACACACACAAAAAAACAAAACATAATAATTTTTAAAAACATTTAAAAATGTATTACAGGAATTATGTTGAACATCCAAAGGGACTTACAGTTTGTTAGGAATGGAGCTAAACACAAAACTTTTAAAGTTGTTCAAAAAGCAAACTATATTTAATTAAAAATGTTTACTTAATTAATTTTTAATTCTTTGACTTTAAACGCAAAAGTTGATGCCACCGCTTCCACAGCCCAGCAAAAAGAACAAAACAAACTATATCTTGTCTTTTTTCTTTGTAAAAGCAAGACAAAAAGACAAATTTAATTATCCAGGCATATAATGTATTTATTTAAATGAGAAATATTTTAGTAATGCCAAATAATTCAATTATGAATTTTTTAATTTTTTTTTAACAAGCTACATGTTTGCCATGCACATGTAACCTCCAACTCAAGAGACTCCTTTCAAAAAGAAAATAACATTACATACATTATTTTTCCTACTGTACACTAATCTTTGCATGTCTAGTGTATTGGTCTTAAGGTGGAACAGAGTTAAACAAATGTATGATTTTTATCTCTTTCTTTTCAACTTGGCATTCTAACAAACATGTACCTCATCGCCATCCTTTTTCATAGCATCTTGTTGTGCTTGTTTCTCTTGCTTTGCTTTCAGCTTTTCTAGTTTTTCTGCTTTTTTCCTTTCCTTCTCTGCTTTCTTCAGATCTTTGGAACCAGAAACCTTATCAATAGAATCACCTGTAAAATGATTCACAATGAGATTGTTTGATTGATTGAAAAGATATTTTATTGTATAAAGAAAAGAAAAAAATCAAGCACAAGTTTGGCAACTTACGAGACCTTTTTCAACCTATGAGATTGTTAAGTACAGTATTTGGTAAAGTAAAGTTTGTTTTATTTAACGACGCCACTAGAGCACATTGATTTTTTATCTTATCATCTGCTATTGGACATCAAACATATGATCATTCTGACTTTTTTTTTTTTTTAGAGGAAACCCGCTGTCACTACATAGGCTACTCTTTTACAACAGGCAGCAAGGGATCTTTTACTTGTGCTTCCCACAGGCAGGATAGCACAAACCATGGCCTTTGTTGAACCAGTTATGGATCACTGGTCGGTGCAAGTGGTTTACACCTACCCACTGAGCCTTGCGGAGAACTCACTCAGGGTTTGGAGTCGGTATCTGGATTAAAAATCCCATGCCTCGACTGGGATCCGAACCCAGTACCTACTACCCTGTAGACTGATGGCCTAACCACGACGCCACCGAGGCTGGTTACAGTATATGGATGATAAAATAAAATAATAGTCATGGCTTCATATTGCACCAAAGCTGAGACAATAAAGGGTGTGCACAAAATAAGCAAGCCCATCATTAAGTACAAACTTGCTAACCTCAAAACATTTCACCTCAAAATCAATGGAATGTAAAGCTGCAATTAGCTTAAAATGACTTAAATGCATTTTTGAATATGTACAACTCTTTACCAGTTATCATTACATTACTGCATATAAAAGATCTTGGTGTGGTCAGAACAGACAAAAAACCTGTTGTGTCCAAATTAGTTTGAACAATCATAATGTTTAAAAGTAGGCTTATCATGTTTTTGAAATATACTCTAAAACCATAATCATGTTCAACAGAACATCTGTTAAAAAAAAAATTAATTTCATGAATATTGAGCATATATACTACTCAAAAGAATTTAAGGGTCAGACGATATTTTCGACATTATTTTCTGAATGTCAATTATATTAGCTAGACCATAATGTCACGCATGGTATTGTTCCATTTTGACGAAAGTGGGTCTAAGCAACCCATAAATGAATTAAAATCCACTGTCATTGACACTGTCGACTAGTTCTAATGGCGAAAACATGCTTACATTTGCACGTAAATTAGGGCGAAAGCGAAAGGTCTGCTAAGTGCCCAGAAGTTGCTTTTTCACAAAGTGCTTCATTTGCACGCTTTGCATGTGTATTCCATGTTCCCAATGCTGAATTTCCGTATAATTGGAGCTTGTGTTCGTGTACGGTGCACACTCCGAATTCGACAATGGTACGACGTCAACTGACTATCGAAGATCGAGGAAGGGCTATTGCTTGGCTTCAGGATGGCAATACGCAAAGAAATGTTGCTCTGAGAATTCTGTTCGAAATCGTCCACGTTCGGGAAGACCCCGAAGCACTACAAATAGAGAGGACCGCTACATCACCAATATGGCTCTACGTCAACGCACAACCACTGCACGCCGATTACATGACAATCTGCGGACTGCGACTGGAACTCGAGTGTCTGATCAAACCATACACAATCGTCTGAGAGCCAATAATCTACGCTGCCGTCGCCAGGCTGTTCGACCACCACTCCTACCACGTCACAGAACGGCCAGACGTCACTGGTGCACATTTCATCTGCGGTGGCAACGTGTTCAGTGGGGTCGAGTGATGTTCACTGATGAGTCCAGGTTTAGTCTCCAGTTCAACGACGGTCGGGTTCGTGTCTACAGACGTCCTGGGGTTTGTTTGTAAATATGGAACAATAAATTAAATTTTTGGTGTAGTTTACATCATCAATCTAATACACTCTGAAACTTATTTGGTTATAAATTTTTGACCCTTCCCTTAAATTCTTTTGAGTAGTATATATTCATAAAGATGACAGGTAGGCCTATTTCACTTGTTTTTAGTCAAATATGATTTAGACCTACATCTTGAGTGAGCCTGAGGTCTGCAATAGAGCTGAGCGGTATACCGTATACAGGGTTCTCACTGGACTTTTTCCATTGGGGGGTCATTTGAGCTTCTTGTGAAATTTGGGGAGTCCCATAATAGGATTTTAAGTTAAAACTAAAAAACTAAGAGTCCTGTCCAAGTTCCATGCTTCTAAAGACACTTTTCGAGGGTCAGTGAGATCCCTGCGTATATACCGTTCGGTATCGGTATTATGTCAATAATGATTTACCACACCGAACAAATATCAAAATACCGAAATTTCGGTATTGAAAAATATTTCACGGAAAGAACTAATAATATATCTGACAAGGTGACCGGTCAAAACCCCCTCAGTCTAAACCCCCTCCAGTCAAAACCCCCTCCAGTCAAAACCCCCTTATTTAGGAAATAATTATAAGAAATGACAAAATAATTAATACCCAAAATATTTATTCACACTTGCATATTATAACATTTGATTGCATAGACTTTTGTATAAGTCATAATCCATTAGATCGCATTTAGATCTATTTCCATCTGATGCAGTGTCCGATGCCTTTGAGAGTATCCTCCATTGACTTAGCACCATCTCGGCGGGCTGTGCACAAATTCAAGAGCTTAGACTGCAATTTGACTGTTTTACGGCGAACACGTTTTGCTGGGGGCTCACCCCTGTTGTCTCGCAGTAACAGTGTGGATGCCATTGCCTGGTCTTTTCGCAGACTGTCTATGGCACGCCAGATGGTTGGGTGAGCATGTCCGATAAGCTTGGCAAAGGCATTATTCCAGCCTTCACACACGTTGTTGGTTCGAGATCCATTAGTTAGTGTGATGTCATGGACATACCAGAGTTCTGGAGAAAATGTTGGAGGCGATCGACGCATCCTGATGGGTGGAACAATGCCGTTTGGTTGTGTTGGTAGCTGGATACGGCGAAACTGACCAGAGACGTATGTGTTATCGAAGTAGTCGATTAGTGGTTCAAGTCCTTCTGGTGTTTTCCCTCAAGTATTGGATACCGGACACAACATCACCTGTTGGCAAAAATGCCAAACCATCCAACATGCCACAGAAAAGTTTTACGTCACTGTTCTCCCGATACAAATGTACAAGTCCCAGACTCTGAATCTTCCTCCACGTGCTCTGTGTCAGGTGATAAAAGCAGCCATGACTTCTAGTGTGTGGGCCGAACGTTGAACTGACAGCGTTGATGATGGCTAACTCGTAGTCGGTGATCACAGTTGATGGATCTAATTGAAAATCAAGCACCTGACACTTATTCTCGATGGATTGTAACAGTTCTTCATATGTGGATTGGCTCTTGTTTGAGAGAAATGCATAGACACAGCTGATCGATGAATCTCCGAGCGGCGCACGAATGACAAACAGTTGATGGAACAGGAGCGGAGCAGAGTTAAATGTTCCATCCATGTACCAGACATCCGAACGAGCCAGATGCGTTAGTCCCTCTTCAGTCGCAAACACTAACATACGGCTGGGCGAATCCACACCATTGTCATAGATCAAAAACATTTGTGGATCATCACCTCCAGTCGTAATCCACTGATCCTCAATGATTAAGTCTTGAAGTGATTGAGGATTGGCATGCTCCCGACGTAGTGTACGTTTCACAACTTCTGGGTTGCCTAGAGCAGCACGAATATCAGTTGTAGCAGTTGCTGTAGTATCCACGACTATCTGGGTTGGCGTACCCCGCGATGTACCACTTACGTTCTTCATGGTGTTTTTCAGCCTACTAGTACTAGCTGCAACAGAGTCGGGATTGGGATCATGAGTGTGTTGGACAGTGTGTATCACTGTCTGGATCTCAATATCTGTGGTCACTGCTCCCTTGCAAGAAAAGGAAGCCCTGTTGGAGCATTCCCATCGCACTGTAGACTTAGACTTGTTCTTTTTGGTATACATATATCCTTCATGCAGAAGCTTTTGACCACCCTTGTGATTTTGTATCACTTCCATGGTTGTTCACAGAATGAATGATTAATAGACCAGACCCTAACCATTTTCTTGTAGCATCCCATGTGACATTTGCTGCATGTACTCTACTTTCATGTTCAAAAATAACTGCTCAATCATTAATCCCATCAATAGCTAAGATCCCTTCAATAGCTAAGATCACATAAGTAACAGAGATTGCTAATTACTATCAAATTCTTTCATTATATTATTTAAAGGATTTCTCAAGGCTTCCCAATTACATTAATCCCTGCAGCAGCTAGCCAAGATCAAGCTGTTGTTGTTGTTGTTGTTGCTAATTACTATCATGTTCTTTCCTTATATTGCAAATTACTATCAAGTTCTTTCATTATACTATTATATTATATAAGTAGTTTTCCTAGGCTTCCCAATTACATCTATCTCTAAGATCAAAAATTTTGTAAAAACTACAATTCTAAGTCTATGAGTAGCTTCACTGAAAGCCTAAAGTCTATGTAGTGTAACATACACTAAATAACAACATAAATAAATATATTTCAGATAATTATTCAAAAGAGATTAAAACAATTATTCATCTATGTTAATATTATACCAACTTTACCACTATAAATACCAAACAATAATAATAAGAGGGGGTTTTGACCGTCTGACTATTTATTGCAGGGGGTTTTGACTGGAGGGGGTTTTGACCGAAGGGGGTTTTCACCTGGATTCATCTGACAAACGCAAAATGGATTGGTATAAATCTGACGAGAGCCTTGTATTTAGATGAAATTAGTGGGTGAGCTACAACATGTGCATGCATTTAAAGCCAAGTACACCGAAAATAGCGCTCAATATCGGTATCTTGTCAATACTGTACCGAGGTAAATCACCCCCAAAATACCGATATCAATGCCGAACATCAAATTTCAATACTGCCTAACCCTAGTCTGCAATCATCACATTAACAAATGTACTAATAGGAATAATATACAAGAGAAAACATCACAAGGTGTCATATGGTTGAGTATTGTAAAATCAAGAGTATTCTAAGTTCGAGACTTGTGCTTCAACCGTTGTTTTTGCTAATAAAATTATCAGAAGAGATACCAAGAGGTTATGAACAAGTTTCATGGAAATAATATAATACAAACTGGTATAACCAGAACACAATGTTTGTTTATATGGTTTTTAAATGTTTTCACTAATTCCCATTTTCACTCCGAAAACGAAACCCTGAATTATAAAAAATACGGAAGTAGACAAAAAATGGTTTGGGTTGGATGGCAAAAATGACAGCTTTTATTAACTGACATAATGGGAGAGATTCTGTTCAGCCGGCCATGATAAAGTAATTAAATGGGTACTAACAGCAAATAAGGCACTGACAGACAGTGAGAAATATGCTCTGAAGTCTAACCCCAACTCTCCCTAAAACTACCCTAACCATTGGGGGGGGGGGGGGGGGGGGGGGGGGGGGGGACGGGTCGAACTCATGCCAATGGATATTATAAATAATAAAATGTAAGTAATGCCTGATGTTAATTATGAAAAAAAGGCTCAAACTAGATTCATAGTTTATGATAGTATCATGAGTCAGACTCATAGTGAATAAACAAGAGACTGCGACTTTTATTAGTTTTAAGCCTACCTTGATCCATATCAGTCTGGACAGTGTTCTTATTATCGCTAGCAGACATGACTGCTACTGTCAGTTAAATGTGATTTTTAAAATTGTATTTATTACTCTATTTATACAAGCATAAAATAAATAGCAAAATGTTGAATCAGAAAAACGGACACGTTCTGAACAACACACCGGAACACATGCAATATTTAGTCGACAGAACTTCCGGATTTGACCCCTTCGGAATAAATCGGAACATCTCGTAAGATTACGGTTATTCCGGTATCACTCGGCCAACCGGCATATCGATTATCAGGGCCCGTGCTTACAAAACGTTTAGAATCCAGACTCAATCTTTAATGACGTCACACACATGCAATTTGTATGGCGTTGCAATGACATTAGTATCTCAGACGCTATTAGAGTCTAGACACTAAAAGTTTTATAAGCACCAGACCAACTCTCACTCACACCCCAGAGCGAGTTTAACGAATCAAGTGTAAGGCCACTACAAGGACTACGCTCGCTCTATCCATTAACAACTAATCCACTGTCCTGGAAGGAGTCCAAATAGCTGAGGTGTGTGCCCAGGGCAGCGTGCTTGAACCTTAACTGGATATAAACATGAACAAAACTATAAAATAAATGAATGAATGACTGACTTGACCTCAGTGTTGTAGTGTTGTCATTAGTCTAAAGGCTAGTAGGTAAAAGTACTCTGCTGTTCGAGAGCTAGACGGACATTTGGATGGTTATGATCAATCTCTCAGTCAAATATAACTATATGGTGATAACGTGGAATTGCTGTCTACCAGTGGGTAGGTTAATTCCCATTCTAATACAATAACACTATTCATTGGTTAAATACATAATTTCTGTCGGGTTTCTTCCTTGTTTTATTTAACGACGCACTCAACAAATTTTATTTACGGTTATATGGCGTCAGACATGGTTAAGGACCACACAGATTTTGAGAGGAAACCCACTGTCGCCACTGCATGGGCTACTCTTCCGATTAGCAGCAAGGGATCTTTTATTTGCGCTTCCCACAGGCAGGATAGCACAAACCATGGCCTTTGTTGAACCAGTTATGGATCACTGTTTGGTGCAAGTGGTTTACACCTACCCACTGAGCCTTGCGTAGCACTCACTCAGGGTTTGGAGTCGGTATCTGGATTAAAAATCCCCATGCCTCGACTGGGATCCGAACCCAGTACCTACCAGCCTGTAGACCGATGGCCTGCCACGATGCCACCGAGGCCGGTGTGTACATAGTATGTTTCGAGCCTATTTAATATGTAAAATATTTGTTATCAGCAAACTTGAAAATGATCAATATAATGGTTTTTAACGTCAAACAGGGTTATTGTTGTATTAGAGCAGGAATCTTTACCTACCAAGTGGTAGGCAGCAATTCCATATTTTCACTATAGTTGTCTCTGGCTGAGAGCGATCACATAACCGTCCAAATGTCCGTTTAGCTTTAGAATGGCGGTTATTTTTGTTTGACAACACCACCAGTGCACATTAATTAATCATCTGCTATTTGATGTCAAACATTTGATAATTATGACTTGTAGTCTTCAGAGGAAACTATGGGCGTCGATCAGTGGAGGACAGGGGGGACGTGTCCCCCTCTTTTCAACGCCGGGGGACAATCTATATATGCCCCCCCCCCCCCCCCCCCCCCCCCCCCCCCCTTTTCGTTTAGCAAAAACAACAACACCACAACCAACAACAAAAATAATTAAAAGTTTAACCACTAATGTATACACACACACAAACACGTCCTCCCCCCCGTTAAAATCACACATGTGCTTTACCACTGGGATACTATATTAGCATAAGTGGCTACATGCCTTTTCAAATTAGTCATCAAATTGGACACCAATCAATGACTCGGCCGTCCAGCTGAATTTGACATCAAATTCAATTAACTATAGTCTGTCCCACTGTGAACGCCTTTTGTTATGCTACGGAATTTACTACAAGTTATTTATTTCTGAGCAGACGGTTTTGTAAATTAGAAACAAAAAAGTATTTTTTTTTTGTCATTTCCAAAAAACTTTTACTTTTCTTCTTACGTGAAACAAAACTGAAATTATTTACAAAAAACATTTTTGTAGGAGGATGGGATGGACTACAGGCTCCAAGTAGCATAGGCTTGTGAGATCTACGCAAATGCCAAGGCCGTACCCTGATCAAAATCCTAGGGGGAGGTACTACTTTCTATAACAAATGAAACACCATACAAATTAAACCTTAAGATGTATATGCTATTTTCTGGAGTAAAAAAAGAAAAAAAGTGTGATTCTCAGGGGAGCAACTGCCTCTCCTGCCCCCCGGAGGGTATGGCCCTGAATCTATTCCTGCAAAGGATTGCTCAACAATTACGAAAGCCACAATTCAGCAATTTTTCAAACCCCAATTCACCCACCTTTTTGTAATGCTAAAATGTCTTTAAAAAAAAGATAAAAGCGAAAAAAACTAAGAAAATGTTTTTATTTAACACTCTCCACACATTGTTGTTTATATGGTGTTGGATCACACAGCTGATGAGAAAACCCACTGCCACCACTCCATGGGCTACTCTTCTCGATTGCATTAAGAGATCTTTAATATGGGGCAGGACGTAGCCCAGTGGTAGAGTGTTCGCTTCATGCGTGGTCAGTCTAGAATCGATCCCCGTCAGTGGACCCATTGGGCTATTTCTTGTTCCAGTCAGTGCTCCACAACTGGTGTAACAAAGGCTGTGGTATGTACTATCCTGTTTGTGGGATGGTGCATATAAAAGATTCCTTGCTGCTAATAAAAAAAAAAGAGTAGCCCATGAAGTGGCGACAGCGGGTTTCCTCTCTCAATATGTGGTCCTTAACCATATAGCCGTAAATAAAATTTGTTGAATGCGTCGTTAAATAAAACATTTCCTTTCTTCTTTAATATGCACCATCCCAGACTGAGTAATATATACCATGGCACCAGTTGTGAAGCACTGGCTAGAAAGAGAAACATCCTAGTGAGCCTGCCAACATGGTGCTTGTTACTCCTGCCCCATTATCCCGATAGGATTACTGAATTTGGTTTAATTTTACTTCGGTAATAATTGTGAATACATGCATATTGTTTTCATGAAACGTTATACAACTGTTAATACCTCCCACCATATTTTGTACCGCATTCAATTACACACTGTACTCCACCTGGTAAATGTTCAATGGCCCCAAAGCAGACTGTAGTTGTGCTAAGCCTTTGAACACACACAAAACAAATCTTAAAAGAGACAGACCCTAGTTTTTAAAAACAACATATTTTTCACTTTTAAAACCGTTTTTGATAATTTAAATTAGTACTTACATTTTATTATTTAGAATATTAATTTTCGTACACCTGTAGTTGTTCTGGTCTTCCAGGTTTTTATGCCACAGAAAAGCAATTTTTTTTATATAATGCTTAAAATAAATGTTTGTCCAAGAAATAATGGTTGAGACACACTCTAATTATTTTTATATGGTATTTTCCCATTTAAACATCACAGATTAATAACTTCTCTCTGTTATAATATTATACAGATATGTTACATGTTTGTAGATTAACTATATTCTGTGTACATTTTCACTGGCTAAACCTAGGGTCTGCACCTTTAAGGCAGATTTTACATGTTAAACTTTTCACACACCGTCACATCAAAGGGTATCATAATCTGTTCTGTACTGCCCTTGCTTCTTTCTGTTTACTTAGCATATGAATACACCCTCTTACATTGCACAATGCTCATCCATCAAATTACAATCTCTTCCACATAGACGGCTTACTATGGGTTAGCACTGGCATGAAATAAACCACTTCATTGGATGTGTAAATAATCTGAACCAGAAAAAATGTAGCAACCTTACATATAGAGAAGTCATGACTGATGGATACCCTATAAATGTGGCAAGAGACGAGCTGCAGAAAACAACATCACTGTCGGCACTCTCGTGTCATGGTGTGGGGCAGAATGACGATCAGTGGTAGAATGCTCACCTGAGGTATATTGGGTTGCAAGGTTAATTGCCCTTAGTGAACTTGGTCATTTCCCTCATACCCTACCCATGTGCCATGACTGGTACAAAGACCAAGGTATGTACTGTCCTATCTATGGGAAAGTAAAGTACAGATGAACAGACAGACGGCAATGAAAGCTATAGTCCTCTATGATTGGACTGGTAGTGGATTGAAATTTATGTCAAACAGAAATGACTGGCTGCATTTTACATTATAAATAAAAATGAGACAAACAGCCCTACCTTGCCCCACAATGCTTTGTAATGAATCCCATGATACTCCCCAAAGAGCATTACTTACTTGTAAGTGACACCAAAATTACACTGAATACTTCTATAATAACTATATGTGTCTTCCATAAAGTACAATGGTGCAAACAAATTTGCACATTTTTGTATGATCAGCTATGCAGTCATACATTGTTTTTTTTCCCTTACTTGCATGAACCAAAAACATAATTGTGGCCCGTTCTTAAAAAATTTGCAGAACATTCAGTAAACATCCTGTTCATCCATGGATAATTTGATAAAACCTTGCCTTTGTTTTTAATAAGCTACCAGAGTTTATATAGATTAAAATGCATACTACAAATCTAATAAAAAAACAACTGCACAACTTATTGAGTTTTATTAAACTTTTAAATCACTGATAACAAAACTCAACAAAACATATGAGCAATATACTATTCTTCATTAATGTTAATATTTTCATTGTCTTCTAAAGCAAAACAAATGATATAAATTGTTTAGCACATGATATATTTCTCTGGACATCCAGTATCACTTTAGCACAGACGACAAATTTTTCACATGGCTTAACGGAGGTTTAAACTTGTTGAGGGCTGCTGGTGATATTGCTGAATTCAACGATGATAGAGGTTTAGGAGATCCATAAGCCAGGAGCTTGGCCACCTTGCTGCGAATGACAGACTTTTGTTTCTTGACCAAGTCATTTTTTGGAGATGTTGAATGGGATTCATGTTGCGTGTCACCGCCCTCATCCATGGGTGAAAACAAACGCTGTATACATTCAGGGGGGAGGTTGTCCAGAAAATCCTGTAAAAAAATGAATTTAAAAACACTCACTGAATGGTATGTCCGTTAGCAGTTCAAATGAGTAACAGTAGGCTACAACAGAGATTTGGGAGTGAAATCTGATACTCCAGATCCTCGGCATGAATTGTCTTGTGATCAGCAACACATACCAATCATTTGACTGGTTGATGCCTTTTAGTTTAATGGTGCAACAACTGGGAATTGATGGGGTAAAAAAAGGAATGCATGTCCCTTTCACAGCCCAACTTTTTGTTTTATACTAGTAGATCTCTTAAGTTCAAGGGCCATAACTATGTGAAATTTGGGTAAATGACCATGAATGTCAAACGTATTTGTAACAGTACATGATAAAACTATACAGAAAGTTTCACCTTTAATATCTTGAGGTAATGTGTGAAAAAAACCCCACTTGTAAACAAATTTTTGAATCTTCTAAGTTCAAGGGCCATAACTCTGTCAAAAGTTTGTAAATCGCCATTAAAGTCAAATTTGATCTGTAACAATATATATATATATATATATAAAAATAAAGCTATCTAAAAATTTAAGCTCAATATCTTGAAGCACTGTGAAAAAAAAGAAGGAAATGATATGTGGGAGGGACAGACAGAAGGATGAAGATGAAACCTATAGTCCCCTCCTGGTGGATTGGCAGGGGACTAACATCGACATATGTAGTTACTTAGTAAACATTACATAATAATATTTTGTGAATTGCACATACACATTATTATTGAAGCAATCCAAGTTAATCAATCTGATTCCAATTATATGGCATACAATTTTGTATTCACTTCATCACTTTCTTTTTTGTTTTGTTTTGTGAATACTACTACAGGCATATGGAGATAGTTACTGTTAAGAATTAAAGAAATAAATACAAATTCACAAGCCTTAAATTAAATAATTATAACGATTTACTTGTCTCATTAAAGAACTTGTCAGTATTTAATATACTATTAAATGTTAAAATATAAATAATAGTAATAATAAACCAAAAGCTACCATGTCAATGTTTTCCTGTACACAAGGTGTTGCAGACTGCCTCCGGGCACTCTCTAGAACTGGATTTCTTCTTTCTGGAGTGAAAATATGCTGTAAACCGTGAAGGTGGTTTAGCTTTGTTTTAGCTCTCTTCAAAAACTGCTCCTTCTCAGCCTTAAAGAGAAAAAATTAAAACAAATCATGAGATGTGCAATTAAGAATTTACATTTCTTTGTAAAAAAAAAAAAAAACCCCTGTACAAAAAACCCTGTACGCTTGGTTATAAATACTTACAATAGATGTTAATTGTCCCATGGCCGACAATGGAATGTCAGACAATATCTCAGACCTGTACTATAGACATCTCTAAACTCCTTTCGATTAAGATGTTTCTGACCAACAGATGTTTTGTCAACAAAGATTTCACCAATAATATGAGGCATGTTCAGGATGGAAAAATGATTGCATGACTGGTTTTTGGGCCCAATGTTAAATGAACGTGATACGATAGATGATAGCACCAGTCAAATTGTCCGCGATCGCTCGGCATTCTGAACATGCTACTCTTCTAACGATATATCAAACAGTCTGTCTTTGTTTAATATGCCACAATAAGTAATGTTAAAAAAATGATGTTTTATTGCAAAAAAAACCCTTAAGTTGTGTGTTTTGTTTGAAAACACATTTTATTCAATTCCCCCCCCCAATTTGAACAATATTTTAATTCAGTTAGTTGTTACCAATATGTCATTTGTCTGCATGCCTAATATAATATACAAGAAAATATCACCGAAATACCCATTGCGTTATTTATGCCTCTCAGTATAGATACTCCTAACAATACAATTTATCTGATAAGTGGTGAATGCAAGTTTAAGATAACCGTATGAGCAGACCTCACTATCACTCCACTCCCCATCACTCGCCTGAGACTAGTTAAGTACGATATTAATATGGTTATATCTCATACTGCTCCCTATGATGTAAGTCAAGGGAGCAATTAATCACTCCCCTTAAGTTATATTTTACTTTGGTCCATGCTATGTCTCACCTGAATAACACTTTTCAGTTTGTCAAGTTGTTTTCTCTCTTCTTGGGAGCTGCCCGTGTGACTGAAATGGCTCACTTCAATGCAGGCATCCACAGATACAATACCCAGACCACGTGACCATTTCAGTACGAGATTCTTCACAACAAACATTTTGCCTTCATGCAGGTCACTCATACCAAAACTCTGGAAACAAAAACATTTGTGATACCCATCTATTTCACCGTAAGCAACAGCTATTGACAACATCAATCACAAGTTGATTCAGAATATAAAACAACATTTATTTTAAAGTTAAAGTTTGTTTTATTTAACAATATCACTAGTGCAAACTGATTTATTAATCATTGGCTACTGGATGTGAAACATTTGGTAATTTTAACATATAGAAACTGGCTATTCTTTTTTCCGTTAGTAGAGGGCAATCTTTTATATTCACCATCCCACAGACAGGATAACACATACTAGAGCCTTTGATATAAGAGTCGTGGTGCACTGGCTGGAATGAGAAATAGAAATGGACCCACCAACAGGGATCAATCCCAACCGACTACGTCCCGCCCCAACATTTATTTTAATTAATAAATCAACAACACCGAATTACATGATGCCCATATTAAGTACACACACTTAAACAGTATTGTCTTAATGAAATAATCTAGTACAAAATAGGGGCATAGTAATTAAGTCATCAGCTCTAAGGGTGACAGGCTGTGGCTTTGCATCCTGGTACCTGCTTCAACCCCGAGTGAGTCTTAATGGTTCAGTGGGGAGGTGTAAAGCCACTACCCGGTCTTCTCTCTCACCAACTATTAATCACTTGCCCTGGACAGACAGCCCAGATAGCTAAGGTGTGTGTTCAGGGCCATATTTTCAAAGTATCTTAGCGCTATGAAATCGTAAAACCATCATAGGAAGGAAGGAAGGAAATGTTTTATTTAACGACGCATTCAATACATTTTATTTATTGTTATATGGCATCAGACATATTGTTAAAGACCACAATGATATTGAGAGAGGAAACCCACTGTCGCCACTTTATAGGCTACTCTTTTTGATAAGCAGCAAGGGATTTTTTTTATGCACCATCTCACAGACAGGGTAGCACATACCACGACCTTTGATATACTAGTCGTGGTGCACTGGCTGGAACGAGAAATAGCCCAATCGTAGGGTGTGATGTCACTACAGCACACGCCATAGTGACGTCATAGCTTACAATGATTTTACGATTTCATAGGCTAAGATTGATTAAAAAATATAGGCCCTAGACCTTAAGGTAATTTGATGTAAGCATAAAAATACATTGAAATAGTTTTAATTTTTTTTTTAAATTTAAATTTCTTTTAAACATCCAGTATTACTAGGAATAATTAAAAGTATTCTTTTGAATAGCCATTAAATGCAGGTTTGATTACATAATACTTTTATGTACAACAGGTCATGTATAATAAACTTAACAGAAATACATAACAGAATGATAGAAGACTGAAAATATACCTCACCTGAACGCCACCCCAGAATCTAATGCCCATGAGATCTCCATCTATGTCTGCAACGTACACTGTGTCGACCTTTTTGTCACTGAAATTTCAAGTTCAGGTTTACAGTGATATTACAATATTAGTTTAACTTAAATACAAATTCAAGAAACAGGAAGGAAGGAAATGTTTTATTTAACAACACAATCAACACATTTTATTTATGGTTATGTGGTGTCAGACATATGGTTAAGGACCATACAGATATTGTCAAGAAACATGAAAGTTAGCCGTCTGTGGTGCACACTATTCCAGATGGGTATGTGGTTTTGAAAGAGAATATACAATACTGTGTTTATGAATATATGGAAGGCACACACCTTGCATATTTACGATACACAGAATAACAAAAACAAAACAAAACAAGAGTTAAGTGATGAACAGTAAAGTTGTTATTAGTCACTGTATAAAATCTCAATATACCAGACATTTTTTACTTTTCTCAGGGTAAAATATAGGATACTATTGTAGTATTTCGACCACAAAAATTCCATTTTTGTAACAATGAGAATAACTAAAGCAACAATAAATTGTCCATTCTTATTTTTATTAAATATTACAAGTTAACACATTAAATAGGTCTGTGCTTAAGTACCTGTTAGAGGAAATATCCACTGTAATGCCAACAAAATCAAACTCTTTATTTGGTGGAGTCCGACATCGTAAATCTCTTACCTTCCACACCTGGTAAAATAATGTTATGTTCTTGTTAGATAAGTAAACTAGTAGTTCCTGTCATTACACAAAATGTGAGAACACAAAAACCCCAATATTGCTAATGGTAGTAAAATAGTACATGTGGAAGCAGCACGCCTCCTCTTTCATATTTACATATATTTTGGTATGTATATGGTTTGAATACCTAATTAAAATGAAGGAAGAAGGAAGGAAATGTTTTATTTAATGACGCACTCAACACATTTTATTTACGGTTACCACACAGATTTAGAGATAGGAAACACGCGGTCACCACTTCATCGAATACTCTTTTCAATTAGCAGCAAGGGATTTATTATATGCACCATCCCACAGACAGGATAGTACATACCACAGCCTTTGTTACACCAGTTGTGGAGCACTAGCTGGAATGATAATTAAAATGGAGACATTGTAAGAATGCTCAATACATTGTCTTGGCTTCCTATTTATTGTGCAAAAAAACATACCAAGAGTCTGCTAAGTATTCTGGTGCCGAATAAACTTGTGGAATAATAAAAAATGGCAATATGTTCTGGGCCTCGTTCCACAGAGCGATCTTAGACCTAAAATCACCGTAATTGCACAGCTAATATATGCCCTTAAGGTGATCTTAACGCTAAGATCGCTTTGTGGAATGGGGCCCTGATAAATTATTGTTCAAAATCTTTTATTAACACTATAATAATTGTACAGTTACCTCTCTAGGTTCGTACACAAGATCAAGATAATTTTCATCTATAGGCAGTTCCTTGATGCAACTCTGGCGTGATGCAGTCAGATGAACACTGTGACTTACTAATCGTGTCCTAAAACAAACAGCCAGTCAATGTTTAGATCTGGGAATATTTTCAGTGGTTGCAACCAATTTATTTCTACTTTATTGTTAATTGTAAAACAAAAATAAACACTACTATTGCTATGGAATATTTTATTTTTAAAGTGACAAAATATCACATGAAACGTAAAAATAAAATTTACAGTAGTGTACTTGTTGGGTAATCAACATGGATATTAACTCATTGTTGGACAATAAATTATGAAAACCAGTTATTTTCAATAGAGAATTTATTTCAGAGCAACCATTTCTCTAACCAAATGTACCAATATACTGTTATTAAATATATCAGTAAAAGGAATATCTGAATAAATCCTTTAAACATGGAGTATGTTTTCAATATACAGTACAATCCCGTTGGGTCGAACTCGGAAGGGTCAAATACACCGCAACGCTCAAACCAAAAACAAAGTCCCGAGTGACACTTACACATTGTTGACCATATGGTTAGGTCGAACTATCCATTGGGTCGAACACATTCTCGAGTACCACTGGGGATCGAGCCAATGGGATTCAACTGTATAGCAATATTTACTTACTTTGGAGATGAAGCAACAAGGCCAAAGAACTTGTATCGTTTTCCTTCCCTGATGTCCATCCAGTCTGAGGTTGGCCTCCAGATTGTCACTATAGTAGCTAAATTAAATGTGATATTGGTGATATGTCAATTCAAAAACTAGATCTCAGAAGTTTTTTTACTTTTATGCAAGTTGAATACAGGGGGTTACTTTTAAAAAATTATAAAATAACTTTAAAAAAAAACCCCAGTCCACACAGCCATGAAAAATGTCCAATAGTGGTTTCAACTATACATTATATCTACAGTGTAAATGTTATGGGGATGTTGTCCATCAACAATATTTTAATGAATGTACAACAGTACACTAGAGATGGTGTGTATGTGTGTGTGTGTGTGTGTTGTATGTATTTCTTATCGTAATGTCAATGTCATGTACTCTATTCTTGTATTTTAATATATTGTTTTGATTGTTTCAGGGTTTTAAAAATACATTGTGTGTGATGTTGAATAAAATGCCACTGTTCTGAACTATGCAGCTGTTTGTCGTCTATTTTGGAACAAACCTAATGCTGTTACATTTGGAGCCGATGTAGGGACAATGGCTTGACATCCTCACACTGGACGTGGATGACTGACAGAGCGAAAGAGATTGCCAATCCCCTGGAAAGATTTCCAACCCCTAGGAAAAATTGCCAACCCCTCAACTGTTTAAGACGATGGATGATGAGTATCCAAGATTTTAATTCTCAAAGACTTTCCAATGTTGCAGTTTTAATTTAATTTTAAAGACTGTGATCACACAACAACGGACTCTTTATTGAGCACTCATGTATGTTTATATTTATTTGTTTGTGTAGATATAATTTCCTAAGTACACGTGTATCCTTGTGTATATATATTTATTTGTTTGTGTAGATATAATTTCCTAAGTACACGTGTATCCTTGTGTATATAAATTTATTTGTTTGTGTAGATATAATTTCCTAAGTACATGTGTATCCTTGTGTATATATATTTATTTGTTTGTGTAGATATAATTTCCTAAGTACACGTGTATCCTTGTGTATATATATTTATGTTGTAGGTACCGGTACATTCTTTTGATTTGTTTTGTTTTGTGTTCCATTTTTTTTTTTTTACGTCTCTGTGATTTTCTTTTGATATATATTATTTGTTTATTTATTTGATTTGTTTTATTTGTTTAGGGTTTTCTTTTTCTTTTTCCTCTCTTTTGGTTTACATTTTTTACATTTGTTTGATACCTTTTGATTTGTTTTCATTTGTATGGTATACATTTAATTTCATTTATCTAGCAATCACTGTATACATTGGCAAGATATGATGACTAGATAAATCTCTATATCTTTGGTCACTGACCAAAAATATAGGTCATGTGACATAAGCCCGACTCGACTCGAGTATTTCAGAGTAGATTTTCAATAAACATAGTCTTTAAATCATTTGTTTAAGTACAGTAAATACAAATAAAGTTTAGTTTTGCGACAACAATACAAAACTTGTATATTTATTTATGAATTAAGAGTTTAGAAACGCTGTTTTAATGTGGCAGAATGTAGCTAGCTTCTTATAAATAATGACGTCATGTATCTTGTATGACGTCATACGGCAAAAGCCTTGCTAGGTTGATAATACTCGATTTGCGTACACAAAACTGGAATAAATAATGATTTTCTGAATATTCCTGTAGGATTGAAAAATAAAAGAAATAACTGGTTACTGTCTTAAGATATCAGCTTTATCCTGCTCAGGTCGAATGGCGAATGCAGTTCGGCAGAGCCTCGCTGTATTCGCCATTCTAACCTTCGCAGGATAAAGCAGATATTTTAAGACAGTAACCAGTTATTCCCTATTTATTTTCAAGTGCGAGCAAAAGTAACATTTTATTACTTCTTATAAATGATGTGATGTAGCTTGTTTCCACTGATACATATTTGTGCAAACAGAATGACTATTTGGGACTGTTCAAAGGGAGTAATGATAAATTAGTTTAAACATAAAGTGAAATATTAAACTAAGAGTTTAAATAATTAAAGAACTTAGTCATTTAAACGTTGTATATTAATTATATTGATTTAATTGGTATTGTGTCATACAGTATAGGTAGTTCAGCTTTCAGTGGAAGTTCCTTATTTTGAGGATGTTTCCCAAGAAATATTTGACTCATAATTTTGTTTCAGTGTGTACCAAATTGCAAGTTATCACGTGTAATTGTTACTCTTCATGCTGATATGGTATACTACCGTTGTATCTAATTTGTAAACTTTCAGATATTTTGTTTATTTGATTTTTGGTTTTCATCATGGATAAACTCACTCAAGAAGACATAATACAATTTGTTTCAGCATTTCAGAAATTGCAAGCTTGGTCTAAAACAGTTAGTGCTGAAGACTTGGTAGAGTGGATGTCCAATTTATGTGCATTCCAAAGAGGAATAACATGGTACAAAGCCTGATCCTGCTAGTTTTCCAACATCTCTTACATTAAATCAACCACCTAAATTACCTTTCTTTTCAGGTGATAAACTGTTTGATACTTCTTTTGATTATAACTGCTTGTTGAAAGACAAATCTGTTTCTTTCCAGGTATTGTTGAAGGCGGTACAGCAGTCCTTACGTGGTGAGGCAGCTACTGCTGCTATGTGTGTGGGTCCCGATTGGGATGTTAGCCAGTTGGTTTCCAAGCTAGAATGTATGTTTGGTACTGTAGTTAGAGGACAAAGTCTGCTGTCAGTATTTTATAATGCTCGTCAAGAGGAACGCGAAGATGTCACTTCATGGGTGTGTAGACTGGAGGAGTGGCTGTACCGAATATCAGCCCAGAGTAACGGACTTAGGAATGATCTACAAGACAAATCTGCATACATCTTAGATCAAAGTGGTAGTTTTGGCGACTTGCTCAGGGCACTCAGGAGAATGGAAGCAGATATGCTAGAGAGGCAACCAGTTAAGGCTTCAGCTGTAAGTAAAGCTGCTGTACATACCAACGATTCTGAAGTTATTAAAGAAGTAAAAGGTTTACTTAAACAGTTAACTGCAGATGTTGCTGAGCTGAAGAAGTCCAGACATAAATTGACAGTACCATCACGAACACAGCAGGATAGCCAAGGTCAACACGGACCTCAACAGCCACGACGAGGTTATCTATTTCAACAACCACAGCAGCTGAATGAACAGTATCAACCTAGAGATGAACCCGTTTGCTTCAGATGTGGACAAGTAGGTCATCTCAAATATGGATGTCGGGTAAGACTTGATCATTCTCGACGACATGCTTTAAACAGGAAGCATTCTATGAGGAGGGGCTACCCGTAGATTCCAGACCAAGATGCCCTATCAACTTTATGCAACAGGATAGTACCCATTTAGTGGGAAGTCTAAATGAAAGTGATGTTATTATCAATAATATTTCCACTAAAGCTTTGTTGGACACTGGCTCAACAGTATCTACTATTGCAGAAAGTTTTTACAAGAAAAACCTGTCTGATATAGTGATGAATACGCTTGATGTTATTTTAAAGAGAGAATGTGCGGATGGACAGCAGATACCATACCATGGTTATATTGAGGTAGAACAACAGGCAACAGGAGCTAGTTCTTCTGGGAAACAGCTCTGTCTTTTATTAGTTGTCCCTGATTGTTCTTATAACTCTCAGGTGCCACTTCTTCTGGGAACTAATGTTTTGTCAGCATTCATGAGTGAGTGTAAATTAAAACATGCTCGTCGTTTTCTTCAGGAAGCAGATATCCATACACCATGGTATCTGGCTTTCCATTGCATGTTGTTGCAGGATAAGGAATTATCCAAACAACATTTTTCTTTAGGCAAGGTAAGAAGTGCGACATCAAAACGCCTGCGGATTCCCTGATGAGGTACTTGTTCAAGGGTATGTAGACAAGCCAGTTATGTATAGGTCTACATGTGCCTTGATTCAATCTACCAAAGGTTCTGTTATACCAGAGGACATTGACATTGACATTGTTCCTACAATTGTCAATTGTCAATTACAGCTGTCAAGGTAAGATGTATGTTGATGTTCATATATCTAATATTACCACTCGTACCATAAGTATTCCACCTCGAGCTCTCTTATGTGAACTTCAGGCAGTAACAGTGGAGGAGATTCCAGATAAGGTGTCAGTTTCTGATCAGTCTGAAGCTCTTCTTGGTAAGATCGAGGTCGATGAGGAAGCCGTGACAAAGGAAGAACTCGAGAGAGGTAAGGATATTATTTCCCAGTTCCAAGATATATTTTCAACTGGTGATGATGACATAGGACATACAACAGCCATCACTCACAGAATTGAGCTCGGCGATGAACAACCATTCAAACAACGACACAGGAGGATTCCACCAGCAATGTACCAAGAGGTAAGAGATCATTTCCAGCAGTTATCTCCCTGGTCATCCAATATTGTTCTGGTGTGGAAGAAGGATGGTAAGCTTTGCATGTGTGTAGACTACAGGCAGCTCAATCAACTGATGATTAAGGACTCATATTCTAATTTCTATCCCATGTATTGAGGAAATGTTTGATGCACTCTCAGGTTCAAAGTACTACAGCACCCTCGATATGAAGAGTGGGTACCACTAAATTTTACGTAGGTCCACTGGTACAATCGTATGCCTTTTGGTCTGTGCAACAGTCCTACTACTTATCAGAGGTTGATGAACGAGTGTTTCGATGGTCTTCAGCTAACAGTTTGTTTAATATATCTTGATGATATAATTGTGTTTTCAGATACATATGACGAACATCTTGAAAGACTTGAACAGGTGTTTCAGAGGATCAGAGAAACAGGAATGAAGCTGACCCCAAAGAAGTGTTCGTTCTTCAAGACAAGAATCAAACTCTAAGGTCACGTTTTCAGAACATGGTATAAAAGCAGATGGTGAGAAGAGTCAGAAGATCCAAGACTGGCCCACTCCAAAGAATCCGATCAAGGTTAGACAGTTCCTTGGATTTTCGGAGTATTATCATAAGTTCGTTAAAGACTTTGCTAAAATAGCTAAACCTTTAAACGCATTAATGCCTTCGACAAAATCCAAACGAAATAGCAAAACATCTGATAGACCTTGGGAATGGGGACATCGCCAGGAAGAATCTTTTCATAAATTGAAAGATCTTTTATCTTCACCACCTGTTCTTGGATATGCTGATTACAGTAAACCCTTTGAGTTACACACATCAGGAGCAGAATGGACTGAAAAGGGTCCTCAGCTATGCTAGCAGAGGATTATGTAAGTCAGAGGGAAATTATTCAGCTCATTGCATGGAGTTTCTTGCGTTGAAATGGGCATGGTATGGTAATACGTTTACTGTTTATACTGATAATAATCCTTACTTTTGCTAAACTTGACGCCACAGGACACTGCTGGCTGGCAGCTCTTGCTGTATATAACTTTGACATTGTTTACAAGTCAAGTGTCAATAACGAAGATGCTGATGGGTTATTCAGACTGCCTGGAATACAAGCCTATAACCAGGAGTGCACCAAGATTGGTTCAGAGTCTGTAGGAGCCATTTGCAATCTTTTGTACACTCAACCATTTGTCCAATCTCTTTTGTCTTTCAGCAGATACCGTGGTTGATAACCTTCAAGAACATGATCTCCAGGGTATGAACGATTGAGATTGGAGGATGGCTCAGCATTCAGATGTTTCGAGGCCTTGGATAGAAAATGTTCGACTTGAGAAAAAACCCAGTCGTCAGGATTATCCCCACTCAACGGCCAATTCTTCTTTGCATCGGAGTTTTGACAACTTGGTACTTCTGCAAGGAGTTCTACACAGGATGGTGAAAGTTGATAGTCATGACCGGTATCAACTGGTGCTTCCAGCTGCCTATGTGGGTGATGCTTTCAAAGGTATGCATACCGACGTTGGATTTCCAGGAAAAGGGAGATATTACAACGTGTGTGTGTGGCGAGGGTGGGGGTTAATGTCACCATATGCTTGTAAACAAAAAATATTTTGATAAAATATTCCTTACAAAATTAATATATTTTTGATGTGGGGGAATAGGGTACATAAAAAGAGTACTGTTTGTATGGCTGTCAAAATGTTGTTAATTGTGAATCAAATCCTTAACTGCCATGTGTCCTATAAATTACAGGATAGGATAATTCTAGGGCCATGCTGGTAGATTTCAGCTCTGAGACATAAACACAGAAAAATGCTAACAAGTGCCCTTTTTGGTTTAGAAGGTCTCTTTTTATCTTCATCCCTACCTTTACCCCAATTTTACGTTAAGCCAGTTAGGGACCTGCAGTTTTTAAAATCATATATCTAAGTGGTCACTACTTAAAAGCATGTCTTACTTATTTTAGAATCAATGTCTCTTCTGGCACACCCAGCAATACGAATCTTCTGAACAGGTGTAACCTTTCTAGTGGTCTCATCCTGAATAGATAGAAAAAAAATACATTTACTGTAATGCGTTCTCAACAGTGAATGTTACAGATTTGAGAAATCACAATAATCAAAATATATTTTAATTTAAAATTTTAATAATAAATGTTTGACAATACCCCAACACAAAAACAAACATTGTCTAAGAAGCAATAAATACTGTAACAAATTTGGTAGGGATTTTAACTTTTCTAATAATAAAAAAGACTGGAATTCCAACAAAAATTAAACACTAATTACAAGAAGTGTTAGGGTAGCTCAGAAAATATCTACATTTTAAAATGTGTTTGTTTTTTGGGAGAGGGTTCAAAAGTGTATGCTGGCATTAAACATCTCTTCCACCCATATAAATATGGTTTGTAAACTGGTGAAAATGTAACAGTGAACAACAGCCCCTTACTCCATGTGCCTCTTCCCAAGCCTTGTGGAAATCGGCCTGCAGCTGTTGCTGTCTCTGCTCATGACGAGTGCGTTGGAATTCCTCCATCAGTTGCTGCTGCTCCACACTCAACCAACTCTGTAACAGATAGATATCATTTTAATATAATCACTGGTGTAGACAGTCTAGGGTCCCGTGCTTATAAAACTTTTAGAGTCCAGACTCAATCTTTAAAGATGTCACACGCATACAATTTGTCTCGAATCTAGACTCTAAAAGTTTCATAAACACCAGTCCAGAAAATACGGGAGGTCGGATTAAAGCGGCATAATACAGTACTAATTTAAACAATTTAAACATCTGTAACAAAATTGCAACAACATTTATTACAACTCTTTCATAACTCAATTTCGAAAATTCATGTAACATTTAGAGATGTTCATTTCCTTTAAGCAGGCTTCTAATCCAAGTCTTATTTTAAAACTTGATCTTAAATGTAAAATAAATTTCGCATATAATCAACAAGTCATATATAGTTCAAGATTAGATTTACGAGTATACATTTTGTGTGTGTGGACAATTCATATTAATTTAGCAATTGTTCAGCAAACATAATGAACACAGAAAATGTTAGTTGCTCATACATGCAGTTCTTCTGGGTGTAGTGATGATTCCATTGCTTCCCATATCTCACACCCAGACTGAAGGCCTTCTAGATCCCGTTTTCCTAGTTTTTTTCTACCTCTTCTGTGTTCTAAAAAAATAAACAAAGACAGGTAACCTAATAATTTAAATTATATCTGACATAATTTGCAGGCTTCTAAAATTTGTGAAAGATAGTTTCATTCATGCATCACTTGCGCAAGCCTAGTTTTGTGTAATGCATTTTTTTGTTTGTTCATTAAATTTACATAATTATAACCATGATGGGGGTAAGGATAACCAATATGAATTTTATTATCATAAGCAATAACCAAATGGGTATTTCCGTTTGTTTTTGCAGGACCATAAAATGGGTTATTCAAATTTTCAGTTCTTAAAGGCCTGATTTGACTTACCTTGAGTTTCTTCCCGTTCAAACTGAGCCTGAATCTTTTCATACAATTTTTCCATCTTTTCCTCTTTGCTCTGATCAAACTGGCGCTGAATCCGTTCTTCAGCCTCAGCTGTTCGGAAGATGGGAGTGCTGTTCTCCACCTTTTCCATATACTGAAGAAATTCAATATAAAAGAAAAATCTATTATTAAGTATTAATGACATTGATGTAACTAACACCTTAGATGAGTTTAAATGAATGTAAAAAAAAAAAAAGAACAAGGAAAAGTAAACCGGATTTTAGAACTCTATGCAGACTCACCATGACTGGATAGATTCTGAGCACAACGGAGTCAATGCAGCCAGCTATACCTCCACTGGGATGAAGGGAGCAGGCTGCCACACACAGGGGGCGTGGATCTCGCTGGTATCCCAGCCGACTATCCCATGACGCTGGGCGAGTCGAATTCATCGACAGCTTTAAGAACAGGGATGAAGGTGCCTGCAAAATAAAATGTTAATACAGCATTTGATCCCAAACTTTAAAACCCCCCAGCCCCACCACCGTTACACTTTCAGATATTACCGTATAAAAATAAATTTGGGATGAGAACAAGCTCATTTAACAGGATGTTTATTTATTTTTTTTAAAGTAGAAGGATGCTTGTTCAAAGTATGCAGTTATGTTTAGCACCTTCCTAAACAATGTAATTAATCTGTAAAACATAGCTGATGTGGAAGTTACCATAACTGATGAACTTCACATGTTGGTGGCTTTATTTAACAAGCCTAATTCAAGATAACCTCATCCTGAATTAATAAATGTTGAGGTGATAATAAACAAAATATAATGCTATTGTTATTTGTAGTGCTGACCTCAAGGGGTGAGCAGGCCTCCTCACTACCTCCAAGTTCTGCTCCACTAATACACAGTTTTTGTCCCACCACAATTTGTTTTCTTTCCACCATTTCTAACAGTGCCCCATCCAACTTTCCCTTGACAGAATACCAGCCATCTGTCAGCTCAAGAAAAACCTGTAAAAGTAAATGTTGTATTAGATGACCTGACCTAAGCACAACAATCAACTACACATAAAGTACTGCTGCATCTGTTTAATTCACGATTAACCTTTTAGACTACTGAATTAATTTTTTACAAAAACCAAGTTGAGTGGGTACAAGTTTATAATTTTACTCACATATATTCACTTAAATCATAATTTATAAATACATAAAATAAAGTTCATATTTGAATCAGTAAGTATTATTTTTGTAGGTTTTTATAATTTTTATGATATTTTAGATCAGTTAATGTTGCCAAAAATCGAAAAAGTCATGTTTACTTACCGGCATTTGTGGCCAGCTGTCCAACATTTATGTCTATTATTCCCGATAACAGTGGTTTTCTGACCAGAATTAAAAAAAAAAAAACGAACTACGATTCATATCCTAATATTTATTGATTTTCGTTGTTGGTAAAACGATCAAATTTATTATCAAAATAGCTGTCACAATCAGCTATTGACCCCTGAAAATGACTGCACCGTGCCACCATTGTTGTCAAGCTAAAATACTTGCTGAAAACCACTTTTTCAACTCAAAACCAAAAACCTAAAGATACAGGAAGCTGAGTTGTCTTCTGTTTACTGTTATATAAGTCTTTCCGGTGAGTGTCATGTGCAAAACGGCAGGAAATATGAATTGGGGAATGCACTGTATACAGTATGTCGACTGGCGTGAAGTCGGGCGAGATATCTCGCCTGCAGTAATCAAAAGATTAAAGCAATAAATAGGAATTCAGGCTGGAACATAAGAATTTGCTACCTACAACAATTTTGAAAGGTTTTTGCCAAAGGCAAAATGCTCATCTACTGCAGCAATTTTAAACCAGTAATTTTTGCAACAAAGATACTTACAAAAAATTATCTCTGCAACTGATTGCAATAATTTTTATCCATTGACAAAAAATTGTTATGTCAATTCATGTTACAACTATGGCAATGCTTGTTACAACTATGGCAATCCATGTTACAACTATGGCAACTGTCTTTGGTGCCATCACTGAGTTCATGTCCTGGAATTACAACAATGAAGCAGGGAAGTCAGCAAACAAAATACTTAAGACTTTGATATATGATACTGATTGTGACATCATCATTATTACACCTAAATCATATTACCTAAAACTACTCTACATTATCAGATTTTTAGTTCCCAATTACGTTAAACAAAGAGCAAATTATATATTTTACCTCTTGAGAATGGTCATCTTCTTTTGTTCCATTTGATTCTATAGTTATGGTGACAATTCCACACACACAGAGAATCAATCTCTTACAAGCTGTATCATCCTTTTCGATTATTTTTTTTAAACAAGACCTGGTAAAAAACAATTGTCATTCTTTTATATTATGAATTTACAAAAGCATTCATTTAATTAACATCACCACAACCAAAGGCCTCATATGGGTCATTGACAAAAACATAACAATATAAAACCAACAAAATAAATAAATGATTGTTTTTAATAGCTACAGAGTTCCAGAAACCAACAACATGTCTTATTTCATGACTTGGTCAAGAGAGGAAACTCATTGCCACCATATAGGCTACTCCTGCTAAAGAACCAGCGGGGGATCTTTTACATACACTTCAAAATCCATGTCTGAGGGAAAGTGTAAGTCATGAAGAATTGGTTGAAAAAGAAACATTCTAGACTCCATCGAAGACGATCAATCCCAAGACTCATCACATCTCAGGCGAGCACTCTACCACTGACCTACACCCCACGCAATTGTCAGTCAGATGAAACATTTTGTTACATTATGTTAGGTTTGTAAATAATGATAATACTTTCTCACCTGTGACAGTTATCTATTTCTGTGTCATATCTGTACTTGAGCTGCAGCATCACCGAGTCAGGGCTGATGGATCTGTGAAAATAGATAGCGTAACATCATCCAAAAATCAGCACACTTAAACTACTTGATGTACAAAATGAATCTGACCAATAAAATCAATCAAAATAAAACATTACTAACAAGCATTATAAGAGTTCTGTCCCCTACCGAACTCAAATGTTTTTCGTGTCTCCTAAATTCAAAGGCATACTTCTGTGAAAAATGGGTAAATCACCATAAAAGTTATATTTGATCAGGAGCAGTACATGATAAAGGTATATGCAAAATTTCATATCAACATCTTCAGGCATTGCAAAACAAAAATTCTGGGAAAAAAAAATTTCAAGGGTAAATTACCATGAAGGTCAAACTTGATCTGTAACAGTACATGATAAAGCTATACACAAAATTTCAGCTCGATATCTCAAGGCTTTGTAAAAGATTATCCCTGAAAACAAATTTTCACATCTCCAAAGTTTAAGGGCCATAACTCTGTCACAAATGGGTTAATGGCTATGAAGGTCAAACCTGATCTGTAACAGTACATGATAAAACTATACACAAATTTCAGGTCAATATCTCAAGGATTTCTTAAAAAAATATCCGGAAAACTATATGTCGGACAGAGATGAAACCAGCAATCCCCTCCTGTTGGACCGATAGGGGACTAATAATAGTAATTAATTTCATAATTCCACACATATTTTATATTTAGTAACCATAGTAAATTTTGATGCCCCTATTAATACAGGCTTTTTCTTCTCCAATTTTGGATATTAAAATGTGGTTTAGACTAGACCCATGTGCCATACCTTCCTCCAAACTGCTGGGGAAAAGCCACCTCATATGCTGCCAGCTTCCACACAATCCATTTATAGTGATTAGTAACCCAGATATCTGTCACAAAGGACGAGTCCACTCCTTCGATCGTCAAGAAAGCTCTGAAGTAAAAAAAACCCATCAGTGATTATTTTTATTAAACAAAACTGAAAGAAGCAAAGATTCATAAGAGGTTTAGTAATATGATAAACATTAAACATCTAACGACTAAAAAAATCTCACTAAAGACCACAACTGGTATAAAAGAAGTTATTAAATGTTTTGAACATCAAGTAGAATGAGTCTCAGAAATTCAAATTATTATTAATAACTGGATGATTGTAGTAAAGTAATCAGCTTAACCATAAAACATAAAAGCTTTATGTACATTTATCAGAGAATGTTTGTTGTTCTAGTGAGGTCTGCTTAATTATTTTACGGTGGAATTAAAAAAGTTTTACTCTTATGCATCCACACCTCCTATGTGGTAATTGCAGAAGTTGCCATAACTAACTTGTGTGTTTAATTGTTTACTTAAATCATTTCACGGCAGCAGGATTTAGCTCAGTCGGTTGAGTGTTTGCTTGAGGTGCTTGCATCATAGGATCGAACCACCTTGGTGGATCCATTCAACTGAATGGGTTTTTCCCCCTGTTCCAACCAAATGGTCAAAGGCTGTGGTATGTGCTTTCCTGTCTGTGGGAAAAGTGCATATAAAAGATTCCTTTCTGCATTTGAAAAAATTTATCGGCTTTTCTCTGATGACTACGTGTCAGAATTACCAAATGTTTGACATCCAATTGCTGATGATTAATTAATCAATGTGCTCAAGTGGTATCATTAAACAAAACAAACTTTTAACTTTTAAATCATTTCACAATTTGTAAACCATATTTACTTAAATCAATTCACAATTTGTAAACCTTGTTAACATAACGTGAATTGATGAATAGGTATGATTATTCAGCAGTTTGGTCGGCAACTTTCCAATCAAATGTAAAAGAATCAGTCTACATGTAGCCGATGGAATTGTGTGCTTCTATGCTACAAGTTTGATGTTTTCGCCCATAAATACTTTGGTCATGGTCTCATGTATTTGCCTGTCTCAACCCCACACCTACATGTAAATCGTTATGACACACATGGGTTATACTGGTTATATTTCCCTGAATATCTTGAACTATGCGGATAATAATTTCTAATATGTCGCTTAGTTGACAAGACCACATGTATAACAAGACCATATTATCCACATGGTTCAGTATAATCAGGTTAATAATAATCATACGAAGCACACGTGTAATAACAAGTGTAATGATGTAATTTTGTGCATATGGAATATGATGTCATTTCGTCATCTTTCTAGTTGTGGTTGAAACATTTTGAGATGGCCCTTGTTATACATATAAAAAAAAACAATAATATGGAAAATAAAGAAATTATTACAATTGAGTGTGTGTCGTACTGATTTTACGAAACTCATGTCAGGATTTATGTATTACACTCACTCTTGCTCGGTCAATACAAAAATCCTGACACTTGTTCCGTAAAATCAGTATGACACACAAGCTCATATAATAATCTCTATATAACTAATAACAGACTTGTAGAACTCTTCGGTTCCTGCAAATCCATCATCATCAGCTACAAGGAAAGCACCATCTCCAACAAGAATGTGTGACTCAAGGTTTGGGTAGAACTGTCTCACGTTGAATCTGTAGTCTTGTGCAGTCTTGCTGGAGATATTAATGGTAGAAGAAAGGATGCCCATATTAAGCAGCTGAAAACAAATAGATAAAATTCCATGTAATAAAAAAATAAACATTAGTTTTTATGACTACAATATACATTTTACAGATATAATTATTTAGTGCTGTCTAGTATTGAATATTTTCTTTTTACACACTGAATATTTAACACTTTTTTGTAATCTTTTGAAAACTAAAAATCGAAATACAACCAAAATAATTGGTAATGATTCAAAATGGACCAACAGGATGCAAGTATTTTGTCCCAGATTACACATGCATCAAGAAAATATGAACTCTTTTTTAGAATTACAAGGTGAAAATAATTCCAGATTTGGCCTTGGACAATAGTTAGGGGCGGGACGTAGCCCAGTGGTAAAGCGCTTGCTCGATGCACGGTCGGTCTGGGATTGATCCCCGTCGGTGGGCCCATTGGTCTATTTCACGTTCCAGCCAGTGCAGCACGACTGGTATATCAAAGGCCATGGTATGTACTACCCTGTCTGTGGGATGGTGCATATAAAAGATCCCTTGCTGCTAATCGAAAAGAATAGCCCATGAAGTGGCGACAGCAGGTTTCCTCTCTCAATATCTGTGTGGTCCTTAACCATGTCTGACGCAATATAACCATAAATACAATGTGTTGAGTGCATCGTTAAATAAAACATTTCTTTCTTCTGTTTTTTTGGGACAATAGTTAATATAACATACCAAATCACACAAAATACTACATTATAACATGAAACCCAAAACTTTACCTCTTGCACCGAGAGGCCAGTCTGCAGTGTAAGATCCGAGTACTTGTATCTGGAACAGCTCGACTTCATTACAGTCATTCTTCCACAAGATGGCCGCACTTTCTGCTTCTTCTTTGACATAATGATCTCCTCTTGCTTCTTCCTTGCTTCCACAAGAGAGTACAGTTCTCTGCTGGGCCGTTTTTCTGTAAGTGTGGTTGAAGTGTCTGTTACAGGTGTGGTTTTTCCCAATGACACGGGGCTTGAACCCACTACTCTGCTGTTAGTCTGGACATGTTTGATAGCCGATTTTGGACAAAACACGGGCGCTTTAGTCTTTTTCACTTCTGAAGTGTCAGTGGGTTTCTGAGCCATTGGTACAAATGGTGACTTCTTGTAAGGTGTCTTGAAACTGGAAGAAGCTGATCCAGGGTCTGGTCTTCCCACAATGTTTTCAAGGGAGTACTCGCTGCACCTTAAATGAAGGATAATTTAAACACTCACATAAATACTACCATGTGTATTAATAGCAGAGGTAGAAATTAAGAAATATTAATGTGGGGTGGGGGATAATATCTTTGGAAGGATGCTAGTCCTTATAATACATCACTAGACCCCCCCCCCCCCCCCCCCCATTATTGTTAAGAACCATATGACCAACAGATATGTAACACTGTGATCCATCCTGAGAAGGTAAACTTGTTTTTTCATAAACTTTTCTTGGTTTATGAATCTGCTAACCATAAAAAATCATGAAACGAAAATGAAATAAAAAATGTACATTGGAAAATCATACAAGGGACAAGATCATTGTTTAAACTGTATTCGACTCGAATGATTTCTACTGGTGCAGTTATTTAATTTTTATCAAGACATGAACACAATATTCAATGATTAAAATTATAATCCCCCACAGGTTATAATTGTTCCTATATAAATGAAAAAAGAAAAGACAGAACAAAAAGTTAATACTATAGACTGTCCCATCTTTCTTCAAAAATAAAAAAAATAAAAAATTCAGTTTGGTTCGACGCAAGAAGAAAAGTAAGTGTTTTGGAAGTAAATACTATTTTTGTGTGCAATTTGGAAATCAATCGGCTCAGAAATAAATAACTTGTAGTAAATTCCAGTATATAAAATAAGGTGTTCTCTGTGGGAAGGACTATAGACATAAATGAAACATGAAGTAGTATGTTGCCCACGTTTACCTTTCTGATAAACTATCACTGTACAGGGGCTCAAACTGCTTTCCTGTAACACTCCATCGATCTGTGTGATATGCTGAAAGATATCATCAACAAACTTTAAACTTTGAGTGGATAATCATTTTTAAAATTTTGGAAGTAGCTAAAAATAAAATATGTACAAGCTAATATGACTATTTTTCAATACATCAGTTAAATTAATTTATCATGACCTTTCGGATTTAGTAAATGTAATTTCGGAAGTAGCTACTACTGTATATAGTCTTTAAAACATTTGTTGTTGTTTCTTGTTTTATTGACTGTACTGCTAATCAACAGATGTGTGCTTCACAGTTGACTATAAATCAATTTTTGACATGTCTCCTTCAGAAAAAAATGCAAATGGAAATGTATTAAATTAACTGTTCTCAACAAGGTTTTTTTCCCCATTTAATTATTAATTCCTACTTCATGTGGTGTATAGTAAGTGAATCTACAAATGTCAAGAGTAGCCTGCCCAGAGGCAATTAGATGCATTCCAGAATCATACTTTCTTAATTGATACACAGTAGGGATGTCGGGACTGAATGGGTACTAGTATTACTGAAGGTGTGAAGATCGGTTATTTGCTGCACCTTATCACTGTTGTTAAAATATCCCTTTTATATAATAGTGAAACTTTAATGTGGCTGCTTAATACAGATATTTTAGTGATTGGGGATCCTATTTAGTTGGCCGCTGGCCATGTTAGACAGGTGACTGCTTATTACAGGTGCATTTACATTATAATCGTTTGGGAGGGAAAAAAGTGGTCGCTTAAGACAGGTGACTGCTGAATACAGGTGGCCGCTAGGACAGGTTTGACTATATATATATATATATATATATATATATATATATATATACACATATACATATACATATATGTAGACGTTAATGTTTTACAATGCTTACATCAGTTAACTGAATTTATCTTGTCCTTTCACACATAGTAAATGTAATATAGTATGCATTGCACAGGACTTGAATTAAATATGTTGAGGTTCAGGGTCCAATTGGTCCCCAGGATTAGTCAAGTTAGGAGCGCTATTATTAAAAAAAATTACATTATTTTTGTAAGTGCTTATTCAACAATAGTGTCGTCATTAGCGACCAATTATTTCAATCCCTGATTGTGATATATGATTCACATAATTTGTTAATACATGTACATTATTGACCAATTAGCAGTATTTGAATGACTAGCAAATTACCTTCTGGTGTAGACTTTAGCACTTTTCTTCTTGTTACACGCTGGTTCTCTGAACACCGACCTGAATAAGAAGAATCTCCTTTCTTTTCCTGTACATTTTCATTTTCATCCCACTTTAAACACGTTCTAGTCGTCTCATTATTACTAGACACAATTTCCAACTTGCTTATATCAATACTTGCAGGTTCTTTTCCTTCATTTAGTCTAGACATAGTCTCTATGTGTTGTGTTTCTTCCTTGATGTTTTTCCTATTTCCTGATGGGATATGAAGCAAACTACTGTCCTCAAGAGGATTGTTTTCAAAATCTTTAAACATTTTCTTTGTCTGCTTCAGAGCAGAATCAGATATTATTACTGCATTTCCTGAAGCTGTCTGAAATGCGTTATCATTTTTCTTTCTTTCTGAAACTAGACTAACACTGTCCAATCTAGATTCTTCACTCAAGTCTGAGACATGACTCAAAGACTCGTGCACGACATCAACACATGTTCCTGAAGCCGTCTGAAATTCAACTGAACACATGCTATCGATACCTGGCAACAGAGTGTGTTCATCATTCAAAACCTTTTGCGCATGTGCTAGTGCTTTGTGAGATACCGCAACAGATTTTCCAGCAGCTGTTTGAAACAAACATGATGCTTGACAACCTCAGAACCAGAATTAATGGAGTCATTTTCTTCCCACAGACCTTTAGCTTTGTGCAGTGCAGTTTCTGACACACTGACTGTCTTGCCCAAAGCGGTTTGAAACATGCAAGATCCATCAGCTGGTCTATTGAAATCCAAGACAGAAGAAGTGTTTTTCTTCCAAACAGGTTCTGCACGACTAACTGGTGCCTTTGAAACAGTAGCATTCTTGATTGGTGCAGACAACAAAACACCTGTTTGCAAAGAAATCATAGGATTATCTGTAGGCACACTAAATTCATCTTTCCACAAAGATTTTGCACGATCAAGTGATGATCTGAATACAGTTAGATCTTTACCGGACGCCGTCTGAAACAGGCCTGTTGGTGCATTACAGACATCTTGACCTGCTGATGCTTTAGACTCATCTTTCCATAGAGATTTTGCACGGTTAAGAGATTCTTCCGATATGGTAAAATCTTTTCCTGATGCTGTTTGGAAAAGTGCTGCTTTTGAACTAAGTACCGGTATATCAATATTTGAAGAGTCATCTTTCCATAGAGTTTTTGCATGGTTAAGTGATTCTTCAGATATAGTTACATTTTTGCCCGATGCTGTCTGAAAAAGGCCAGATATATCATTACCTGTAGGTACACTAAATTCGTCTCTCCACAAAGACTTTGCATGGTCAAGTGATGCTTTCGAAACACCTACAGCCTTTCCTGAGGCTGTCTGAAAAAGGCCTGCTGGTGCATTAGAAATATCTTGACCTGTATGTATTTGAGATTCATCTTTCCACGTAGCTTTTTCGTGATTAAGTGATGATTTGGATAGTGTTGCAACTTTATTTGATGTTGTTTGGAAGAGTCCTGTTTGTGAATCAAGTAACTCATTATTTACAGATTCATCTTTCCACAGTGATTTTGCATGAGTAATTGATTCCTCGGATATAGTTACATCCTTGCCCGATGCGGTCTGAAAAAGACCAGCTGTTAAAGTAGGTATATCATTACCTGTGGGTGTATTAAATTCATCCTTCCACAGAGACTTTGCATGAGTAATGGATTCTTTAGAAACAGTTACAGCTTTTCCTGATGCTGTTTGAAAAAGGCCTGTTGGTGCATTAGAAATTCCATGACCTTGTTGTTTAGATTTATCTTTCCATAAAGATTGTGCATGGTCAAGTGATGCTTTGGATACAGTTACATCTGATGCTGTATGGGAAAAACCTGTTTGTGAATTGGGCATGTCATTATTTGAAGATTCATCTTTCCATAAACATTTTACATGCTTAAGTGATTCCTCAGATATAGTAACATCTTTGCCTGATGCGGTCTGAAAAAGGCCTGTTGTTGAGTTATTATTAGGTATCACACTATCTGCAGATACACTAGATTCATCTTTCCACAAAGATTTTGCTTGGTTGAGGGATTCTTTAGAAACAGATACAGCCTTTCCTGATGCTGTCTGAAAACAACCTGTTGGTGCATTAGAAATATCTTGACCTGTAGGTACTTGCAGACCTGTAGATTCATCTCCCCAGAGGGATTTTGCATGGTCAATTGATGCTTTAGAAACTGAAACATCTTTGCCTGATGCTGTTTGGAAATGGCCTGGTCGAGAATTAGGCATCTCATTATTTGAAGATTCATCTTTCCATAAAGATTTTGCATGGGTCAGTGATTCCTCAGATATAGTTACATGTTTGCCTGACGCCGTCTGAAAAAAGCCTGGTCGAAAATTAGGCATCTCATTATTTGAAGATTCATCTTTCCATAAAGATTTTGCGTGGGTCAGCGATTCCTCAGATATAGTTACATGTTTGCCTGATGCTGTCTGAAAAAAGCCTGTTGTTGCATTCTGTACCACATTACTTGTAGATACACCATTTTCATCTTTCCACAAAGACTTTGCTTGCTTAAGTGATTCTTTAGAATTAGATACAGCTATAGCCTTTCCTAAGTCGTCATTTATATCATCCTCAAATAATGTATCATCAGTCAGAAGATGATGTAGATGCTGAAAGGTATTCGTCTCATCTTTGGTGTCTTGTTTTGATAATACATCTTCACTACGTAAGTCACTGTAGTTGTCTTTGGTCAATGCAGATATCTGATTGTCTACAAACTCATTCATTTCTAAATCAGATATCTCTGTCTCAGGCAACGTTGCTTCCAAATTAGGCCCGTAATTCATATCAGCCAGAACATTCTTAGCTTCCAGCAAAGATTGTTCAGAAATGTGGACTTTTTTACCAGATGCCAACTGAAAACCTTGGCCCAGAAAACATTCTGGTTCTGAAATCTGTTGTTCTCGTGTCTTTATTTTATCTTCATGCAGGATATTTTTGTGGATTTTATCACTTTTGTTCCCTTTATATTTTTCATTAAAATCATTTGAAGTCATTGTTATCTGGACTTTAGATGCTTGATTACAATTAGATTTCTTTGTTGCGCCATATTCACCATCCTTTTCATTAATGTCCAGCATCTGTATGACAGACTTGGATCCAAAAAAAACTTCAGAGTTACTATGTCTAGATGGAGAACCAGGTGACTCTTCTGTTAAACTGCAGTTAGTTGGTGATCCAACCATGTAATCTTTCACCAGTAAACTCTTTTCACTCTGGCATGATGTATCTTCAACTGCGGTCGGATTGGTATTTTGGGAACAGAAGCCTTGACTTGGACACTGTGAGAAAATGTCATGGGAAAATTCTTTAAGCATCATTTCACTCATCTCACTTTCACTCACATCAGAATTTACATTCTCTTCATATTGAGGATCTGGAATTTTTGTTTGCAACTGTTTAATGTCTTGTCCATATTCAATTGCCATTCTGTCATGATTATTATTATCAGTAGTCTTCTTAGATGAATCAACTTCTCTTGGTTTTTGAACTGAAATTCGCTTAGGTTTCTTGAAAGGTCTAAATCCTTTTGGCTTCAACATTGGGTTAGCAGATTTGAAAGAAGTGGTTCTGATATTTTCCTTTCCAAAACAAGTTTTGAAATCACATTTGTTCTCAGGACCAGTTTCTTTTGACAAGATAGTCGAGGTGTGTTTGGCAGCTGTACATTTATTTTTATCGACAAGAATACTGTGATGTATTTCCTCAAAATTATCCACACTTTTGGAATCTCTTGTGTCCAACCGATCAGTTATCTCTTTATCGGACATATCTGTTTCTCTCACATGCAGGACATTTTTACTTTTAACAACCATATTTATTTCGCCACCAGATTCAGAACCTACATGACCCTCACTTGTTGTACTATTTCCACTGTGATCGTTTTCTGATGTTCTGTTAATACCTTCAGTCTTATTAACCAAGCCTTTATTTTCTTTCAAATGTGTATGACTAACAGACGAAAATGCTGGACTAGAACAATCAGTCTGATTCAAGATTTTCACATCATCAGCTAACAAAGTTTTAGCTTTCTGTAAAGCATTTTGGTTGCACTTCATAGCTTTACCACTGGCTGTGGAAAATGAAGGAAATGAATCTTCGATTGCGTCCAAACCCTTCAGTGATCCAAGTCCATTTTGTTCACTCTCTAATAAAGTCTGAGCTTTCAGCAGAACACTTTGATTGATTTCCATAGCTTTACTACTAGCTGTAGAAAATGAAGGGAAAGATTTTTCATGGACATCAGAACACTTCAACGATTTCAGTTCATTTTGTTCACATTCAGCTTCCTGCAAATCATTTTGGTTGAACTTCATTGCTTTACTGTCAGCTGTAGAAAATGAAGGGCAAGAGTTTTCATGGAGGTCAAAAGACTTCAAAGATGCCAATTCATTCTGTTCACACTCTAACAATGTTCGAGCTTTCTGTAAAGCACTTTGATTGAGCGTGACAGCTTTACCACTAGCTGTAGAAAATGAAGGTAAGGATCCCTCTTTTGGGTCCAAATCTTTCATAGTTGCAAATTTGTTCTCTTCACACTCGAACAATGTTCGAGCTTTCTGTACAGCACTTTGATTTAATGTGACAGCTTTACCACTAGCTGTAGAAAATGAAGGAAGAGATCCTTCATTTGGGTCCAAACACTTCAGTGATCCAAATTTGTTCTGTTCACACTCTAAGAATGTCTGAGCTTTTTGTAAACCACTTTGATTTAACTTGACAGTTTTACCATGAGCTGTAGAAAATGAAGATACTTCATTAAAACCTCTGAACTTCAGATGTTCCAATTCATTTTTTACCAAGTCAGGTATATTGTCCCGTACTCCACACGGGTCATCTGCTGTTGGAAACTGAACTCTCTGACTGACTGTATCATCAATAGAACACGTTTTATTAACTACTATGGGATGTGATTCAGATTTACAGACAGTACTGCTTCCAACACACCTGAAAGCAACCTCACCATCAACAGCATTGTAAAAACATTTACTAGTCTCTGAACTTGCAACTTTGGACTGAATATCAGCAGAGGAAGAAAGGGTCAGTCTTGATGTTGTTTCATTCAAACCGTTGTCAACATTCTGACTACATTTATCTGGAGTTTCTCCGTCCTCGATTAAACCACTTTTGTTAATTAGCTGATTGTCTACAACACTATTATCACAAGTTGTTTCTTTGTCATCATTAACAGTGCCATTTTTATCTATTGGAGCTATCTGTGAAAATTCCATGTCATCCAGAAAGGCATCTTTGACAAAGTTTTCCACCTCTTGTGTGTTCATGTCGAAATCATAGTCATTCTTCTCCTCGGGTTCCTCACTCCCGCAGAGTTCATCAGCTGACAAAAACCCAGAACTCGGCCTAACAGTCTCCACAGTTTGAGCCTTACATTCCACCAAGACATCGCTGTTTAGATGATCATCTTTCACATTCCCCTTTAGTGTGGAATAACTATCTAGTTCACAGTTGCTGGAAGATTTGCTTTTAGGTGTCACCTGTAAATACAAGGAAAACAAACATTACCTTTCTGTATTACCCATCTCCAAAGGCTGACAAACCATTAAGTTTTAAATATGATTACCAAAAGTGACATTATGGTAATTTTTGTTTAGGATATCACAAACATATTCAATTTCATTTGTTATTATTATCGCATTAGTAAGGTTGCTATAAAACACACAATAATTCTAACCCTTGTACACAATCCACCCCCGCCTATCAGAATGCATCCAGTTATACAAAATCAGTTATATGGTGGGGGTTTTCTCATGTTTTTTTTACAACTACAAATCTGACTGATGTGTTTTTAGTGGAGTTCAGTTATACTGACGATCACTCAATGAAAGGCAAAGTCAAACACCTGGGACACAGATGCACAATTGTACTTACGGAATGTGTGCAAATTGGTGTTTATGGCCTAATACCGCACCACTGGGCTGGCAGTATTCTCATTCTAGGTCAAAACTGGAATTCTCCATTACCTCAGGTGAGACATGAACTCATTACCTACCAGCCTTGAAAAAGATGACATGTCTACTAACCTACTGAGGCTGGTTGATTCACAGTATATAGTATTATAATAAAAAAATAAAAATCCAATTTATAAATCAGAAAATGAACATGGGATTAAGAATTAGATATGAACATAAGACTGGTGAATAAGCAATTAACTAAACTGTTAGGACTTAGTCCAGATATGCTTATTTTTAACTACAGAATTAGCATACCAGTGTTTGACAAACATTTAAGAAAGTCACAAGCTGTCATTGCTTTGACTAGTGCCCTATGTATTACAGTAATACAGCTGATAATTTGCCCAATCAGAAATTTACTAGCTGGGAACGAGGACTAATGAATTTGTTGAATCCTACATTCAGTATTACCCGACTGACAGATGATATCAGAGGCTCATTGATCTCCCTTAAATGCATATCCATCTCTGTCATGTCAGGAGCAAACATCTCGGAAAACTTTTTAAATTCTGAAAAATTAAATATTACAGTTTAAACAATAGGACCAAATATATTGGGTGGTCCCCTAAAAACGATAACCATACTGAATATGAAATTGTATAATAAAAAAAAGTATGGGTACGGTAACATTGATATTTCACACTCATTACTGTATGGATATTTGTGACCACAGGTCAAATATTGTTAAAATAGCAATACTTTTGAAATAAATCCATATTCAGTAGGGTTATCATTTATTTGGGGCTACCCAATATACTGCACTGTTGAAAAAGCCTACATATAGTAAGAAACATCCAAACAAATCACTACATAGAAGCTGTCAAAAAAAACCCAGTTAACTACATAAAATTAGTACTTATTCAATGTTTGTCAAAGGTTTTTTTTTTAAAAACCCATGTTTTTGTACAGATATTAAAAAGAGCACTGAATATAGGAGAAAATAACTGCCATTTATAAATACAAATAAATGTGAAGTAATTCTCATAATAATTATTAAACACCATTTCATTTTCTTACCAATATAATTCCTTCGTCGTGGTACAGCTTTGGCTACTGGGATATCATGCTCCATGTTTTTCTTAAGCTGAATCTTGTTGCTAGATCCATGGTTTCTGGGTGAAACAGATGGCTGCAAAGAAAATCCATCCTCGCATAAGACATTGTTTTTGTCAGTTTCTTTTTCTACTGGTATATTTTCCTTTTCATGCTGTTTTCGATCTGTAACATCAGTGGCTGAACTGACATCGTCAGGCTTTTTATTTCTTTCAGGTTTCATGTTGTGGAAGTTAAAAATGCTCTCTGGACACACATGACTAATTTGACTGCCAGATGGATACAAGAATTTACGAGTCCTAGATAATCGCAGACTTGTATCTTTACTTTTAGCTTTTTTCGGAGGGTCATTTGACGATTTTAAATCTTGATGCATCTTTGTTTCAGGAATGTTACTTTTGCATTCACTGGAATCTTTTGGTTTGGTTTCTAGTACCGTTTCAGAAGACTCAAGTGTGAGAAAATCAGTATCTAAAACTTCACGGTCCAGTTTGGTTGTTTCTTTGTTAGAACTTTGACACATTTCATTCCAAACAGATTCAGACACCTGGGAAAATAATTCATCACCAGTGACAGATGTCTCATCAGCAGACGTCAATTTATTCTGATCTGTGTGGGAACAGTCACCAACTGGAGCAGAGGAAAGTTGTGCTTGCACAACCACTTCACTGGGATTTTCTCTTTTCTGTTCATTATCGGTAGATAACAACCCAACTTGACTGCACCTATCTGGACCTTTAAGGCCATCTACTGTATCAGTACTAAGTTTGGCTTCCTTTTCTTCCAAACTAATTCTATTAGAACTATCATCAGTACAAACAGACGAAGAATCAACCAGTTCCTCATTACATAAAATATCTATCAAAGATTTTTCACTTGTTCTTTTGGAGTAAACACATGAGTTATTTATATTAAGGTTGACTATTTTCAGAGCTAAATCACTGCTTGCACTATAATCAAGTGGACAGTAATCAGAACACTCCATGTTCTGGTTATCCGTAGCCATCTCAACACAACTGACATCCTTGCTGGAAAACGATTTTCGCTTTCTAAGTGAGCGGCTATTTTTTTCGGACTTTTCAACATCAGCTGCAAACCTGACCCGTTTTCTCTCGGAGACTGTATGTTTTGTGGCAGAAGAGAGAATTGACTGCGGTCCTGTCTGACTAAAAGATGGCGATGATCCCGAATTGAAAGACATTCTCTGCTCGTCATCTATGGAAATCAGTTCGGATGCTTTTCGCTTAACTCCTTTGGGTGCTGCGCGATGCTTTTCAGAGGCCGGACTGTCAAAGAATGGCGACAGCACTGATACAATGACAGAATTGGTAGAACTTGGACTTAGCATTCCTCCATTCTGCACATCACTTACTTGTGATCCAGATTTCATATCTAGGGTAGTCTCTCCTGTACCAGACACAAGTTTAGAGCCAAGTGATAACCGTTTTTTGACTCTCTTGTTAATAACTGGTGATACCTCTGTTCTAGTTTTACTTGGGTTGGTATCAGTACAAGGAGAAGAATCCAGCATGTCGTTATCTCGACTCTCCTCAAGAATACGAGCGAAGTCTTCCGAATCCAACCCTGTTCTGTCCGGTGTGAACAACACTCTGGGGAATCCCTGGCAAAGAAAGTAAAGTTTGTTTTTATTTAACGACGCCACTAGAGCACATTGATTTTTTATCTTATCATAGGCTATTGGACATCAAACATATGGTCATTCTTAGACTGTTTTTTAGAGGAAACCTGCTGTTGCCACATAGGCTACTCTTTTACGACAGGCAGCAAGGGATCTTTAATTTGTGCTTCCCACAGGCAAGATAGCACAAACCATGGCCTTTGTTGAACCAGTTATGGATCACTGATCAGTGCAAGTGGTTTACACCTACCCATTGAGCCTTGCGGAGCACTCACTCAGGGTTTGGAGTCGGTATCTGGATTAAAAATCCCATGCCTCGACTGGGATCCGAACCCAGTACATACCAGCCTGTAGACCGATAGACTAACCATGACGCCACCGAGGCTGGTCCCTGGCAACAAAGTGAAAAATATAATACAAAAGCTTTGGAGTTGCCAGTATCCTGTATCATGAATCTTATAAAAGCTTGTGATCATAACTAACAACTGTATTCAATTTTGTAATCTTATTATTTTGACAATAGAAAAAGTGCTTTTCTGTCTTTAAAACTGCATCTTTCACCTCAAAGTTTTTATTTTACAATTCATGATGTACATAAAAATTATTTGCACAATTATAATATTATGGTAGACTTTAATATGTTTATCTCATAGAATGAGATATTTGTAATGATAGTTAAAAAAATTGGTAGCTTGTAACAATATCTTAGTTCTTTTTAATCAATGTGTGTATGAATATACATATGCCCTATTCAGATGTTTTTGTGCCTGTTTTGTAATCTTTAGAGTTACGGTCTCATTAACAGCTGCAATTATTCCACTACTAACATATATTTTAATTGTGCTACCTTCACCAAAGAATTCTAAGGTTTCATATATATATATATGTATATATATATATGTGTGTATGTGTATGTGTATGTGTGTGTATGTATGTATGTATGTATGTATGTATGTATGTATGTATGTATGTATGTATGTATGTATGTATGTATGTATGTATGTATGTATATATATATATACTCTTAAAAAAAAAGTAGGGGAACTCTAATAAGAATTTACAATTGCCAAAATTGTAAGGTACATGTATATTAGCTGTGGGGAATGGTTATATGATAATAATGAATTAATTGGGCAAACATTACAACCGGTAGTTCAGTATTACAGTAGGTTTTATGACCACCAAAGTTTTTTATCAGTAAATCGCAAATTCAAACAATAAAAATGACTAAAAACAAAACAATAACAACTGTATGATCAACAGAATGAAAAAGATTGACAGAAATAATGTTTCACAGTGATTAATGCACCTTCCTAGAAATGGTCAAAATCGAGAATGACACCCCATGCACGTGTACAGGGCAACTGTTCATTGTTTTGCCGCCATTTTGTTTTTGACACTGGAATCCAAAGATTTGTTACTCTAATACTAATATGCAAAATGGTAACCAGTCTTTTATTAGTTTTAAAGGTTGCATGTCACTATTTACAAATACTTTAAATGTGTAAATTATTAATTTAATTTATAAAATATGACATAAATTGCAAAAAAGTTTTTTTTAAAAGCTTAGGAACAGTATCATGAAATAGATAAATTTAACGAAGTACCCAAATTGAAAAATTTGATGGGGGGGGGGGGGAGAGAGAGATAGAGCCTTAAACTGCAATACATGTACACTTTATTCTAATAAAGGTTCTTAATTGTTTCTTTTCTCTTTTTGTTTTTTGAGGGGGTGGGTGGGGGATGAGTTCCCATTCATAAGTAAATAAATAATGCTGTTAATTGTTGTAATATCTCGGTAACATGGATTATTTTTTATAACTTAGGTGGTTTTAGTGGAAACAATTAGTTTAAAATTTTAATAGGTATGGTAACTTTATTCTAAACTGATGAAAATTATTTGCATATTTTTCTAAACAAACCATAAAGCATGCCCATCTGTTGTATAAATTTACAAATTGACTAAACATGATCTCAGTATGAAAAATGGGCAAGTGAATTTTTCACCATGGCCAGTGAATTTTCAAATCCACTGGCCCTATGGCAAGTGAATTTTAAAAATATTCTAGAACCCCTGATATAAAGAAAACCATTTTGACAGTTAACCTTGATTCTTGTGATGGTTTCAATCTTATCATCTGGATTTTCTTCACAATCTGAAAAAGAAAAAGAAAAGAACTCTTCAGGGATTAAAATTACACATGACAGTAAAATCTGGAAAACTTTGCATGGTCTGGAAATGTAATTTACAGTAAGCTTTTCATCTAAGAACAAGAACAAGAACAGGAACAGTTATCAGAGTAGTAATAGAATCTGGAATTCAGGACAATTCTCATCTTTCTTTTTATGAATGAATGTGTAATGACACCCCAGCACAAAAATACACACCGGCTTTTTATATGATAAAACATAAAACCTAGATGACTAAAAAATTTATCGTAAAGCCTTGAACAGAAGCCTAGGCTTCTACTGTTTTTTGTGACACTCTTGAGACCCAGATCCTATTTTTCGGGATGCAATTTGTATTAAGCACAGTCATATTCTAATGTTGGCCTCTAAACTTTTTTGTACATGTGAAAACCTCTCATCTCACTTAGAAATAAAAAAACCTTTCTCCTTTCCTGTTCTTGCCATTTGGTTTAAGCTTTTGATGTTATGCAATGGAAATGAGTATAACGTGGTCATTAATCTAACAAAGCTACAATATTAGAAGTTGGCCTTTATAATAGGCAGGTCTCTATTCAAGGCAGGACTCTTTATTTTTTTCGAGATGTTCTGAGACTTGGCTTCTTATCGAGGCAGGCTTCTATTCATTCAACGATTTACAGTATGTCAATTATCAAGTTTGTTTTGTTTAACAACACCACCAGAGCACATTGATTTATTAATCATCGGCTATTGGATATCAAACATTTGGTAATTCCGACATATAGTCTTAGAGAGGAAACATGCTACATTTTTCCAATAGTAGCAAGGAAACTTTTATATGCATCATCCCATAGACAGGACAGCACATACCACAGCCTTTGATACACCAGACATGGTGCAATGGCTGGAACAAGAAATAGCACAATGGGCCCATCGACGGGAATCGACCCTGGACTGATCACGCACCAAGCGAGCGCTTTACCACTGGACTACATCTCACCCTCTTCAATTATCAAAGACGATTAACATTGCTTCATCAATGTAAAAATTAACAGAACATTGAATACTTTGTGTTCTGTAGACATTACCATCATGCAGGTCGACTGTCATGTCATTCTTAAGACAGGGTGTTGCCATGGAGCTGGTCCATGATATAACAGAATCATCCACTCCCAGCTCCTTGCTGATGTCCGTACAAACATTCACACTGGTGTCCATCTTTGGTGTTGACACAAACGCTGGGCTAAAACAAGTAACGGATATATCATACAAAAATGTATTTTTTGGCTATTTTGAACTTTACAAAATCCTAAAGATACATTGGTCCTATGTATATTTTAGTCTGTTGCAAATATCAAAGTTTATTTTTTTCGTTGCACAAATTTTCTTTGAGCACTTTTTTTTTTAACAGTGTTTTAAGTAAGTGACCACAAAAATGTAAGTTGATGAAAATGCAATACAACAATGTAAACACATTTACTAAATCCTACAATACTAGATAACATATTTACTAAATCCTACAATACTAGATAACATTCAGTTTATTTGTCCTTTTGTGTGAGTGGTCTGCTTTTCAGGACATCATTGGTCAGAATTTATTCGGATAGTCAATTTTTTAATTTTTTTACTTTTCAGTTTTTATTGTAGCTATCGTAATAATTATATTATGAAAGATATTTATGAATTGAAATACTTCAATTTCTCATGTATAATTTGCAGAATGTTTATAAGAAATATTTAACAATTTAAAACCTCGATGTGGTGACCAGTCAAATAAACCGAGTGCAATTTCATTTCAAAGATATCAAATATCAGACATGAAGAAACAATGATTCTTGTTTATTATTTCATTAAAATTAATTTCCAGAAATATGTCTTATTTCATACAAAACATAATTAAGTAAATTTTGAGAAGAGGTGTGAAATTTAAAAACAATGGGTTGATATAATGATTAAGATAAAATCTTGTTCTAAACAGGGTCACAAATATTACCTGACGCCCACCAGAGGATGGGAAAACCTGGGTGTGCTGGCATCCTGAGTCGCAAACACTGCCCAGGTGCTCAGCGGTGTTAAGTTTCCACCTCCAGGGGTCATAGCTGAAACATATACATGTGCATGAATTTTCAATTTCATAATTTGATAATCTACTTAACACTACCCCAAAGGCCATAACGGCCACATCATTTAGATTAAATTACATTAATTCCTATATTTGCACGTACTCTATGAAGACAAATTTTGAACGAAATGAGGGCTCACACTGGAACATTTTTTGGTTTAGCCAATTTTCAGAAATGTAGCATATTTCCTTAAAAATCTTAAAATGTGGTTAGCCAAAATCAAAATTTTCTATAAAAATTAGCAATTGGCTAATTTGACAACATACAGGGTGAGCCCTGGATATTTTTTCAGTGAATATCACAATTTTTCCAAAATGACAGTTTTCAGATGGTGACTTTATTTGCTTGATATTTTAACAATGCTGATCAAATCTTAGTACTCTATAACAAAAATACTTTAAAAATTTACTGAAAATACTCCAATAAACATAGAAATGAAGTATGATTTACTATAAAATAAAAACCAAAAATGTATTTTCGACAAACCCTGTAAAGAATGGTGTGTTGATAGTGGAGAGTTCTCTACAATGGCAGCTGGTGCACATGATGCTTTGCCTTGACTTGTAGAACATCTTTGAATGCTCTGTTCAGTCAGATTATCAAACCATTTAGTACTGCTGGGCCCAATCTCTGTGAAACAAAATGTATTCAAGGTTAGATGGGGGAAAAAAAAAATGAAAAAAACCCCCAAAAACCCCCAAAGATTTCAAAATATCCATTAAAAAAAGCGAAGCATTAAAGGTGGAGACCCTAGTTTCAACTTTCAACTCGTAAAACTGGACACTAAGTTTAGTTAATTTACAAACCTGTAACACACTTGGATAAAGTTATAACAGAGTGAAACAAGAGTCTGTGATGTTAAAACCAGAAAATATCCTTAAAAAAGAGACTAGAACTCGGATCAATAACCGCTACTTCTCACACACACATGCATTTTTTAAAATATGAAAAATGCATTTTGTGATATTAGAAACAACAGGATGACCAGAAACACTTCGGTTCTATGGAAATGGATAATCTAAACAATAAAATACAAGTAATGTTTTATTTCAGTGATCTTAAATGACTCTAATAGTGAAAAATATGCTGTAGTGTTTAAAAACTAGGGTCTGTCCCTTTAAAATTTAAGATTGTTTTTCTGAAATAATTACAAATATGGTAGCTTAAGAGAGTTTGGTGACTTATGCCCAGAATAAAAACACATTTTTACTAACAAAACATTTAAAGAGAAACAGTTATTATTTATTGGCAGTTTTAATGTCCTCACATATACGGTAAACAATAATATATTAGTTGAATTATTAAAATTTCTAAGCATATTGCTAGTAGTATTTTATAATTAACCAACAATATCTACAAGAATATACCACATGCAGACCCTAATCTAGGTGCTGTAATGAATGGGTTTTTTCCACATAAAGTCAGCTCAAGTCGCCAAGTTATTAGCAGTAGTGAGAAGTCAAAGTTGCCATAATTTTCTGAATCAAAAATAAAATTACTGGTGTCAAAGCTCACTTATCATCTTGTTGGTCGATGTTTTTACTTTGCGCCAGACGGTATATCAAGGCATTATGTGCCATTTGCAGTGACCAGTCAAACATAGTAAATTCTTGGCCACATTCATTTCAGTATGCCACATTTTTAATGAAAACATACAATTGTTTAGCTCAAATTTTATTACCGGATGCAGTAGTATATTATATCTAAATATGATTTGAACCAAGTGTATAATTTGAAATCTTTGTTGACTGAAAGCAGGAACATGACAAAACTGCAAAATGTACCGATAAATGTTCACTTCCCTTTTTTTTTATTATTAAACTTCTCCACTTTCTCCTGGGAAGGGAGAGGACTAAAATAATCAAGCAAGTTAGTAGTGAATTACGGTTCTGAAGGTTCTTGTTGACTAAACATCTCTTTCTTCTTAACTTTGACTTGAATTTGACATCTTTGTGATGGCATCCACAGTGTGGACAATCTCTATCCATCCAGACCACTTACATGCAGTTTCCAAATGTGCTACCTACTCGAATAAAAGAAATACATAAAATAACTTAATAAATATTGTGGGAACACACAAAAAATATATTAAAAACTAGAAATGTCTTTGGAACACTTTGACCTAAACTCCTTAGTACCATATTGAGTGTTCTGCCAACAAAGTATGGGTGAACTGTGACTGTTCATTACCTCGAAGTGGGCACCATATCTCCAAACATGTGACCAATACTACACACGATTTAATTATGTGCACTAACAATAAGCTGAAGGAATGTTGCTATCCTGTTGGAACAGTGCAGCTCGAACCTTTTAATGAGGAATTATTTCTGTTTGACTTATGGAAAATATTCAAAAAGGCACACATCAAATTTGGTATATCTTGTTCAACTCTCTGGCCTCCTCGTGGCAAGCAAGGTGCAACAGTAACGTTTTAACGTACTGGCAAACAAGAGAGAAATATGTTTCATTCCCCCACCGCGACGTTTTTTTAATAAAACTCAGAAAAAGATAGGTAACAGTTTAAAACTTAGGACTTATATTTTAGTTATTTGTTGAGAAATTAATGAACTTTTTTGTTTGTTATTCAATATATGTACGTATGTATGTATGTATGTATGTATGTATGTATGTATGTATGTATGTATGTATGTATGAGGACAGGTAATGTGAAAAGAAAATATTATTGACATTTAAAGAAATATCTTTGTAATTAAATTATATTTTTATTTTATTTCTATTAATTAATAAATGTTATTTTCTTTTATTTTCTTATATTAATGAAGTTATATTAACTTTAATTTATTTCTACTTTTAAGTTAGTTTATCAACTTTAATTAATTTTTAGGTTTAAGGTTTTTGTTGTATTTATTATGGAACGAGAAATTACTTCACTGATCCTTTTCCACATGTATACAAAATTGTTCCGAGTTTCATTTTCCTCCCATAAGGCACTGCATGTTTTAAACAAAACCCAAATAGTCAGACATTGAGTCCTGGATGGAGGAGCCCGCCGTGGCCGGCTCTTGTGCCCAGGACAGGCGTACGCTACAACAGCTTGTTCTGAATGTGCACGTAAAGCCCTATGACCTGACCTCAGTTGGACATTTTTCCTTTAATTCAAAGTGAAGATCGTTTCAAGGATCGTTTCAAAGTAAGTATATGCTCGAAATTGAACACAGTACACGATTTGGATGGGAAAATGCGGTGCGACGATTTACCCAATACTACTCAATACTACCCAATACAAATGCTTGATTTAAAATGTTCTTTACACAATACAGGTAATTTTAAATTGACCGAACGCACCAAATCATTTGAAATAGCATTGGATTGTTGGGCTGAAAAAACAGCAGGTGAAAAGGAGAGACTGTTTAAAAAATTCTTGGCAAAAAAGAAAAATCAATTGAACGACCACTTCGTGCGTGCTACACAATCTGCCGATTTTGTGTGTCCTAGGCCCAAACTATCATGTGGAAAAAAATCAGGCCAAAGAAAACGATCAAAATCTGAAAAATCTAAAACTTTGACACAAAAAATTGAAATTACTTGTGATTGTGCTCAAAATTCACACCCCTCTTGTTATGTTCCCAAGAAGCAAAGTGGGAGTGCGTTTTAAGCAAACATTCGATAAATAATATGTGAATTATTCAAATATGAATATGATTGTTGTTGCTAACATCAATATGATCATTAAACATGTGATATCTTTGTAGATTTGTTGTTTCATTTCTTACATACATAGTTTTACAAAGAGAAACCTATTATATATTGTACCGGGTATATATTATTCGTATTATAGAAGGGTGAACGAAGGGAGGTAAGTCAACGTACTGGAGTCTGCGGTGTATACAATTCGCCGCAAATAACACGTGTAACTAATATCCAGGTTTAGGGGTTCTTGCGTGATGATATAATAGTTAGTAGTGGTATATGGTAAGTATTGGGTAGTATTGGGTAAATCGTCGCACCCGGGAAAATGTGATGGTAGTCGTTATTTTGACACAATTCTGTTTCGAGCAAAACTGCTCGGAATGGTTGGAAACTGCTAATGGCATTAAACATTCCCAGGATTAACTTTGACAGTGATTGCACTTGTAATCAAAGTTAATCTTGATGAACTACGGACAGCACTGTACGTTTATTTACAAATAGTTTACAAGTGACAGTCACACTGACAGTTAAAAATAAACTATTACTCTTAAAATAGTGTTTTAAAATGTATGCGTGATGATTGTAATTGTAGAAAATATTTAGAACTGTGCAAAAACTGGTTAATTCAGTTCAGTGGGGAAAAAAAAAAATTGATCCGTAGACCAAATATCAAAATGAAAATCGAATCGCAAATAAATAAAAAATATCGTCAAAGTCCCCAACTGCGTTATACTTCCAACTCCGTTCACTTTGTTTTCTCATGCACGGTTCGCGCAATCAACATCCGATTTGTTGTCATCAGCATGTTGTTCATTTCAGAGGTTTTTCTTCACAGTTCGGGAATATTTTCATTAACAATAAAGTTCAGAAAAGTAAGTATCTAAATACAAAACTTTAGAAACCCCTAACACCATTAATTTTACTAAGTCGTTTTTGTTTATTCCTTAAAATTACCGATATCAGGTCCACATGACTCGTAGAAATTGACTTAAACTGGAGAAAGATGAATTAACATTCGGTGCATATCACATGATCTCACACGTGCCACATCAACAAGGCCAAAGCATTAACATTTTATGATTTTTAAGACCCCTGTTGTTAGAATTTGTTTTCAATTATTATATTCGATCTGCAAAAGGTACGCTACATTTTTGTGCCTCTGTTGTAGTGAATAGTTTTTATAATCCATTCTTAAATTTTTTAAATAATTTTGAGTGTATAAATTGTGATAATTAAGAATCAATTCGTTAAACAAATTATATTTTTTAACTATTCACTGGTATAAACGTAATGCCTATCAGTAATGACATCAAGTGTTAGCGATGTGTGTTGATAAAACGCAGACCGGACCACAATGCTTGACAAATTGAATTTTTCCTTTTAAAAACATATTAAACTTCGACAACTGTGCATAGTTAAGACACATATTTGTTTTCATATAGTGGCATTAAAAATGGAAAATGACGAATCGCACATGCGTGCTACGACACTTTTTGCAAACGCATGCGCCTGAACGCAGTTAGAAACGTCACACTCTTTCCTGTTTACCGGAGGGTGTTTCACTTTTCTTTACTAGAATATATTTGCTTTACGTCCACATTGTTGATTTTTCACGTTAATTGGTTGCAATCTATTTTGTTTCACGTATAGTAGTTCAAAAATGTAGAATAGTATTTCCGTAAATATCTCATTCGTGTTTATGTCGTTAGGTGACATCCCCAATATTATTATTATTATTATTATTATTAACCATAGCACCCCCGGTGTTATTGATAGGGGTATATTTATAGCAAGCCAAATTGGAACTCGTTTGCTCTTACATGCTTGTAATGAGTTTGTAGAACATTTTAAAGTTGTAAAAACTCTCAACTCAAATTCGGCGCCATTTGTCTTTTTTGTTTGTATTATTCTTCACTTGCTGGAAGCACCAGCCACTGGTAACGGTACGACTAACGTTGTAGATTATCTTTAAAAATTACTTTCATCCTGCCTGGTGGCATAACATAACAATTTTAAGATTTTCGAGTAAATTATGCATTTATGATTCAGATGTTGGTTTAATTATCACAAGTAAATGTCAGAATAACTAAACATGACCCTTGCAGCTATAACATTTTAAAGGTTATTGAGGTTAGCCGATTGCTTCTGAATGGTGGAAACGACCAAAGATTTCCCCGAGCGTAAACATGGTGTTACAGTGGATACTCACCCATAAATTTATTACTACCGGATATTGTAGCACATATACATTTAAACGGTGAGAATAATTTAAAATAACAAAATTATCAAAACAATATATAATCAAGAACCTACATTTATACCAATATATGCATTTAGAACTGCTTACCAATGAGGTTTTGTCCATTTTATACTATTTATAGGAGCTTATTAAACATGGGTTAATGTTAAATGGAATACACCGGCAAAACTTATTTTGGACTTTCAGCTTATGTGTATCACAAGTATGCAAAATTTACTGATTTGTTGACATTGAACCTGAATCTGTTTGACTCAGTTTGTCATCTTACATTGTACAATATTTGGTAGCTAGATGGACATCCATTTCTGCAATGCCATTGCCTTTTTAAAGTGCAATAAGACTTTAGATCACAGGCCGTGACTTCTAGAAATTATCTAGACTATACTAGTCTATAGACCTTCCTTAGGTCGACGACCCTTGCACACTATAAATATAACATATCCAACGGGGTTTTTTTTTTATATGAGGTATTTGACAAAAGGTACTTTTTATTTCATTTATCTTTTAAAATTTAAACAATATTGTGTCCACAATTATGAAAAATAAAAACATACCAACCTATAGTTCATCTAGCCCGAGTACTCTGACTGTAAGAGAGCTAGACGGACATTTGGACATAAATACGCTCTCATTACAGTCAGAGACCAACCTATGTATATTTTTGGCAATTCCTGACTACCAAACGGTAGGCAAAGATTCCCGCTCTAATACCACAACAATCCTATGTTTGACGTCAAATACCTTTACATCGATCATTTTCGAGTTAACTGATACAAAAAAATCCACATATTAATCACTAATACATAAACTACAGAAAGAAACCCGACAGCACCCACATTCAGCTACGCTTCGTGACACTCCGTCGCAACAATTACAACCCTGTATAGCTGTTTGACAGTAATGCTAATATGAATAAATGTTGTCATCAAGATTTGGGCATTTTCATTTATTTCGGGCAAAAAGCAGCCTGCCCCCCATTTCTCAAAAATTAGAAATTGTAGGCCTATGGTTATATAATAATGCACATGTATGTGGTCATTTCATATTGAGTCCTTATCTGGAAATATGTTCTGCTGAACATTTTAAATATACTGTAATACAGTGAAACCTCTCTAAACTGGACACCCTCAAGACCAAGTAAAATGTCAGGTTTTTAGAGGTATTCGGTTTAGAGAGGTTAAGTTCTGTACTGATTTTAAAAAATAGGACCATGAAAAATGTCCAGTTTAGGGGGAATTCCGGTTTATAGAGGGTCCGGTTTTGAGAGGTTTCACTGTATATCCAAAAATATAAGGTATTCCAAATAGTCTGAGCCTATACACTAAGCCTAGTGTTTGAATTGAACAAATAACCAGGACCTGATATTTCACATTACAGCCAGAATGTTGTCTGTCTGGAACAGGGCTCACACTTAATGAGGGCAACAATGATAATTGCTACCATTGTGACATGAATTGTCATAGGTCAGGGAGGGCAGTTTTTTGCTGTTGGATAAATAGAGTATTATACATGAGTAGCCATTAGATACCATTTATCTCACAACGAGTTGTTTTAAAATGTATCCAACGAGAGAAAGTGAGTTTGATACGTTTTTAAACAACGAGTTTTGAGATATATGGTATCTAACAGACACGAATGTATTATTCGATTTCTTACATATCCTCAAAAATCATGTTTTAAGCAAATTTTAACATCTTTTTCTACTAAAAGTTATTTACAACTGTTGCACTTGTAACTAACTTTCATGTCACAGACCCATAATTGTCAGGTTAACTATACATGTACGTCACAATGTAATCGATTTCCATCGTGTAGTTTTTCATTGAATGTATGGCAGTAGTGACCTAGTCATCACCTAGGAGCAGCCAATCGTATGTCTTGAAAAATAACGCATGGTGTTCTCACCAATGTGTGTAAGAAAAATATGTATTATTGCTGTCTGTTGAAGGGGTAATTTTTGGATTTTATATTTGTTGCTGTGGGCCGGCTCAAAAACCGTCAGCGAGCATTTTGCCTATGGCAGTTCTTAAGTTCAGTTTCTGCTAGAACATATTTGATTGATAATGGCCTAATAAACACCGGGAGTTTAGAATACTGTACTACTATTTGTGTACCATGCATTAAATAAGATTATCAGAGGTTGAAATACTGCCATCCAGACCAGTTTAATTGAGCTGGTCATCATCACCATGTGCCGGAAAATGTGTTTGCATGTCGGACTGCCAATTATTTTATCTTTTTAGTCATACATTAGTCAATCATGTTTGATCTGGTAGGTTTGGATTCGGGCCAGCAGGAATTTTAGCAGGTTTTAACCCCTGATTATCATCACCATCATCATCATCATTATTTATTATTCACCAAATAATTCTCCTATATTTTTGTATATATTTTACTTTTTAATCTCATGAATAGAACCGAGGATAGTATTTGGATTTATAATGATCAGGGGCATCGCAGACTGTATGGCCGGCCGTACCACTTTTGTGTGTGGGTTATATTTGTTATATCTGCGAAAATATCCTTACAAGTAATTTGAAAGACGAGTCTAGCAACCATAAGCTGTACCACTATTTTTTACTGTGCTGCCCCTGATGATATATATATATATATTTTTATGATTCACATGAAAATGTATTTTATGTATTGAGAATTATTTACAAATTACAGTTCTGTATATTACGGCTGAGTAAGACAACCAGTGCACTATGGGGTCAGCACTGTCAACATTTCTTGAGCTGTATGATGATGCAAAGACAACATTGAAATGGAAGGATGTTCTGAAATTGATGGGCCTGGTAACAACTTCATGGTATATCTACAAAATAATGTTGAGACCATTTGTGTCACCTCTAAGAAAGGTAATACATTTTTCATTAAAAATATTTTGTAATACATGTATGTACATGGAGTATCACAAGTTTGGGTTCATCTCATCTGTTATAGCTAAAAAAAAAGGGTACATGGTTCGACTGCTGTATTGGCTCCCACTGAGAGTGAGTTTTAACGACTCAATGGGTAGGTGTAAAATCACTACACCCTCTTCTCTCTCACTAACCACTAACCACTAACCCACTGTCCTGGACAGACAGCCCAGATAGTTAAGGTGTGTGCGCAGGACAGCGTGTTTGAACCTTAGCTGAATATAAGCATGAAAATAAATTGAAATGAAATGAAATGAATGGTGCATGTTTAATTATTTTTTATAATTAATTTAAAAGAAGTAAGTAAATATATAAGTAAACTTAAAAGTAATATTTGAATATATGTATGTGGTCCATAAACTAATGTATGTATACTAAAAGGCAAAAGTTATTGTGACACACAAAAGACAAAGATAATTGATGATAAGTTTTTACTGCCGTGTATGAAACGTTATAACACGGAAAGAGAAATGTCCGAAGGTATGGGAACATCACTAGAGGGGGTCCAGAGCGACGTTCACACAGTCAGTAGTGAGTGTGTCCACCTTGAGCATCTCATTGAGGTCACTAAACTCTGGAGAAAGGGATGGTATGGGCTGTGAGCGTTGCTGGCTGGAACCTGTTTCGCAGATACGTGGTTTGGATCCATGTGTGTTGGCGGGAGGTTGTCATGGGTGGTCAGCCGCTATGGGGATGGTCCCTGACCTGGTTGTTTTGTTGATATTGTTGCCATAAGTGCCATATGGTGTTTCTGTGGACATTGAATTGACGTGCAACATCACACTGCGAGGTCCCAGATTCAAGCATCCCTATGACTCGCCATCTGTCACCTTCACTGAGGCGTGGTATGACGAAATTGCATCAAACAGTTCACTAATCTGGACTTCTGAAGGCTGCACAGAGTGACAATGATTTGCGACTGAATGTCTGGCCTTTTATGGTGAACACTGGACAGCATTTCTCCCGAATATTCCATGTTTCTTGCACAAAGCATGCAATCACTGCAACAACTGCTCGGTTGCATTTCTTTGAGCTGTTTCATGTACATTTTCTCTGGTTTACATCCATAAATCCATTCACAAATTTATTACTCCAAACAATCCATGTCACAATAACTTTTGCCTTTGAGTTTGTAACCAACAAGTGTTAAATAATATATTACATGATACTATTAAAGCTATTATTATTATGTGTGCATTGTTTTCCTGGAGGTAGTAGACCAGTGTACCATGACTGGTATATCAAAGGCCAAGGTATGTACTGTCCTGTCTGTGAGAAAGTGCATATAAGAGATCCTTTGCTGCTAATGGAAATATGTAGCAGATTTCCACTAAGACTACAAGTCTAAAATTATGAAATGTTTGACATCCAGTAGCCGATGATTAATAAATCCATGTGCTCCAGAGGTGTCATTAAACAAAATAAATCAACATTTAAAAAATTATTTAAAAAAAAATTCTTGTATGAAAATTATGATACATTTTAACAAAAGTTGCTGTTTTGTTATAAATAAAAAGTATAACAATGTTTAAGATTCCGGTTCTAATTAAAAATATATTTTAGGTTCCTGGTCCACCATTTCGGCCAATTGTGGGCAACATGTTCGATGCTCTAAAACAGGAAGCAATGACCAATACAATCAAGTAAGAATTATGGCATGTTTAAGAGGGAAAACGCTTTCAATCAATTTGACTGGTTTTCATCATATTATATCTTATCACAATCATTTAATGTTGGATGCAAAGACCAGTCTAGTGAGTTATCACAAGCACCTTTCCTCCTGAACGTGCCTCAGGCTTTATCTCATTTATAAATACATTGTTATTATTAATATGCATATCGATGATGCTGCAATTCAGAATGGAATTGTTTGTCTGTTTTATACCAGTTTAGGACAATTGCCAGTTAATGAAGTTAAAAAAATGTCTGAATCTGGATAACAATGGGAGCAGTTGACTCCACTCCCTTACAGCTCTCCCGTCTTTATTTAATCTTTTATAAAAAAAAAAACCCTCAGTAAATACATGCTCATGCATTTGAAAGAAACTGTTGAAAATAATTTCTTTTCATACATTACCTGACCTATAGCACAAATATCCCAACAGCCAATGAAATACCATAGGTCAGAGGTCAGGCTAAATATTTATTTTCATATTACAGTGAAACCTCTCGAAACCGGACCCTCTGTAAACCGGAATTTTCCCCAAACTGGACGTTTTTCGTAGTCCCTTTTTAACTATCTGTACAGAAGAGAACCTCTCTAAACCTGATACCTCTTAAAACCAGACTTTTAGAGGACTTTCACTGTACCACTTTTTTATCTTTTTTTTTTATCAAATAGACTGTTGATTAATGTTTATGTTTTGTTCACTTGCAGTTGGATGAAACTTTACAAAAGTCGGTTTATTAGGTTCTACTTTTTGTTTGGCCAGGAAAGATTGTTGGTTGCTGATCCTGATATTATCAAATACATCAATGTTACAAACAGCAAGAATTATGTTCGCCAAACAACGTAAGAATTAAAAAATTATGTTTCATTTAAAAAGTGTGTTTTGTTTAACAACACCACTAGAGCACATTGATTTATTAATCATCATTTAATGGATGTCAAACATTTAGTAATTATGACATATAGTCTTAGAGAGGTAACCTACATTGTTTCATTAGTAGCAAGGGATCTTTTATTTGCACATCCCATGGACAGGATAGCACATACCACAGCCTTTGCTATGCCAGTTGTGGTGAACTGGCTGGAATGAGAGATAGCCCAGTGGGTCCACCAATGGGGATTAATCCCAGATCGACTGCACATCAGGTGAATGCTTTACCATTGTTCTACGTCCTGCCCTCTGATTATATTAGGCAGTGTTTTTGTCAGAAAGAAAATTTTGGGTATGGCGCTATGGAATTCAATGCAACCACAGGCAACAGGGGGTATGAGGGGCCTTCCCCAAAAAGAAAATGGGATAAATTTAAGGTTATCATACATTAACAATAAGAGTAATTAATTTTGTCAAAAAGTTAACATTTAAAAAAAAAATTCTGCCAGAAAATTTGGGTATGGTGCCATATCCACTTTATCCTCTGGCAGAAATCCTCTTAGGGTACCTGTTTTACCATACTATGGAGATGTGAATATATGATGTGTTTGTGGCAGTTACTAGTTTTACGATACTATGGAGATGTGAATATATGATGTGTTTGTGGCAGTTACTAGTTTTACGATACTATGGAGATGTGAATATATGATGTGTTTGTGGTAGTTACTAGTTTTATACTCACCAGGCACATGATCATGGTAAGACTGTCTGCCAGAAATTAATTTGAGGGTAATTATTAAAAAAAAGAAGCTGACCATAATGCTCATATTAGGGAGATGTCGGTTTGAAATTGGACACTGCATTTCATGCACTTTGACACATTCTGACAACAGTTCTCTTATATGATCTAACTAAAACTACAATGTTACCCAGGATTCATATTCATTAATTGCAACATTTTAGTGTAAATATAATATTATTTTCCCTTGGTATCGTCTGGCAAAAACACTAAAGTTTCCTTTGGTATATCATCTGGCAAAAACACTGAATGTGGGTGATGGGGTGGGGGTTATGGCCATATGAATGAAATCCCATTTGGCAAGATGTTTGAAAATATTTAATATTAGCCATAAGCAGTCTATTTCATTACAAAAATGAATCCCTTTTAAAAAAAAATTCGTAAATCAGTTCGTGCATTATTACAGGTATATGTTTTTTTTCTCTTTCAGACTAAATCTGTTGGATGGTATGGCTAATGACTTTGTCCTAAATCTGAATGGTTCAGCACACCATGCATTACGAAAACTGCTAAATCCAGCTTTTAAACTTAAAGTTGTTGAAGGTAACAAGTTTTGTTTATTTATTTTCACTTCAATAAGCATCCATCCAAGGCAGTATTAGAATGTGACCTCTCAAAACAGAGTTGACTGATTAAAACAATTCAGTCTGTATATTAGTTGACAAAGAAGAATTATAATGAAACAGCATCTTAAGACAGGTACTTGCTTAAAAGAGGTGGTCACTCAGTTTTGACTCCATATAAATGTAAAATACAAAATATTTGATTATATTCTAATCTTGTAAGGAGTATTCAAGAGATTTATTGTTAAACTGAAAACAGAATTAGAAAATCAACTTGTCTATATTTTTTAGGTCACCAGAGTCAACGGTTCGAGTGACCTATTGCAATCTGTTTTTCGTCTGTCATTGTATGACGTGCATTGTCTGTCATCCATCTTTTGCCCATAAGAAATTAGACAGTTTTTGCAAAGATGTATTAATTGTAGATGTATTTCAGACTTTGTGCCAACCTATGTTGAGCTTTCTGAGAAGTTGGTTTCACTGTGGAATCAAAAAATAATGAAGTTGGGAGAACCAACGGTGGTGGAGGCACAGACATGTTTGGCTGGACTGGTAAGAAACTCCTTACCGTGCCGGTATATCTTTGCCTTTAAGATGAATTTGTTTCATCAAAATATAATTTTTTATCTTGGGGTGATCGTCTTATAAAATGAGTTGACTTATACATAGGTCAGTAAATAAATTAAGTTTTCTAGGCTTGAAATTAGGGATCATTACATTTCATTTTAACTTCATATTCATATTTATATTCAGTTAAAGTTCAAGCACACTGTCCAGGGCACACACTTAAACTATCAGGGCTGTCCACATGCTCACTGAACCATAAAAAACTTGCTTCGAGTGGTGCCTGATTCTGAATGCAGTACCTACTAACCATAAGTTTAATGGCTTATTCACTATGCCACTGTGTACTAAGACTAGATTTAGCCAAGAGTTCAGACTTTTATTATATGCTTGTTAATTAAAGCCTGAGTCCAAGCTTATCAGTTTTGTTGTCTGAGATATAGGCATTACTTTTCTGATGGCGGTGGTGATGGAAACAGCATCAACTTTTCATTTTAAGTTTTGCATTTCAATAACTTTCTCACAAACTGGGTCAGTGAAACTTGGTGTAGGCTATAGTTGCACCTATGGATGTTCATTAACAGTGTGCCAAAAGAAGTTATGGAAAGTGAGACATTTAATACTGCAGAATTCTTGTGTATACATGGGAGCCTGTTCATTGAGAACAGGCATTTTTGCTGTCTAATAGGGGGCGGGATTTAGCTCAGTTGGTTGAGTGCTCGCTTGAGGTGTTTGCGTCACAAGATTGAACCATGTCGGTGGATCCATTCAACTGATTGTTTTTTTCTCTCGTTCCAACCAGTGCACTACCACTGGTCAGATGCCATGGTATGTGCTTTACTGTCTGTTGGAAAGTGCATACAGAAGATCCCTTTCTACATTAGGAAAAATGTAGCAGGTTTCCTCTGATGACCACGTGTTAGAATTACCAAATGTTTGATATCCAATAGTTGATGATTAACTAATCAATGTGCTCCAGTGGTGTTGTTAAACAAAAACAAACTTTAAACTTTTTGCTGTCTAATATGACTTTCATTTAATAAAATAATTGACCGGCCTCGGTGGCGTCGTGGTTAGGCCATCGGTCAACAGGCTGGTAGGTGCTGGGTTCAGATCCCAGTCGAGGCATGGGATTTTTAATCCAGATACCGACTCCAAACCCTGAGTGAGTGCTCCACAAGGCTCAATGGTTAGGTGTAAGCCACTTGCACCGACCAGTGATCCATAACTGGTTCAACAAAGGCCATGGTTTGTGCTATCCTGCCTGTGGGAAGCGCAAATAAAAAATCCCTTGCTGCTAATCGGAAAGAGTAGCCCATGAAGTGGCGACAGCGGGTTTCCTCTCAAAATCTGTGTGGTCCTTAACCATATGCCTGAGGCCATATAACCGTAAATAAAATGTGTTGAGTGCGTCGTTAAATAAAACATTTCTTTATTTAATAAAATAATTACACAATGAGTGGGTAAGAGGCAGTTCAGCTATCTACTCTGATTTATTATTAATGAAATAAATACAGAAGCCTTGAGTTACAATATTATTCATCATTCAGTTTGGACACTTAAAACAAGGTTATTAACCACAGTACACTTAGTTATCTATCTATAAAATGTACATAATATACTTTCCATGTGGAGAATTACTTGAAAACATGCATATTTAATTTTTATGGAAGTTAACTCCAAACCCTGCAATTAAGAAAATGTCTATGACAAAAAAAACCATGCAATGGAAAATTTTTTGAATATACATGTATCTCACAGCAACAAAAGTGCCGTGGGGAATTTAAAAAATCAACAACAATCTCCATGGCATTGCCAATTGCTGTGGGCATTTGCAGGGATTGTAACTGACTACAATAATGAAAATATGTTTTGTTATGTTGTATTTGATATGGTTTCAGACACTGGACATCATATGTAAGTGTGGGTTCGGCTACGACATGAAGGCCATTGAGAAGCCACAAGAGGCTGGTGTGTATGCCTTCAAGAGAATGCTTTTTGGGTCACGAATCAGGTAAGTCTTAATCTCATTTGAAAAACCCCCAACGATTCTGTGAACATTAAATGTGATCTGCTATTCACTGTTTAACCTTCATCCATGTGTGTTTCCACTCATCTGTCTGTCCATACATCTATTTCTCTTTCCAGCTAGTTTACCACAACTGGTACATCAAACGCCATGGTATGTGCTATCCTGTCTATCCTTGCTGCTAATCGAAAAGACTAGTCCATGAAGTGGCGACTGCGAGTTTCCTCCCTCAATATCTGTATGGTCCTTAACCATATGTCTGATGCCATATAACTATAAATAAAATGTGTTGAGTGTGTTGTTAAATAAAAACATTTCCTTCCTTCCTTCCTTTTAATCCAACCAGTTAACCTACAAATCCACCCTTTTATTGACTCTTGTATGCATACATGTATCCATCCTTTCTACCATCAATGCAGTAATCTACCCAGTATGTTCATCTGTTTATCTTTCAATGCATCCATCCAGTTGTCATCCATCTATTGAACCCATTCCCAAATTCATCCAGTTGCTGTTGGCCCAACCATCCATCAACCTGTCATCCATTTATCCATCCATCCAGTCCCCATTCATACATCCATCAATCCATCAACCCATCGTCCATCCATCCAGTTCCCATCCATTCATCCATCAATCGTCCATCCATTCATCCATCCATCCATTCATCCATCCATTTATTTGCCATCCAGGGGCATCCACCCAACCTTCCATTAACCCATCACCCATCAATCCAACCATCAATCCATCCATCCATCCATCCCACCCACCCTCCCTCCCTCCATCCAGTTTCCTATCATCCATCCATCCTTTCATCCATCCATTCATCAATTAATTAATATTTCAATGCATCAACAAATTGTTTTTGTATGATTGTAAATTCTTTCTTTCATTTCAGACTGACTAATATGATTCCATTTTTCTCATATTTGCCTTCAAAGGAAAAAACTCAATTCAAAGAAGACGCTCAGCTGTTCAAGTGAGATTCACTTAATAGTTCTACCTTTGTCTTTATTAAAATGTTTTGCAACATAATGTAATGGAAAGGATTTTTTTTTTTTTTTTATATAGTGTCTTTTTATTTAAAATTAAACAACATTCAAAATTCCTTTTTCCCAAAAAATTGCAAAAATAAATGCTAATATTTTTATATTTAGGAGATAACTATATTGAGTTTTTAGATTTGCGGGTGTTATTTTCTATTTGATCCCGCAATGTCATTTTTGATCAAATAGAATAGAATAGAACAGATGTTTAACGACACCCCAGCATGAAAAATACATTGGCTATTGGGATTTTTGACTGAAGGCGTTAGCCTGAGGTAAAAAATGAAACATTTCCAGGCATCAAATAGACAATAACACCCACAAATCTAAAAACTCAATATGGTTATGTCCATTGTAAACTAAATAATCTTTCTACGGAACTAACTGTATATTTGTTATTTCTTGACAAAAATACCTGACTACAATCTAACTGTTGACCCTTGAATCATCAACTTTGACTGTTCCAATTGCTATGATGTCACTTTCTAATGCTGTCATTAGCTTTCCAGGTGTTATTTTCATTTGATCCCCTAAAAAGAATGTAATTGACCAATCACAATACAGAACACACTAGCCATCAGTTTACAATTCTTTTTACACCACTCTCCGAATGGGTGGGATGTAGGTCAGTGGTAGAAAACCTCACCCTCAGTAAGCTTGGATTCCCCCCATCCCAACCAGTGCCCCATGACTTGTACATCAGAGGCCATGGTATGTACTGTCCTGTCTATTGAAAACTGCATAATTATAAAAGATCACTTACTGCTTTTATAGAATGAAAGTCATCTCTCTCTCTCTCTCTCTCTCTCTCTCTCTCTCTCTCTCTCTCTCTCTCTCTCTCTCTCTCTCTCTCTCTCTCTCTCTCTCTCTCTCAACAAGTGTAGAAATAGCCTTATGTTAGACACCAAATAGCCATAGGTTAATATTATCTTCTGAGGTGTTCGATGTATTTCTGTGGTTTGTTTTCCACCTCGAAGTGTCAAATGCACTGAACAACAATTTAAAAAACATCTGTATGGATTGTATTTCCAGATCAACGATAATGAAGGTTATCACACAGCAAAAGCAACTGTTCAAGGATAATCCTCAGTACACGAGTAAGAAATTTAGTTTCAGAAGTCTATAGCAAGATTTATTGATTTTACGTCCTCATAGAAAGGCCATTTTTAACATAACAAAAGAAAGCATCTAGATTTGATTTTTTCAAACATTACTGTAACAGTAACTATGCTTATTCCCAGATGAAAAGGCCAGCATAACCACCTACTTTTTAAGACCCTGTACAGTTTATCTAGATTTTTTGTCCATTTTCTTTCCTGTTTACAAAAGGTTTAATTTCTTTATGCCTTAATAGCAAAATAAATTGTTATTTAAATGATTAATTAGTACAACCCTCACTCAAAATAAATTCCCAACACCAGTATGAGAATGCTGAAAGTAGGCTGTTGAGATCCACTTCTAGGGAACCAGAGCATTTGTTTTTTGTTTTACTTAACAGACCTCAATGGAAACAAGAATCTTCTGGCCACTCTGCTGCTGGCTCATGATGAGAAGGATGAGGGCATTACAGATGAAGTGATTTTTGCCAATATTGCTGGATTCATGTTCGCTGGTTTTGAGGTGAGGAGTTCAATTTTAAAACACAATGTTTGATTTCTATTACAGTACTACATATGACTCGGTGGGTGGGACGTAGCCCAGTGGTGAAGCGCTCGCTTGATGTGCGGCCGGTTTAGGATTGATCCCCATCGGTGGCCCGATTGGGCTATTTCTTATTCTAAAGGCCATGATATGTACTATCCTGTCTGTGGGATGGTGCATATAAAATATCCCTTGCTGCTAATCGAAAAGAGCAGCTCATGAAGTGGCGACAGCAGGTTTCCTCTCTCAGTATCTGTGTGGTCCTTAACCATATGTTTGATGCCATATAACCGTAAATACAATGTGTTGAGTGCGTCATTAAATGAAACATTTCCTTCCTTCCTTCTGTCATCCGGTAATTTTAACTTATTGAGCTTTGAAAGAACATTTGACCATCTGGTCTATTAATTGAATACCATAGCATATTAACCTTTGATAGGACATGCTGAAGAAAAAAACATTTTATTTAATGACACACACAACATATGTATTTATGGTTATATAGTCTCAGAGTTATGGTTAAGGTCTACACAGATACCGGTAATGAAAAAGGAAACCCACTGCAATCACTTCTTGGGGTACTGTGTTCAACTAACAACAAAGGATCTTTTTTTATGCACCATCCCACACAGAATAGTACATGCCACAGCCTTTGTTACACCAGTTGTGAAAAATACCTCAATGAGCCCACCAATGGGGGGATCCCACATTTTGACCCTTGGTAGAATATACTCACATTGTTATATCCTTGGTAGAACATTCTAACATCTGGAATAGATTAATAAATAAGGACCCTCCTCAGTGTGAACACTGTCAATGTACACTGAATGTGCACCACATTTTGGTGGATGGTGATCATCTGAAGCCGATGTTTTGGAATCTTTTAAATTCTACCCACAATTAATTTTAAGTTTTTAAAACACTTCCGATTTCTATACAAAGTTTTAAAATATACCCACCTTGATTTTTGTATTATATTATACGTTTCCACACAGCTCCTTACACTGCGGTATATAAATAATATTTATCATCCATTTAAGGCTTTTGTAGGAAATATCGCGGGCACTATAAATTGCGATATATCCTGTGATATTCTCCGCAGGAGATATTGCTTCTTATAATCTTGATTGATCAAATTTTAATTATAAGACAATATTTTGTTACGTCACTGTTTGTTTCAGTGCTAAACCCATCATTAGTGACGTCATGCCACTGCCGTTCTACTAGTTAACAAATTGCAATAGATGATAATGGATGATAAAAAGAATACCCCCTCGTGTCTTGTGATATAATTTATAAACACTCGATAAAAGTATAAAGGCTTTTATCAACTCATGCTGATAAATTATGATATCACAAGACACCCGGGGGGCAGTATCCTCTATATACTTACCTTTAGTGACACCAAATGTGCTGGAGTGTCGTTAAACATTCATTCATTATCATCTTAATAGATTATTCTAATATTGTGCCTCTTGATAGGATAGTCTAACATTTTGACCTTGTGCTACTATATAGGTGATGGTTTAGGTGCCACAAAGTTAGTAATTTGTATTATATACAAATACCTTATTTTTATATTGCAAAAAAATAAATCTTAAATCTTTTAATGAAGATGATTAAAATAGGTATTCTTGTTTTCATTCAGACTACCAGTCATGCTTTGACGTGGACTCTCTTGAACCTGGCACAGCACCTTGATTGTCAAGAAAAGGCTAGAAAAGAAGTGTTAGGACAAACACCCAAGGGTCAGACAGTCACTGTAAAAAAACTGGACCAAATGCCTTATGTGACTTGTTGCATAAAGGAATCTTTGAGGTATGTAATAAGAAATTGTCCAAAACAATAGTGCTTAAATTTGTGTATTAATTTGATCTCTATCATTTTTGTAGATGAAATTGAGAAAAACAAAGTTAAAGTCTGTTTTGTTTAATAACACCACTAGAGCACATTGATTTATTAATCATCGGCTATTGGATGTCAAACATTTGGTAATTTTGACATGTAGTCTTAATTAGAGAGGAAACCTGCAACATTATTCCATTAGTAGCAAGGGATCTTTTATATGCACCATCCCTGCTTCTTTATTCCATTGGTAGCAAGGGATCTTTGATATGCACCATCCCACAGGCAGGATAGCACATACTACAACCTTTGATATACCAGTCGTGATGCACTGGTTGCAACGAGAAATGGCCCAATGGGCTGACCAATGGGGATTGATCCCAGACTGACTGCGCATCAAGCGAGTGCTTTACCACTGGGCTACGGCCTGCCCTTCACAAAAACAAACGTCTGTGAAAAACACATTCTGGAATCCATACATCAAATACTGGATATTTTGTTTATAAATGACAGGAATGTTTGTTTACAAATACTTCAAGACATTTAGTCAGCAGCCACCAGTAATGAAACATTATAAAAAAATTTTTTTTTAATTTTAAAACTTTATTACCCCAGATCACTGGCAATGTCAAGGTTGTGATGCCTGGAGTCATTGTCTTACAATGTACAATAATAATAAAATTATAACATATTTCATATATACATGTACATGTATGCACACATACACATACATATAGATACACATGTACATACACACACACACACATACATACATACATATATATATATATATATATATATATATATATATATATATATACATACACATACATACATACATAGACATACACAGACATACATACATATATACATACATATATACATATACATGTACACATATACATACATATACTGGTATATACATACATACATATATGATACATAGGGTAGTTACATTCATTTCATTTGTCATCTATATTGCACAAGCATATCCATACATATTATAATTCAGTGGCATAGGCAGGATTTTGTATTGGGGGGGGGGGGGCACCTGTGTAGTGGGATATGACACAGGAACCTTTTTAATGTTATTAATAAGCGAAAAGGTAAAAATTGGGATTCGTGGGGGGGGGGGGGGGGCATGGCCCCCCCTGGCTACGCCACTGTTATAATTACTTTCCATTAAATTCTGATAAATTTTACTGTACTTGTTATTTCACACATAATAGCCAACTAAACATTTCCAATATGATAAATTAATTTTTCATTATTTTGATTACAGATTGTATCCACCTGTTACTGTGTTCTGGAGAACACCTGTACATGATGATCAAATAAATGGCTACTTTATTCCTAAAGGCACACCTGTTGGTATCAGTGTTGGAGCTCTTCACAGGTGAGGTTATCACTTAATGAGGACCTCTGCAAAAACTTAATAGCACTGGAAAAAAAACACTTTTTTTTTAATAATTGGAGAAAAGTCAAGATATTCAGCATTTTAAAGGGTGTTACTGTTATTTCATTGCCATAGTTTTTAACGGCAGATTATAAAAAGTAAATCCTCTTGGAAAGCAGGGAATATCAGGAACAAGGAAATCAGTTGGAATTTTATCATCAATCATTGGTTATAATCAAATGGCATCATCTAATTAACTTTCGATGATACATTTGAGTAGAATCATGTAAATATAAGAAAGGACCATGCACCTATTATGGTGCTGTTGTGTGTTGAATATAAGACACTATAAATGGCAAATTTTACCTTTAAAAACTATTTAATTTTCTTTTTCTTTATGTACACATAAAAACAAACCCCAACCCAGCACATTTACCTCAATTACATCATCTAAACTGGAGGAACAATTACAGAACTTTATCAGAACTTATTGCTATAAGACATAGGAATTCTGTAGTTGTACTGGTCTTTTGACTTATGACCCCTATCTCCATCAGCACATTAATATGGAGTTAACTTGGAGTTGGTGCACTGAAAAACTATATCCATATAAGAACTTTGCCTCCCAAGAAATTTTATATATTGTTATGTAATTACCAACACCTTATAAAAATGTTAAAATCAAGGATTCAGATAATATATCGATAAATTGTCAGATTCAACATAAATTGGATTATAAATTAAGTAAAACAAAAATTACTTTCTTTTGTTATCAATTCTAAAGTAATTAATTTATGGTCCATTCCAAAAATTATCAAATGGAGGAATGGGAGACAACTCCATTTTTTTTTTTTTAAGCCTGCAGGCTGGATGGGTCTACTGAATTGTTTATTTAACATGTGGATGATTTGGATGACATTTTACTTTAATGATCGGAATACAAACTAGTATGCAGTATTTAAAAAAAAAAAAAAAAAATTAATATGGTATTCTACAAGTAGGTTATGTTTCATTCATCGTGAATATATTTCATTGGGGTTTGCAGATTAGTAGTATTCTGTAGCTGGTGGATAGATTGTCAAACAAATTGTCTTCTCTTCACCTTTATCAAAATGGTTTTGTTTGACCTACTTTCAGATTGCCGGAGAACTGGGATGATCCCGATTCATTTAAGCCAGAGAGGTTTCTGGAGCAAATCAACCCATACAAGTTTATTCCTTTTGCCACTGGTCCCTACATGTGTATTGGTAACAAATTTTCCATGATGGAGTCCAGAGCAATTTTAGCTGTGCTTCTGCAGAATTTTAAGTTTGAAATGGTGCCGGACTACACATTCAGGCGTGAAGCAACTCCTATTATGCATCCAAGTCCTCCATTGATTCTTCGGGCGACAAGGGTGTAGTTCGGATGCAGGCAGTAGTTGACTGGTGTTTTTGTTCTTGGATAACAGTTGACTGGTATTCTTGGACAATACTAAAACATTACAATATGTGACATACAGGATTTAAAATGTATGTCTTGCTCACTGTGCAACATATATCCATGTGTATTGTTGTAAGGATGTTTACCACACAGTACTTTGATAGTCTAAATTAATAACTGTAAAAACAGTTTTTTATGTGTGGTTTTGTTTGTTTGGTGTTTTTTTTAAAGAAAACAAAAATGGCATAGTTCTGATTAAACAGTTATATTTGTACATATATAAAAGATACAGAACACTAGGTTTAATGCCAATCAGTGCATTGTATATTTAGAATATAGGTCAGTAGCACTAGTTATTTACATTTTTATCTAGCAGATACCAATAATTACTATTAATCACACTGTGCATTATTTGGAGAACCTTTTTATGTGCGACTGTTAAAAGTTTATTTGTACTCGCCATAACAATTTATTTAATAATTACCTGACAATAAATGTGTATAGTATCCATCATGCAATCATGTGAGATAGAAGTAATGTACAGCTGAGGTGACGGACATTTCAATCTGGGATGAGTCTTACCAAGGGTGGAAATTTCCACCACCAAGGCAGGGGACAATATTTTAAAATGATAGGCAACCAGAAGTCAGTTCACGTGAGTTTTATACGTAGGTAACCGATTGTTCAGTTAAGTGAATGTAGTTCTTGTAACGGACGAATTAGACCTACCTAATTGTAAAACACTACGGTTCTGTGCTACATTGGTGGTTCAAATGTATTTAAAAGCATAAACTGATTTTCACTTTCATTACTGATATATGGTACTTTTAATTTTATAATTAATTGTTAACCATGTAACCGATTGGTGGTTCTCGTGATTTTAAAGTTTCGTAACTGACACGCAAACAGAACGGTTCTCGTGAAATATTATGCCCTGCAAGGGTGTACTTTTTCTGTCCCACATGACTACATATGATTGATTGTTTTTCATTAATTCATTCAGTAATTAAACTTATGCTACATGAAGTGACTAAGATGGTTAAAAAAGTAAAAAGATTTAGATACACTATCATATTTGATGTTTGTTTCATGCATTAATTAAAATTTAATACTACAAATTAATGAGATAACTTTTATAATGCAGGTTTTAATAAAGTATCAACCTGAATCTGTTATCCAATGACTTTAGATCACCAAATGTGCATTTATAGTTTCATCCTTCATATTTATTCGGCTATTTTAACTCGTTTTTTCAATTTTGTTCTTCTGAGAAACACAGACCCCAATTATTAGGCAGTGTAAAATATTTTTAGTCCGTCTGTCATATGAGTGAATTTGCATTGAGCTGCGGTTAGGCACCTCCCTACAAGTAGTTTGGCCAGCTCATCCGTCTTTGGCAGTGATCCATATTAGTCTAGCCATTACCCTTTGACCAATCCAGCTTGGGTGACCCTACCATGAGTTGAAGCTCCCACTGGTATAGCTCTCCATGTCACTGCTGATAGTACTAAAACAAATAACTTCCGGCTGGGTCAAAGTTCGAGGTGCACATAACTTTTGATAGAGAAGTGAACACTTCAAGTCCTGTGATTGGTGATAAATGTGAGTTGGTTGTAAAAAAAAAAAAAAAAAAAATCTGGGCAAAAAATGTATGCAATTTTATTTCATCTAGTACTACTGTGTCAAGTAGCCTTGTGCTTGAAACATGTATGGGGTACCTATAAAAAAAAAAAAAAGTACTTGAATTGTGTGTGGAACTAGGGTAGTCTTAGACTTGGTCTAATTAAAATTAGCTGCACTGGTTAATTACTATTACCTGTGGATCTAACAGCACCCCGTTGGAGCTCATGTCCAGTTGACCTTTCATTCGACCAATCAAAACCTTACCTGCAAAATCATGCCAGTGATTTGGAAAGAATTTGAAAATATTCAGGATTATGCCGAGGGTATACACCATGATTCAGGTGAATTACGAAGTATGCCGGAAACTAATTTCAATATAAAATTTTCTATAAAATTTGTTTCAAGACGAAAGAAAAAACTCTGTGATGGTATAGCAATAAAATCTGTTTATACTAGTGTACAATCCAGAGTTTATTACTGCACTTTTCCCCATTTTTTAATGTTGAAATAGACTCAACAAGTTCACCTATTGCATAAATAGTCTCGCCTGATATTTTTAGAATTTGTATGCTCCAGAATAACTCTATAAAAGGTGAAGTATAATTGGTCAATATTTAAGTTGTTATTTATAGATGAAATGTCACTTGGACATGGGAGTCCATGCAATGCTGTTAGATCTACTGGTAGACCAGTAGAGCTAATTTTAATCAGATTGTCATAGATGCTACCCGTTATCTCAGAAATGAGCAGCTTGGCTCCCAACTTTTTCTGATTCACTTTAAGGGTGAGGGGTATTTATATCTGTGGCGTTTATGTCGATTGATATGCTGCAGGTAGGAGTTTTAGCCACAGGGCTGTCAAGTCTCACGCGTTTGGCGTGAGAATCATACATTTGAATGTGGTGTCATGCTCTCAAGCTGGTACATGATTTTCTCATGCATTTTAAACATAGCAAAAACATATATATTTTTTGTTGTTCATTCAATCTCGACAACCAACAAACAAGCCTGCGACTGCCGGCCAGCCCAGTTAAGCATCTTAAGGCATTAAAATCATAAAATAGGTGTCCACGTTGTTTACTGGTCAGAATCTCAAACCTTGACAAATTGTCAGCACGCTTATTTCCCCGTGCCAGTTTATTCGGATTCACGGTATCGGACTCCGACCAGACAGAATCTCACTCCTTGCGAAAGTTCCAACTTGAGTGCTCTGTAGCCACATATGTTACTATTGTCGTCTATGGAATTTTATTTGGTAGTATAAACCCTAAAACCTCACCAAGTCCATGAATGCACTATGAGGTAGCATATGTTCAGTTATTTTGACCTGTTGTTTATTTTGTGGTTCAGACAATGTACATACCTCAGGAACTTGGATGAAAAATGACTCAAGTCATACAGTCTTTCATTTCTTTCTATGGTTAGAGGTTGGAATAAAAAGATGTTGCATTGATTTTTGTTTCAGTTTCAGTACTGTTTATAAAATGTATATTGTGAAACATTGGCAATTTGTCGTTTCTTATTAATGAGTTTATATGAATTTAAAAAAAACAAAAACACTACCGGTACTTAACAAATGAATCCTGTTTCAAAAAAAAAAAAAAAAAAAATGTTTGTAAAATGTATTGTATATTAAATAATATTATGTTATTAAATGGGTGTTTTCATATTGGCCTTGTTATAGGTCCAAGGACAGTTGTCATTTCGTACCATGGTCATTTCGTATCATAACATAAATGTGTGATGTCGGACGTACTATCACCCTGATAATGTCTTTTACAAAATTTACATTACAAATGTCTATAAGATGCAAACACCACCTGCAACTGAATAAAAATAATACTAGTAATAAAGATGCAAATCAATAACATCCGGCCATTTTGTACCATAGTCAACTGTATTATTATTATCATAGTTATTAAAACATAAATATAAAAAGTGCACTTTGGTCAGTTGGGTTAATGATGACTTGTCGAAGTAAATACACTGTTTCCCTTGGTAGACATATTTTCCTATACAGGTATATGCAAGTAATATATTTGCTTGGTATATATACTAGCTGGTACAAAATTAATTAGGGTGCGAAATGACCAGGGTACGAAATGACTTATCACAATAGTACGAAATGATCAGGCAGTATGGTACGAAATGACTTGTATGAAGTGACTGTGATATGAATTATGTATCAGTTTAAAATGGTGAATACAGTAGCAATGAAACTAATTGTATATATTCAAAAACATAGGAGTATTTAGTTGATCCATTTTATGATAATGCCATCATAATAGAGGTTTGTTTTTGTACTTGTATATAATCTTTGCAATTCTATTGAATATTTTGTATTTTCTGTATATTTAAGACACATGTATTTTCATGTTATTTTTACTTCTATATTACCAAAATAATAAATTTATATGCATTGTATATTCTTAATTTGATATACATGTAAATGTTTATCAAGTTCAAATAAACTTAAAAGTTATATTATTATAATAAAATCATCTTTGTTTTTGATCACCACAAACTACGTGTAACTATATGAAAACCTATATCATTTCACAACAAAAATTTAGGTAAATTATTGATTCCCATATTCAGCAAAGAAGAATGGAAACGTATTTGGTGTTAATTTGTTGGTACTTTGGTTTGCTAAAATTGTAGTCATTTGCAGCTTACTAAGAATATTTTTCATACATAACTTAAAGAAAATAGTTTTTGAAATATATAAATTGTACTGGCATATTATGGTACCAGCAACACTTTTGACAGCTGCTAATCGAAAGTTAATATATTTTAAATGACAAGGTATTTATAATTTGAGCACAGTTAATTCTAAAAAGATATTTTTAGCAAGGTATTTTTTTTTTTTTTAAACCAGACACAACAGCACATACCACAGCATTTGATACACTAGTTGTTGGATACTTGTTGCAATGGAGCAAAAACCAATGGGTCCTCTTGAATGAGTTTGATCCATGACCCAAGCCTGTCGGGTAAGAACTCTACTGACAACTATAAACCACAGCAGTTACAGGGGCCGTCTCATACCAAGCGACATTACAAGATGGTTTCTTTTTGTGTTTCTGCGATGGAATGTGCATGCTGTAAAGAACATTTCGAGGATAAAAGTGGACGGTTGCGTAGAACAGGAATTTGTACACAGCATTAGCCAACTCTTCCATGTTGTAACGTCGCTTGGTATGAGACGGCCCCTGTAACTGCTGCACAAGGCGGAATCGCCCAGTGGCGATCACGTGATCTACGTCTCGAAATAGATCGCCGAGCTTTGTAATTGTTGCGACGGAGTGTCACGAAGCGTAGCTGAATGTGGGTGCTGTCGGGTTTCTTTCTGTAGTATGTGTATTGGTGATTAATATGTGGATTTTTTTGTATCAGTCAACTCGAAAATGATCGATGTAAAGGTATTTGACGTCAAACATAGGATTGTTGTGGTATTAGAGCGGGAATCTTTGCCTACCGTTTGGTAGTCAGGAATTGCCAAAAATATACATAGGTTGGTCTCGGACTGTAATGAGAGCGTATTTATGTCCAAATGTCCATCTAGCTCTCTTACAGTCAGAGTACTCGGGCTAGCCAACAGCTGGCCACTGTCAAAATATCAAGGCAAATCCCCCACTCACCGACCCCTGGAAAGGTGTTGTACCATACCGCTATGGATATAAATTGTTTTGGAGATATGAGACGACCCCTCAATCAAGACAGTTAAATTTGTTTAAAAATTGCGAAATCTCACGTGATCTCTTGTTGGGGAATTCTATACTTGTGATAAGCCAATGAAAACCGAGATCGGTACGAGCCCGTCAAAAGTGTTCCACTTCCAAAATCATGGCTTTGTTTTTGAACTGGATAAGCCAGCGTAGTGAAACCAATGCGGAGTGCGGCATCATATATGCACCAAACGTAATTGGATTATCTGTTCTATATGCTTAAATAATAAAAATATTCCAGGGAATGTAGTTTTAAACTTTCTCCTCATGGGAAATAGTCACGTGATCAGGTGATCGCGAGAATTCGAGCGTCAAAATCGCTACGTGCGTTACCCGAGTAGCCGGCCCGAAGTCGTTCAATGATTCCACGAACGATAAGGCCTCAGACCACAATTAATTTCGCTATATGTTTCTATATAGCCTTAGTGGCTATAACATTTTTATTAATATTAGCAGGCCCGTGAAGTTTTGTATATACCTTTGCCTGCATGGGGGACACACACCCTGAAAAGGACAACCCCTGTTGTCCAGCTCTTTCTCCCAGCATATTGGTTTAACACCCTCTAAACTAGCTGGAGTACACCCATTTTACACAAAAACACTACTTTTGCATGGGCCGGAATTACCACAAACAAGTCTTCAATGTCAACAAGTTACACAATGTGAATATTTTCGCAGATATAACAAATATAACCCACACACAAAAGTGGTATGGCCGGCCATACAGTCTGCGATGCCCCTGATCATTATAAATCAAAATACTATCCTCGGTTCTATTCATGAGATTAAAAAGTAATACAAAAATATAGGAGAATTATTTGGTGAATAATGATGATGATGATGGTGATGATAATCAGGGGTTAAAACCTGCTAAAATTCCTGCTGGCCCGAATCCAAAGCTACCAGATCAAACATGATTGACTAATGTATGACTAAAAAGATAAAATAATTGGCAGTCCGACATGCAAACACATTTTCCGGCACATGGTGATGATGACCAGCTCAATTAAACTGGGCTGGATGGCAGTATTTCAACCTCTGATAATCTTATTTAATGCATGGTACACAAATAGTAGTACAGTATTCTAAACTCCCGGTGTTTAATAGGCCATTATCAATCAAATATGTTCTAGCAGAAACTGAACTTAAGAACTGCCATAGGCAAAATGCTCGCTGACGGTTTTTGAGCCGGCCCACAGCAACAAATATAAAATCCAAAAATTACCCCTTCAACAGACAGCAATAATACATATTTTTCTTACACACGTTGGTGAGAACACCATGCGTTATTTTTCAAGACATACGACTGGCTGCTCCTAGGTGATGACTAGGTCACTACTGCCATACATTCAATGAAAAACTACACGATGGAAATTGATTACATTGTGACGTACATGTATAGTTAACCTGACAATTATGGGTCTGTGACATGAAAGTTAGTTACAAGTGCAACAGTTGTAAATAACTTTTAGTAGAAAAAGATGTTAAAATTTGCTTAAAACATGATTTTTGAGGATATGTAAGAAATCGAATAATACATTTGTGTCTGTTAGATACCATATATCTCAAAACTCGTTGTTTAAAAACGTATCAAACTCACTTTCTCTCGTTGGATACATTTTAAAACAACTTGTGAGATAAATGGTATCTAATGGCTACTCATGTACAATACTCTATTTATCCAACAGCAAAAAACTGCCTTCCCTGACCTATGACAATTCATGTCACAATGGTAGCAATTATCATTGTTGCCCTCATCAAGTTTGAGCCCTGTTCCAGACAGACAACATTCTGGCTGTAATGTGAAATATCAGGTACTGGTTATTTGTTCAGTTCAAACACTAGGCTTAGTGTATAGGCTCAGACTATTTGGAATACCGTATATTTTTGGATATACAGTGAAACCTCTCAAAACCGGATCCTCTATAATCCGGAATTCCCCCTAAACTGGACATTTTTCATGGTCCTATTTTTTAAAATCAGTACAGAACTTAACCTCTCTAAACATAATACCTCTAAAAACTAGGGCCTCCACAAGTCCAAAATATGGGACTCGAGTACTCGAGGGTCAAACTCGACCCGGACCCCGAGTACCCGAAACTTACACTAGATGATAATGAGATTAAAGAATAAAGTTAAATAGAATTATACATTTTAATTCCAGGGCTGAACATGGATGCCAAATCATGTCATTGTATTGCATTTAGAAACCGGTTGATATATTTAGTGTTATGATGGATGGACGGCCAGTTTAAAAAACAGAAACTAGCGCATGATCTTATAATTATTGTGTCACTTATATTCTAATCCTATCTAATCCTGAAATTATTGTCCTACATTGTCCAGTGTATTATAGTTGATTTCACCTTGTACGGGTACCACATTTAAACCTGTCCAAACAAAGTTGTTTATTATTTATATCATTTGCACTGGTATTTTACAATTCATACTACATAAACTCGCATGCACACTAGTTGTTTTATACTTATTAACATTTGATTAAAATTTAATATAAATTAATTATTTTTTTTACAGTAAGTGATTGTAATAGGCCTTGTATTGCTTTTTGATGTAGATATTAATATATTAAATTTGTTTTATCATTTTAAGTTATAATTCTCTTGTGTTATGCAGGTAAACCTTCAGCCCTTTATGACAAGACTAATCCAGATTGGGCACCAACATTACATCTTGGTCATGAAAATTTAAATTGACCCACAGGAAAAGAAATTCTTCTCGACATGAACGGATCATTGGCCGCACCACAAAACGGAAAAGGACTGAAGCAGCTCAGTCCCTACTATCTCTCCAAGACGTGATAGTTGAAGACCAGTCCACCGAAGTTGAACCATCTGACGACACCACTACAAAGGAAAGCCAAACATCAACTACTGGTGATCAACTTGTGTCAATGGAAGAGGAAATGAGAAGACTCACAGTTGAAAATATTGGATTTGAAATGTGAGTTGGCTTCCATGAAAACTAACTGAAGAAGGGGTTGAAAGGCAATGATGAGAAAGTTAACTTTATGACTGGACTGCCAACTCATCACATTCTAATGCAACTTCTGGAATACATTTCACAACCACATCAAAATGTCACACCCAGATCAGCATATCTGGATTTCAACAGCTATTGCTTACACTGATGAAACTTAGGTTAAATGTTACAAATGTACTTTTAGGGTTTATTTTAATATTGATAAGACAACAGTCCTCAAGAACCTTTTTAAATACAATTGATATTTTACATGTTATGCTTCAACCACTTATCAATTGGCCAGGGACGTGATGAATTGAAGAAGACAATGCCTATGGAATTCCGTCGTTACTTAGAATCTAAAGTTTGTTGTCATAATAGACTGTTTTGAGGTTTTCATTGGACACACCTTCCAATCTGGAGGCAGGGCCCTTACTTGGTCAACATACAAGCACCACAATACTGTTAAATTTCTTATTGGAATTACACCACAGGGAACAGTTTCCTTCATTTCAAGAGCCTGGGGTGGTCGAGTCAGTGATAAGTTCTTGACTGAACACTGTGGATTTCTCAATAAACTTCTGCCTGGTGATGTTATTTTAGCTGACAGAGGATTCGACATCGCTGATAGTGTTGGACTTATGATGGCAACTATAAAAATGCCCGCATTCACTAAAGGGAAAACTCAGATGCCTGCATTGGAACTGGAGAAAATCACGTAAAATTGCCCATCTTCGAATTCATGTAGAGCGTGTTATTGGATTGTTGAGGCAGAAATACACTTTACTTGCTGAAACTCTTCCAATAGATTATTTGATTGTCAAGGATGGTAAAGATGTTACCACTGTCGACAAACAAAATTGCTGTTGTTTGCTGTGCTTTAATTAATTTGAATGGGCCGATTGTTCCATCTGATTAAAAAACACTTGCTTTACCACAAGTTTGGAATCCTGCAAAAACATATTTCAAACTGCAGCCATACTTATTATTGGTGTACATGTACATTTCTGCTATAAACAGTTAACAAATGTTTACATGTATGTGAAGCAACAAGATGTTGTGACCTAAATGTACATGTTGTACTCCATCAAAACCTATCCCTGAACATCTTATAAAAAAAAGCATATTTACAAATATTGAGGCTATAACTCTGGTATCATCAGTTATCAGCAGTGAGACAGTATTTTAAGAAATTAAAATGTGGACAAAACCAAAACATGTCTGTAGTTTTTCATTAATATTGAAATCCAAGCTACACTGATGAGTCCTGGAGGGACGAAACATGTTTCTCTGTTAAAGACACACAAGTGTTCTATCGAGTTACCTGAAATAATTAATGGTGAGAAACATCTATCAGTACATGTATGTGAGCCACAGACTAAAAAAAAAATGTGGCACACTTGGGAAAGAAAACATGATATTCTAATCCAAATGACTCCCCACACGCCCCTGTTCAGCTATTATATATATAGCTAATTTTTTCTCTTTAAACACCAATGGGAGGGGGGGGGGGGGGGGGGGGATTGTTTTATTTATTTAAACAATACTCTCAACACATTTACTTGTGATTATACTGGCACTGATGTACGGTATTGTTAAAATAAAATATTGTTTATTGGTGAACTTTCCCATAGACCGAGGACACTACATACCTGTCAACTAAATAAAACTTTACTACAAATTTAGCATTTTTGTGTTTTAAATTGTATAATTTATTTTCTCCAGAATTAAACAAATGGTCAGTTATACTTTATTCATGAATATCAATAAATGAAATACCATGTGTATATTTAATGGTTTAGTAGTTTTGGAATTTAATACATATAGTATGTACATTGGTCCATCTATCTACATGTTTCTATCAGTTAATTGTTTCAAAAACTGCACATCATCAGTTTGTGTCCAAACCCAAGTGTTCTGACCTTACTTATAAGTAAACTTTTTAAATGTTCAATGGCCAATTTGTGTCTAGCATATGGTTATTTTCAACACTATGTCAAAACCAGCTACAGTGAATACTACTTGCCAATACATAAGTTTAAAACATGTGTTTCGTCCCTCCAGGACTCTTCAGTGTAGCTTGGATTTCCATATTAACCCCTGGAAACCTACAGACATGTTTTGGTTTTGTCCACATATAATGTTATTAAATGTTAACATTTCAGTTTATAATGTTATTTTCTGTTATCCCTTTATCATTTCATGATTTTTCTCCTTGTTTTCATTATCGCTTCACCCATTCTTGACCTTTCCTCCTGTCTTTTGCTGCATTCACAGGGGCAGTACCACTTGCCTTTAGGTTCTGTCAATTATACCTACACACCCATAGTGGAACCAATGAATGGGGCAGTTCTGACCGTCGCAGCAACCATGTCCTCAACCAAATTCTTCCTTTTTGCAAGAAACACCACACTTTCGGCAATCTCAGCTTGAGGGCTTGCTTTCTTTTGCTGATTTGTGTGTGGTCAAGTAGAGGGCAATCCGTGAATAATATTTTCGCAAGCAACTCTGGCAGAAATTCCAACTTGAAAAATGAATAGAACTGCTTGTGTAGTATCTGGCCAGAATGTCTCCTCTTTGTAAATCCTTTCGCAGTGATAGGATTTGGTTGTCCAGAGATAAAAGTCTCCATACGTTCGTCCAACAAACAAACAGCTGACACTGAACTTGGTAAAAGTATTCATGTTTTCTGTCCAACATCCATTTACCTTCCTCATTTTAAAAACCAAAACACATTTCTTCAGATTTAACATTTTGAAGATCTCTGTCTCTGACGAGATACGGGCATTTATTTCTAAGCAACCATCACCACAACAGTCACAGGTGACACATCCATCGGGTGATGCTCCAATCTGTGGGTGCTCCTCACTAATGACAAAACCAGAATCTCTCATCTTGAAGTTGACATGTTTCATTTTCATCAGCTCCAAGTACTGCTCCTTTGCTTTTCTTTCCTTTAACAGACCCCATCGTGTTGCTGGGGTATTTACATTTTTTTTCTCGGGATAGCAAATATCCTTAATCAAGCTGGGAGATGGCTGTGAAGGATCAGTTTTACAAACCTTTCGGAATTTTGATGCAGTTATGCGCCCCCGCTCGATAAACGCTGCCCACAGTCGGGAATTTGATTGACCCATAGTTGCCATTTCTGTGGCTTCAATCTGCTCCCTTGTAGCACTGATGTTAACTGAAGTACATTTTTGCAAAATGATGTTATACGGTTGCATATAAAGTTCTTCTTGGAACATGTCAGAAAGAACATCTGGAAAAATATTTTGAGCCTGTTGAGGAATGAAGTGATCATTGAACGGTTCTATAACTGATAAGACAGCAGTTTTTACCCTACCAATACTAAGTCCCTGCAGGAACTTGTCCATCTGTTAGCACTTGGAGCAGGTATTTCCTTAGGCTGGCGAATACGACATGCAACAGGCGTCCCAGTTGCAATTGAATGGTCCAAATTCAAGCGTTTGGTCTGGGCTGATGTGAAGTCAATCTCGCCGACCTGGTCGATACTTTATGTCTTTCAGTGCAGACGGTAAAAGCCAATAGGCCGGCTCTTGGGGTGACAGTCTTCGAATCTCTGATCTTCACAGTTGCATCAATTGCAAACAGTAGTGTTGCAATGTGTGTGCAAGCCTCACCTAACCCTGCCCATACAATCACAGTGTGCTGTGCAGACCATGCCATTCTTCTCCGCAATGACCCAGGGTTGCAAAGGCTTTTCTCTCAGTCTTTGCGAATGTAACACCTGAAATAATTTGTATTGATAATTTTACTTTATAACTTCAATAAAAAAGTATGTTATTAGTAGCACAATAAAAATATTACAATCATTTACCACATGTTTAAGTTATATTGGTTATATAGTTATATATCTGATAAGTAAATTCTTAATAAATTACAGCAAACAGCATTTTTCTTCTAAGTCAAGGTTCATACATGTATATATAACAATGTATGGGTTTGTTTAATCAATAAATGGTATAATATCCGCCTGGTCCCCTCCATTATTATTATTAGTTAGGGTTAGGTGTTGGGGTTAGGGGTTAGGGGATGGGGGGGGGGGACCGGGCGGATAGATTTTTCCGTACTTATATAGTAGTAGTATGTACAGGGCTTTTGATTGCACTGAAGTGAAAGTACAATACATATCGTATGCCAAAATTAAGTACAAACATGCTGACCTCAAGCCCTACTAAAATATTAACTTAATAATTACTGCACCAAAAAAGTCCTTCTTATGCTTAAACAAAGTCCCCAAATTAGTGACACTTAAAGCCCTGGTATATCTCTATAGTATATATATATTATATGAACACGTGACCTACCTTCGCTCGAACAATGTGAAATCCATTCTTAATGCAGACTGCAACGTCACTAATCCATCCAGAGGTCAGCTGGTTAAAAGCATCTAAACTTTTCCATGCCTTCATGTCGTCCATAGTATAAAAAACTTTTTGTAAATATCAAGTAATTTACAATGTCTGGATACAAAACACTCGGAAAGTTTTTCTCACTGTTGGCCACTCGAGTTTCGTCACTTCATATGGATCGACATTATTAATAATACTTATTTTGCTTAAATATCGGTCTCTAGATAGACTATCCAGTGTACCAACTAACCTGGTTTAGGCACGGGGTAATGATTTTAGTTGTTTAGACATAATAACATCAATTTTCTACTTCGCTGAACACTAACAATGATAATACTTCTTTTGTTTGTCCTCCAAAATGGCTGCCGGGACTTGCGTACACAGAAACTGTGACGTCATCGCACACACTCTATCCTGTGAACGGACTCGAGTCTTGCTAGACTCGACCCGTGCCCGAGTACTCGAGTACTCGTGGAGACCCTATTACACATGTTTACAAACTACATGCTATCCCTTGTCACTTCAGTCAAACAGTTGCCACTTCATAGCTGTCTGCCATGAAATAATCACAGTCAAACGGTAGACTACTTGCGCGGTCAAATTTCCGGATTTTCCACAACCAAAATTAATGGGAAGATAACTGTAATCTGAGGTCACAACATTCAGGCGGCATTTTCGAAATATCAATGTGCCGGGTGGATATTTTGCCCGTTTTATGAGAGGTGCAGGTCACAATGTAAATTCCGTTTTTGTTTGTGCAAAATTTCTTACCCTTAAATTGGTAACTGTGCAGACTACAGCACTGGAGTAGCCAGGATTTTAGATTGGAGGGTGAGAGTGGGGGCAACCCACATGATTATGTATGATTTTATAGAATTTTATACATTAAACAAAAAAAAAAAAAGGTACGATTGGGAGAGGGGGTGGGGATCACTTCAACAATTATCGACAACCATGTAAAAAAAACTTTAAAATTGCAATCCATTATCCAGGGACCATATAACCCCAAACCGTAATGCCCCCCCCCCCCCCCCCCCCCCCCCCCCCTCCAAACCGGCCTCGGTGGCATCGTGGTTAGGCTATCGGTCTACAAGCTGGTAGGTATTAAGTAACTTGGTTCGGATCCCAGTTGAGACCTGGGATTTTTTATCCAGATACTGACTCCAAACCCTGAGTAAGTGCTCCACATGCAAGGCTCAATGGGTACCTAGGTGTAAGCCACTTGCACCGACCAGTGATCCATAACTTTTTTTTTACAAAGGCCATGGTTTGTGCTATCCTGTCTGTGGGAAGCACAAATAAAAGATCCCTTGCTGCCTATCATAAAAGAGTAGCCTATGTGGCAACAGCGGGTTTCCTTAAAAAAAAACACCTGTCAGAATGACCATATGTTTGACGTCCAATAGCCAATGATAAGATAAAAAATCAATGTGCTCTAGTGGCGTTGTTAAATAAAACAAACTTTACTTTAGTAATCGATATGTCCCCCATTTGAGGCAATATATGATGTACACCATCTCATCGAGTTAACAAGTCTGGAAAAACACTTATGGCAGATTGTTTCAGGCGTGCACCAAGGCTGCTTCCAATAATTGGAGAGTGTGTGGCTGTATTTCACACTGAACATGTTCTATCTCATGTCGGACATGCTCAATAGGTGCTATGTTGGGTGAAAGGGATGGACACGGCAGCTAGTACTTGGATGCTGTGCTGTGCCAAGAAAGCATTTGTGACCCTAGCTGTGTAGGGATGCGGATTGCACATCATGTAAAACCTGCATTGGATTAGTTCTAAACATCGGTAAGACGTGGTCCTGTAACACATCATCTGTGACATGTACACCATGACAATGACATGTAGACTCCATCTGTTGGATTCAAGAACACAACAGTCTGCAAATTATTCATCTATAGTCGGTAAACAGAATCGTTGGCCACTGTGGTCTTCTCCTGTTGAGATGTCGCTGGGACCACTGTATGCGATGCTGATGGTGCTGTCGTGTCCAGTTTGAGGATGTCTGCTGCTCTCAAACACAGTTCGCACTGTTTCTGATGAGATGGGGCCATGAAGTCCATGGACCATAGATGCATTTCAACATGAGGGCTTGAAAGCGATCTCGCAGATGGGTTACTCGGATGTAACAATCTTCTGCCGATTTTGTTATTCTTTGTCTTGACAGTTTGTAAAGACTACAAGTTGACCCATACAAAAATACACTGAAACAGACATGTGAAATTTTTGACTTCTTTAATGATGATATCATGTATGTTGAATTGGGGGATAAAACTTTTAAACAGGAACATTTTCCCCCATAGGCACTAACTGTGTCCCATTACTTGAATATGAATCATAATTTCTAATTAATTTAATTAAATCAAAACAAAATGAATCTAGCTACATGTATATTGATCTTATATCATTTAAAATTGGCAGTTAAAATAACATATTACCTTACATTTATTTACACACCAGCATTGAAAATGCAAGAAACTGCTGAAGGTAACAAATCCGTTTAAAAACTTGATCTACATAAATGTATACATAAAGATTCAAACTGACACTAGCCTCCAAACTGAGTCCTATAGACTTAGAGCCCAGGCCACTGAACTTAAATGAAAAAGGTACCAATATCTGATTATGTGGGCCTTCAGGTAGTGGCATAAGATACACAAAGTGATTTTTGCTGTTGACCAAACCTTCATATATATGGGGACCCACAATATGACCTCCAAAATGGGTCATACTTAAACAATCAAAACCAATTCCAAATATTTCACATTAGAAACCTGAACATGGGCTTACGTTTTTATGTATAACTGCCATACCTAGACCGAGATGTCCCTAGAATAGTGCCTTTTAAAGTTTTAATTAACAAGTGCTTACAAGTGCCCCTTTGTATCATTTTTTTTTGTAGGCTATATCTGCCCTACCTTGACAGATCTGTCCCTAGCACAGTGCCCTTTAAAAAAGTTATCAAAGTCAAATTACAATGAAATATATGATAGTCATACTTATATATGATGCAAAGTTGATTCTGTGGCTTTTTTCCGGGTGCCCCTCTCCGTGCTCCTGCCCCCGGTCAATGCTAAAATTCACATTTTAGTGATTGAGTTCTAACAGTAACGGATTTGAACTCTTCTAAATAATCATTTTTGGGTTATAAAACTCCAAAAGAGGAAGTTATCGCGGTCTGAAATTGGGTAATTTTGTTATCAAGATGCCAAGGGGGAAAACTCTTGGATTATAATACTATGCTAAATAACGCTTAAAATAGTTTTTAAATTATTGTTTAAAAATGGCTAATTTTGCGATTCAGATGCCAAGAAAAGGTGTTTAAAAGCAATGCAGTATTAAAAATTACCCCGGGGAAGCATGCCCCTGGATCCCCCTACACATCTTGTGTCATGCTTAACAACTACCCTGATCATTAGCCCACCTTACTTTAAAAAAATGTTCCATCAGGCATCAAAGCTCATATAATAATCTTTATTAATGCAGCTAGTGATACAGAAAACCACAGCTAGTCATTTAGTGTACACTTTCGTTCGTACACTGTGATATATACACAGACGCATTCATATTAACTGCAAATACATGTATTAAAACTTTCGTTCTTGATTTTTGATCCAGAGTACGGATTAGGCAGAGATTTATACCTAAGAGATAAACGGTTGAACGGGGACTTTAAAAAAGTTTATGATCCCCTGGTTTAACGAGCCACTGTATGTATATGCCCCTGTCTTTTTCCTGTCCATCGTAGCTTTTTTAACCCACAAATGACACAATATTGGATACTTACAGTTTCTTGCTTAAAGATTAAATTTGGCAAATCCAGCGAGTTTCAGTTATCCTAGTGATGTAGTAGCTCAAAATGAATTCAGGGCTCAGAATAGTAAGTGTAATATGACCTGCTGTTACTTTTCAAAATAGCAGTCCAAAAGAACTATGTCCTGCTAAGAAAAATATATAGCTTGCTGGAAATAAGACAGCATGGGAAGGAGGAAGGGTTTCTGATAGTGAGAGAAAAAGTAGGACCTGTGAGATGTATTTTGTAGAATTATTTAGAATTAAAATACCAGAATCACAAACTGATTGTACAATTATGTCTCAAAATTTTGTGGTTTTAGCAGATGAACTTCTATTTTACATGCTAGGTCTTTAAAATGGACTGCTTTTTATATTTTTACAGGCTGCTGTTTTGAGCCTCGAGTTTTATGCTAAACACAAAAAGTAGATAACGGTATCTCATGAACTTGGGTACCGTAAGTGATTTTAAGACTTATCTACAGCTGGCACCAGTATTTGACAAATGATTCCTTAAAGTGTAAGAACTATGTGTATTCACAAAACAGAACTACGGTTGGTGTAGATATTTGGCAAAACAACTGTTGTTGGTACAGGTATTTGGCAAATGACAGCTAAAACCTTAAAACCTCACAAGACAGTACTCAGTGTACTGTAATTGGTACCAGTATTTGGCGGCTAAGGCAAATGAACCCCATAAACCGTAAGAAGTGTTCACAAAACAACTACAATATGTACCACTGGCCTCTGAACATTCTAATTGCGAGAGCATTGTTTGATTTGGATAACCTGTTTTTCATTTGTGCATAATTAAACTAATAAATAGGCCTGGTACCAATAGTTGACAAATGACCACTTAAACTTTAAGGTGTATTTAAACGACATAATTGTATTATATTTGACCGGGAACATTTTGTTTAGTTACTGAGTATCGTGTCACAATTCGCAACACAAGTTTCAGAGATTGCTACACAATTTTAAAACATTAAACAGTAGGGTTGCGATACGATACGTATCACGATATTCACCTCAAGATACGATAGAAAATTATTAATGTATTAATAATAGATCACAAACAATGTAAATAAATCCAGACTTATATTTGTGAGGATTGCAAAGAAAAGAACCACAAATGGTTCACAAATGTGTTTAATTATTTGTTTTAAAAAACATGGGCCTGATTTAGTTGCTATTGAACCTAATCTTGAACCTCTTTATAAAGTTCTGGAATTACTTTGGTACTAATGTCTGTTCCGCTTTGGATTTGATATTTAGGCTCGAGCACATGCATGAATAAACTCAACAAACCCAGCATTTTAAACATCAGAATATGGTCGCAAATCCTGTGCTATAAACTTGCATATGCTTTTTGTTATCGTTTTACTGCGATCACAATTCATTAGCAGTTTTGGAACAAATACTTTTTCAAAACATTTGACGTACTCTAGTCTGTTTTACGTTTCGTAGGATTAGGGGAGTCAAACAATCATGCAATGATGGATGATGGCAAGTAATGTGTGATATATTTGTCGTGTTGCCATTGTAATTGATTATAGACTTGCATGTCTGACACACTGTTTTATTTTTACACACTTTTCTAATACCTTTCTTATAATAAATGGAAACTTGAAAAAACGCCACATGGCAGACTTGTACTTCGCAGGCGGATTTTCAAATTCGTCTGCAAAGAACAGCATGCTTTGCAAAGACGATGCACACGTCAAACAATATTGATGAAGTGCTTGGTTCGAGCAAGCGATTGGCAACGAATCTGGATATCAGCCAATCAAAATTAATTTAACTTAACGCTATATACAGCTGTGCGTGGCCTGGTTTCCAATAATGGTAACTGAAATGGAAACTAGGGCAAGATATGCGGTTTGTGTATGGTGTATAATATTTTGAAAAAAAATCTGTTTGATACAGATATATTTGAAATGCTGTGTATTGTTGTAGATGATAAAGGTCCTTAATTATTTTTTCTATTAATTATGCAGGTCAGTGACGATGTTACGTTTTAGTACAAGCCGACTGGATGTGCAGCATTCCATTCTGCAATATTTGCTGGACCTGGCCAGACGAACCTGGCAACCTGCTGTGAGATGTGCTACATTCTGCATTCTGATGGACCTCTTCACGGCAGACTTTTCTCATGAAAGCAGAATGTACTGTCTGCAGACGGGCCTTCTGGCCATCCTGCAAGAAGTATTGGTCTTGGCATCAAAGCCGAACCAGAACGACTCGATGTCAGTGCTGCAGTTGCAGTGTGCTGTTAAGATTGTGTGGCAGATTTCTAAGCTTAAGTATTCCGCAGTGAAAGAATTCATACCTCCTTCTTTTTTTAGAATTCTGTTAGATCTTCTTCATCGTGATGGACCTCTTTACGCTTTTTCTCCAGCGACTTCAGAAAAATTGAAAGATATGTGCCAAAATAGGTATCTTGTCGGACAGTGTTGTCAGGTGAAGATGACAGCTAATGTGACTGCTCAATTGACAAAGCACCACTTCTTTGAGCAGTGTTGTGAAATTCCAAAGAAGTTGTATGAATGTCGGTTGTTTGACACTGGTGGTGAAACTGATGTGAATGTTTCAGAACATTTGATTGAGTTGCATCTAGCTTGGCCAGTCGACTGCAACGAGCCCAGTGATTCCGATGCTGAGTTGTGGAATGACATTCTTGTAACGGACACTGTTGTGGGAAATATTTTCTGGGCTCAAGTTGGAGAAGCAGCCATTACAAAAAGTAAAACCATCAGTGCCATTCTTTGTTCAAACAAATCGACTCTCTGTAAATCTAGCTGTAACAGGGGTGATCTCGTTGCTGTGGTAACCAGTCAGAAAGAACACAACAGTTGTTACAGAGCAAGGGTGATCGACAGTGATCTTGGTCAAGTGAAGGTGTTTGCAATTGACTTTGGTTTTACAGATCTAGTTGATGAGAAAGATGTATTTGCTCTTCCTGTCATAGTTGGACTACTAGAGTTTCCTATACAGGCTTCACTTTGCTGTCTCTCCGGTAACTTAAATATATGATTAAAAACATGTTATGGATACTAAAAAAATTATAGCATAATATTCACGGCTAGCTCTGCCACTCCCCAAATTCGCCAATTGTGAATTTTAGGAACAATTGGTGAATTTTATTTTAATTTTGGCAAAAATAATTAATACAATAATTATTGATAATTGCTGAAAAATAACTGAGTTTTGTATTTTTGGACATTATTTGGCGAAATGTTTTGCACACCCAGAGCTAGCCCTGATATTATTAAGATGTTCATAAATTCTTCATTAAATAATAAAAGGAGAGATGTAAATGTTTACTTTTGGGATGACTGGTCTCGGATATGAATTAAATTTAAATATTCTATTGGAGACATATTCTTGGTTAACTAAGTGTGAACAAGTAGAACTCAAACTATAATATTAGTTTTAAAAATTGTAATTGGCAAGTGAATTGGGTGAGTGTCAAAAGTTATGAGGGCCCATAATTTGGAAGCTCTCTTAACACTACGGTATCATAAAACCTCCAGAATCTGTGACATAGGTGACTTCATATGTTCTGTGATGATTTTATAATATTGTAGAGCTAAGATATCTTCAAAAATATGTGTCCTGGTGTTAAAGCCTTTGAGATTTCGTTAACATCATATAGCAGACACAGACTTGAATTAAATTTTTTGTTGCAAATTGTTTTAAAACCAAAGTTACTTGATTTCTGTGTTCATTAAGTTATGCATGAAGTATTCATTAAGTTATGAATTATATTTCAATCCAAGCTATATTTGTTGTCCAGGTGTTCGGCCACCCCCTGTGGACTTGGTTGCAACAAATACTATTTTTGCTGCCCTCTGCAACTTTATCAGATTGAACTTTAAAGCTGGTGAGTTGAGTTTTTTCCAGGTGACTATTCCAGTCATTTTCAGTTTTGTACTGATATGGCATTTTTTTCAAATTGCAATAACATTATTTTTTTATTTTTTTTACACTGTAAAAAATCCCATAATGGAAAACGTTTAAACATTTATTGCTTGCGTCACAATTTGCATCCTACAGTTTAGCTGCATCCTGCAGGGGATTGCAGTTCTCTAAGTTCTAAGCTGTTTAACATATTTTCATATTCATATAATAAATGTATTTCAGGAGACATATAGCAAAATACCCACAGGTATGTTTGTACATGAATGTGGTAATTTTATTCACTGGGAAATAACATTTTTGGAAGCTTCAAATTAAGTTTGTTAGAAATAAACTGTCAGAGATAGTTATTGATCAGTAAATAATGTGTAGAACTTTAATTTATGGATTTTCAAGACCCAATCGATTGTGAAGCTTACATACATAGAGATTATTATACGAGCTTGTGTGTTGTACTGATTTCACGAAACGAGTGTCAGGATTATTGTATTACCCGAGTGAGAGTGTCATTCAATGTCATTCAATGTCATTCAATGTGCATGTGAAATTATTATGACACTCGTGGGTCATACTGGTTATATTTCCATGAATATGAACTATGTGGATAATAAAATGTATTATGATACATTTGTGACATAAGTGCACCACAACTGGTATATCAAAGGCCATGGTATGTACTATCCTGTGTGTGGGATGGTGCATATGAAATATCCCTTTTTACTTAGGGCTTGTTCTGGCCAAATTATCTCAAAAATGAAAACCTATAGCTATTTTCCAACACAATATCACTTATTATACAATGTTTTCCCGCTATATTAAAATAACATTTGCCAATTGTTCTCAAAATGTGCCTTGCTGCTAATGGAAAATGTAGCCAGTTTCCTTTCTTAGACTACAAGTCAATATTACTAAACGTTCGACATCTAATAGCCGATGATTAATAAATCAATGTGCTCTAGTGGTGTTGTTAAACAAAAAAACTTTAACTTTATCTTTTAACTAACACAGAATATATTTACAGTTTTGCATTCCTTCACTCTGTCTGTATACACCATTTCAATGTATGAACCTAATGAAGACTTTTTAACAAAACACAAAATATGTACCCAATATATATCCCCGGTCACTTAAGAAGACCATACTTGTATTTTATGTTATTAGAAGCCAAAATGTTAGTTTTTTTATCTGATAAAAGCAATTTGAATGTTATAATAATTATTATAATTTCAGCCAGTACTTTGACCAGTTTAGGAGCTCCTGATAACCTGTTGCAATTGTTACAATGTCCAGAACCGTCCATTGTCCTTAGAGTTACGAGGATTCTCAGTAATCTGTCTCGCAACCCAACCTTGCTGAGGCAGTCACTGTTCTTCAACACACTCAGGACAATTCTAAGTAAGCTATTAAACATCAATTGTGTCCAGGGTTCTTACCTTTCTGGAGCTAAATCACGAAACAGCATCACTATGCTTATGGTTAGCAGTCTAAAGATTTAAAGATAATTGCTATCTATTTCTTTCAGAATATGATGTCAGAATAGCAGATGTGTCATGTTAAGGACAAAAGAAAGTGATTTAAGAATATTTTGAGCTGTATTATTTTTACTTTTTGTAATTATGAGAAAAATAAACTTTGGGGCCCTATGACCCTGACATTACCATAACACATTTCTGCGGCAATAATAAAAAAAAAATCTTTAAGTTCAAAATATACCATACACACATAATTTTTTACCGTGATCCATCTTTCATAATTACATCATTTTCTGCTTACAATCAAAAACGAATACGTGTAAAACGGAAAGTACAGCAGGGATGAGATATAGCCCAGTGGTAAAGCGCTCTATTTGGGATCGATTCCTTTCGGTGGGCCCATTGGGCTATTTCTCGTTCTAGCCAGTGCACCATGATTGGTATATCAAAGGCTGTGGTATGTGCTATCCTGTCTATGGAATGGTGCATACAAAAGATCCCTTGATACTAATGGAAAAATGTAGCAAGTTTTCTCTCTGAGACTATGTCAAAATTACCAAATGTTTGACATCTAATAGCTGATGATTAATAAATCAATGTACTCTAGTGGTGTCGTTAAACAAAACAAACTTTAAAAAAAAATACAGCGGGGTTTGCGATGACAGGTAAATCACGTGTCCTGACTCGTAATTTGCCTCCGCTGACTCAGACTTTTTAAACCAAGGGTCAAGACACTTTTTAGCGTTAAAAATGGTTGATATTTCATAAATGAATGTAATTTTACTCACATTCAAAATATGCATTCACCATCAAAACTGAAACTTTATTTCAGAAATATTTATTGTAACTTCATATGTACCATTACTATTTGACTATTTAGTATTGACACTGAGAGCATGTTGCTAGATAAAAATCTAAACTTTATCAATCCAATTTAGGCCTAATAACACTTTCCACTTGTATACGGCCCCAACCTAAGGCCACGGGCATCAGGTCCTGGTTGGAGTTTCTAAATGTTTGATTAGTACCAGTCGATGGCACACTCGTGCATGCCACACTTTATTGTCTGTGTTCATATAAATGAATATCAATCAAACACGGAGCCCCACTCGCTAAACCCCCCCCAGCCATTTACATCTCAAAACTTATATTGGTCCATCTAGAATGATAATCTTTCTATTTATACCGGTCTTCCATGGAATAATTTTTATGTCACATTCACCGAAAATCTTAAGCAACTTCATATTAAAAACCCCCAGGTTTCATTAAATGTGAGCTTAAGCACCACCCACCGGTCTTTTATGAATACTAATTACGGTCAACTGCATGGCTTGTTAGTAACTATCAATAGACCAAACAGAAACACACTTTCTTGTGTGCAGCACTAGCAAATGCATTTATAAAAATATACTATGTCAAAATGACCATGTGTTTGACATCCAATAGCCGATATCTAGATACCCAATGCAATATCATAATGCCTTATTTTTCTGATTTACAGTACTCGGTAGTTTAAAAAATATTTATTAAATATATTAGTTTGATGTTACGTGACCATTGCAATATACGAAAGGTCATAATATGTACTGTTCTATTAATGGGAAAGTGCATAATATAAAATATTACTTGTTGCATTTTTGATATTATGTGCCTATGTAAGAGCATCAGGTTTCTTATGTTGACCAAGTGTTGAAATAATGCCAATACCAAATAGCCGCAATTTAAAAATGTGCCGAGGTGTCATCAAACATATGTTCCTTTTCTTTCTGTTGAAGTATGACCATATTAGATATTTGTCATTATCATTTTATTTCAGATGTTTGCAGAAAAGTTCTCAAAGAAGATGGTTTGACGAACACTGAAAATTCTTTACTGACTGAAGCCTGCATTGCATGTTTGACAAATTTGTTGAAAAGCCTTAAGTACAGAGATGCATTTCAGGCCAATCAAGGTTTTTGTTATTATAAAATGTGTATCGCATAGAAAATAAAGAATGTTTATTCAGTTGAAATAATTTAATAATGTTTGAACTTAATAATACTGCCTATGATTTTGTCTGATCATCAGCAGAAAATTTCCGGCAACACTGTTTTGACATCATTTAAGGGGAGCTATCACTCTGCTCCCCATCGCTTCCTTGAGACTAAGCGGTAAAGCGTTCGCTTGATGTGCGGTCGGTCTGGGATCGATCCTCATCGGTGGACCCATTGGGTTATTTCTCGTTCCAGTTAGTGCTCCACAACTGTCTGGTGCCATATAACCATAAATAAAATGTGTTGAGTGCATTGTTAAATAAAACATTTTCTTCCTTCCCTTGAGACTAGTTAAGGAGAGTAATTGTTTAGTTCCCCTTAGCATGTGTATTTTAAGAAAATAGTACAAACAAAGGATTAAATATCAATATTCAATATGGTAATGTCTTAAATGGCTCCTCATAATCTATGTTTAGAGAGAAATTAATCACCACCCTCAATTATTTTTCACTGTGAGGTCTGCACATTATATATTTGTGATGTTCCAATAATCGATTATAATAATTAAAAAAATGGATCTTATTTGTCACTATCAGTGCGATGATCGATTACATAAATCCATAATCTATTGTGTTGAAAATTTTAAACCGTAATTGATCCGCCAATTTAGGTGATGGAATTGAAAGAAATGTTTTATTTAATGATGCACTCAACACATTTGATTTACAGTTATATGGCGTCAGACATATGGTTATGGACCACACAGATATTGAGAGAGGAAACCCGCTGTCGCCGCTTCATGGGCTACTTTTTTCATTTAGCAGCGAGGGATCTTTTATATGCACCATCCCACAGACAGTGTAGTACATACCATGGCCTTTGATATACCAGTTGTGATGCACTGGCTGGAACGAGAAATAGCCCAATGAGCCCACACACTGGAATCGATCCCACACCGACCGCACATCGATCAAGTGCCTTACCACTGGGCTATGTCCCGCCCCGTGTTGAATTGATGCAAATATGTTATTGGTGTATATAACGAAAAAAGACGATAAAATTAGTGATTTGAAGGGTTTAATCTGGTGAACATGCCAACAGGTACTTATAATTCAAATCCTTCTTAGGTTCATATAATTCTAAACCGATTTTGAAATCGAAACTTGATTGGTTGGTGCCGCCAACCAATTATAACCGATAATCAATAATAAACTTGAACCTAATTCCCAACACTGCAATATATATAACATCTAATTATAATTTTTTGGTATGATATAGTTGATAGATGAACATAATGGCTTGTTACAGTTAAAATGCAAAAAAAGCTATGTACATGTAGGTCAGATTCAGTTTTCAACAAAAGAGAAAATGGTCTAAGTTGTTTTGTTTTTTCTCATTTTACCAGGTTTGAATGTTGTGATGAAGATCCTCATGAGAACACACCGGTACACAAGGATCTATAAGATGTGTATCCGGCTGTTGCGAAACTTCCTGTCATCGGCGGGAGAACAGCTTGTGTCCGATCCGATGGCAAATGCATCACTGTCAAGTAGCATCAACACAGACACTGAGTAATATCTATAGATGACTAACACTAACAACACATGGTCAAATTGTTAATTATTGTTCTTTAATGCCGTTACGATATAATTGACATTTTGTGTGGTCAACTTATGCTCAAAACTCACTCATATCACAGATCAGGACCCATATTCACAAAACATCGTAAGCCTAGTTTTGCACGTCAACGTAAATCTACGACTGAAGAACTATTCACGAAACAACGAAAACGTAAGTTACGTGTAAAGTTGGACGTAAATTTAAGAGTGCCTCCAGTTACAACTAACGCTGCACGTAAGTCGTGTTCATATAATAAATCAAGCACGATCGCCGTTATTTACTATTATTTACGAAAACTGGCAGCAGTTCCAATAATTGAAGCAGTTTGCGATGGTGAACGCGCACGGATTTAAAAAAATTTTGTTGGTGATCGAACGGATGTTTTTGACTCGGGCAAATTCTCCTGAGTTATCTTTTCCTTTTTAAGAAATATCCTCAAGTTCGTACCAAAACGCGGATCCTCACCAATACCAAAATGTCATGGTTCTCCGTTCGCAATGTTATTGTTAGCAGACGACAAACGAAATTGAGTTTTGCGCATTTGTTATTTATCCAGTAGCCATCGTTTCTAATGGGTTTTTTTTTTATTTCTCCGGTGATAGTGTTAAATAGTAGATTTACGTCCAACTAAGTTACATTTACATTTACGACCGTCTGAGAATACGGTGCTTCTTGCACATAAACGTAAATCTACGGCAGACGTAAGTGCTAGTCGTAAACGTAAATTTACACCTTTTTGTGAATATGGGTCCTTGTTTCCATTTCAAATATTTTTACACATGAGGTCTCACTAAAAATGATGTGTAACATTTTTCACGAGTTATCTTTTCCTAATTACCCAATGTCTTAAAATTCGTAACCAATACTAAAATGCAGACCAGACTGCAACAAATCCCATGTAGCTTTGTCTTCTTAGCTAGGAATGAATGCAAAATGTACTAAACAACTAAAGAAATGCAAATATTAATTTAGTTTGTTTTAAATTTATTTAAAATAATTCAGTTTGAATAATACCATTAGTTTCTGTGAGTTTTTAAAATTTTATTTCCACTTATTTTCGTGCTTATATATCCAATTAAGATTCAAGCACGCTGTCTTGGGCACACATCTCAGCTGTCTGGGCTCTGTCTTGGGTTCTATGAATATTAAATTTATCAATGTCTTATGCACATTTGAGGCCCATTTTGACAGTGTATCTTTCTAATTGATTTCACCGTATTAAAAACATATATTAAAATATTCACATTCCTCCTGTTCAGTATATAAAGTGTGACTGGGTGTAGTGTGAACAAGGGGCACTTAAAGGTGTTACAAAGTATAGTAACATATATTATATACAGAAAGTCTTCCCCAAAAATACCCAGCTCATACAATCTCACAGTAAAAGAAAAATGAATTCATTGTATTCACCCCAAACACCCTACTGCTGGATCTGTTCCTGTATGCCCATTGGCAATATGTTGTATCTTTTAAGTTCTAATATTTAAAACTCCAGACCATTACTATGTGGCTCCAGACTCCAGATCATTAGTATAAAGACCTTGTAGTGAAAAAAAAAGAGCTTACTTTTCCAATATTAATGTTAAAAGTTTCATGTTTAGATCAATTTCTCACAAGCTATAAAGTCTAGGTTGATTAAACTTGCTTTAATTATAGATGCACCTATGGATATTCATCACAGTGCATCATATTTTTTTATGGTATATAAGATATTCAGTTCCACAGAATTCTTATTTTTTTAAATTCACATTTTAAGGGGAGCTAAAAATAACTCTCCTTGAACTAGTCTCGGGGGAGTGATGAGGAGCTGGAGTGAATGACAAGGTTTGGTATAATAGTTTGGGTTTTTTTCAGAGATGAAACAACAGTACAGCCCTATGAAATGGCCTGCAGCGAACCATCAAGTAATAAGGCTCCAGTGTTGGTGAGTTGCTTGTTTAACTTGTAGCAATCATAAACACATACAAACTAGACACCCACTTTACCAAGTAAAAAATCCCATTTTAAGGGTTATCTGGTTTAAAGAGGTTAAGTTCTGTACTGATTTTTAAAAAAGGCCTATCAGAAATGTCCTGTTTTGTGGAATTCCCCTTTACAGGGGGTCCGGTTCAGGGAGTTTCACTGTATTATTTCACTGCTTTAAAGTCACTCAGCATAGTTCCCTTTTCTCATTCATATAAAATGCATCTTGAGCTACTTCAAACACCAAGGTGAATAGAAATATATTGGAGTGGAAAAAATTAATACATTCTGATTTAACCTTCTGACTACTGCAGGCGAGATATCTCGCCCAACAAGCCGACACACTGTACTGCATACAGTACATTCACTTGTTCATATTTCATTCATATTTCATTCACACATTCATATTTTGACTGTTTTACCATCAACTGAAATCACAAAATATTGAGATATGAATCACAGTTATTGGGAATAATGAACATACAATAATAAACATCTGGCCACAAATGCATGCATGTAAATGCGACTTTATTAATTTTGTTGCCTAATTTTAATCAACATTAATCAATCTAAAATATCATAAAAATTAGAAAATACCACAAAAATAAAACTTGCCAATTCACATATAAACACTATTTTCTGTATTTATAAAAATTTAAAGTGAAAATATGTCAGTAAAAGTTGTAAATATATATCCCCTCAACACAGGTTTTGTCAAAATTAAAACTGTAACAGTAGTCAGAAGGTTAAGCAAGAAGTTGTACATAATAACTTATTTATTAGTAAAAAACTGTAATAGCTAAAACTATTTTTCATTGCATAACTCAAACTTAATCACGATCAGTAGTGACTGTCCTACTGTATTCATTTTAACCAATATTATTCTATCTGATAAAGACAGTGTTCTAGTTTAGTATTACTGTTTATCTGAATTATGTCTAACATTTTTTATTTTTGTTTGTATTGAACAGCGTCTTTGGATATTGGATATTTTGGTTTCATATGTCGTAGATAAGTATAAATTCATGTTAATGATTGCAGCACAACAGCTTTAGCGATGAAGAAGAAGATGATGATGATGATGATGATGTTTCTAGGATATTGCATCATGGGAAAGATAATGCAACTAGTGCCAGCAGTGGAGCTTCTGATACTGCTGGTGAGCTGTTTATTGGAGGTGTCACTAGATTTACTATTTTTATATACACATTAACCAATATATTAATGAGTTATGTTGTTCCAGATTTACTATTTTTATTTGTATATTAACCAATATATTAATTAGTTATGTTCTAGATTTACTCTTTTATATGTACATTAACCAATGTATTAATGAGTTCTAGATTTACTATTTTTATATACACATTAACCAATATATTAATGAGTTATGTTGTTCTAGATTTACTATTTTTATATGTACATTAACCAATATATTAAAATGAGTTATGTTCTAGATTTACTATTTTTATGTGTACATTAACCAATATATTAATGAGTTATGTTCTAGATTTACTATTTTTATATACACATTAACCAATATATTAATCAGTTATGTTGTTCTAGATTTACTATTTTTATATGTACATTATCCAATATATTAATGAGTTACGTTGTTCTAGATTTATAATTTTTATATGTACATTAACCATTATATACTCTGTCAAAAAAGAAATGCATACATGTAGGTGATAGGGAAAGAATAAAAGTGTGTGATTTTACAAAATATAGTTTTTTTGTACAATGTTGCTAAATGACCATGTTTGTTAATGTTCCTGGAATGGGACAGCATGCCCAAATGCACCCTAAAACAAATTTAACGCACGTTGTGGCATGAGTTATGTTCTTCGTTTAAATTAAACTTGATGGTGTCTGAAAGTGTATAAATGCTGGTATTGTAAACACTTTATGAACACTTAAGTATCTGTAATGGATCTGTAATAATCAAAATTTATTGTTTTCCTCCAGCTAATGCTATACATTAACTGGAGTATTCTCAGTTTGTGGTAATTTTAAAAGGTTTTTATCAAATAAACGTTTTTTTACATTATGTCTTAAATTTACTTGCTTAGAATATGCAGTGCATTTCTGAACATCATATGTTTTTTATTATCTCAATATTGACTTTTGTGTGAAAAATGTTTGTATGTACATATTATTTCTTCCAACGGCCAAATGAAATTTGAAATAATTTGGCCAAAGGTCATTCCAAATGTATTTGTCTGTATAAAAATGCATCATATTTAAAACATATTAATTAATGTATAATAGTGTTTTAAAAACAGGAAAAAGCAGGATGTGTGTTTATTTTGTTGATGGGAACTAACAAGTTTTGTTACTGTTAGGGCTGAAAACTAACAGAAGTTTTGTTACTGTTAGGGCTGAAAACTAACCGAAGTTTTGTTACTGTTAGGGCTGAAAACTAACCGAAGTTTTGTTAATGTTAGGGCTGAAAACTAACCGAAGTTTTGTTACTGTTAGGGCTGAAAACTAACAGAAGTTTTGTTACTGTTAGGGCTGAAAACTCATGAAAGTCCCTTCAGGCAACACACCACCATTTGTCATGTGGTTACTTGTTGTTGCAGCTTAATATACATTGTAGTCTGCTTTAGGAAATAGTTCCTCCTAAAAAAAAAAATACTACGAGATTCTGATATGCTTTTTGAAATCTTTCTTTGATGATTACACGTTGGTTGACCTCTGCAGTATTTAAACAACCCATTGGTTTGAAATTACTTGTTATATGTAGTACTAATTGATAACAACTGTACAAGTGGTATATAGTGTCGCTTGTATAACAGCAATGTGAGGTGGTGGTCAGGCATAGGGGCGATTAACTGAAAAATTTCATGGTCGACCTAAGCTGATTTTTTACATGGTACTTGTCAGTTGAGAACACTCCCTAAAATTAGTAGTCACACGACTACTAATAATGTTGTATTTGTCACAGAATATATTCTGACATAGAAACTGTATTGAACTCTATGGAGTAATTAATGGTGGTGTGTAACCTTTAGTGAATAATGAAAATGATAAATATAGCAACACATATAGTCTGTTTTGCAGACTGCCGTGTCCAGTACAACTTCCATCATACCAGTTAATTCAGCCATCTTCCATAGTGTGCCAGCCACCTACTATGAATATGGTAATATTATTATTAATTTCTTTTATTGGTTCAGTATTTTTATATCATATATTACTGCCTTGTTGTACACTCACTCCCCCCAAGATTAAGTTGGCCAGTATATCTAAAGGTAACATTATTGCTAATTGTTTGTACCTTTGACATTTTATATTAAACATTTTAAAATTGTTTTCCTTTACCATTTAACATGTTCCTTTTGACTGGTTAATATTTATATAACTACACTTTTCAATCATGCACATCTTCTTGGGGTTGATGCTTGAAAACAAAGAAAGAAAGAAAGAAAGGAAATTTTTATTTAACGAAGCACTCAACACATATTATTTATGGATATATGGCGTCGGACATATGGTTAAGAACCACACAGATATTGAGATCCTGTCATGGACGGAGGAGCCGGCCAAGGGTGTCTTTTGTGCCCACGACAGGCGTGCGCTACAACAGCTTGTTCTGAATGTGCACGTAAAACCCTATGACATGACATGACATGATATTGAGAGAGAAAACCCGCTGTAGCCACTTGATGGGCTATTCTTTTCGATTAGCAGCAAGGGATCTTTTATATGCATCATCCTACACACAGGATAGTACATACCACGACCTTTGTTACACCACTTGTGGAGCACTGGCTGGAACGAGAAATAGCCCAATGGGCCCACCGACGGAAATAGATCCTAGATCGATCACACATCAGGCAAGCGCTGTACCACTGAGCTGTATCCCGCCCCCTTTGCTTGAACTCATAATAAATTATATTATGATAAACTGCAATATAATTTATAAAATGACAAAGACCTTAAATTATCTTTATAACATTGAATTTCAAATTTGTGTTGATGTTGACCATTTTTAATGTTATTAGTCTTCTACTTTTCCTAATTATTGTTTTTAACAATTATATATTATTATTTCAGGAACAGAAGTGTCATTTTCTGATGATGCAACTCATGAACTTCGACCAAACAGTTGTCTCTCAGAAGTGTCTTCTCACATTGTCATTGAAATTGTGTGTTCAATGCTCAACAGTGGTAAGACGGACCGTCACCTTCTTAGTTTAGTTTGTGCTTCATCTTCAAAGCATCCACTATTTAATTTTGACTTGGCTTTAGAACCATAATGTGCGTGCAATATAGGCAAGACGTCACTAATGGATTTGCTGTATTTATCTGTATTAGAAAAAAGTTCAGTCTGTCATTGGCTTTTGGTCTGGCTGTCTGCATGTCTGTCCTTCCATTCATGTCATTGTCAATCTGTGATTGGCAGAGAAGCATGTTAGATGCTTTGAATGTTAAGGAACTTTCATCTGAAGTTATGTTTAAACATTATAACAAATATTAATTAACAAAATCTTGGGAATATGTTATATACCCAAAACAGTAGTAATAACCAAATTACTATATGTATATACAAATTAATATGATAAATTTCTAAATTTTGATTACTGTAATTTCACGTGTATAGTCTGCTGCACCGTATAAGCCGCATTAGGTAATGAATGGTTATTGAGTAAACAAGATGATCAGATAGCTCGCTCCGACACATAGCCCGCATTAGCTTCAGCGGTTAACGCCTGATGATGAAAACACCAGCCATTGTCGGCCAATGATCTTAATTACCGACATGCGCGTGTAGCTTGCATTGTTATTTTGCTCCGAATGCTAGTTTACATTGGCAAATTATTGAACACAATTAGTGAGTTGTTTTCACATTTGAAATACTATGACTGAATTAGTATCATTTCTGATCGATTATGTTAGATATGGATACAGCCATTTCAGAAAGTCCGATGAGTGGAAAGAAACGAAAACGAAAAAGTTATACAGCAGATTTTAAACTTAAAGTTGTTAATTATGCTGAAGACCATGGAAATAGAGAGGTTGGGCGTCAGTATAAACAGTTCAATTAAATTTTGACATCCCATGTTTTTGTTTTTTTTATTTTGTCTCACACCAGATAAGCTGCTTTTGACAATAAATGGTTATTGAGTAAAAAAACAGAAAGATTGTATAACCTGCAGCGGCAGATAAGCCGCAGGGGGCAATTTTCAATGTTTTAAAACGTATACTAATAGGTAGGGATGGGTATTAAGAGAATTTTCCCATGGTTCACATTATTTTTCATTATACAGTGGACTCTGTCTAAAGCGGACTCACTTCATACCGTCGAAATAGTCCGGTTTACATAGAGGATCGGTTTAGACAGAGTTCATCCAGAGTTATGGTTCTTGAATGATCGACATCTCGCGATCAACAACGACATTTGAACCCATGGATGGTTGGGAAACACAGTCATACAAGTCAGACTTGCAATTGATTATTTCACAGGCATAAAAAATATACCTAAAGGGATATACCTAAGATGTTATCCACTGACAGAGACTTTTTAATGATTGTAATTACATATCAAATATATATTTTTGCATAAAATATTAGTGGCTGCATATTAAATGTGTTTCTGGTCGTTCTAATATTTGTACTAGGTTAAATTTCATTTTATTTCCTAAAACATTATTTATTCGTACGTACGAAATTATTTGAATACAAAATCCAGATCTAACGGCCTACCGCAATAAGAGTAAACTTCACACGAGTGTGATTACATTTTGTATTTGATCTAGCAACGGTGTCCTGATTACTTGGCAATTGACGATCATTGTTCAACTAATTAAGCAGCCCATCGTTCAGTCAAATCCCAATCCGGTGTAGACAGAGGTAATTAATGCATGAACGGTTCTTTCGTTCTTGATTTTTGATCCGGAGTTCGGAGTAGACAGAGTACGGATTAGGCAGAGATTTATACCTAAGAGATAAACGGTAGCTGGACGGGGATTTAGAAATGGACTGGTTTACGCAGAGATCCGGAGTACACAGAATCCGGTTTAGACAGAGTCCACTGTATATTATTTACAGCCTTGTAACAAAGTAAAGAAAATACATGGTACACATTGAAGCATATTATTTAAAACAATAAATACATAGATTACTTCGACATACTAAAGCTTATTTAATAATGTCAGGCCCTTTGTTTTTTAACTTAGTTAATAAAACTAATCAAATCTAAGATATCTGGATTTCCAACTGACAACGAGCTTCAGATACAGAAATTACCAAGTGTATCAGTATGAGAAGAGTGTATCATAAATAGAGGATAATAAATGAGTTACCAGTTATTATCAAATTTATGTCCAGTGAAATAATATGACAAGCTTTAGTGAGTGACAAGTGAAAATTATTTCACGAGGGACATAAATTTGATAATAACTGGTACCGAGTTTGTTATTCTATTTATTACCCCAACTATTTGGGGGTTTTTAAAGCCTTTATTTTTGATTTAGCCCACATGTATATAGAAACGACTCGAACTACTTTACTGTTGGGTATTGCTTTAACTTTGTATTTTATTCACAGTTCACAGATAATTTTCAAAACCCAAAGTTCTCTATATTTTGTAAAAAAACAAAACAACTAATAAATTGCATTAAACTACCATTTTATTGCAAGTTTAAGACTGTCACGGGGATCCTATTATACCCGTAACTGAATGAAACACGATTATCAAAATATCTCTCCTAACTGTATATCTATTAGATCTCTCTGTAACAGGCAGTTATACCCACTTTGGCTCGTCTAGGTATGATCAGAGATAAGATCTTAAATAAAGTATATATTCTTATAGCACGTTTAGTTCACTAGAAAACACAACAAAAACACAATACACTTTGGAATCTGTATTAACCTACGCTGACAAATGTACTGCCGCAGTAGTTAAGTAATAACAACAAATAATAACAACCCAGAACTGATCACTTAATTAGTTAATCTCTAGGTGTCTAGTTTACACAATATGCTAATCACTTCACCGTGACACAACACCCACACGTGATAATTGAGAAACGCTTCTAGGAGAACTTAATTAATAAAGGAATTACAACTCTATTCCTAACTGGTTAATTTTTAATTAACCCTTAACTACTCGTTCAGTAACGTTGTAACACAGAATTAATACTGGTACCTATAACAATAAAGACAATAACCTACAGTTTACCTAGGTCCTCTAGGATGACTGGCTAAGCTTTATATTACCAAATACTTGTATAATGTTAGAACAATAAGTCTACGATTTACTTCGTCAGATGACCGAAGACACTGTCTAAAGAATATTGGTATAATACAGTATTAAATATTAAAAGTCACATCAGTCACATCAAGGTTATACAACAGAGCAGAAATAATATATTTACCAAAGTCCAAACGGACTAATGTTCCCTGGAAGCCTTCCTATGTCTCTCCTCGATATCTCTAAAACCCTAGCTATTTATTATAAAATCGAATATCGCCTGGGGGTACATCGCGGCACCGAATCTTATCATGTGGATTTCCACCACGACCACGCCGGCATATTTTTCTCTTTGAAGACCAGACTTACTGACGCCGATCGTCGCCAATCACGGTCATCGAAACCGCACTCGCAGAGGTATTACGTAACTACTGGCCACATGGCCTCCACACCTGCACTAAGTGCATATTGGAATGTACGGTCGCGCGAAGGTATTACGTAAAAAAGTGTCCACCTGGGCTTAAGTGCTTATTGGACTGCACACGGCCCTCTAACACAATTAATATCGCCACAGGCGAAAACAAAATTACGAGCATGTTCCGTCACAAAGACTGAAACCAGAAAGACTTAAACGCAGATGCTTGAAACTATGTGTGTGCTTTGCCAGATCGTGATGACGTCATATTTAGTACCGACAAAGTGATTGGTTTGTTGGCGTCAAATCGTCCAATAGCAGTGTACGTTAAAGCAATGCATGATAATTTCTGAGTGAGAAATTATGATTTTTATTTTCTCCGTTATGAGTGCCTGTTGGGGTAATAATAAGTATTATTTGCCCTTTGAATCATACTACAGTGAAACTTCTCTAAACCGGACATCCTCGGGACCAAGAAAAAAGTCTGATTTTAAGAAATATCTGGTTTAAAGAGGTTCTCTTCTTTACATATATTTAAAAGGGGATAGCAAAAAACGTCCTATTAACAGAGGGTCCGGTTTTAGTAGGTTTCACTGTATATCATTGTACCAATAATACTGCACCTCCCGGCTAATAAGTTGATTAGGTGTTGTTTAATTTCGTCACCACTAATATTTTTATGGTGTACAATGTTGAAGCTACATTAGTTTGTTTTATATTCTTTCTTATATTAGGTCGAAAGTGTAAAATATACTTTGGCATCGGAAAGGACCATAAGGTATTTGGTATACATCTGACTCGAAGCGACAGAGATGAATTCAGACTTGGGGTGGATAGGATGATGAGCAAGTTATTTCCCCCTGTTTTGCACTTCCAGTTTGATCTCAAGTACATCCCAGTCCTTGAAGCCATTCGGGAGTCCGGTGCACAGCAACTTGTGCCACGGGACAACAGATTTGTGGCAGGTATGTTCCAACGATTAATTTGTTTTTCTCTCTAAATATGAAGCAGATGTAGAAATAACAAGCTGGTACATTACGTTACATTTACAGAAACAAATCCAAATCCAACTTCAGTTCACTGGAATTCTCTGTATCACAATGCAGTTAAGATATTATATTTCAGACTACACAGGCTAAACTAAATAGTTTTAATAATATTGCATTCTTAATCCAAAAAGTTTCAATGATATATAGTTACACTAAAAGATAAAAATAACATTGGCAAATGGATTGCAGTGTAATTGGGCCATTAGTTACATAAAAACGGGTAATCATAAAGAAATCTGGGGCGGGACGTAACCCAGTGGTAAAGCGTTTGGTCTAGGATCGATCCCTGTCGGTGGGCCCATTGGGCTATTTCTCGTTCCAGCCAGTGCACCACGACTGGTATATCAAAGGCCGTGGTATGTGCTATCCTGTCTGTGGGATGGTGCATATAAAAGATCCCTTGCTGCTAATTGGAAAGAGTAGACCATGAAGTGGTGACAGCGGGTTTCCTCTCTCAATATCTGTGTGTGGTCCTTAACCATATATGTCCGATGCCATATAACCGTAAATACAATGTGTTGAGTGTATCGTTAAATAAAACATTTCCTTCCTTCCATAAATAAATCTATATTTGACCATTTAATTATTGAATTATTTTGACCGTAGCAGTTTGTTTTTGTTCACAGAGATTCATCTAAATTCTAGTACTTCAACACTGTATACCGTGGGCTCATCAGAAATGTGCTTCTACCGGTTTGGGCCCCAGACATCACGGCTGTCTTATCAGGTATACAAGTCTTGTACGCAGTTTATCATCACATTGTTTTTTCATTACCAGTTTGACACACAATAGCCGATGTATTTTTCGTGCTGGGGTGTCGGTAAACATTCATTCATTCATTCATTCATTCATTGTACGCAGTTTTAACAATTTATCTCCTTCAATTACTGTTCCTCATTGTGGTGCAAGGGTGGCAACATTCTCATGGTTTTCCTTTAGAATGGCAAATATGGCACACATTCGTCTGGAGACATTTTAAAGTTAGTCTTGTAAACGTCTGTGATAATGTTTTCAGTTCTAGATGTTTTTTATTCTTTATTGATAGGTTGATGCATTATTAGTTTATGATTACCACATCTCCATGCTTTGACCTAAATGTTTGTGTTTGTCTTTTTGATGTTATATTGATCATTATGCATCACTGTGTCCTTCATGATTGTGATGTTCATAGCTGTTTCCATTGTGTTTTACTAATAATCTTATCATTTGTTTTGTTAATGTTGATCCTTATTTACCTTTGTTTGACACCCAATAGCCGATGTGCTTTTATAGCTGGGGTGTTCATTTATGTCATTCTTAACAATTTGGCATAAATCTGTAGCCAGATTCAAGATTTAATTATCTAAACAAAATATAACAAAGATTAAAAATATTTATTTGACATTTCTGATCAATAATTGAGTGTTTATTGATGGATCTAAGGCCGAGATGTTCTGGCCTGGTGCTTATAATACTTTTAGAGTCTAGACTCGAGACTCTAATAGAGTTTGAAATGTGAACGTCATGGCAATGCTATACAAATTGTATTTGTATGACGTCATTAGAGATTGTGTCTGGAATCGTAAAAGTTTTATACGCATGGGCCTTGGATGAACTCTGATTAGAACTTCTTGGTGCTTTCCTGTCTGTTGAAAAGTGCATTTTAAAGATCCCCTGCTACTAATGGCAAAAGGTTTCCTCTCTTTGACAGAATTACCAAATGTTTGACATCCAATAGCTAGTGATTAATAAATCAGGGTGTCCTAGTGATGTCATTGAACAAAACAAACTTTAACTCTTTAGAACCTCTGGGTTTTTCTATACACATGAGTGTAATTTGTACACCTCAGCTGACTGACACATTGACCCTGGGAGGTAGCAAAGCTGTTTTCGGATCTAATTCACAAAGTTCTCTTAGGCAACATAGCATATTCCATGCAAGTCTTTTTGTATTGCACTGCAAGATTACAAAGTTTCAAAGAGTTTAGTGAATTAGGGCCCTGATTGGCAGAACTAATGCCAGTTATAAACTGATCCAAAGGTATCAAAGTGAACTGTTAAAGTAAAATAAACAGATATATTTGCCAGGTTCCACTTTAGTTCCCATTTGGCAAATACCAGCTTAAGCTTTGCTTGTCTATGAGAAAAAGGACATGATGTTCAATTAGAAACACACAACATAGTTTTGGTAGCCAGTTGTAGCAGAAACATTCTTTCTTGTGTAGTTAAAATTAATAACTATTCCCATAATGTAAAAACTGTTTCAAAACTACTTGTAAACAGATTTACATTTGTAGTTTGTCAAACAATCAATTCACCTATGGACCAAATTGATTTTTTTTTTTTTTAGAGACTGTTTATTTGTTTGGCTAAGGAAAATGTTCTTAAAATTTTTAAAAAATCAACCTCTATTGTTTGTTTTTTTACAGGAAGTTCGACAGCTTGTTGCCTGTGCTATAGAAGAAATTTATAGAGAAAAGATAATGAAGTTGAGAGAAGAGTTGTCTTCCCTTTCCTAGATGTTTTCTTCAGAGCATTTAGCGTAGAGGAAAGAAGTGTTTTATTTAACGACGCACTCAACACATTTTATTTACGGTTATATGGCGTCAGACATATGGTTAAGGACCACACAGATTTTGAGAGGAAACCTGCTGTCGCCACTACATGGGCTACTCTTCCGATTGGCAGCAAGGGATCTTTTATTTGCGCTTCCCACAGGCAGGATAGCACAAACCATGGCCTTTGTTGAACCAGTTATGGATCACTGGTCGGTGCAAGTGGTTTACACCGACCCATTGAGCCTTGCGGAGCACTCACTCAGGGTTTGGAGTCGGTATCTGGATTAAAAATCCCATGCCTCGACTGGGATCCGAACCCAGTACCTACCAGCCTGTAGACCGATGACCTGCCACGACGCCACCGAGGCCGGTGTAGCGTAGAGGTGTCTTTTCACTGCATGTGTGTTATGTATCAGATTTTAAACATATTTTAAATATTAAATGTCTTATATTTAGGTTATTACGTATAAATGTGACCAATGTGTGTTGCAGTCATGGGATATTTGAGTTCTTTGGACCATGTGAAGGTTTGTCACATGCAGTACATAATGTTATGAACCAACAGATTTAGATTTTTGTTTTCTTTTCCGGCCACTACTTTGTAAAATAATGGAAGTTTGTTTTGTATGAGGGCCAGTTCATATAAGAATCTCCTTTTTGTCCCTTCCAGACTACTCTGTTGATTACATTCCTAGTGCCAGTGCTGTATATATACAGCTGTTCAACAAATATTGGATTAAGTCGCTAGCCCTCACAGAAGCTTTGGCTTATTATAGTAGCACAGCCGAGACCAAGGGCTAGTGGATTTGTCAGAAGTCTGCTGCTATTGATCTCTGTAATCTTCACACATTTAAAAACTATTTACCAGGCCATAGCCAGGATTTTGAGAGGAGGGGTGGGGGGGGGGGGGGGTTGTTTAGGCTTATGGTGAGGCACAAAGTGTCTCGCATGAAGGCGTGAAGCAAGTTTGAGGTGCAATTTTGCATTGATAAATATTGGAGAAAAAAAAAATGTCACCGGTGTTTGTGTGTATGTGTGGGTTTGACTGACACCACCCCCGCAACCCCCCCCATTGGCTACGGGCCTGTTACAGTAAAGAGTGTCTTATGAACGGGAGAAATACATGTAGGTGATTCATATATGAAATAATATATGACCGATTGTTAGTCTTTTTAGTTCATTCCTCAGTCTGTATTTTTTTTTTATGGAAAAACAGTAAATTAGGTTCACATACTTCCAGAATTTTAGTTGTTACCATTTAAAATTTTTTTATTTTATTTTATTCTTCAATGTGAAATTTATTTTTAAGGATTTTTATTGTCTGAGTTATATTATATTTTTTAGTATTGTTTTTTGTTTTTTAAAATATTTGTTTTATAGGTTTTTTAAATATTTGTTTTACTGGAGATGAGAGGATGTTTTCCTTTTCACTACATTCATTTTCACTGCATTCATTTAAACAATTGTAAACAATCTGCAATTCACATGGCAATGAAAATAATACTTCCATATAAATTTTGCAACTTTAGGTTGGGGAGCTAACAACACAAAATGTATGTGCACACATTCCTCCAGTTTACAATAATTAAAATCTGTACTTTTAAAGAGGTTACTCGACAATGGTAAATATTGACATACATGTACAAATAGTTGTAATAAGCATAACTATGTTGATTTGTATTTGAGTAAATAAGACAAAAAAGAACCCACATAAAAATCTCACATTTATTCTTGAAAACAATTCAAAGAATGTAATCTAATAGTTGCAAATCCACTATTTCCCAAGATGCACTTCACTAACAAAGGCTTATTGTTGACTGCAAACCAGAAATTTATAGCTTCTTTTGGTGCACCGGTCACTCTTACAGTGACATCATCATCTACCATGATATTCGTTACTCTCTGAGGAGAAACTGGAACCCATTTGTCTAGTTCTCCAAGAATTACAGTTGTAATTCTGAAAAAGGGAAATTATTATGTGAAGTGTTCTACATTTTATTTAAATAATAAAAAATACAAAAAAGTTACTTTATCATCAATATTATATACACGGTAATTTACCGGCCTCATTGGTGTCGTGGTTAAGGTATCGAACATAAGGCTGGTAGGTACTAGGTTCACAGCCAGATACTGGCTCCCACTCTGAGCGAGTTTTAACGACTCAATGGGTAGGTGTAAGACCACTACACCCTTTTCTCTCTCACTAACCACTAATAATTAACAACTAACCCACTGTCCTGGACAGACAGCCCAGATAGCTGAGGTGTGTTACCAGGACAGCATGCTTGAACCTTAATTGGATATAAGCACTAAAATAAACTGAAATGAATGAAATATAATTCAACAGTTATCCATTTATGGTCTCTCACTAATGCGTATTATAATTGTAAACAATTTATTATTATGGAGGGAAGGTCGCAGGTTTATTTTGAGGGAGGGTACGATGCCAAAAAGAGGTCATGTATTTGAAAATACACAAAACATGCATTGCATAAAGGTAACCATTCTCCAGAAACATTTAGACATTACATTTTCCCTACTAAGGGACGGGCCATAGCTTGTTCGATGCACGATCGTTGTGGGATCGATCCCTGTTGGTGGGTCCACTGGGCTATTTCTCATTCCAGCCAGTGCACCACAATTGGTATATCAAAGGCTGTGGTATGTACTACCCTGTCTGTGAGATGGTGCATATGAAAGATCCCTTGCTACTAATCGAAAAGAGTAACCCTGAAGTGGCGACAGCGGGTTTCCTCTCTCAATATCTGTGTGGTCCTTAACCATATGTCTGACGCCATATAAACGTAAATAAAATGTGTTGAGTGCATCGTCAAATAAAACATTTCTTTCTTTCTTCCCTACTAAAAAGAAATATTAGTGATTTTAAAATTTAGCGAAATCCAAATAATTAACATATTAACAATATAAAAATTTATCCAAATAATTGAAATATTAACAATATGAAAACTTACTAAAGCCAGCCTATCAGACATTTAAAAAAAGAAAGAAGAAGTTTAAGATGTAGGATCGGCTGAAAGAATACTTTTGATATATTTTTATTAACATAAAACATAAATAATAACATAAATAGCCTTAAATATCAAAGTGAAGCTGCTTACAGACATCTTGAATCTAGTAGAAAAATTGCAGTAATGTGCCTGTGAATTAATAATTGTGAATGCTATACTAATAGTTTAAGGGAACAGACCCTAGTTTCAACCCGTGAAAATTAACACTAAGTTTAGATAATCTACAAACCTGTAACACATTTGGATAAAGTTACAATTGAGTGAAACATGAGTCTATGACTTTGAAATGGACAAATACCCTCTAAAAATAGACTAAAACTCGACTCCATAACTGTTATTTCTCAGACGCACGTGCGTTTTTAAAGATGTGAGAAATACATTTTGTGATATCAAAAACACCAGGATGACCAAAAACATTTCGAATGTACGGAAATTGATAATCTAAACCATAAAATCTAAGCAAAATATGATTTCAGTTATCAAAAATGGCTATAATAGTCAAAACTATGCCTTGGTGTTTAAAAACTAGGATATGTCCCTTTAGTTCATAGCATGTAATCATTGTTGTGTGTTCAGATAATCACTGAATAAATAGTTGCACAATTTTTTTTCATTTTTTTTCGGAAACCGCCTATTATATGTTTCTTTTTTAAAATTAGTGTAATGTAATAATAGTATTATGTATGGCTTTGCTAAATTCGCTGATGTTTTGTGGTCACTAAAATTTCCTGATTTACAGAAATAATGATATTGGTCAGTCTCACCCAAATGCATTTGGTAGAAGAGGTGTCACATAATGCATACAAAAGTCCACCTTGGAACACCCTCTCAGTTTGATGGGCGATGTTTCGTTGAATTCCTTCAAGGTGTTTGGGTTTGTGTAAGTAAAAGCCATAGCTGGCCCCATCTGTATGACAAAACAAAATATATATATATACTCCTCACATAAAGTTAGGCTACAGCCAATTAGCTATTTAACCATGCAATCAATACAACCAAACATGACCTTGGCTATGCTATGGGTTGTTAATTTTTTTTTAAAGCTGGGCGGTATTAAAATTTCAGGTTCGGTATCGGTATCCGTATTTTTGGCGTGATTTACCTCTGTATCAGTACGGTATTCAATATTGATACAATACTGATACCGATAATGATAGGTATTTTCAGTATACTCGGCTTTAAATGCATGACCAAGTTAAGCCTCGCCCGCTAATTTCATCTAAATATAATTAAATTCCATACACAGCTATTTTGCATTTGTCAGATATATTGTACATTTGTTAGTGCTTTGCTAAATGGTGGATAACATTTTTCAATACCAAAATTTCAGTATTTTGAAATATGCTTGGTACGGTAAATCGGTACTGACATGATACCTATACCGAACAGTATATATGGTATACCATCCAGCTCTAATAGAAATGCAAGTGCAAACTGATCAGCAAAAAATAAACAATCAGTGGCTGTTTTGTGTACAGCATTTGGTTTCAATATCGTGTATAGCCCGTCAAATTAAACAATTTTAATATTTTCAAATGATATTCATTTTAAATCGACTGCAAAGTTTGAAAATGATTGAAAGTTAACAAATAATCATGTTAATTTCATAATGTTTATTAATGACCTATAAATGATTACTTGAAAATTATTTCCTTTTTCCTTTATTACTGTTAAACAGACTAGGAACCTTTTCCGGGGGTATATTGTAACCAAGATAAGTGAGTGGAAATACTACAATACAAAACAGTACAGTACAGTACAGTACAATATACACATGTAATACAATATTTATTGCAAACTTTGTATGTGGAAATTTTACCATTTAAAAACAGGAACTAGTGATAATACACTAAGCGGTTTATACGAAATGGATAGCAGCTGTCCACATAGCACTGTTCCAGAATTGATCTCTTGATAAGAATTTTGAAGATTTTAAAGCTGTATCCGAAACCAGACAAGAGCATTTTTTTCTTTCTTCAGAAATCATTGATTTCAATTGCAGTATCCTAACTAAACGCGTGCGATGCGTCTTAGTTATCTGTCGCACCGTAGGTTAGGATACAGCCATTGAAATAAATGATTTCTAAAATAATCACTCGTATCCATTTAGGACACAGTGATGTAATATTCCTGATAGAGTGCATAGATTCAGTGATGCAATGTGGCAATCTCTTAAGAAATTTGAAAATTTCAGCAATAAAGCCCAAAACACACCGGGTTTGGGTCTGGCGAGTATGGTACCAGTTGAAAATGAAACGCACTGAATCGAATATGACAAAAAACACCGCGTCTGTGCTGGCGTGAATTACAGATCTGGCAACAGACGACATAGAACAAGCTCAGTATTTTCAGACTTCCAAACTGGCGGCTACACAATATTCGAACCTTACTCATTAATTTTTCTTAATAACCAACAGGGATTTCCCATACTCATTGTTGATGCTTATAGAAGTAAATTTATCTAAAGATATAAACACATTAATATATATTGATATCACGTCACAGTTACAGACCCAGACGTCAAAATACAGCGGCCATGGCGTCTTTGCCACACTCGTCGGACCCAGACCCAGCTCCGGTGTGTTTTGGGCCTAAGTTGTAAGTACTAGTAATGTGCAAGCAAACGGTAACAAAGTTGTAATAGTCGAAAATGTTTCAGGGCCGTTTTCCCACGTGTGCTTTTTGATGTGGTTCAAGCATGGTGTGGGCGTGTTTAGCAAAAAACCACGTCGCTCATATGGAAACATTCCTATTGATAACAAAAATATCGAACAATATTGTTAGGCTTGCGTTGTCCATAATCCCAGCCTACACCACACCAAAGACCGCGCACATGTAAAACGACCTTCTTTCTGCCTTATAACGGGTGTCGGTGCCACTAAAGCACGTACACGTACCTCTGGGAACCCCGCTAGTCTGGGCGTGATGTTGTAGTCTGTTGGCAGGTCTGCCGCGAGGATGATGCCGAAAGTGAGACCGGCCACGTGAGAGTACGTGGACCACACTTCACCGCGTGGCCCGTCGAACGACGACACTGCAGCCTTCAATATAAAACACGGGTGCTAGTCTAGCAAGTTATACTCAAAGGGACAGGAAGGTTTGTTTAATAATTGTTTTAGGGGCTTAGGTGCAACTTTTAAAACATTCAGGTACCCCATCTCTCTCCCCCCCCCCCCACCCCCCCCCCACCCCCCCCCCCCCCCCCCCCCCCCCCCACACACACACACATTGGAATGCCATTTTGACGAGAATGTTCGTGTGCCCTTTTCCCGTTAGTCCTCCAGCAAAACATTTTTTAGATCCGCCGCTGGTATTGGTAGTATTCACTAATGTACGCATTGAATAGGTGACGGTCTATCCAAAAAACATCCAGCCGGCCTAAAGATTATAATCCATGTCAAACACTTTTTCAGGGCACTTTGATTTTAAGGTGGGTGGCATCTTTAGCACCCTCCTCTTAGACACCTCGGCAAATTGTTTTAATTAGCGAGTCTTTGGTATTTAACGTGATATTTAATTACGGCTGCAGTTGGAAGACATTCGTCATCACTATGAGCAACAATGAATCTTGCAAGAACATACCACACCCTTTTTAAATATGCCAGGCAATATAATAATGTATTCTGTCCACTGGGGAGTGATCTTGCAGTCCATGGTACTTCAAGCACAATCTGCAACCTAGTAAGTGGTTGCTATGCAGTGTCCGCTTGTTACACATTTTAAATCGTGGAATGAATGAATGAATGTTTAACGACACCCCAGCACGAAAAATACATCGGCTATTGGGTGTCAAACTATGGTAATGCAAATAAATAAAGTGATGATCAACATCAATATAAAAATTCAAGGTTTAAACAAAAACAGTGTAAAGAACTGTGCAAAAATACAAATACAAATACAAATATCACAGAATTTTACGGACACCGAATTTTACTCTAAACTTCAATTTGTGCTGTATTGGCCATTCTCAAAGAGAATGTTACACCCCTGCACCACGGTGAGGTTACAGCACGCGCAGGGGCTTTAAATCGTGGAATACAAACTGTGAAATACAAAAGTAACTGTTACTAACAACCATATAAAAGTTACAAAACTCAACTTTATATTACATTTAAAATGACATCTTCACGAGTAAAATCAAGGAATAATTCGACAACTCCATGACTAAGAATTGGTCACTAAAGGTTAATTTTTATAAATATGAAATATCCTGTGGAAGACTTGTGTGATGATTTATATGAAATTATCTCACACAATATACTTGCCTTCATGATTTGCGCATCAATGGCTGTGGCCGGTCTGGATGGCTTCAATATTAGACCATCGGCGTTCACACTCCTGTGTGAAATTAAATCAATGAACTGTGTAATCGACTATGTCTAGTAGAGTTCCGAAAATGTAATATATTTTTGACACAAATCTACGTACGTGCATGTGTACCTACATACCTACGTATGCATGTATAAACTATCGGTTTACCACGAGGACATCAATATACGCTGAGTCATTTTTGCGGAAAGCTAATGGCGTTACGTCTCTTTATTCAAGAAATAAAACACTTCTTTAAACTGGAAAATAGATTATTTTCTAATGATATTGTTCAGTTAAACAGCAACTAAATCAACATCATCATGCACACACCTGCGACAAAGTTATTTAATGTTCTTAATTATTTTGGGCCAATGGCCTCAATACTGAATGAATCTTGTCTTGTCATCAGTTTTTGACATTGGACTTCCTCGGTTGGTCCACTTATTCACAAGACGGACCACTATTCAGAATATACAATCTTATTTTATTCTATATATGCTGCATTTGTAAATTACAATTTATGAATCTGATGTAGGCATCGTAAGTTTGTTTAATCGCTCCCGTATCTAATATTACAATTTATGAATCTGATGTAGGCATTACACATTTGTTTAATTGTTTCCATATAAAGTTCTGTTTATATATCCAATATTACGTACCTCATTATAAGGGACGTGTTGAGTGCTCCAATCATATCGCTTGGTCCCACTGGACCTGTGCTTAAAGTTGCCACAGCGGCATTCAGGGCTGCATTCGGTTCGGTCTTTCCTTAAACATCACATATAATAACTGATATAATTCATTTGATTTTACGTTTTGTCACCAGTCAGCCGTGTACGTTTTAAACAACAATTAGATATTGATATAGGTTATTGATATCGATAGATTATCGTGAAAATTTATTACACACGACATAATGGCTGCATACAATTTCACTTTTGCATGAATTTATTTTAACTGATATCTCAATCATTGTAGGTTGTCCTATAAGGTGGTCAATATTTCAAAATCTTAGGTAACCGGAAGTCCGTTCACGTGAGTTACGTGGATATAGTTCGAGTAACCGATGAGTTAGACTTACCTAATTGTAAAAGACTTGAACTACGGTTCTATGCTACATTGGTTGTTCAGATGTATTAAAAAAATAAACTGATTTTCAATTTGACTTCTGATGGGGTACTTTTATAAATTAATTGTTCACCACGTAACCAATGGACGGTTCACGTGATTTTAAAGTTGCATAAACGATACGCGAACAGAACAACGGTTCTCGTGTAATATGGTGCTCTGTCTAAATACGTCATTTTTCTGTAGTACGACCATTTCCTTGTCAGCGTATCATATGCACAGTTATTATTTAGTAATATGAAAACAAACAGCTTTTCAACCATTGGGTTATTTAAACAGTATAATCATCAACGAAAAACTTGGAAAGGCATTTCTGTTAATGATTTAAATAATTGAAGAAATACTTAACGGAAATGTATAATATGGTACATACATTATGGTACATACATGATTCAATCTCTCTCTCTCTCTCTCTCTCTCTCTCTCTCTCTCTCTCTCTCTCTCTCTCTCTCTCTCTCTCATTACCATATGGGTTTCCGGGCTGTACAGATGTTGTCCAGAACGTGTCCTTGAAAGGTGCAAGGCCTACAGCGTGACTGAGCATGGACGACACCCCAATCTTCCACTGGTCCTTACCCGGATGGTAATCTCCACTTACACGAATCTGGTGCAAGAAACGCACTAGAAAATTCCTCGTGTTATAACGTTACAACAATGGTTAAACGTAAGTAACGAAGTATCCTACATTGAACAATAGTAGAAATCAAGAATCTGCAATCGTATATAACAAGAATAACCTAATACAAGATGTCTGCATCCTGATGCACGGTTATTATTTAGCAATACAATGCGTTACATACTTGATGAATGGCCACATATATAGAACAAAAATATAATTCAAGATTGCAATATTCAATATTAATTTAAATAACCGATTCCGTGTTCATAACAATGTGATGCACTTTTCAAACGCCACTTCACAAATTAACTCCGTATTGCAATTGCTGATAGGCCTACTACCATATACACGTACGTGCATGGTGGCGTAGAACTTACGCTGCATAATGTAACGCATGACAATTTAAAATTAAAACAAAGCCCTTTTTTTTTTTTTAAAAGAAAACATTTATTATATAAGACCCAGCTACAACAAACATCAAAATGGCATCATGATATGAAAAAATGTAATGATCAAAAACTGGCGTGATGGTGAACGCTTTGCTTGGTTAATTCGTGTACCTGTGTTACAACTGGGATTTCCAAGGCCGTCAGCGCGTGTCTAGAGTTCGACATGCAGTACTGGATGGTGATCCCGTTCTTTGCGGCCGCGTTTCCCATCTGTTTGAGCCACATTTCACCGAGGCTGATGTCCGTGAGCAGTACGTCCAGCCCAGATATATCACACAGCCAATCCTGTAACAGCAGGCATACTCTGAATATAGCAGTTGAGGCACTAAATGCACGGGCTCCTTTACGTATGGGGCTGGACGTAGCCCAGTGATAAAGCGTTCGCTTGATGCGCGGGCAGTCTAGGTTCGATCCCCGTCGTTGGGCGCACTCGGCTATTTCTCGTTCCATCCAGTGCACCACGACTAGTATATCAAAGGCCGTGGTATGTGCTATCCTGTCTGTGGGATGGTGCATATAAAAGATCCCTTCACAGAGAAAAACATATACACATACTAGAGTTTGATAGATATAGAGACATATCAAGAAACAGCGAGTCAAACAGACTTAGGAAGAGAGAACAAACACAGGCTACCCGGGGGAGGGTGGTGGAGGTGGATGGATCTGGCATAAAGAGCCAGTACATTCTAAAGTAAAAAAAACCCCAAAAAAAAACCGAACAAACAAAACACACATTACATAACGATGAGATTACATAACGATGAGATTTACCTGTTCATAGGTGACAAGACCCCACTTTCTTGCTTTGTTCAACAGTGCGTTCCAAAAATTCTGCAACACAAAAAACTAACAGTTACATGCACATAATATTGTTATTTTGTCTAACACATACTTCTGAACAAAAGCCTTCTATTTAAAGTTGATTAGCAGAAAAGATGTACAACACAGATCAATGAAAATTTGCACCAAACCATTTTGTTGTGTAGTGGTGATAATGTATACCGCGCTGCATAAATAACGCAATGGGTATTTCACTGAATAATCTCTTATAGAAATGTCAAATCACATATATTAAGTATGCGGACAAATGACATATTGGTAATAGTTGTAAGTGAAAAAGGATTTAGTTAAAATCGGATTTAAAAAAGAAAAAGAAAAAGAGTTTTCAGTTAAAAGCATAATTGGCGTGTTTATTACAATACAGCATTGCATATGAAAATCTTTTTGCATGTGCATTACCTGCTCTCGTCTCCCTATAAAAGCAACCATTTTTTGTGTTTTCTGTCTTTTTTTAATATGCCATGGTAAGTAATGTTAAAAAATAGCTATTTTATTGCCAAAAAACCCAAAACAGTTGTGTTTTTTGTTTAAAAAAAATTTGCCCATTTAAACAGTATCTTCTTTCAGTTACAGTTGTTACCAGTATGTCATTTGTTTGCATGCCTAATACTGATGACATAATATTTCTATAAGAAAATATCGGCGAAATACCCACTGCGTTATTTATGCCTCTCAGTATATGTGGAAAAAGACAGTGTTCTTTCTAATATTTGGACAGGACATTAGACGCTACTTTAATTGTTGGGGCTTTAAACTCGAGGTCCATATTGTTAGGCACATGCTGGATATGATATGTTTGACATTCAATAAAAATCATATCACTACAGGGTATAGTATACACGTACGTACGCACGCACGCAAGAATGCATGTATGCATCTCTCTCTCACAGAGACAGAGAAGTG